>NC_070588.1:24065572-24684947 GCF_027409825.1 Scomber japonicus
GAGAAAGTTGCTGTCTGTGATGAAGGGACTTTGTGGGCGTTTGATCCCTCTGTATACCAGTAACACTGCTGTTGTCTCTGTGAAATGTCAACATTAGTACAACGCAGACTGTCTGCCTCTCTGCTCCACAATGGCTCTGTTGTGTCAGTGTCAAAGACATGACAAAGTATTTAGAGTTGGGACAATTGGGAAAGCGTAGCTTGAATGTTTTGGATTAAGTCTGTGTTTTGTAGAAAATATAAAGCAGCAGCGTCTTACATACTTTCCACCAACAACCAGTCCCTTCATAGGTATTTACCATGTCCTAATTTCTCAGCTATGATTGCTGAAATGTGCTTCATGTTTACACGAGAGATATCAGACAAACACGAAAGAGAATTTTTGAGCCCTTATTACGACTACTTCTACAACTGATAATGATTATTCAGTTATACTCACCCTCCTCTTCTTTTTCTCTCACGCACATCTTATTGCATTAGGGTCTGATGCTGTACTTCTTCAAAGTCCTGTTAATGAATCCAGGCAGCAGCTGCATCTTGTGTTGTGTCTCTAAGACTAAGACTCAGATCAATGACTGACCTGAAAATGTGAGATGACATGTTTGAGACGAGATTCCTATTTACATCTCTACATGAAGTAGGATTCATCTCCCTGTACCACTTTGGATAGTAGTACAGGAAGTCTTATTTTTGTGGATTTTGTTCCCATCTCTGTCTTTGTAGTTGTGTGAGGGAGGGACACCAGTTCACTTCTCCACCAGTATGGACAGGAGTTAAACTAGTAATTTTCTCACTGTACATATGGGCATGTGAGTATTGAGCTGTATATGTCTGAACCTATCCTTTAGGAAGCATTTTCACGTACCACTGTCAGACAGCGTGTCCTCTGTTAAATAAGAAACCCTTCTCAGACTTGACAGGTATTTGAGGTTTTGGTGTGAGGAGCAGCAGGTGGTATTTGAGGTTCAAACTGAGATAACAACAGCCTTAACCTTGCATTCAGATGACTGTGGAGAGAAGAGTCACGCAATCTCTAACCTGCGTGCCTCTCTGCCAGTCAAGCTGCCAAAGTGACTGCACATCCCTGGCACCATGACGCTTATGAATGCGGCGCTCTGATGTACCTCTAAATGAAAACTGTGCCGACCTTCTTTTTCATCGCTTATCCGAGGACCACAAGGTTAAGCAGAATCTAAAAGAACCATCTTTCATATAGCGGCGTTTTTGTTCCTTATCAGACTATAAAGACTCAATCTTCTATTCACTAACTTCCTCTAATTTCAAAATCAGGTGAGCAAAAAGTGTATAATCAAAATCTGCACAATACATTACAACAAGGCTTTCTCAGACAGATAACTGGAACCTGGCACTAAAGTAATTCAGGCTTTTCTGATGTCTATCAATCATTTTTCTAGATTCATACAGTAAGTTGGCAAATACATTTTTATTTATATTCACTTTAGAAACTTAATTTATAAGGCACACTCTTGCAGTGAAAGCCTTGAAGGTTTGTTTAGATAAGAGATATGTGATTGCCAAATGTTGCAATTTATTATCTGATTCATTCCAAAGCATTTTGACATTAATTGAGCGAGGCTATAATACACTCACACGCAACATGCTCTCACTGCAACATATACCCAACACACACACAGCCAAGATCATTGCACTCATTCCACATGAGTTGGCTGGATGTCTGTATTGTGATTACATTCCAAGAAACACATTGTTGTCTTATAATTACCACTCACTATTTCTCATCTTATACTCTAAAATGACTGATGAATGATTATTTTTAAGTGTTATGTTCCACAGAAAAGAAAGAGGAAGGTAAACAATGTTCCCGTCTTCAGTAGCTATTACAACAGTTTAAATGAAAATGAATGCACACACATGCACACACACACCCCACACACAAAACAACAAACAATGTACTAGTTTTCAGCTTGTTAGTGTACTTTATAAACCGCACTCATTTGTTAAGAGTCTGATAATTTGCTCATGTGGTTAAGCAAAACCATTTAAAACTAAGTATGGAACAATTTTCTAAAACATTTACCTTCATTACTGCTTGAGAAGAAAGATATGGCTTATATTAAAGCATCGAATTCCTGAGTCCCTTGCTGCCAGTGTCTTCGGTAATAAAAACCTTTTTTTACGGGATCCATGGTACAATTTCTCTGTGGTCTTTGGCTGAACATCTAGTTTTGACTGCTGACCTCTGTAAGTCCATGTGCATGTGTGCTCATTGTGTGTGTTTGTACAGGTGTGCCTACAAGCCTGTGTATGCGTGTCGTGTCAAAAGCATTAGCGAGTTTAAGTCTGCCTGGGAGTCTGATCTTTTATATGATACTCAACCTGGTATTAGGGGTCTATTCAGCCTACTCCAGACATCAGACATGTTTTGGTGCCCAGTGTTCGTCTGAGCTGTTAGCCGCAGGGAGACTTGGCACCAGGAGACGTCGGCTGGCGCTAACGGAGACACTGAAGGACTCTGGCCATACTTAGTGAGAGCAAACATTCTCATCCTTAATCCTCCCCAAAGTAAACTTGACCACCAGATTTGCCCAGGCCTTAGGACACTATGCACCAGACAGGATGTTGATCGCCCTTTCTACTTCCTTCAGATAAGAGATGCGCTCTAATATCTAACTGGAAATGTTTTTCAGCTGTTTTTTAGTGGGGGAGTTGTTGATTGTTCATTTCCTCTTGTAGCATAGGTATGGGGAGATTATGAGTCTACACATGTCTACTTTTACCATATTAACACAGTATGTATGCATGCATGTATATAGGAATGTGAATGTGAACATCTTGTCTGTGCATCTTTATGAATTTCACACAATATGGAATAGTGCAGAGCCAATGTGAAACAGCTGAAATGGCTACGCACAGCTGTATGTTGTTTCTCCTCTAATGCCAGTTTTTAAGGTCGTGAGCAGTGACCTGGGTGGAGCGTGCCTGGAGCAGCAAACAGCAAGCTATCACAGAGTCGCATAAACTGGTGATAAGCATACAGGGGATAGCTTTGATTTCACAGGCACTGGACATCTGTATATCACTAAGGTGTTAGTAGGATTACCACCTTTCTGACAACATCAACAAAAAAAATGTATACACTTTGTACAAGTAGAATTTATGGCAGAGCTGTTGTATTGGATTGCATTTGAGTGCTCTGTAAGTGTAAGTGTATGGCAGATTATTATTTTTTGAGTTGAAGCTAGAGAGGGGTTGAGAGATATAGAGAGTACACTAGGTGAGTAAGTACCTTTGTAAGAGTTTGGTTTTTGAAGACAGAAAGAGATTCTGCTGACCAAATCCCACTTGGTAACTTGTTCCACTACAAAAGAAAAGTGTACAAAAAGAGTTTAGATTGAGATTTCCTGCCTCCCAGTTATGGCAGGACTCTTCGTTCTTCTTCTTGTTCTTCAGATCGTGAACAAAAAGTTTCATAAATCTGAATAAGGGTGGGTGTTGTATCAGTATTCATATATGTTAATACATTGCAAACAGGACTTAACTGTTGACCAGAAAATGTTGACAGACATTTTTTTTTTTACCAACTCCACCATGTTGTTTGGAGAATGGTTAAATTAATGTGCTTTTCTTAAGAAAATGGAAATGTTAGTGTTTTTATTTTACTTTTAAACTCAAAAAAGGTGTTGAGTTGTTTCTGTAAACACTGTTGGGGTTGCTCATGCTGGGTCAAAGGATTTTGAAGGGTTCATTTGCAGCTGAACAGCTGGGTGGGTTACTATGACCAGTTACAGCTTCATTAATTTTCCCGTCCATCCATTGTCAAACTTTCTGGATTCACCTCATGGTTTGCACAACACACAAAGAATACAATCTTAAGGTAAGTTAATATGAATACTTTACCTGTTATGATAACAGCATTAACAAGCAAATGATTGCTTGTTATAGTACACTATGTTATTGCAATACCATATATTATGATCAAATGATTTAGTTGCTAAAGGTGAGAGAGTTTTAAAGGTCTTGCAAACTCTGCTTCCCCCATCCATCTACAAGACAGGAGGAGTCTTCAGACCCCCCACTAAGGAATGGAAAACAAAACCTATAAATGAGAAAACGTAAAACTGACCCCTAAACGAGAAAACAACCATGAATAAGAAAAAAATTGCTAATGAGAAAACACTGTACGAAACTGTAACAAAAACAAACCAAACTGAAAGAATAACTGAAGAATAAAATCTAAAGGAGAAACAAGACATTTGATATCAGTTTTTAACCCAGCAACAGAGTTAATTTCACTCACTAATTTGGGTCAAATGAGCAACTCAGCATTCTGGGTTAATTACCCAGATGTGGAGTTAAAGTTGGCTTATTTTTTACACGGCTGTCTTTTGAGTGTATGGAGAAAAAAAGCAGGAGAAGAAATATGGAATCTTCCATCTGTCTATACCTTAAGTGCAAAAACGTACGTTGTGGCATGTGTGAGTGTGTATGTTGTTATGTTGTACTGTGTTTACAGACTGTTGGTGAACGTACCGATCGGGCATGCATATGACTCTACAGGTACAGTGTGAGTCTATAGGCCTGGATCATTAACCAATGAGGCACTTAGAGTTATTTGTACCAGTAGCTGTGCATGAAGGGAATGTTATTCTAAAGCCTGACTGTGGAATGCACTACTCAAACACTATAGTCTGACCCACACACTGTACTATGTTCCCTTCACATGCTGATTGAAAACATCAGTGTGGCACCTCAGTGGGATAAAATGATATCCTTCATTCACGTCCTGTCACATGTGTTTCTAGCACAAGTCCATACAGTGAATGAAAACATTGCAAATGCCTGGGAGTGTTTACCTACCATTAAGTCAAAAAACATTGAAGGACATACATATTCATACATGATGATAATAGCTGTCAAAGACACAGATCTGTACAGTCTGGTGCACCCAGCTGTTAGCTTCTGATCGTTGCCACATACTGTAAGGGAGGCCTGTGTCTGGGACCGACATCTTTCAGGTGCTGAGGATTTTTGGAGTGTTTTAAATTCTCAAATGAAAACGTATCCGATTTTCCTCCCATCCAGGCCAGGAGTCACCAGCTCAGACCTGAAGGCTGGGTGAGTAAGAGCATATAGAAACAGGTGTTTGAGGAGGTGTTCACACGCTCAAAGACTTGACCAGATAACACAAAGGCTATAATGTGAAGCTAGCAACAAACTCAGAAAGAGAAACAGAAAGCAAGTTAAAATTAAAAAGAGAGAAACTGGTCACTGACAACTCATACATTCCTTTCTTTTATAACTTAATTTAGGACAGGCAAGCGACACAAGCAATTACACAAGTTGTAGACAAACCCTAACATCATCTAAACAACTTAATGAGAAGAGAAAACATTGGCAAATAAAGTTATTAGCTTAACCTTTATTGGATTCTGCTGAGTTTTGGAGCTTCCTGGTGTAACTTTGACCATACAGTTTGAAAAAAGATGCTTTTAATGGACATTTCAGGAGCTTTCTTTTAAGATTTCACCTAAAAAAATATGGTTAGATCAACTCCATTCTAGAGGTAGTAATGCATCCCCACATCTCAGCATTGATAAGGGTCTGGTATTGTTCTTGTCATAAATCTGAAAGCTACAGATTACTTGCAGTGTATTAGTATTGTTGTAATATATATATATATATACATATATATATATATATATATATAGGACCTGATGGGGAGTTTTCCTTAAGTTGATTCCAACACAGAGAATGTTCATTGGTAATACATTCTTTAAAATGTATTGAAGCATGTCTGATTTATTCCACATCAAGCCCATGAGTGTGAGTTCCCATGAGTGTGTGTGGGATATAGTGAACATTACAGTTTGTTGACTGATGGTTAACCATGTAGGAGAAATGACAGATCATCATGTTGGATCTCCACCAGCCTCACACCTCTTAACTTTTGCAATATGTGGGTTTCTTATCTTTTACAGTCACAACCTCCCACAAATTCTCTAAACGAAAGCCAGATCCCATTTCCAACACGTGGGCTACACTTCAAGTTTGGGGTTGTTCATCGTGAGTTGTTGAAAACACACAGTGAGTGTACAGTGTGTTTAACATATTGCTTCACTACGATCTCGGTATTTCTCTCACACTTACTTTATTTCAGCAAGATCTTGTCCTTTGACCTACAGCCCTCTCAGCTCAGCACAGGGAGGTTTTCTCTCCATTTGGTTGACCATGACCTGTACTATAGTTTTTATAGCCCCCTCTCCTACACAGAGAAAAAAAAATCCCTTCCTCAGATAGAAGCATTCAAGGTTTGGTTGTTATTAAACCCACTGGACAGACAGACAGCTTGGAGCTAAAGCAGCGTAGAAGGAGAGCTCTTTGGCCAGGGGGGGAGAGCACAGTATGATATAATGTTGCATGCATTACATGGTGTATTATGTTTGAAGGATGTATTATTTTCATGAAGAATACCTCAGGGGAACAAATGGATATCTCCAGGACACACTCATAAAACAAAAATATAACTTTAAATATTCCTCAATTTGACACTAATGTACTCATTCTTGTACTGAATTCTTTTTTATTTTATTCAATTTATTTTATTTTTTACCGTATTGTCATTTAAGTATGTTGAAGTTTTCCATGAATGTTAAAAACACACCCACACAGTCTAGTTTTTAGTGTCTGAGAACTAAGCTATTCATAAATATAAATTAAGGATTGTCTTTTTCAAAACTTTAACAAGGATTGTCGCTTATTTAGTCATGAATATTTAAAGTTGTAGAGACATTGAAAGTACGAAAAAATAAGAGTTATGGAGCTTTACTGTAAATACTAAAATGGAAGGGTTGTATGTCAGTACAGATTGATCCCAGCCTTTACTTAAACCCATTTAATGCATGAGTTGTCTAATAAGTATATTATACATTAACTGTACAGGCGTCATTGTATTCTGTGTGTACTGTAAATGTCTTCTACTACTCCTTGAGTTCATGAGAGTGTAATGTGATGCTGCAAGACTTAGGAAATCAAAATTGCTCGTTGTAATGAAAAAAAACCCCCAAAGATAATTTGATAAGAAAATATTTTGATAGTTTTATCTTTTAAAACAAGCTGATAGAGTAAATTATCCAAACAATGAGGAATTATTGAATCAAATTTAGGAAGAGGGATATTTCCTCCTTAGTTAAAGTAATTCAAATATTCAACAAGCTAAGAAGGCTAACACATTTACACTTATTAAAGATGCCTATCAGACATGATCTACCTCAAAATCCAATGAAAACATCCGCTCTCCAGCCTGGATGTGATTGTCGTCTCTGGATCTCTTTACACTGCGACATAGCCAGATTTCATTATCATCCTCATCTGTGCTCCATTATATAGCTGCTATTTCCTTCCGCAAGGCATGGGATTTCTATTTTGATATGCGTTTTAGAAATGTAGTGTTACGTGTGTGTGCGTGTGTGTGTGTATGTGGCTTGTATTCAAGGTTAATAGTCCCACTGCTCTCTCATCATGGAAATCTGCAAGTCATTATCCAAACTGCACTGCAGTATTAGTAACAACAAGACTCCTGAGTACAGAAACGACACACACAGCTGATTTCCACATATTAAACACACACATATATATATTGCATATTTGTGGTCTGTTTTCTCCTGATATATATTCTGCATTTGTTTCTATTTATCTCAGTAGTGTTCTCTAGCTATGTGGGGGTTATTTGAAATGTGTTTGCCACGTAGATCATGTTTATACTCTGTTTTTGATGTATCCTGGTATTATTCACCACTGAGATGACTCAGTTTACACATGCTATTTATAAAAGATGCAAGATACTGTATCTTAGGATGACCTTTTTTTAGGGATGAGGTTGAGTAAAACATTTCAGTGGAATTTCCAGCTTGTATTGTGTCTGATGAGGCGAAAAAACAAAAAACAAAAATACAATGCTAATGTCTTCCATTTTGTTCAAAGATCCCATTGTCATTCTTCCATAGCTTCCCTCACACGTTCCCAGAGTTTCACAGGACTACGGTACAACCATTAGCATACCAGTAAGTAACAAAACTGCACATGGAATTGATTTGGGTTAGTGCAGAACTAACTATGTCCCTATCAGAACATTCTTCCCCCCGTCTTTATTCGCCAATAATGCAATGCAGGAATGTACTTTGTCCCGCTGAGTTTGGGGATGCACCTCATTGCAAATGGCTCCGCTCTACCCACAACACACGCTGTTTAAATCAGTTACATTAAAGAGTGTAACTGCTATTCTTTTCAGTGCTTCTCTCTACTTGCTTTTAAACACAAAAGACTGGGAAGTTATTATTGATTTCTTACTTTTTTATGAACTCTCATGTTGTGTAATCACTACCTGTTTGGGTAATTTATCAATAAGTTTTATAGAACCCATAAGACTAGGTAATAGTAAAAAGTCCAGTTGCTGTATTAAAGTACAGTTTTCTGTGAGTTCTTTGTACTTCTACTCCACTCCACTCACTGCATTAGAGGAAATACAGTATTGTACTATTTACACAAGTACATTTATTCAACAACTGTACTAGTAATTTTGTGCCAGGAATAACAATCCAAGTAAAATATAGTATTTTAAGTATTTTAAGTCAAGTCATTTAAGGCAAGTCCATGTTAAAGGATAAGACTTGCAATATTCTATATTTTCTTTATTGTCAACTAATCTCATGTGCAGAGCCAAACCAACAATGCATTCATCCTACTAATGAATGTTTTGTGTGTATCCAAAGCTTGATAAATCTTATTCCTCTGTGCAACAGATCTTTATTGCTGTCCCAAAAAAGTTAAAAAGACCTTAATCAAACTGTTGCACTGGGTTACATGTCCCTTCACTACAAACAGTTTTGTTTATGAACAGCTCCAAAAACTAAAAGCAGTGATCATGTTTTCAGTCTCCAGAGAGTAGTTCTATGTAAGGCATTGTGCACGCGTGGGAAAGCAGTTCTGTTTACAGAGCTTTGCTAGCTTATTTTGCAACATATCCAAACCTCTTGACTTTTTACCACATCGTACATTATAAAGAGCTTAAGTGCAAAGTAAAGAGATTGTGATAGACAGCACAGCAAGCTAGCTGAAACTCGACCGCAAAACTAAAGAGGTCATACTGTTAGTAGTAAATGAACATGTCATCCAATTCAGAAATGTGTCTCTCCTCAACAGAGGTCTACAGCACAGAGGAAGAAGATATATCAGGCTTTGGATATACACAATACTGAATGATTTTTTTTCTAATTTAGTGTTTTATATTGTTGTATTAGTACCTTTAGGACCTGAATGCTTCTTCCATAGCTGAGAACAGTGATATGTGTGTGAGCAATACCTCATTGTCAGTTCGTATCCCTCTCATCCATTCAGATAAATCTCCCCCACCAGCTCTTAAGTGTCAAGTTCACCCTTCAACAAGTTACTCCTGTAATATAGCTGTTATGCTGTGCAGAGCAAATAGAACAAGTAGGATTTGAAAGCTCCACATGTTAGGGTCATTAGATTGGAAACCATGTCCTGGTCAGCACCATGTGGATATTGACTCATAGTCTGTTCTCCTACACCACAGGCTCTCTATGATGTTTCCCCCTATGAAAGGCTCCCTATTGAAATGATGAATGGGCTCAACTTCACGGCGTAGTACTCGGGAAAACTGAGTCACAGCCAGGAGGTCATCAGTCCAAGTGTGGTTTACACATGAACATAGTCATCCTAATATACACCCATGTACATTGGTGGGTTAACACGCTAAGAGGCTACTTAGCTGAGCAAACTTTACTGAAGAATCTATTCACATGTCTCAATGGGTAGGTTGTATGTGATGATGGTTGATTCAACTAAAGGCTTTTCAGAATGGTGAAGATCAGGTACCTGAAAACTGAGACAAAGAATGAATCCAATGCATTTTAATCTGTGAAGAGAGTATTTGAATGTGTAGCAAACATTTTTATTGCTCATATTTTCTCTCCCAAGTTCATTTTCTTACATTGGACAGCTTTAAGAAGTCTTATGAAGGTCCAAAAAATACTTTATCTTTTTCAAAAAATGACGAAACAGGCAAAATATGTGAATGTGAATGTGAATGTTTGTATAAGAGTTTTATGTTCCTAGAAAGAGACTATGGTAATACACTAATAGAAAACCATACTTATAAGGGGACTGGTGGGTTTTTATAAACAAATTATCAGTATGTAGTGCTTCAAAAATACACACATACTCCCTAGTTCATTAGCTTTAGTCTGGTTCCAGCACTTTGAATCACTGTCCACAGCTGTGATATTTTCAGCGATTCAGTAAATATACAGTGAAACCAAAAAGTAGTGCGCTTGTTTATAACTCAGCTTCAGCTAACCTTTGAAGTGAAATGCTGACACATCCATAAGCAGTAATCATATTTTCTTATGGCTTTATGTAGAGAATTTGAATCTTCTTGTTGCTATGATCTGATGTGCAGCATTGGATGTTTTTATGTTTAAGACTTCAGGTATTTTTCATGGATTGTGCCTGCATTTTTCTCTCTCCCTCTGTAATGTCACATAAAATGTTCAAATGTGAGAGAAATACAATAAATCAAGCCTTTACTTTCCAGTTACTTTTCCAGTTTTCATTTTGTTTGCACAAGGTGTGCACAGCCGGTGTAGATGGGGGTCTTCAGTCCCAGCAAAACACTTGCGGTTGGGATTAAGGTCCACGCCCAGGAGCGACCGACACACACACACACACACACACACAGGCACGCACGCACCCGCACATGCATACATGCTTACATACTTTCACAGCTGCTCTGTGTTTTCACATGTGAACTTATGTTCGGTTGAAGTGGGAAAAAAACAGTAGCATACATCTATATGGAGGACACAACCCTGAAAAGAACAATGAATTGAAGGTGAGAAAGAAGGCAGTTGAAAATGACAGTATGAGATCAAGGGCATGAGGAAAAAAGAACCATTCACCTCTCTAACATCAGTGTTAGAGCCAAATAGTTTCTATGCTCCAGTCCTGCTGAGCTCCACTAAATGATGACATATGAGAATCGTTAGGTTATTTCAGTCACAGCAACGCCCTTTTATTTCTAATCCAGGTCCTCTCTTTCATGTGCCTCCAAACTGAAAACTTTGTGGGTGGATGTGGTCAAGGAGTCTGCTTCAGAAGTATGTTGGTACCAATTTAAGATACCACTTAAAGGACACTTCTTGATCTCTGTAATCAGCATTTCAAATATGTATGTTTTTGTGAATAATATTTTTGTCTACAGTTTTGGTTACCTGTTCTTCCTATGCAGCCGCAGATGTCTGCTTCTAGCCTGTAAATAACATCACGTCAATAAAATATTGCATGTAATATCCTCAGTGTGTCTTGTTATTGCAGTTGCTTTAAGGCTTGAAGGCTTGTGGGAGTAAAGGAATGCAGCAATCTTCTTTTAAAGAAACCTAACCTATGAAAATGCACATTTGTCTATGTACGCTCGTGTGTCATGTAAAAGTGCGTAACATGTGACAGGTTTCCTTCCCAATGAACTGTCAGCGGGCTGATAAAACACACAGAGAGATCAAAGGTCACGCTGCAGGGTCAAAGGTCATCGTGTTTATGAATGCAGACCCAGACTGGATGTTGCTGCGTCAACAAAAAATCATTAGGGTCAGGATGTTACGGTGGAGTGAGACAGTGTTTCCCTAACAACGTCTCATATTTCCACCTGATCGGTCTGCAGCAGAGTGGATGTACAAAATTTGGGGATATCAAACTGTGATGAATGAGTGTTCCTCTCAGCTTGATGTCATCGTTGAGATCTTGAACCCAAACCTGAAAAATATGCTTCATACAGTATGTGTCTGCAACTGTCAAGTTTAAGACTAATCGACATTGTTTGATTTGGAATTGGGTGTGATGATAATGGCTGGTGGCCATATCCACTGATCCCTGACCACCTTAAAATTAGTGATGTAGCAGCCTGCCATTCATTCCACGCCCTGCTAGTTGTTTTATGAGGCATATGAGAATTATCAGGACCTTTTCAGCTTTAAATCTCAGAACAAACTCAAGATGTCAGTGCACTTTTAGACATGTTAAACTCACCAAAAAAGCCTTTGAACAGAACATGTGAGGCCCAGATGGTTGTGAACTTTTTTTGTGGGATGTCAGACTTTGCAATGAGTTTGATTTTAACAGGAGAAGAGTGTTGCAGGAAAGCCAAAAAAGTTTACAGAAGAATACTCAGTGTTAAAGTAGTGCCCTATTTCCAACCTACAAACTAATAAAAAATTTTCATAAAATACTATTTTTGAATTTAGTACATAAAGTTAACAGTTTTCTTTGAACTGGAAATAACAAACCTCTGTTTATACAATATACTACCAATAAACTTATTAAAGAGAGGATAAAGTGCTTTTCCAACAGGTTGATACTTTGTTCTACTGTTTCGCCAACATGATTATTGCATTATTATTCATAATTTATTCCAGTAGCTGTAAGTAACTCTGCCATTTCCCTATTGCATTGTGTGACAATATGTTCACCAAATATACTTAAGTTTGCCACTTTTCCAGTGTCAAAACATTGACAAACCTTTTAGAGTATGTTTCTGTAAATCCTTTCGTAACCTGTGTCCTATCCTCTCATGTCATATCCCTCAGAAAATGAACATACACTTATTACAGTATTTAACAGACCTGCTGCATGCTGAATTTTGGATGTTGGGGCCAGTGGGTCAGTATCTGTTGCACATGTGAACACCACATGCAACATATGTTTTAAAAGCCCATCTAAAAGCACTTTGGCTGGGGCATCTGCTCACCTCATGCTCAATGTATGTGTGCTTGCATATGAATGTGAAAGAATGACTGTATATGACTTTACTGATCTGTCTGAATGTAGAACCAGTCTGTAATAAACAACAATCCAGATGGAAGTAAAATACATGGTTCAGCTGGCAGGCCTGTGCATGATTTGCGCTCCGTCATATTTAGAGTGAAGTGGACAGTCTGTGTAGTGGATAGAAGAATACAGGGATTTAGCATATACACAATGTAATTACAGAGTAAAACCGTGAAGATTTCTGTTGACTAGAATAGGACAGCGGCAGCAATCAGTGCTCTCTGTACTGCTGGCAGCACAATAAGGTACCAGAGCTACAGACTGAACAACGCCAAGGTTAAGCTATAAATGCAGGAGCACAACCTCTGTCTTATAGTTGTCTCTTAACCCAAATGAATTGATAACACATGAGCAAGCGCTCTCTGTCCTGCAGCTGTTCATATCTGCTGACATCAGGAGGAACACAGGATGCTTACGGCTCTTTCACTGCTCCCATTACCAAAACAATATCAGTATTCAGTGGCAGTTAAACTGGCCGGGGGAACCTGCATGTAACACTGGTACTGACTGAGTAGTGTTTTCTACACACAGCTTGGTAGCTTGTAGTGTTTGTTGAGTCTCAGCATGTTGCTTGTGAATACACAACTTACATCGTCTTGGTCCTGTTGGAGGTGAGAGGACAAATAGCAATCAATCAGTGACTGTTTTGTTCATTAAAGTATATTTGGTTAACTCTAACTAAAAGATGATGGTTCTGATTCACAACTGAGAGCTGTCTGTGAGACTTTTGATCATTTTTAGCATAATTTTGTAAAAGGTTGCCAAGAAATGCTGCTTCAGATCAGCATTGTACCTCAACACTAACAGCACTTTGGGAGAAAACCAAGAGAAAAACAAATACAGGTGATGAAACTGTTACATAAATATCTGTCATGTGGCCATCGCATTACATAATATATTTTTGCACAGACAGAGATAGGAAGAGAACTTTATTCAGTTTTATATAGATGTATAACAGTTTCACTGCCGTAGATGTGGAATATACTGTATAGTATTTTGCATTTGGAGTGAGAGTGGATGTAGCCTGGTGGTTGACTTTCTTTACCGAGGCCCTAATTACAAACTAAACTGGGAAACTTTCTTAGAGGAAAGGGAAAACGTCTGATTTGGGCTAAAAGAGCGACCATAAAAAAGCAAAGACAGTCATTACAATTATGTTACTTTGGCAATAAGCATGAAGACTACATCCACTTTTGCTTTCTGTCACTATAAACAGTTAGGGAAACAGTAAATGGATGGTCAACCTCTGAGTTTAAATATACACCAGCACTGTACTTCCCTTTAAATGGTCTGTTTAGGTAGAGTTTCTGTGCACTGCAACTTTCAGGAGGTAGAAGGGGAAAATATGGTCCACTTGAATATCAAAGGCATGAGACGTGGGGGCGTTTCTCTATTGGCTTTAAAGGAGGAACTTGACACTGAGTCTGATTATGGTCATTTCTCTTCCCGGTAATCTAGCCAGCAGGGGGGCAAAATGTTTCGACTTTTCTGACATATTTTGAAATGTACCGTATTGTGCAGTGTTAACAATTTACTTATAATTAGGTAATATGTTTGTGTTTCAGTGAATCGTAAAACCATATGAGCGCAACGACAGAAAGTTTGGCAAAAAGGGATTTTGAAAGGGGTGTTGCAAGCTGAACTGGCAACCGACAGTCCCGGGGCAGGTCCTGCCATTGCGTCGCCAAGAGTCCGGAGGCTGAGGTTTGTGTGGACATTTCTGGGAAAGCCTCCACGGCTCCGTTTTGCCAAGGAGAACCTGGGAAGAAGCACGCGTTTTCCTGCACAGACTCGGCACAGGTTTCCAGCGCAGTTAAGAGTCAGACTGCTCACATTTCTTGCTTTTTTATCGGAGTCTCTTCCTTCTTGCACTCAGAAGATCTCCTTACAGTGTGCTGGAAATAAATGAAAAAAAGCTCGAGGATTAATTGGATAGGTAAATAACTTATTAGAGTGAAGGCGTAAGCGTCTATTTTGGAGATGTGACGTGGTCCAAAACTTTTCGCCGAAAGACTTCATTCATTTTATCCTGGGGTTGAGGATTATTTTCAGAACTTTGGATGTTTGTGTAACAGAGATGCTATATACTCTTTATCTTCCTGGGATTATACTTGAAAACGGAAGTGGTCCGAGATGAAATTCTGGGTATAACTGTTTACGCACGACAAATTCGTGTCTTATTCATAAACAAAGAGCAGTGTGGTGGTTTTCGTGAGCAGAGGGCATGCTCTGAAACAAATCACTGGCAGACTATTATGTGTCCTGTACCTACTTGTCTTCATCTGGAATTAATTGATTGACAACTTCAAATGCACTAAAGACGCGTAAGGATCACTGGTCCACTACTGGATCTTTTTATATTCCCTGGTGAGTGTTTAGTCTACTTTATCTGACTTCTCGCCAGAATGTGGAGGGCTTTTGTACTCAGTTTAACTTTGATTTATCTGATGACCTGCACTGGTGATGCCGACAAACAGACTCACCTCAAGCGGGTGCAGCTGCATCGACGAGCAAGGGTGGGGCGTCCTCGGCTGGGCGCAGCGGACAAGGGGCACCTCGGCGGGCGAAAACACCCTGGATTTGGTTCGGCAATCTCTGTGCACAGCCCCAAGACGGAGGAGGGGGATATGCAGGCCGACGAGGGTACTCCAGTTTCAGGGACTATGCAGGGCAGGAGAGCAGGAGGTCAGGGTTTGGTGCCAAGGAGAATGGTGTCTGGACAGACTGGCATGCCCCGTCAGCCGGGCATGCTGCAGGATGAGGGCACACCAGGAGCGAGAGCCAGGGTCTCCCGGATGCAGGGTGGCGCCGGGTCACCTAACCTGCTGGCGAGTTTTGCAGGGAAGAACCGGGTCCTTGTGATCTCGGCACCTCACGAATCAGAAGGCTATTACCGGATGATGATGACTCTATTGAAACCAGATGTGTACTGCGAGCTCGCCGAACGACACGTCCACCAGATTGTCATGTTTCACCAGGAGGGAGAGATGGGGGGCAAGGTGAGGAGGATCACCTCAGAGGGCAAAGTGATGGAAGAGCCTTTGGACACAGCACTGATCCCCAGACTCATGAGCTTCCTCAAACTGGAGAAGGGTAAGTTGTGGTTCCTGCAGGTGATGGAACTGATAACTGTGACACAGACACATCTGTACCTGACAATGATAACATCCTTATCTGATCAGTGATGTGTTGACCTACAGGTAAATTTGGGATGGTTCTGCTAAAGAAGACCCTGCAGGTGCAAGAGAGGTACCCCTACCCTGTGAGGCTGGAGGCCATGTATGAGGTGATTGACCAGTCGCCCATGAGGAAGCTGGAGAAGCTTCGCCAGAAAGGCTTCCTCCAGAAGTGTAAAGGAGCAGGTGTTGAAGGCCAAGTGGAGGAGGGCACACTCACAGGTGAGAAGGAAGATTAATACTAATGACTGATGGTATATAGCAATGCAGATCATAGAGAAATATTAGTGCAAAATGTCTGGGGCCAGACAATAATGGGCATAGAATGGATGGTGATGTTAATAGGCCTAATCATAGAATTTAGTCTACATTAAGATATATTGTAATTAAAAATATTATTTTATGTAATGAACATCTTTTTGCATTTCTGCCATCTTCTCGTCTGCTTAAAAAACTCTTATGTCTCTTAAAAGTCCTTCTCCCTACTCCTAACACCATAGGAGCTCTCCTGAGGGCAAAATGCTTCGTGAATAAATTTGATCTTTACCAGGATTTAGTCTTAACTGTAAGAGGAAACATAATAATTCTAAAAATATTATTAGAATTTTATCACTAGGAGCAATGTTTTGTACTAGGAAGCTTTATGAATACACCTCGTCACCCACGATTCAATGGAGGTGAACACAATTTTCTTTGGCAATGAAATATCACATTTTAAAAATTCTACACCAGATTCCTTTTCAGACACAGTAGTTTTTTCCCATTACTCAGCATAAACTGCAGAACATGCTGTAAATTCCAACAATAGTTCCCAATGAATATTGTTGGCAGTGTGTTTTTGTGTATTATCCAAAGTTCAGTGCTTTGGAAAGACAGTTTGATATTGAAATTTATCATTCGATTTTTAATGCTTTGAGTTCCACAAACGAAATCTCTTTCACCTCCATTGTATTAGAGTGGAGGCAGATTTCCCAGAAACAGATGTTGCTCAACCCCAAGTAATTGGCATAGCTAGAAATTGGCATTTGGTTGTAGTGGCCCTTTAAAATCAGGGTCAGAAACCTTACACAATACCAGAAAGTAAGATATTTTATGTGGTAGGTATTATGCGTTATTCAAATCAACATTGATTAAGTAAATTGGTATTGCTTAAAAAAATATAATATACAGTGATTGGAATTTTTACATTATAATACACAACAATATCAAAGTCAAACTACTCATAGAAAAGCAAAGTTTTCAAGGGGAAACTTTTACTGACATGTATGGTCTGTCTGTGTTTGTGTTTGGACAGTAGACACACCAGTAGAAAGAAAACCAGGCAAGAAGATATTTAGAAAGCCCACAACAACGACCACAGTTGCCACAACCACCACAACAACAACTACACGGCCCACCACCACAACTACAACCCGGCCCACAACAACTACCACCACAACCAGAGCAACAACAACTACAACCAAAGCAACAACAACAACTCCCAAACCCACCACAAGACGAATCACCACTACTACCACCAGAAGACCAACTACCACCACCACCACCCAGGCACCAACCAGAGCCCACACCACAGCACTATGGCTGCCAGCCCCCAGAACCACTGTTGATCCTTACTACTACAACCGCAGAGAGAGAGAAAGGTACCCAGCCAAAACCACCCCTGCTGGAGATAACCACACCAACAAGGACAACAGAGATCCACACGGCCGCAAGCTGGTACCTGGCACACGGAGGATCAAACCCACCAAGAGAAAGAACGGAGGAGAGAAGGTGAGTTGGTGGAATTTGGCTAAAATGCTATGAGTGTATGATTGAGTTTGGTTTGTGAACTCCTCTTGCTCTCTTTTGCCAGGAAAGATTTATGTGAATCGTAAAAGTGGGAGGGAAAACTAATATTTGAAAAATGTGTGTCATGTCACATTAATCAATACTGAAAACAGAAATATATTAACATAACAGTTAACAACTTATCCTTATTTGAGCAGGTGATGACTAATGAGTACGAGGACAAGTATGAGCCCAGCAAGCCAACAGTCAGCGACCCTGAAGAGACGGAAACCTTCACCGACATCAGTCCCACCAAGAGGGTCAAAGGCAAACATGACAAGCATGACAAAAAGAAGAAAAAGAACGACAAGGCAGCTAAGAAAGCAGAGAGAAGAGCTGGAAAGGCCGGGAAGGAGGGGAAGAATGGGTTGAAGAAAAATGGAAAGAAGTTATCAAAGTACCCTGAGAAAGAGGACTACCCAAAGCCCACTAAGAAGCCAACGCCCCCTCCGAAGGGATCTCTGGCCTCCTTCCTGGACTACTTTGAGAATAGAAGGCGGCTGCTGGTGAGAGCATGACATAATTCTCACAGTTCATAAGAAGCTCACTCCCCCTCTCACCTAGCAAATCTCATGTTTCAGGCTTTAGCTAGAGGGGATATTAGTGCTATAGTAGCTTATAATAGCTTTATTAGATTGCAGCCAACTCCCAGTGCACACATCTTTCAGTCAATTATTTAAATTTATTCCCTTCTGTCAGCCATTTATAATTGTTGCACCATTCCTGCACCATTAAGTAAGACTAGCAATTATTTTCATTATGTCTTAATGTGCTTGTTATTCTTTCAATTATTCAATTATTGCTTTTGTTCTATAAATTCTAAAAATGCCCGATAGAATTACTTAAAAGTTGTTTTGTCCAGTCAACTCTTCAAAATGGAAAGATATTCAGTTTACTATCACATAAGACAAAGAATAGAACTCATTGAAGATTCATGATTTCAGCTCTAAATAGATGTTAGTGTCTCCACTGACAGCAAGTAAGCAAGATAATTAGAGCACAGATCCAACACGATGTCTAGTAAAACCATTTTATTCATTCTTAATTGTAAATGATGAAACCGCCTATAACTGTTGGCTCGAGATGGGGTTTTTGGACAAACCATCATCCTTCATCACTGAACAGTTGGAGATGTTGAACAGAAATCAAAGAGGGGGAGTTTGTTTTCCAAAACAGAGAACTGGAAAGTTAGTTTAAAAGCCAGAAATTTCAACATCTGGATAAATAATCCATCGTTGATTAATATTTACTGGTCAACAGCTATGTAAACCTCACTGTGCAATGAGACGTCAAATCATCCAGTTGTTTGGTTGTTTTAAAATCACACTGAATTGATGCAGTATATGTATAGTGTATAAAATATGGAGAGCAGCCATCCAGCTTTCTGACGGGCTGCACAGCTGTGTGCTAACAGACTGTGTGTCTCTGTTTTGCAGTCAGTATAGATTCTTATCATAGCAGTGCTGTGGACAGGCTGGGAAAATATGCCCCATCCTCCGCCTGCAGGTTAATGTAAACACCACCTCTGCAGTGTACTATGTATGTGTGTATGTGTGCGGTTGTGTGTGTGTGTGTGTGTCTCACTGCGTGTAACTTCCCTTCTCTTCCTCCAGCTGATTACATCCCCCAGTGAGGAGAACAGTATGTATGTTCAGCAGAGGGATGAGTACCTGGAGTCTGTGTGTGAAATGGCCATCAGAAAAGTCTCCATCATCACTATTTTTGGCTCCCTGACAAACTCCACCATGAAAATTGACCACTACCAACTGGGTAAGTAGTTCCCATATACAGCACCAGTACATGACTTCACTTTTCATGTCATTCAATAGGAATTAAACCAAATAGGCTCTGCGGGAGATGATTGGTCATTCTCTCACACATCAGCGTTAACTCTTCCTACACATGACTGGGCAGTCACTGGTGCCTGCAGTTGCTGAGTCATGAAACCACTTTGAATAGTTTTTCATCTCAGTGGATGTTTACCAGACTTGTAGGGAAAGTGTAGGTGGAGACATGCGCTGCAGTTTGGCTTTGCTTTACTTTCCTCTCCTGTTCTCAGACTGTAAAACTCACACATATACTAATGTAAAAACCTCAAACAGTGTTAAAATGTCTTAATATAATCACTAACTATCCATAAAATAGCAGGGTTTTGGAGTTTTCATAGCCATACACTAGATATAATAAATTAGACTATAGTTGGGACTGTTGGGAATTAATATCCAGAAAGCTTTTAGGAAATCCTACATTTGGTAAAGGTGTTTGTTTTTGGTCTTCAAATACATTACTCCTTCTTAGTTTTTATCTTAATAATATTCTGTTGTCTTCTCTGTTGTCTGCTCTGCTGTCATCTTCCTCCAATCTAAAATATTCAATTTAATCCCTGTAATTCACTGAAAGCAATCTGTCTTATATAAAAATATTATGTCTTCCTTTAAAAAAGCTTCAGATAAGTGTAACTGGAATATTCTCATACCAATTGCAATTTTTTTGTTTATGGAACATTTTGATTTTAAGGACATTTTTGCAGTGTTGCTCACCCAAATTTTATTCTTCTTTAATTTTGAGTACATGATGTGCCCCTATTTCTTTTCATACTAAGTTAGGGGAAAATGTGAGTGTTCACGATATGGAGATGGAGGCCAAGAGAGGTGTCTCCTGCCACGTCTGCTGTCCTGTCCTTTTTTGACCATTCTTGCACAATGTCAACCTAGATATTTTCAGCAGCGATCTCTGCTCTAAGTATATCATTTTGAATGTACTGTACACCGACTGCCAAAGCCACAGTATTGTATAGTACTCTGTGCAGGTGATACTAAACTTTTGATTCCCACAATCCTGGCCTCTGTGGTCAGAATTTATTTGGCATGTAATCCTGTGGTTTTTTCAGTCTTAAAGTAACAGTATTTTTATATTACTCTAATAACTTTTTATATCGCTCTTTCATCACACTGGTTTTAGTGATGGAGCAGGTGTAGATACTGTAGGAGTGTTGGTCTACATACTGTATAAGATGAACTCAGCAGCTGTTAAAGAGCAGTAGTCTGCCTTGAAATACTATATAATACACACACACACACACACACACACACACACACACACACATACACACAAACACACACACACAAACACACACACAAACACACACACATAAACACACACACACACACATTGAACTAAGTGCAACTATGACATCACTTGAAAAACTCCCTTTTATTAAAGTACTTACTTGTTCAAAAGGAACAAAACCACGACTGTATGAGATGTGCTGTGTCATTTGTGCTTGGCAAACCCCCCTTATATTTTGAGACATTTTATAGCCGTCTCAAACCCTCGGCTTTGGTTAATGTGTGTTAACGTCAGGATAAGAAAACCCATTTCGTAAAACTTTATGAGTCTGTCACTTCTCATGACAACGAGGTTTTATCCAGACGGAATTCTGGAAAAAAAGTTCTGAGGTGACGTCACCCGCCCCTATCCACCCACCACTGGACGCTTACTCTTTTGTTCCACTCACCGGCCAGGGGATCAGTGTGTGTGTGTGTGCGTGTGTGCGTGTGTGTGTGTGTGTGTGTGTGTATGCATGTATGTATGTGTGCATGTGAGAGAGAGCATGTACTGTATACAAACAACTGGTTCTTTCAGCGTTGCCCCTCCCTCAGTTTAGGATGACCTCATAGTGTTCGAGTTGACTGGCCGGTCAACCGTGTTCCGTGGAACTTATTAGAGTTTGTTTGTTATATATCTGAATCAGCTGTCTCCAACATGTGTTGAGCTTTTCCTGATTTGACTGCTCATACACATCACACAGCAGGGAGTTAGTCAAACAACCACCAAAAAACACAGTTCTGTGGTGTGTGTGCGTGTTTGTGTGTGTGTTCTGTACACATGCATGGAGGGAGTGGTGATTAAAGGCTTTTGATTCGGCCAGTGTAAATGCCAGCTACAGTAAATTTCTAAGGCATCCGACCCTGCCAGATCTCAGGGAATAAAAGCTGGTCTTTGTCAGGTTTGTCCCTGATTCACTCTGCATGTTTCCATTCTGCTCTTCACCAGTTCAGTGTCTTGTCAGACACTTTTTTCAAAGGAACATTGTTTTGAGCTCAGCAATGGAAAACACATTTACTCCTAAAGTTTGAGAGCTGAACACTCACATTGTGTTTGTGTTGCTATGGTTTATTTGATAGGAAAACATATCGCTATTGCACATCGGTTGTCAAAAACATAAAGAAGTCTGACAGTTATACGACAGGCTTACAATTATGTAAGCTCTTTTATTTGTCAGATGTTACAGTTGACAGTCTCACAAAGAATAAGTGTTGGCAGATTTACATTTTTCACTTAAATTTCTTTGGCACAAGATGACAAAGTAAAGTCTGACAGAGAGATGCCAGAAGGTTTGATATCTCATATGGTTCAATGTTTTAGTTTCACATTTTTATGTTTTGTTAGTTTTTGGGGGAATTTTCACCTTTATTTAATAGCAAACAGGAAATGAGAGGAAAGATTGATGGATATGACATCCAGCAAAGGTTCTCACAGTCTAACCAAGGACACTGTAGTTTTGTGGTATTCACATTAACCATTCAGCTGTCTTGATGCTCAGGCATCAGGCATATAACCACTGTCTGTTCTTTTATCTAGAAAATGATAAACCCATGAAGGGTCTTCGTCAGGAGGACCTGGTGAACCAAGATCTGATCACAGAGCTGAGGAAGGAGTTCAGCATGACACATGATGACTTCTACATGGTCCTGACAGACACCGACATGAGAGTTAAGGTAACAGCTCATATTTCTAGAACAAGGCCAACAAAACCTGTGCATTTAGAAGTCTCCTCCTTTGTTTATAACCACTGATGTGTCACTTGCAACCCTAAATGAGCGCTGATCGGAAGTTTAGAGAAGCACTCAGTTAGGGCTGGGCAATATATTGATATTTTATCGATATCGTGATATGAGACCAGAAATCGTCTTAGTTTTAGGATATCATAATATCATGATATATCATCAGTGTTGTCTTTTCCTGCTTTTAAATGTTTCATTACTCTAAAAATGTGTAATTTTCTGAACTTACTAGACTGTTTTAGCTGTTCTGTTATTTACCTTTTACCTACTTTGTCATTATATTCACATTAGCGATGATCATTTATCAAACATTTCATCGTGTAAATATTTTGTGAAAGCATCAAGAGTCATCTCTACAATATCGAGGTATTTGGTCAAATATATCGTGATACTTGATTTTGTCCATATTGCCCAGTCCTATACTTAGGTGACCCTCAATGATTCATAAACTCTGGAAATGTCAAGTATTTGCACTCAGATGACCCTAATTCATTTTGGTCATCGTGAGACCAGACCAACCATATTTGGGTAGGGGTTGCGTGTTCAGCTTGGCCTCTAGGTCGTCTTAAAGACTTTCACAGTGCACAATCCGAACATTTTAATCACACTTTGCCTTAGGTTAAAACACTTTTTTTCTGTCGTGCTGCCTAATTCAATTCACTCTTATGAACTGTTTTTCTGCATCCTGTTGGTCTCCACTCTATTTAAAGGTTCACCACACATCTGTCCAACACTTTCACCTCTTTCTCTTTGAAGGTAGTCTTTGCCCCTGGACTATCCTTGCACTGCTGACATGCTGCCTTCACTTAAACACTGTTCTAATTCACACAACATGACATTTGCCCAACAGCTGTGTGTGTGTGTGTGTGTTTGTGTATCTGTGTGTGTACGTGCCAGGGTAAATCACCAGGTTGTTTTTGGATAGATTCATCAAAGAGGCTAGTGTTCACCCCTCTGCTGACAGAGGCAGAGACAGGGAAGTCTGTGAGCGTCAGAGGATGTGGGTGTGAGTATGAGAGAGAGCGCAGTGGTGAGAGGTGTGAAAGAGTTCGGACAAGCTGTGCAGCAGATTCAGTGTGCCCTGAGGAAGGTGTGAGAGCGTGTATGTGGCTGGAATAAATTTTATTGCATGTGTTAGATGTTAATACTGAGGTTGCTTTACATTTCGTAAATTAAATGCGATGTATTATGGTTAACCGATGTGCCCTGAATGCACCCCTTCCCAGAAATTATTATCAAGAATGCTTGAGATGTGGTGAGGGCCACACTACATCTACAAACACGTTCCTAAATATCACTTTACTGGAAACAGTTTCATCACTGTTTGAAGCAGTGGAATTCTATTTTCATATCCTCAGTGTTGGTTGTACCCGCAGACATTTATTCATTCTGTGGTTTTACCACATTTCACATCAGCCTTTGGGGATAGTGTGACTGGTTTTTGTCGGGTTCTTTTGTCAGCAATCCTATGAAGTTCCCATCGCCATGAAGGCTGTATTCGACTACATCGACACCTTCTCTTCCCGCATCCGAGAAATGGAGCAGCAGAAGAGAGATGGTGTTGTGTGCAAGAAAGAGGACAAACCGCGATCGTTGGAGAACTTCCTCTCCAGGTAGGGTCATTTCTAAATAGTTTCAATACATGAAATGTATGTGGATACCCACATTTTAGACCTATGAATGTTAATATGCTCCTATTATAGCCTCAACTCTTCCTCTACTCTGTTTTTACCACCTAACTTTGGAACGTGGTTGCAGGGATTTGCTCCCATTCAGCCAAAAGGGAATTTGTAGGGTTATCCACTGATGTTGGCCAATAAAACGTGGCTTGTAGTCAGTGTCCACATATTTTGGCTTTATAGTGTATCTTATAAATACATAGCAAACAACTATAATGTCTTATTTAAGTGTCTCTCAGAGGAAATATTGGGTGGTCCCATTAGGCTGTTTCCTCTTTCTTCAAACATCTGCTCCTTTGCTCAATAATCAGCTGAACCACAATTCACAGCGTTTATACACAGCATTTGTCAGATTGTGGCAGCCTTTTTGTGTGTGTCCAACAGATATTAAAAGTTAACATAAACCCCTGCCATTCCTCAAGGCTGAATCCCTGCAGTCACATATTTTCCCGAGATGTCTAAACCAGACAGGCTGTCTTTTGTTGCCATGGAGACCTGAATTTCAGCTCTGCAGTGTAGAGATCTGGCAGGTTTTTGACCATAATTCGGGGGTTGTCACCCTCTGGCAGTAATGGCATTGGAATATGTTAGCGTACAGGCACAAACTTCTTGTCTTAGTGCCAAGCTTTCACTGCTGCACCAAAGTGCCACTTAAATCCAGGCTAAAATGTTCTGTGATTGCAGGTTCCGCTGGAGACGTCGCTTGTTCATCATCTCCGCCCCCAATGATGAAGAGTGGGCCTATCAGCAGCAGCTCTACGCCCTGAACAGCCAGGCCTGCAACCTGGGTGAGTTACCTGAAATAAACCTTCTGTCACTCTTTAACTAACCCCAGGTCAGGAAAGTCACTTTATAGGATCAGTTCACCAAAATAACAAAACAAAAAAAAACAATTACATTTGCAATTACATTTTTTTAGACATACATTCAGTTTTAATTGCAAAGGTTTTGAGACATGACATTACTGCTACTGTTGCTACCGAAACTAACTGTGAACCATGAACCACAGTGATCACCCCATCACTTTAATTTCCTGTCATCTCTTTGCTTTCCACTACTTGACACACCAGAAATAATCCATAAAAATGATCAACTTTTATTTATTTCTTTTCTACAACAAAGAAAAAAAACACAACTATCATCTGAATCATATTCCATGACCGAAAAAGAGCAGGAAGAAGAAAATCTTATTTTACCTGCCCCTCCCTCAAGAGAAAATAAACAATAGAAACAGATGGTCTGCCCAATTACAGTTACTCAATACAACATTAACATCACAAGAAAAAGAGAACAATCAGAAATAAATGATCTGTCTCAACACTTGTACACAATATAAATCCTAACTATCTAGTTCATACAATGCAACTTTTCTTTATTTAAACATTTTGTTAAACTGAAATATATTCAAGCAACCCTTTAAATCCATCTTTAAGGAATTCCACAGCAACAGAAATACACATCTACTTTAAAGTTGTTCGTGCAAATTGGTGCTTAAAATTAAATTGCCTGCGATGATCTTCATTATTAGAACAAAAAATAAACAACTCTGGTAATACTTTACATCTTGCCCTGAACATGACTGTGAAGGTCTGTAGTTTAACCAAATCATCAAGTTTCAATAATCTTGATTCAATAAATAACGTGTTGGTGTGTCCTCTATAACCCACATTATAAATAATTCTCACTGCTCTTTTCTGTAATAAAAATAAAGGATTCATGTTGGTAGAGTATGTATTACCTCAGACTGCAGCACAATAACTTAAATAAGGCAAAATTAGCGAGCAATATAAGATTCTCATTGCTTTATAAATTTAACACATACTACAAAAATATTCTTACACACTTTTGCTATATGAGCTTTCCATGTCAATTTATCATCAATGGCAAACTTGTTAGTGAACTGTTGCCTATTTACACATCAGCATATATGGAGCAGCATTAGAATTCATTAGGAGATGTATTTCAGGAGACCTGGTGAATGTTGTCCAATATTCACTCTCTGTTTGGTCCTCCCCCAGTTCCTGAGGGCAAGTATTAGCTCTTTGGCTGCTTTGCTTCACTATTCAACAACTTGTCACTACAGCCGTACTATCTGCTGTTTAGTGCTGCTGTGACCAAATATGACACTATGACAATGGTGAGACTGAACCAAAACAATGAACATGTGAGCTAGAAAGTCAAAACAATGATTTAAAGGGGACGTATTATGTTCCTTTTCAGCTCTACACTATTACTCTGAGACTCCACTAGACTAGATCCACAGTCCAAAAAGGTCCTTATTTATCATACTGGCCCTTTATTCAGACCCTCAGTTCAACCTCTCTCTTAACAGGCAGTCTCAACTTCTGTCTCTTTAAAGGGTTGTCCACACTGAGAACAATAACCATAACGACAATGATGTAATGGTCCACACTAAGAACGATATATCTTGTAAACAGCGATGTGAAGTAGTCATTACTGATGAGCTGCTATAGCTGTACATTGTATGGAGAAATAAAAAGAAAACCAGAAGAGTTCAGAGGCCGGTGCTGATTCAGTATTTACAGACCAAACTGATCTGCAGCAGATGTTGAAGCGCGGTGTGTAAAACCGCATTGTTGCAGATCTGCTAACTTTGTTTTTTTACATTATAATAGAGAACAAAGTTCCAACATCTTTGTAATAATAAGGACCTATCTAAAGAAATCACCTCTGGCTGTCATCCTGCTCCAATTTACAGCACATCAGTCCATAGTGAGAGAGGAGCAAAGCTGTATAATAAATATATAGGCATGGGAAGGATTTTGATTGGCTGTCAGTGTTTTTATAGTTCTTAAAAACTCTCTGAAAGTGATCCTAACAATATCATTCTCATTTAGCGTTATTGTTATAGTTGTGGTGTGGACTCCACCATCCATATAAATTAAGACAATATTTGAAACTATATATTTATAGTTATCGTTATAGTTATCGTTCTCAGTGCCCTTAAGCCCCCTCTCCTGATGAGCCCACTCTGTTCTGATTGGCCAGCTGTCCGGAGGCCTGCCGAAGAGCAGCCATATCAGAGTTGTGTTAAGTTACAACTGATGCAAACCACTATTTCCTGCTTTACTGCTCCATACTAAATGACTGTTAAATGATTAAATACGTTTTATTGTGAAGAATTTATAGGAAAAAAAATGTGTTTATCACCGGATTAATGAAGCTTTATTAGCCACGCTCTTCTTCAATAAAAACTTGTTGGCACAACAACATATGGAGATCAGATCAGTTAGGTGTAATTCAGGGAAAAACAGTACAAGCAGAAACAGCCACAGTGATGATGATGTTTGATGTAGAGCTGCAGATGACCGGCACACCTCCAACAGGCAAACTACCTATTTTTTACTTTTACTTTGCCATGTTGTGTAATGGAAAACACTCAGAGCATGCCAGTTGATTTGAGTGTTCCTGGCATGACAACTACCCCCAAAACAATGGAAACATGCCATAATGTTAGTGGAGCATAGCAGTGAACTGCAACACTTGTGGGTGCACTGTGCCTGGAGCAGATGACCATGTAAAGAAATCAGTCACGAGCCGACGTCAGCTTGTCTAGAAAGTAGAAAAAACCAGTGGAAACTTAATATTCAGAGCAGTCTTAACACCTGAGCTTAAAGGGATTATTTTTACATATAATATCATTTGAAGTTTTGGCCAGGTAGAATCAAGTGATTATGCTCTGTTGGTTGATCAGTACAGGCCCTGTTGAACATGCATGGAGTCATGTGATCCATTGTTCATATAAAATTATTGATTATAGTGACTGTGAAAAACTCAACAGCACTTGGCTTCACTTTTTTCAAAACTTTTAACCTCATAGGTAAAACTGAATAATAGGAGAATTATTAAATACTATAAGCATAACAATACAATATTTTGTGCACGAATTAAATTGCCATCTCTTGCCTTGTATTTGGATGATCTACCAATAAAAGTGAAACTGTGTACATTGCTATATACCACCACAGCCACGTTTGACAATGTTGGTGTCTTTTAAAGTGGCAATCTTGAAGGTCACACTAGACTGAGCGTATTGAAGAGTGAATCTGTTGCATTAGGTCCTACCTACCTTCCCCGGTGGTGTGTCACTAACTATGCCACTTGTGATTTGAATGCACATCACAAATACACAGTTCATAATAATAATAACACATAATAATAAACGTATGTAATATTGCAAATGCAAGAGGTTTTATCTGTAGGCCATAGTCTCAATCACTATTGTGTTCTCATTTGGGTGATAGGTAGTGACTTAACACACATTTATTTAAATTCAAATCTTTTAACTTTTAAATTGCCTTTCATTTTGTGTGGCCTCTTTGCTGATAAGTGGTAATTCTATCAACATGGCCAGTTGTATGAGGACCCGAGGACTTTTCTGCTTCTCTTTTCTTTCCTTTCTGTGTGTGCTCAGCCAGAGCGGCTCTGTCTGCTCATGCTGACTACTCCCTCTGTGCTCCAAACAATTTCCTGTTACTGCAGCCAGGAACAAACAAACAAACAAACAACAACAACAACAAAAAGCTTCTCTTCCTTAGAAAGACCTACCTGAAGGAGGAAGCATAAAATCCTTCATTAAGTGACCATAGATTGATTCCTCTTTGTGTTATATTATTTCGGGTTAGTAGAATGGATGTTAAGTGGTATGAAAATGTCTTGAATACAGTAAAGTGTGAGCAAAATCAATCTCTTTAATCTTCCCAGTCATTCTCCTTTGTACTTTTCAACTAAATACAGATTGTTTCATGGTGACCTTAAATGTACCCAAGCATGTGTCCTGACACTGTCTGCCAAAGTATTAGTCAGACCACTTCTGAATATATTAATCACATGGAGAAGTTGATTACAAGGGATGTGTCAGTTTGCTGCATGCCTCCAGATATTATCAGCACATGTCTATGTTTGTGCATACTGCGTGTGTGTGTATGCATGTGTGTGTTTGTGTGCACGTGTGTGTGTGTTTGTGTGCACGTGTGTGCAGAGAGATCCCAGATGACAGAACTGGCAAGAGATTTTTCTCTTCTGTCTGGGGCTAACAAGCCCTTTTTGCCTCGCCGACAACAGCCCATTTTGGCCTGCCAGTTAGCCAGCTTTTCCATAGTTATTTAAATATTATTACTGTATATATTTAAAAAAGAGAATTTTATCTAAACTTACCAATCTCAGCAACCTGTGTCTGACATATTTATGTAAGATAAATGTAAACTTTAAATAGCCCACGGTGAACGCCCCCCTCTTTGTAAAACCAAATAAATGCTGTCATCAAGAGCCACTCCCCTACTTGAACCTCATGTTCCAGTCTTGTGAGTTCTTTTCCCAGAGTTTCTTTCTCATTATGCTTACTATAGTCAGGAACACAGATGTATTTGTCACGTTTATGACTTTGACTCTTGTACTGACTACAGTTCAAAAAGAAATGACCACAGATTACACTAAATTCAAGACTTTTATTGGTGCAAAATATGACTGCCGGCTGGAAAATTTAAAGAGGAAGTTGTAACTGAAAGGTTTATTAATGGTTAGGGAACTTTGAGGTTGCAAAGTTGTAAAAGAATCCCTTTGACTTTTTTGTGTTTAGCCTCCTCTTACCTAACCTATTTTTTTTATCTTTACTGAACTTTAAGTTCATGGGTTTATCTTTCTTGTTTTTTTAGTACAAACCATCAAATTTGCATTTAGTCTCAGAATATCAACAATTCAATGTCATTATTCATGGTTTATTACTGAGCTATAAAGCATTAGGAAATTACTAATCAACCATTTACAAAGCCTTTTATTATAGCTTACACAGTAGGTATACAGTAACATAACATCTGTTTATCATATGAGTGAGTCAGGTGACTGGGAAAAAATCATGTCTTGCTTATCAGCAAACCTAGACCAAGTCTCTGAGGATCTTTTTCCCCTTCATGTGTTGCTCTTGGCTGGGTTGGCACTCAGGGTTGTTCCCTCCCTCCCTGTCCTAGAAAAGGCCTGTCCTGCTGACTGGGCTGAAGGCCTGAGAGGTTTGATCCTTGTAGCCAGCACTTGGCTTTCACCAAGTAAAGCCAACATTCTCCTATGTTTAATGTGGGTTTCCTTGCTTCAGAGGAAACAGCTTTTTGGCCGCGCTCACCGGACCACCACATTCTCCCTTTATCTAAAAACCACTGCTTGTGATGGTTCCAATGATCAACAGCCACAGAGGAATCAGTCTAAGCAGAGGGACTAATGGATAAGAAACAGTTGGTCAGCATGTTGCAAATATGGCAATGTTGTTTGAAATCTGACTTTTTCTGGTATATTTCCTCTACTCTGATGTGTGTTATAATTCTGGTTTCTGTTGCCATGGTGACATAGGTCTGAGGCACATCGCCATTCTGAAGTTGGTCGGTACGGAGATAGCGGATATGGGCGGAGTGTTGGAACTCTATCCTATCAATGGTAAGAACTTCTTATATAAAATTATGTATATGACTGTTTTCAGTCATGTGTGTAGCAAACATACCTTGACACACACATATACTAGTATATCTTTATCTAGCTGCCATAACCATGCCTACAGTTTACTTTCCTTTCAAAGCACTTTTTCCCCCATGAACTAAAAGCCAAAAATCTTACACCAGATTACCCAAAACCAGAATCCTAATCAATCCAGAAATTGCCCTGCACAAGCCAGTGTTTCTGTATCGAGCATTATTCCACCATATGGTACAGAGAATCTGAGTTCTAAGGTCCAGGTACTATTCCACCATGTCCCCATAGGAACCTCAAAGTTGAATTACTAACAGGCACAGTCTCCACACACCGTTACAGCTGCATAACCATGTGTGCTGCTTTGACAGGGGACTCTTCATCAAACTTTATTTGGAGAAAAAAGACACAGGAGTTATGCAAGACTGTAAAAATTAGAACTGTTTCCAGTGGGCTTAAGTTGTTTAGTTTTCTGCTTTTGGCATTTGAGCTCAGCAAGTGGGGGTACAGTAAATGTCAAACAATTCTGCAAAGAAAAACATGGCTGCATTTTTCTGCTGTGAAAGTTGTCTTAAATACTTCATTCCTCCATTCAGGGAGTGCTACAGTGGAGCGTGAGGGGCTATCAGCCAGCCTGGTGAAGGACATGAGGAATTACTTCCAGGTCAGCCCAGAGTACTTCTCCATGCTGCTGGTTGGGAAAGACGGCAACGTTAAGTCCTGGTACCCTTCACCCATGTGGTCCATGGCTATCATCTATGACCTGGTAGACTCTATGCAGCTACGTAGACAGGAGATGGCCATCCAGCAGTCACTTGGCATGCGCTGCCCTGAAGATGAGTACGGCGGCTATGGCTACCATCAACATGGTTATGAACACGGTTACCAAGACGGCTATCACCAAGGCTATGGCTACTAATGGGTGTATGGGTGCGTGCTAACCATGGATGCACAACCTAACTCCTTTCTCTTGCCTTGCAGCAGGTGCTTGGCGCTATCAGTCCTCCTCCTTTGAACCATAACCTTTGTTTCATCTTTCCTACCCATTCTCCACCAGGCAGTTGGCTCAGATGAAGTGAGGTTCTTGAATGTTTTGTAGCACTTAGTGGAAGCCTCAAAACTGTTGCTTTCACCTATCCAGTTCTTTAATATATAGCATAGTATGCTGCAAGTAACGGTCATTTGCAAGAGGCTTTAATCAGAGCTGGTTAGTCAGTAAATGTGTAGAGGAGCCTGGAGGTTCAGGGATCAGTTGTGTATTTAGTTTTTGTTGGGTTTTTTGCAGTTCAAACTTCAAACAAACAGTGTTTTGCACATTATAGTATCTGTCTCCTTCACTTGCCTTCCAGTTCATCTTCATGTTATCAGCACAGATCTTTTTTTGTAGATAATGGGCTAAAATAAGACATATATGTATTTATTGGACATCTGTTGCATTTCAGGTACAGTTATCGATTATTTTATGAGAAGAAGCTGTCACATTATTGCTCTTTTGTAAAGTGTCTTATTTATACTCTATTGTGCTATATGACAAATAAACATTTGTTTAATACCAGTATTTGTCTTTGAGTTGCTTTCAAAACTCGCAAACAGTTTGACTGTAAACCTACTCTAAGAATTATTTGAGCACTATTGCCTCCTAGTGGCCAAATAAGATAATAAATGGAAATACTTTGCTCACATTTCAGTGACCATTTAATAATGACCACTCTTTTGTGTATTACTAAGCATATGGGTTGTACTATGATAAAAATAAAACATGAATGGTTTTTACTTTTAACCTCTTCAACCTCATTCACTCGTCAGCAGGTCCATTTTTACAAGGAAATGTGCAGTCAAGCATTGGTGAAATCCACTGACCTTAATGTGCCTCCAGTTCTCAAATTCAGTTCAAATGGGCATAAAATAATGCACATGAAATCTAGAAATTTTTCATTTGATGCAATGATGTAGCTACCCTTAGATATTTATATTTTATTTAACATGTTCAGTTGTCATCCCTCAACCATTCTTTTTTTCTCCCCTTCTGTGTTCTCTCATGTTTCCCAACATTATTGTACCTTTAATCACATCTGTAGTCCATTTCCCCCTTCACAGTTCAGCCTCCTCTCCTAATGCTATTGTTTCATGTGATATAAAATATTACAATATATTATTATAATTTTATTTGGACAAAATTAAACCAGTTTAATTGCAGTTTATTTCAGAGCAACTTTTAGCATTCATACATGTTAACATTTTATGGCACAAAAAAAACAGACAAATACTGTATATCCCATCTTATTTCACAGTTGTAATACCATATGACAAAAAGCATACATTTAAGGCCAAGTAAGGAAACCGACAGCCAGTTTGTTGTGCTTTCAGACAGTCACACTAAAGTGGCCTTGTCTATGTCTATACTTATAGTTCTGGTTCTGGTTCAGGTGTAAGAAAAAAAGAAAATGGAAGGAAAAAAAATCCTGTGAGCAAAAACAGAGTCAACACTTAAATTTCTGGTAATGTATGCTGAAGTTGTAATTGTTTAAAAGTAGTCTCAAAGATGACCAAAGAGTTGAATCACCACTTCTTTTACACAGTACCAACAACAATTAAAAGAGTGTATTGCATGATAGTCATTAAATTGGCTGAAATGTGGCTGCTAATCATTAAACTTCCAACCACGTTCCAACAGTCAAACAGCTGCACGTGTAACATTAATCATAAGAGGAAATAAACTGAAGCCCTTAATGATCCCGAACGGCAAATACCGTGATACAATAATTTCCCAGCACATGACAGAACTTTTTTGTACAAACAGGCACATTTCAAAATATACACAAAAGCCTTGGTTGTTTTTTTCAGTCATGAGGAAAGTGCAAACATGCCTGACAGAGTTCATCACATAACCCATAAACAGCATCAATAACTGTTTTCTTGCTGATGATCGTTCAAATAAATGCTTTGACAGAACGAGTGTGCTGGCAATCCTGCATCCAGGAGTGCAAGTCTATTGGGAAGCTTAATAGTAAGCAGCAGTGAAGAAGAAAATCCTCTGTTTTGTAGTAGAAGCACAAGTCTACACTACAAAGACTCTTCATCCGATTCACTGTCTGTGTTGGGCTTTGCAAGGAGCTCCAGCTCTTCGCCATCCTACAACAAGAAGGAAAACACATAAAATACATTGGTGGAATCCAGTGGAAAAGGGTGCTTCTTACAATAATACCTGGGGAGGAGGGGGGGGGGCATAGTGAGGGAAATACCTTGCATATCAGAGCAGCAGCTGTTAAATAGTGACATGTTTTTATTAAAAAGGGCTGTCAGACTGATGAACTCCATACATCACTGAATGCACTTTCATCCTCCTCCTGCCTTGCCTTAATACTTCATATAACATGCTGCTCTGTTTTTATAGCTCTGTTTTTTAATCTACTGCATTGGTTATTTGCTATTTCTTATATATTAGTGTTGTTTTATTTAGATATTTTTTTAGCCTGAGTCTGTGATTTATTTATAATAGCTTATTTTTAGACTCATTGTATTGTACGCTGCTGGACCTGAGTACAAATTTCATTTTCATGTGCAAATATGTAAATGACAAATAAACTTGAAACTTGAAACGAAGATCTGAAAACTTCACCTACAACAGAGAATTTCCCCTCGACTACTGCTGTGTTCTAGGCCATAGCACTGAAAACTAGCACAAAGTCCTGCTAACTCCACAATAGTGTCCTCATAATTCCCCATAGAGAATCATTTAGTTTAATTGCTTCCTCTTTCAAAATCCAATAGACTACATTGACTAAATGAAATTACATGAGGTAAGGTCCCAGCATGAGCATGAATGTTGTTTTCATAGCAGGGAATCAGGTTTCTCTCCCCATTGAAGAAATTACATTACAGAGAAATGAGAGCCAAGTTTCCTACTTGGTATGTGTGTGGGAGGACAGGAAGGGGCTTTACATGGGGTTAGCTGAGTGACGCAGTGTTGGAAAAGGAGTGTGTGTGTTTGTGTACGCGACTAGTTAAGATTTGAGGTTTTTGTGGTGTGCTCCCTCACCCCTCTGGACCTCTCGAACACCTCTCCGTTGATGACTCGCAGTTTTTCCTGCTGAAGGCTGTATTCCAGGTCCTTTGGCCGGCTGGCGTTGTAGATAAAGATGGCGAGCAGGACCATTGGAGCCTGGAGGAAGAAGTCCAGGGAGGGGTGGAAGTCGAAGAGGAAGAGGGAGAGGGTGGTAACCAGAACAGTGGTGATCTGGCCCGTCAGCACATGAAACATGTTGTCTCTGAATTTTAAAATGAAGGCCACAGATAATCCAAGAGCAGCTATGGAGAGACACAGAAGAAAGAGTGTGAGTTCTTCAAATGTATACTGTATATACACTGCAGCTATTATAAGGCTGTCCTCATCATATAAACAGAAAACATACTGTCAGCATTCTTGATACAAATCCTTTACGTTTTTACAAGAATTATGACTAAGATATAAACAAGCTGGACATTTTACAGCTGGAAAATAATCTCATCTCTAAGGAAGACAAAGTACATGATGCAGAAACTCTTTTTGAATTGTTAATTTTTTATTTTTAAATCTCTCTGCAGTCTGCACACTTCTATATGTGACAGGTGCATCGGAGGATAGCAAGACTCCCACACGCTGCCTCACTTCCTGCTGGAATGTTTCATGCCAATTATTCAAATCTTACAAATCTTTTGTACTTTTGAACTTAATTTACATGTTGTCATTTTCTATTCATGATCTTTGGATAGTGTGGGGCAATATGGATGGATAATATTTGATGTGGAATAACATTATGAGAGGTATGATTCTTTATTATATTTCTTTCATTTTCTAGTCTTTGCTACAGTCCGTTTTCTTAACTTAATAGCCTAGATGGTAATGTTTGTCATGCTCCGCTCATCAGTTTGACTGATTTCTGTGGTCATCTGATGAGATGATCAAGGCAGCTTCTATGTATGTATATATATGAAAATGTTATTATTCTTGCCCATATACCTGACAAAGGTGGGGCACACTAAAAAGTTGTAAACTAATAAATATTCCAGCAGTAAGCAAGACAGTGTGCAGGAGTTTTCTTCAGTTTTATTGTTATTTTTGGCATATTTGGTGTATTTTTTGTTCAGATGGCATATGTATATGCTGATATTAATGTATCTATATATGTATTAGCCTATATATCACTGTTATATCATTGGAAAAGGTCTCGGGCAGGAGGTTTGGGTGGAAAGACAGTCCAGGTTGGTTTCTTGTTACTATGTATGTGATCATTCTTTATCCAAAACCATGATCATGATCTTTCTCTAACCCTCAGTAGGTAGTTTCAGATGCTAAGACTGAACAATAGAAGGATCAAGTATGAAAACAAATCAGCCCTTTAGGAAAACATTAGGAACTGTTAACTCACCAGTGACCAGCACCAGACCCAGGGAGTAGACGTTATGTCCGTGGAGGATGCCACAGTGGACGGTGAGGCCTCGTGCCTCGCTTCCAAGCCCAAGCGTCAGACTATTAAATATCACACCAAAGCCATACCTACAGCACCATGGAGCAAAGGAACCCAGATTAGAAGGGGAGACTGCAAATTCATGCTGTGTCTGTCTTATTATTTATTTCATGATCAAGCAGCTGCTCACAGTTTACTGTTCTGAATGAAGATACTCTCAGTGAGTTGGTCTCCTTCTTTGAGGATCTTCTCATTGTAGATGTTAGCCATGGCCGATATGAAGCACTGAAGGAAGAGCAGGATGTGACCCACACCCAGAGATCGAAGCTTCTGTACTACCGTGTTCCTCCACGCCTGCCCGGGTAGAGACGACACCCACGATTCACTGGCGCTAAGTAGGGAGCAAACATTCTATATGAACAAAAGTAAATAATACAACAAACCTGATTAACAAGAAAGGAATGGCTGTTTTCAGATGGCTACGCTGTGTGTAATGTGCGGTTGCTATCAGCCTTAGGTGAGAACTGCAACTTCAGCAGAATGTTTCTTTATAGGTTTCCAGTGATCTAATAATCTAATGATTATTTCCATCTATGAACTAATGATTATTTCCATCTATGAACCTTCAAATTATTTTCTATATCAATTGATTAGTTTTTGCTCAATTAAATCATAATATAGTTTTAAATATTCACACGTGACACGTGACAGTCCTAAATTCAAAGATGGATTTACTATCAAATGTGACAAGAAGCAGAAACTATTTTATTATTACATTAGTGATGTTTTATACACCAGTCAATTAATAGATAGTGAAAATATTCATATTCATTTTGGTTAAGGATTCTTTACTAACTAACAAATTAACTACGAACTAATGTATTCCTGTGTTCATCATCATGTTACCTGCTGTTCCTCATCTGCTCCAGGAGCTGTGTGTACAACAGGCAGGAGTTGGAGGGGGTGGAGAGGGGGTTAGAGTGGAGACCTGGCACAGCTATGGAGTGTTGGCTACCCCCTGATCCTGTCGTCAAGGAAACGATGGACAGGAAGAGGATAACTAATGCTGCCCACTGAACCCAAGACAAGCGCCTCCTGAAGAATGAGGGGAAGAAAAACATAAAGATTTTTATCTGAGGTTGAAATGGAAATCTCAAATTTTCCAAAAGTGTCAATAAGTTGAATTCTATGTTTTATGTGAATCTAATGATGAAGAATCTCATTTGAATTGGAAATAAAGCGTTAATAATAAGTGCTTTGAGTATTTTACTTAACTTTAGTGGGATTTTGCTTTTGTGAAGCACCTAAATAAGTGTCAAACTTTTCATCTAATCAATTCACATAAAGCAAATGGTGATGGAAAAGCAACAGTGTGGACATAACAAATAAGATAAACAGTATCAACATATGCCCTATCATCTGCTATCATGGTCATGAAAACATACACGCTATCGTGTTGAAGAACAGAACACTACAGAGCTGTTGAACGAGTCGCTTACTTCAGAACAATTCTGAAGAGTACAGCTGTGGTCAGGATGACAAAGTTGGAGAACAGCACTGCCATGGCCTGGGGACAAGACGGAGGAAAGAGGGCTTAGAGATAAAACAGCAGAGTGATAGCAGAACATAATAACTGCATTAAACACAGAGTCTTTGGGCAGTGAAATTTGAAAAGACTGGTAAAATGAAGGAAAAAATAGATTTAGACATGTTTTTCTCTTTCTTTCTTTGTAGTAACCAGCATGTTGAATAACGATAAATCAATGCAACAGAAGTTCCCTCAGAGGCCTAAATGCAAAGTTAACACACAACATATATCCCTATGATAGAAGGTGTACAATATAATTAATTATTAACTAACAGGCTGCAAGTAGGTCATGACATAGAAGATGATGAGGTTGTCGATAAAGTAGAGGAAAGCAGGGACAGCCCACTTCAGGGAAGTGAGCAGGGAAGTGGTGGAGGAGCACCCCAGGTCTCTGCATGATCGTCCCTCTGTAGAAACAAACAAAAAGAGTGAATAAACATACATTACTGTCAAATGCGCAAACACAGCGAGACAGCCAGCTGCAAATTCAACATTTACCTCGGACTATGATCCTGAATGACATAACCAGACAGAAGAGCAGTTTGAGAAGCTCGGCAAGTAGGTTGACAGATGCAGGCAGGAAGTCATACTTGTTGTCTGTAGGTTGGCAGCAAACAAAGAGACACAGTCAATAACGCTTCAGTGAAAAACATTAAAACCATACAACATCAAATCTTTTCATCTCTCTGTGGTAAACATAAAAAGTAATATCTGTTGTATTGTCAGTCACCAGCATTGGCAGAGAATTTGAGCAGCAGGATACGACTGGTCCCCAAAGTTACAAAGCCCAGGCCCAGAGCCAGAGTGTAGGCCGATGAGCGGGAGCACAGCCTGGGGCAGGAATGGCAGCACACCATGACTGCGACTGGAAGTGGATGCAGTCAAACCTGCTGGAACAAATTACAAACACAGACACACACACACAGCCTGTTGGAACAATATTGCTGGTATCAGACTGGTGCTCAATATCTAAAGCAACTTGAATTTCGGTTGAAACTGTGAAATCAGTCTGTGTCTACTTAACAATACTAAGATTTTCCTCCATTAAAATTTGCACTCAATCATATTAGAAAGTAGTGTTAAGTGAGGCAAAAATGGGGCTTTGAACACAACAGTGCATGGTAATGTGGCTACAAAATAACCTGGATTATACTGTATAAGCTGTAGAGGAATGAGATGGACATTTAATAATAGGATTTTCATTGTTGAGTGAACGTTCCCCTTTTTTCCTCTCTCAGAAACAAGCTCATCAGGAGCAGTCAATATCTCATGACAGTCTCAGTCATGAGGTTTCAACAGCTGATACTTCCTTTAAAGCCGATCATTGCATATTAACAGATCATAAACCTGTTTATTTGGCCTCATAATTGGAAACTCAATTGCCATAATCACACGGATACAAACATGGAAAACATTAAAGCTCCCAGAGACTGACAGTTCTTCTCTATCAATAAAGAAAAGTAACGAATTACTTTCACAACCTATTCAAGCTGTGGCTATGTGCTGGGTTACTATTATATTAAAAGAAAAGTGAATTAACGTTAATGAACCAAATGAGCAACAAAGTCGATTAGCTCCGAGCTAGCCTCACCTGCAACACCAGTGGCGTCATGTTTCTGCAAATAAAACCCCCGAATAAAACAACTTACGTGCTCTTTTAAATATTCAGACATTTACTACTAAAGGTACCGCCGGAAAAAAGATTAGAAAATGTATTAATCTTAATGAGACTTACTTGTTATGTTTCTCTTAACCAAAACATGATTGAAGCATCGTATGGACTATATCAGCCCTTCCTGGTTATCTGCGCAGGCGCACTGTCACAGGTGCCCCCCCGTTTTGACGTCACTCTGTATCTATTGTAATGTGTCCGTCCTGTGTGTTATAACAGACTGTATGTGGCGTTAATATAGTTTTTCTTTTAAACTTACTAATGGTATACTAATTGTGTTTGGTCAACTTGTGTTTTAGTGGTTAAAAAATACAATAGGTTATAAATCAATAAAATGTGAAAAGCTCATAGTGATAAATCCACAAATTACTATCCCTCTCTTCAGTTCCCCAGTTTCAGATGAAGCATTGTTTGTTTATTTGTTTGTTTGTTTTCAGGTATTTTTTCTGGCAGCCTAGAAATGTAGACTAGCTTTTTTGGTTCTCTCTTTACTCTCATCAGCATTGTTTCCAGCTGGTTTCAGAAAAAAAAAACAGAAATTTGAGACCAAAACGTAGCTTACAGGAGAGTGAATATTAACACTTCAAAATGAATATGAGTTAGATATTCATCAGGTGGGCAGAAACAAAACTCCTAATGGTCTGATTTTCTCCTTGTCTGCCCAATGTGTGAACAACTGCCGAATGAAAACCAGAAGTTTAAATATCAGGCAAATTACAGTATTTGTTATTTGTTTTTAAAACAATGAAGAATCATTGTGTCTATTATGACTCTTAAGTACATCTCTGCTCATCCCCAGCGGTCTGCATTACTGGCCGTGTTAATTCTTCCTATTCTCCAAACCAGACCTGCCATTCTCAAGTTGTCCACTAGATGTCCTCCCACTATCCCTCACCTCCCCTTTCAACCATACCCCTGTTCCTGATGTGTCTGTGGTTTCCATCTTTTTGCTGGTTAATTCCGTTCTTGTCTAGACCCTTTGTATTGGTTAACATTTTTTTGACTGCTTCCTTTTAAGTCTGCATTTTTTGAGTTTTTATTAAATGACCTACTCATTTCACCTGCTTGCCTCAAGAGTCTGCACTTGGGTTCACCTACTCTTAACTCAAGGCAGAATGGGTCATGTCAATTTGTCTACAGATTATTGTGGAAAGCAACTATAAGTGAATTACTCACTGTACTTTAATTTTACATGTATTGCCATACTGTAGGTGAAGACATATCTACAAGTCATATGAGTTTATCAAATTTGATGGCATGCTACATGCTATTGAGCTACTCCCCAGTATTATGTGAAAGAAGTTAAGAATGGCTTTACATAAACTACAACATTGAAAACATGTTCATATATTAGTAAAATTAGTAAAATAAAGGCCTGAGGAAATTGTAGGTACAAACTGGTGCGGTGCTTTTTAATTTGTTGTATTTCACTGATAACAGGAAATGTGTACTATAAATATTACACTTGGTATCAGTAAGGAGTACTTCTGTTGAATTTCAGGTGAGCTGCAGATAAAGCTTTCAACTCTTGTATAAAGGGAAAACTGAAAACTGCAATAACTGACACGAGAAGTGATACAGACTCCAAATTCTTGAAGGAGAGGTATGCTTTAATGTTGCAACTATTGCCAGATTTTTTTTTTTTAAAAGAGAAAGGATAGTAGTTGTTTTTGGCAAGTGCAGTTACTAATACAGGCTATTAACAAATAAAATGTGAAAGGTTTCATTTATAGTGACAAAACACACACATATCCATCACACATATCTTCAGACAGACCCAAAATATACCTCTCTGGTTCTTTCTCTTTACTCTCATCAGTGTCATTTTCAGCTACATCTGTTCCAGAGACCAAAACAGAGATTACAGAAGAGTGAATATTAAGAATTGAAAATGAATATGACAAGTTGCATTCAGGCAGAGCAGAAACAAGACTGCTAATGATCTGATTTGCTCCATGTCTGCCCAAAGTGTGAACAGGCAACAGTCTGTAAACACATTCTTGTGATTACAGCTTGTTCCACTAAATCAATTACATTTTACTGATAACAGAGAAGATACCTACTCTTGTTACCAGTAAGGTATCCTTCTGTTGAATTTCAGATGAGCTGCAAATGAGGGCTTTAAAAACAACATCATTTGTTGTATTTCACTGATAACAGGAAATATGTATAAATGTTACTCTTGGTACCAGTAAGGCTGGCTCAGGTGCAAATAAAGCTTTCAACTCCTGCATAAAGGGAAAAGTGAAAACTGCAATAATTGAATGTATAACAATATACAACAGCCTCCAAATTCTTAAAAGAGAGGTATGCTTAGATGTTCAAACTGTTGCTAGATTAAAATATACTAGTTTACCATTGTTATTGATAAGAAAGTAGTAAGTCTGCTACTTATAAATGACACAAGTGGCTGACTGTCGGTCTGTCTTTGCGGTCAATGACTTTTAGTTGTGTCTGGTTTGTTGTACATGTTGAACTGTGGAGAATGATATTTTGCTCCCATGTATGCTAAGTGTATACTGTTATCATGACAAGAGAGACTTAGCATTATGAGAAGCAGCAGTACAGTAAATCAAATAGAATAGAAAAACAGGAAACCCAAATCATTTCCTGACAACTACTAATGATACGGATTTAGCTGCAGATTAACTTAATTACTTTTTTTTTGTCAATATTGGTTTGGCTAAGTAGATTGCAATGATTTTTAGTAGAGATGATGTGGAGAGTAAATAAATCAGACAAACAGCTAAAATCATATCTCTATATAAGGCAAAAGACAGAGACTTATTACAAGCCTGTTTCTTTCACAATTCTCTAAAATACCAGGGGGAAAAATCTAAGAAAGACTGGAAGACAAAAACATAATGTACTGAGTGAACAGCAAACTGGGTTTAGGTCTATCAGGGCAACGTTGGGTGCACTCATGGAATTAGTGGATGAAATATAAACTGCCATAGAAAATAAAGAATATGTAGTGGGAGTTTTCCTGGATTTCAAAAAAAGCATTTGATACAGTTGGCTACGACTTATTATTGAGTTTCAAGGTGCATGGAGAAGGGCAAAATATCGGAAGAAAGATATGGAATTAGAGGAGTAGCTCTGTCAGTTAAGCAGTTACTTGGATAATGTTTATCGATATGTGCAAATGAATAACTCACAACTACTGAAGGTTACTTGTTGGATTCCCCAGGGTTTAGTGTTGGGAACATTGTTGTTTATTTTGTACATATTTGTACACCCTTATATGTATCTATATGTATCTCTGGTTTGATTTCTTTTGATTTCAACAAACTAAATTCAAACACTGCCTTTGAGTAAAACTTGTTGGGAATCATTTCATTAACTCCAACAGGAAACTCTTGATAAATGATGTTGAAATAGAGTTACATTTCTTGGTGTGATAATGGACATTAATTAAAAATTATATCAAAGTTAAAATATTACAGTCAATACTATATTAATATCTCCTTTATAGTCTCAAATATATACTGTGGGGAAAAGACACTAATCTAATCTTCCACTCACACAAAACCGATAAACCTACCCTTCATTAAACTGAAAGAAATTGACTGGATTAACTGAAATTTAAAGATTTGGTCGACTTTAAAAGAGTTGAAAACATGTACGTTTAGTTGAATATTTAAAGATATCACATTAAACTAATATTAAACAGACAATCATAAAGAAAGACTGACATAGGCAGACAGGATACAGAATATGAAAGTTACTATTGATTTGTATTGTTTTGAATAAACATTAAGATTAAACATAATGTTTTAAAAGGATCAGCACCTTTTTTTGACTGTAGGAAAAAAAAACTTTAAGTTGTGTCATTGTTCAGTTTTCAGCTGCTCTATTTAAGAATCTCTTTTTTGTGTGTTTATGTATGTATAAAATAAATGTATATGCAGACAGGAATATAAAGTCTTAAATCTGATTCATAATAGTATTTGCACTAGTTACAAAGAGGTGACATGAAGAATTTAAGAATTTATATATTCGAGTAAGTAATAAATACATTTTGTTTTTGATGGATTTTGCCCACACATGTGTCACACAATAATGTTTTGCTCTTGAATTATGGCATGTTTGTATGAGATAATTTTCTGGGGAAACTTGAGGTGAGGTTTCAGGAAATATGAGACTAAATCCCAATGGAGATGATGGGAATAAGCACACTCCTAGTGGTGACTCACATGAATGAGGCTCACATGAGGCTTCAATTACAAAGGGGAAAAAATATGCTGAGACACAGTTCATTGCCCTGGGACATTATGTTTAAACGTGTGTGTGTGTGTGTGTGTGTGCGTGCGTGTGCGTGTGTGTGTCAGCGACAGATAAAGCACAGAGCGGACTTCTGTCTGTCAGATCACACTTTCTTGCCTTGCAGAATAGACCTCTGTCATCAGGAGGATCAATCTCAGATATGAGGCTTTGTGCCTGGGCTGGAGTTTGGAGTCTCCTGCTCATCCTGGTTCTCCATGTTGATGCACAGAAGGTTCAACCCAAGGAGAGACACTATTATATCGCTGCTGTTGAGATAGACTGGAACTACTATGGCAATGACGCACACAGGTAGGATACTGTTTGGAGTATTTGTGATCTTGAATGACAAAAATTAAATTCTGTTAAAGAATATCTTGCAATTCATCATTAGTGGTTATTAGTTGCTTTTTTTTTTTAGCAGTTCTGGATTAATTGACAATTTTACTGTTTTGTATTGTATTTTACTCTCTTTATTCATGGTTCATTTTGTCTGCTAAAACTCATGTAAAACTTTATATTTAGTATTCTGATATTGAAATAGTTTGTATCTTGTAAAAACAAGTCCAGTATGTCCTGACTTTATTTCTCTGGCAGCCTGTTCTTCATCCTATGACGTTATCAATGTTGTCTTGACATACGCACACTCAGATACACACTTGCATACTCATAGTGTATTCATCATATCTTGTGGTCTGTATCTTTTAGACATGAGGTACTGTCTGTAAGGCATTATTTCTTCCTGTGCACTGATTCATGTTTTGTGTTTTTCCACCATTGTTCAGGTTTGGTCCCACCTATAAGAAAGTGGTATTTCGGGAGTATGAGAAAGGCTTCAGACAGGCTAAGACTCATCCCTCCTGGTTAGGTAAATGTTGCATAAACTTTACCTGAACACACAGTCTGTCTGGCTCTCATTAAGAGAACTGATTGCTGATTACAGTTCAGTACCCATCCACACAGATAGAAACATTACCTTATAATCTCCTGGAAAGGAATTGAGATATAACTGTTATTTCTAAGGAGGTTTCCTGAGATGGATTATATAATTTGATACTAATAACTGTGAAAACTGACTGACTGACTACACTTGAGAGGTACCTGCTTAATTATTTCAGCTTGGAAATGAAACTAAAAAGGTAATTAAGCAGAATATACAAACAGGTGATAAATTGAAGTAAAGAGTTGAATAAAGGAGAGGAGAAATGTAACCAATAAGGGTGCTTTCATTCAGGGTGGCAGCACTCTCAAACACCATGATCATAACACCAGATGAGGGAATACCTTTTGTATGAGTGGTGTTATGCTAAGGAGCATTGAAGCAAGGAGCAAAGGTGTATTTAAAGCTTTTATTTGGATCGGTTTATGGGTCGAAAACAGTGACTGGTTTTGACCTCATCAGGAAACAGATGCACTTGGCCGCTGCATTCTTTTCATATTACTGAAAGGGTAGTTTTATTTTTTCCTTTAATGTGTCACCAATAAGTAGAACGGAGCAGTTAATGAAGTATATGGGGGAATGCTCATGGGGGGAGTGTTGGTTCTAGACCTGCTCTATGTGAAAAGTGCCTTGAGAAAACTTAATTGAATTGAATTATGTAAGCAGCTCACAATTATACAGTATGCATTTCCTGGAAAGAGAGTATAGAGTAACATGAGCAGCTGTAATACTTTTCACTCATTTACTGTAGAGCTTGTTTCTCACAGGGTATGACAATAGCCAACATATTTTGCAGCTAAACCCGCACATAGATAAGGCAGTTTCTGAGGATTGAGGTGATAGATAAAGTCAGGATATGTTTTTTTTGTTTTTTGTTTTTAAAGAAAGACAAAGTGAACACCGCCTTTGTAGTCTGATGTAACTTTGATGACCTGTTCCTATGGTCAGGCTGTGTCCACTCAGTCTGTACATGGTCAATGTTTTCCTTAGTTTTCTATCAGTCACAGTGTTCAGCTACTCTGCTGCCATGTACTCTCTGTTTAGGGTTAAACAGCTTTCTATTTTGCTTTGTGATTTTATGGTTTTGTTCCAATATTTGAACTGATTTTCTTTTTGTTTTGAGATCATTTGATTGGGTCAGATTGTTTGTCTGTCTGTCCTAAAAAGCCCTGGTGTGTGTGGCCAGAGCTTCAGAACCAGCTGGCAGAGGCGACCCTGATCTTTGTTCTAGTCCTTGAAGGGCTTTGTACTTGTAGGATTTGGAGTCGCTAAACTGAAAGTGTTTATAAAATTTGATGGCTCGCTTTTAAATTTGAATTATTAAAAGGTATTGGCCCTGCATGCATTATTGACAGGGAACTCTAAGTATGTTTCTGCTTAATTCTACATGCAGATCTCCAAGCAGGTGTTTTTTCCCAATTTATACTATATAATATTATTGGGTCTGTTGCTGAATTTTGAGTCAGGTCCTAACTGAAATGTTTCTTTTGATGGCGTAAAAAGCCCGTCATGCCTTCTGTTTCATTTTAACAAGCTCTAATACATCTGCAGGTACTATACTGTCTCCTTGTGTTACACATTAATCTCTTTCTCGTAAGGTATTAGGAAATAAATTACATCACCAGAAAGGTTAAATGTCATGTTTATTGGATTAGTGTACATTACACTAAACGGTATGTCATGATGGTGAAAGTATTTATCCTGGTCAATGACAGTCAGTGAATCAACTAAAATAACAAAGAAGGACATTTTATGTTACTTCTCCCATTGCGTCATGATGATTCCATATAAGCCTGTCTTTGTCTGCAGGTCTACTTGGACCCACGCTTCGGGCTGAGGAGGGGGAGACAATCGTCGTCACTTTCAGAAATATGGCGAATGGACCGTATAGTATCCACCCACACGGAATTGCTTACGGGAAACAGTCAGAGGGTGGGTGCTTGTTAATCCATCTGCAGATGAATCTGACAGCTGTGCAGCAGTTTACCTGTGGATACCAGTAATACAATGTAACACAGACTGTCTGTTAGGGTCACAGCTGGTAGTCATGATGTTACTCATTCTAATAATTACACAAGATTGGCCAACAAAACAAACAATCCTGTTTGTCTTTTTCTAAAATATTAACTAGGACAAGCAGATTATCAAACAAGATGGTACTGAAGTCCAACAGGAAGCATTGCTAATCCTTAGGAAATCACTGTCTCTGTCCTTGTACATAGAGAGAAATAATTTGAGGAAATTGAGACTAAGCACTCCTTAATTTGGACTAAATGCATAAATCAGAGTGCAGAGGAAATGCAAAATTGAAGAACAGCTTGCAGGAAACTTCATTAAGTCTTTATTATTTTGGGAACTTGAAAGGAATGTCATTAGTTGCACTGCTATACAGCAATTCATTTGACCAAATTGTTGCTTTAGCCATTCTTTAATCATCCATAATGTAATTACATACAGTAAGAACTGTATGTGACACAAAGTTTGTTTGTTTTTTCAGGAGCCTACTACTTCGACAACACATCGCAGAAAGAGAAACAAGATGATCTAGTACAGCCTAACTGTGAGCATGTTTACCACTGGGAGGTGACATCAGCTGTATCACCACAGCCAAGTGACTCCAACTGCCTCACCTACACCTACGTCTCCCACCAAAACGTGGTTCAGGACTACAATTCAGGCCTCATTGGTGCTTTGCTCCTCTGCAAGCCTGGTAAGCTGTCAAATGTACCTGTATTTTCACTTTTGCTTGTAGAATGTTGATGAGGAAAATCACAGAATATCAGTTACTGCTGCTCTGAAATGAATTGGTCATTACTTTTGGTCATTACTTTGCTCTCTCTGTCTCTCACTCTTTGCAGGCAGTTTGAATGATTTGGGGGAGCAGGCTCACGTCGACCAGGAGTTAGTGTTCCTCTTTGGGGTTTTTGATGAGAAAGCGAGCAAGTATGAACCAAGTGGTCTTGCCTTAGAAAACCCTGTCAAGTTCACCATTAACGGATACGCAAAGGGATCACTGCCTGGTTAGTCTATCATTTTGTCAAAGTGAGTTAGAGAATCAGCAAGTATGTCAATTGATCAGGTAGCCTTGTTTTTTATTTTTGTTAGGTTGGTTTTTTTTGTTAGATTATAGACATATTGTTGTCTAGACTACATTAATCTGACAGTTGTAACAAGTTACTTTGTAAGATGAAGACTTATAAATATAAATAGATAAATCATGATATAATATACATTTGATGGATTTCTGCTGTATAGATTAAACTAACCAAAAGTATATACAGTTGTTAAATTTCCTATAGCATGATCTGGACCTTATTTTATGGCAATGAAAGGGTAATGAAAGTAGTTGCTGATTAGTTTTCAGTTGATTGACAAATCAATTGATGTACTTATTGTTCAAGTCCTAATTAAAACAGTATAGTGGGACATCTCAGACTTAGTTCTTGTTAATAGGTTAACCACTGTCCTAGGTTGCAAGTTACTATATATAAACTGCAAGTAACCATGGCAACAACACTGGTGCTTCTTGCTGCCACAGGATAAACTGACTACAAACGCACTTTAAAAAAATATGGATGACTGAACGTAAACCCAGTTTATTTTTGTTTGGAAAATATCTAAAATGGACAAATATTTTTAAATTATCTTTTTTTATATTTTCTTGATTTATTTAGTCTGTTAAAATGTCAAACAATAGAGAAATAAGTCCAGTGTTTAAGATGACACAACAATATATAAATCCCAGAGATTACATTTAAATGATACAGTAAGCAAAACAGCAGGAAAAATGATAATTTCTGCGATTTGCAACCAGTGAATGTTCCTTTGACACATGACAATTAATCAATTAAAACATCATGAATTACTTTCCTGTTTATTAAATAACTTAATCAACTAATTGTGTCAGTGTCCTGATGTAAAAAACAATCTTTGCTTTCAACTTGTCCAATATGTTTTGGGTGTGAAGACAAGTCATTGTGTATTAGAACTTACTGTTTCACTTAATGTTGCATAAACAAAACAATGCAAATGTAAAATACTCAAGGTGCACAACAGTTTCCACTTTTCTTTACAGATGTCAGTGTGTGTGCTCATTCTTCTGTGAGCCTGCATCTGATGGGTATGAGCTCAGAGCCTGAGGTGTTCTCAGTGCATTTGAATGGACATGTGCTGCAGCAGATGGGGCATAAAGTGTCATCAGTGGGTCTGATCAGCGGTTCCTCCACTACTGCCAGTATGGTAGCAGTCTACACAGGCCGGTGGCTGCTGTCCTCATACGTCATCAAGCACATGGAAGGTAAGTGTGTTTCTACTCACTGAGATTAATTAGATCCACCGTCCATCATAGAGAGATAGTTTTTAACAATGTTGCTAAATTTACAAGGAGAAAAAAAATTGTTTCCACCTTTGCAGCTGGCATGCATGGCTTTGTGGATGTGAAGCGCTGTGATGCCTTCCCAGCACCCCCGAGAAGGTTGACCATCGCACAAAAACGTGAAAGCAGGGTGTGGACATACTATATAGCTGCTGAGGAAATTCTTTGGGACTATGCACCTAGCATGCATGGACATATAGATGCGTAAGAAAAAATTTACAGAAACATTTTGAAGCATTTTATACATGAAATTGCATATACCGGTAATGTGTACATGAAAACAAAGTAGACTTAATAGCAAGATATATCTTTTGTGATCACAGGTAATTTAACACTACTGTTGCAATTGCAGCAATTGCTACTGTTGCAATTTAAATTTATCCCTATAGCATTTTGAATGAACTTATATACTCACTCTCCTCAGTGTCAAAATGTGGCTATAATAGTAAAATATTAGGAATGATTATCAGTCTTTTACCCTGTTCCACCAGTAAAACTGTTTGGTAATGTTTAAGAACACCAGTGCCACCCAGTTTAAAGTGCAGTGTTGAGACCGTGGTGCTGCCAGTTTTTTAAATGGTCTTGTTTGTTTATGGACGTTATCAGTGGCTTCAAATTCATATGAATTGCATTCATGTCTTGAAATCTTGATCATTTTGTATAGGGACTACAGGTTTCAGTACCTGAAACAGTCACCAACACGCATAGGAGGGAAGTACAAGAAGGCAGTGTACACACTGTATACCAATGCATCATTCACTCAACGGTCAGAGACCAGGCAAAGGAGAGATGAGCTTGGAATAGTGGGGCCAGTGATCAGAGCGCAAATCAGAGACATTATTCGGGTAAGACCATATTCAAATCAAGTCATATTATGAATCACATTGTGTTCAAATAAATATTCTTCACATAACACAATTCATTGATTATAGAAACATCAGAACAAAGGAAGCAGAATACAGTAAGAGAAAAAGGCAAAAGGCTTTGGACTGTAAAGACTAATCTAAAAGCATGTCTTAAGGTTTAATCTAAACTGTGGACAGATTCTGCTCACATACAGGACTATAGACTCTGAAAGCTGTTTTGATGCAGATCTGTGTGCTAGCTAATGTATATATATATATATATTGTTGCCCTTTTCATTAATAGTTCCCCAGTTTTAGGGCAATCCTGCATGAATAAATATTTTTGACTTGTGATGCCTTTCACTTGATCTCAATCCAACTCAACTTGTGTGCTAAGGAAAAAGATTGAATGTTAAAAGTGTGTAAAAGTAACTAGCGAAGCTGGCAGAGTATCACCATGAAAGCTACTGTTTGCTGATATCGGTTGGTTGTTGATTTCAGCTTTTTGACCGATGACTTAAGTTAAGTTTGTGCATTTATGATTACAGTAGATTATTGGCTACAGTTCCTACTTTGTTCATGTGTTGCAGATATAAACATAATCAAATTAAAGCTGACTGTCAGCACATGAACCTCTGAGCCAATGTCACTTCAAATAAATAACTGTGACTGTGCCACTATGATACAGTACTTTCACACTGGACAGGTTTTGTAAAATCATTTAACATTGTTTACACACTGTGTGCTCTTTTACAGGTTGTTTTTAAGAACAAGGCCTCCAGACCGTTCAGCATCTATCCACATGGAATGACAATAGAGAAGTCAGAGGAGGGGGTCAACTACCCAGAAGGAGGTACTGTGTCTGATTACAAACACATTTGTGGGTGGTGGAAGCCCACTCTGGTTTGAATATAAAATGACTACAATAAGAAAAACATGGAGAAAATGTCATTGTGGTTACCAGGCAACCAGTCTCATGGTGTTAAGCCAGGTGAGACACACACCTATGAGTGGAGTGTGGGTGAGGAAGACCAGCCTTTGGATGGGGACTCCCGATGTCTGACACGAATGTACCACAGTGCAGTGGACACACCCCGTGACATTGCCTCAGGATTGATTGGACCAATCCTCATCTGCAAATCTCAGTCCCTCAATGTCAGGAATGTACAGGTGAAACGATTACATGACTTTCTTTAGTTAATAAGGCACATTTTTCAGCATGAATAGTGCAGAGTGAGTTGGTTATGTACATTGTTAAAAAAGCTCCTTAAGGAAAAAGAAAGAAAATTGGTGAACAGTCTAAATTACGTTTTGTAGCATCTTGTATCTTAACAGTTAGTGTTACAACCAATTGATTTTTTTTTTTTTGGTTTGGGATATGTTTTACAGAATTATGTCTTGTATTTTTTTACTGTCAACCTGTGAGTTTTATAACACGTTAGATGACCAAAATGTTGAAACAAGACAATAACATAAAATAAAAGTTAAGTAACTACTGTAATGATATATATTTTGTATGACTTCATTCAACAACATTTCTACTACTTCTGTTGAGAGAGAAAACTGAAAAATTTAAAGTCTGAGTTCAAATTTAACTATCAAAAGCACAGAATAAATTTAGATTGTAGATTTAAAACTGAATGCAGATTTTTTTTTCTACAGCTGAGAGCAGACAAGGAGCAGCATGCCATGTTTGCTGTGTTTGATGAAAACAAAAGCTGGTACCTGGATGATAACATTCGTCAGTTTTGTGATCGATCCAAAGTCATGAAGACAGATCCTGACTTTTATAAGTACAATGTCATGCACAGTAAGTTTGGCCATTATCAAATTGAATTGATGCTAATAAAAAAACCTTGTCCTTAAAGATATCATATCTTCCATCTATTATATGTTTATAATCCTAATTAATTGCCTGTCTGGCTGGTTATCAGATGAGATAACCAATATTCATGTAATGTCCTAACAGCGATAAACGGTTATGCGTTTGAGAGTGGCCCGGTCCTGGGCTTCTGCAATGGTGAGGTTGCAACATGGCACGTGTCCAGCATTGGAGCACAAGACTACATCCAGACAGCTACATTCTACGGCCACCCATTTGAAGTGAATGGGCGAACAGAGGACTTTCTCAGTCTCTACCCCATGACTGGAGAGACCATCACAATGAACATGCTCAACTTTGGTCAGTCAAGGCTTACAGTGCCTTTTTTATATCATATTGCTTATTGTATATCCAAATACTCAATTTATAGGGTAACTATAAGTAGGTAATCCCAAAATCTTTTTTTTGCCACATGAAAGAGTGACAGCTGCTTAGTTTCCAATGGTCTTTTTGATTTTTGTGTTTCTCTCTTGAAACAGGTTACTGGCTTCTGGCTTCCCTGAATTCCCACGAGACAACTAAAGGAATGCGTGTAAAGTTTCGGGATGTTGAGTGCTTTCGTGACTACGTCTATGAGTACGATGAAAATGAAAGAGAAGAGCCAATAGGACACAAAGAGTTCACTTTGTGGCAGCCTCTGAGCTTGGATGATATCAAGAAGGAGCAAGAGGAGAAGGCGAAACCAGTAGAAAAAAAGCCACTGGTTGTAGATGATTACACAAATATGTTTGCAGATGAATTAGGTCTTAGGTCTCTAAAGAACCAGTCTAGCAGCTCAGATGTGGAGGTGTTGGACCTGTCCTTCCTGGAATATGATGCTGTTGATGTGCTTGACAGAGATAAGAATATTACCCTTAATTTCAACTCCACCACCACAGAGACAAAAAGTAAAAATGAGACGTCTATTTTAAAGCCAAATCCACTAAATGGGACATTATTTTCAAACCTGAAAGAGCTTGATAGAGTAAACCATACTGCAGTTAATTTGTTGAATCAAAGCAATGAGAATACAACATCATTCTCTGACAATTCATCTGTGTCTAAAATAGAGGACACAGTGAATTATAGTCCCAACGTTACACAAAATAAAAATATAACTCAAGTTGTTTCAAGTCTTAATAATGCCAGAGCATCTGAGACAGAGAACTCCACAATTCACAATGATAAGGCATCAATAATGGTTGGAAATGTATCCACAGAGACAACCGATCTGAATGTAACATTACCAGGAAATCTTAGTTCCATTTTGGAGACTGAAAGAATGAATAACACACTCAGTGGTGATAATCAGACTGCTGGGAACGCAACCTTGCTGCAGGAATCCGACAAGAAACTCAGAGGAGATGTGTTCTCCTACTCCGTACCTCTACCTCCCTCCAGCATCAACAATCTCAACAGTACAACAGAGGACAATGTCACCTCTCTGTCAAGCAGTACAAATTCCAGCCCTGAGAGTTGGGAAAATGTCACTGCTCATCTTGACCAGTTAAACCATACATCTTCTATAGAAAGTTTCTCCAATGAGACTGTGGTTTCAGGTAACCTGTCACTCTCCAGTCATCTTGTTCGTGAAAGCAGCTCTGAGGAGCTAAGTGAAGATAGCATTGAAGAATTGTTTATCTACCTTAGAGAAAACAATACCGAGGTGATTACAACTACCTCCCTTAAAACAAACGGCCACAATTGGACTTACGAGGGAACTCACCAAACTGTACCCATGGAGATCCCCGATCACATGTTAAAGTACTTAGGGAAGGAGGCCCCAACACCAAAACCGAAACCTAAGACCATTAAGGTGAACTATCGACAGAGGCCCAAGAAAGGCAGAGGCATGAAAACAAGGAAGAGGAAGGAATATAAGCCTCAGGCCAGGAGTGGTTTACCATTCTCTCCTCGTGGATTCAATCCAGCCATGACCCCAAGAGGGGCACGACCCAGTTCACTACAACCATTCTCTGATGAGGAGGATCTCATTAACATGCCAGTGGTCATCGGTTTGCCACGGCCTGATTTCAGTGACTATGAGCTGTATGCTCCTGGTAGTGAGCCACAACATCTAGATTTGGATGAGCAAATCAATGCAAATGAATATGAATATGTTAGCTACAAAGACCCCTACAGCAGTGGCGAAGACATCAAGGATCTCAGTTTGGATGACACCACAAAATACTACTTAAACAAGTACGGCGACTCCAGTACCCAGACTTACTTCATTGCTGCAGAGGAGGTTGAGTGGGACTATGGTGGCTATGCAAAGAGGTAAGCTCAGATATAGCAGTAAGAAAAGCTAGTTTGACATAAGAAGATACAATTATTCAGAATTATTGAAAAATTGTAAAGCAAATGCACATCCAAACATACGGAAAGCTGATAGGTCCTTTGTTGTCACCACAGGATAGACAAGTTGGATCAAAACAGTAGACAAACTAAGTTCACCAAGGCGATTTTCCGAAGTTACCTGGATGCCAACTTCAGAACACCTGATATCCGAGGTGAGATGGATGAGCATCTAGGCATCCTGGGGCCTGTCATCAAGGTGGATGTTGGACAAACCATCATGGTAAGACTGTCAGCACCTGTTAAAAGCCATAATCTGTACTACTCTTCTGGGATTTCACCTTTTATGTGACATATAGTGTGACATAGTTGAAAAAACGTATTTGTGTTATTGCCGGGCTTTAGGCTAAAGGTAAAGATTAATATCATTCTCATGTCTTTACTGTAAAGTAAAGCTCAGGGGCTATCTCCTTGCTTCAAATTTACTGACTTCTTCTAATTCTACGCAAGAAAATGAATAAGCATTTCTCAAATCATGAAACTATTAATTTAAAGCCATAACTACCCAGAAAATAGAAACACAGAACATTTCTTTCTGTCTTTTAGGTGGTGTTCAGGAACAATGCCAACCGTCCGTACTCCCTACATCCAAATGGGGTTGGATATAACAAGAAGACAGAAGGTCTGTCCTATGACGATAACTCCACACATTGGTTTAAATATGATAATGAGGTTCAACCCAATACCACCTATACATATATATGGCAGGCCAATGCAAATGTTGGGCCAATGGAGGATGAATCCCAGTGTCGGACCTGGGCCTACTATTCAGGTGTTAATCCTGTGAGTACTTTGCCATTTGTAATTGGGAAATCAGTTTAATTTAACCATTCAGTTGGAGTGAGCAACACAGGATGTAGCTATTCATATTTTTAAGAATTTATATTGATTGTAGAATCTCTTGTCTAGGAAAGGGATATTCACTCAGGCTTGATTGGGCCTTTACTCGTGTGTCGAGAGGGCACTTTGGACAAGAAGGTGACGGACACAAGCGAGTTCACACTGCTTTTCATGACCTTTGATGAGTCGCAGAGCTGGTACTACGAAAGGAATCGCGAGTTGATACAGAGAAAAAATCCAAGGAAATTATTGGGCCCGGACTTCAAGGAGAACCTCAAGTTCCACTGTAATGCATCAAACACCTTAATCTATACTACTTAAAATTTTCTTTTGAATATGCTGCAAAAAAAATTATATAACATGCTAATTTAAACATTCTGTATCAAGTAAATACATCCAGTGTTGGTAATATCACATTGCTTCAAAAGTGTTACTGTAGAATTCAATCTATTATGATATCTTTTCCTCCATGCATTCAAAATTTCACAGTCACAGAACAAAAAATCACCTGAAATGCTGATAAATATGTTTTTTTGTCTGATATTTCCATAGCCATCAATGGGATTATATTTAGCTTAAAAGGCTTGAGGATGTACACTGACCAACTAGTGGCTTGGCACCTGATCAACATGGGTTCTCCCAGAGACTTTCAGAGTGTCCACTTCCACGGACAGACGTTCCTCCACAAGCACACCACCAGCTACAGACATGCTGTCTACCCACTGCTGCCTGGTAAGCAACATAATGTTTGTTAAATACATCAAGAACAACATCTTAGGGATTTAGGGCTGCTATATGTATTCAATGTCAACAAGCCAGCATTTCTTACAAATTGTTTTTGCAGGAAGCTTTGCTACTCTTGAGATGTATCCTTCCAAGCCTGGCTTGTGGCAGCTCGAGACAGAAGTTGGTTTCAACCAACAGAAGGGCATGCAGACCCTCTTCCTGGTTCTTGATAAAGGTACAAACTTGTGGGGAAAAAACTGACTACATCATTTAGAAAAAGACTTTGTAACTACAGTGAGATGCTGTTATGTTGTGTTTTGATACTGAGATATTACTTGTGTGTCTTCTTCAAGATTGCTTGCGCCCACTGGGTCTACAATCAGGCAGTGTGCAAGACGACCACATCACAGCTATCAACACTAGAGGTAGCCATCTCCATCTGTTTTGGCAACAGATAAACTGTGGTCCTACTGCAATCAGAATGACTTGTGAAATGATTGCATCATTTTTGTAGTAAAGCTCTATATACCAAGATGTCATCAGAATAATTAATTTTTTTTTCATCTTCAAAGGATTCTGGTCGCCCCATCTTGCCAGATTAAATAATCAAGGTAAATACAACGCGTGGAGTACAGAGAATAATGAGAGTTGGATACAGGTATGTGCTAAAGGTGTTTTGTGTGTGTATTTGACTATATGTGAGAGTGTATTTCTTTTTTATGTGAAAACAATCTGCTTCCCCTGGCACAGGTGGACTTTCAGCGGCCAGTTGTGATCAGTCAGGTAGCCACCCAGGGAGCCAAGCAGCTATTCCAATCCCAGTTTGTGTCCAAATACCATATCTCTTACAGTAATGACCGCCGTAAGTGGATCTTCTATAAGGGCGACAGCAGACACTATAGGAAGGTGGGGGAAATTTAATCATCTGAAGAGACAATGCAAACAGCTTCAGCCTAATTTAGAAGCATGTGCTCACCTCTTTATTTCTCTCCACTGCGTCACTCATTCTTTCATCAGCTGTTTGATGGGAACCAGGAAGCCTATGTGACAAAGACAAACATCTTCTTTCCTCCTGTGATCGGACGGTTTATTAGGCTCCACCCGGTCACTTGGTACAACACAGCTACAGTCCGCATGGAGTTCTACGGCTGTGAGCTCGATGGTAAGATGTTACACGCGGATATGTAGAAGACAGAATTCAAGTCAAAGAAAGCTTGAGTATGTAAATGTAAATGTGACACTAATCTCCTGCCTTAGGTTGTTCAGTGCCTTTGGGGATGGAGAGCAACCTGATAAAAGACAATCACATCACTGCCAGCTCCACAGCTACCAGCTGGTACTCTGGACCCTGGAAACCATCCCTTGCTCGCCTCAATAAACAAGGCACTATCAACGCATGGCAAGCTAAGGTACTAAGACTGATTGATTGATATGAAAGGTGAAAATTATTCCATTCAAATAAAAAAAGAGTAAATAAATATAGCTGCTGCCCCCGCGACCCGACCCCGGATAAGCGGAAGAGGATGGATGGATGGATGGATAAATAAATATAATTTTAAGATAAATAAGAACTTAAAAGAAAGCACTCTCATTTGTTAAGCAGTTCATAAATGCATATTAACCTGTTATTTCTCTGCTCTCTTTTCTGCAGTATAATAACATGAACCAGTGGCTTCAGGTGGAGTTGCCCCAAATAAAGAAGATCACAGGTATCGTAACGCAGGGAGCCAAGTCTCTGGGGAGAGAGATGTATGTCACATCCTATGCTCTAATGTACAGCAATGATGGGGTACATTGGGAGCACTACACAGCTGATGAGGACATGGTATCCAAGGTAAATATCATTAAACTCTTGAAGAATTTCATTGACTGTAGCTGAAAAGTGATTCTAAACGAATTCTCTCACCCTTTCTCTCAAATCTAGACTTTCAGCGGCAATACAGACAACAACGAGCATGTAAAGAACTACATTCACCCTCCCATTTTCTCTCGCTTTATCCGAATCCTCCCTAGAAACTGGATGGGCTCCATCACCATGAGAGTAGAGCTACTAGGCTGTGACTTTGAGTGATACAAACACACATACAAATCAGGGCAGGTACACAGACATACACACACACACACACACACACACACACACACACACACACACACACACACACACACATACCAAACGATCCAAATATACATTGGTTGAAGGAGTATTTCAGTCTTTATTTAAGTTAAAGTAGTGGCATAAAAATTACAGTTAAATGAAAATGAAGATATTACTTAGGTAAACATATAAATGTATTAGTGGCAAATTGTACTTTAAGTATTAAAAGTAAAGGTTCTCATTATGCAAAATTCCCCCAACTAGTGTTATATTTATTATATATACTGTATTCAGATATACAGTGCCTGTAAGTAAGTATTCACCTTGAAATGTTTCTTGAAATGTGTTATGTTTTGTTTCTTTAAACATGGAGTCAAAGAGGATTGAATGTGATTTTTTGACAATGACCAACAGAAAAAGACCATTTAATGTCAAGGTGAAAAGACATTTAAATTAGGCCTGTCACAATAATTATCTCATTGACTTTTTGTACAATAACTTAACTTAACTCACTCTCCAATCCCACCCCACACCCGTGGTGTGGTACACAGTGGTATGAAATGATCTTCAAATGGCAATAATATTGTTTATCGAGATTCCAACGCAATATATCGTCCAACAGAAGTAGTTATTGTGACTGGCCTAGTCCAAATTAGTGTTTTACATGTGAAATAATGATCCGCAAATGTAGTGGAGTGGAAGTATCAAGTCGTATAAAATGGAAATACTGAAAGTACCTTAAAGCGTTGCAGTACATATTAATTAAATAAGATTCCATTACATATTCAAACTTAAAAACACATGTAATCTACATACAGAAATGTGCTGCTTCCATAACAAACTCAACTGTTGCATAAATGATGCCACTGGGATATTTGGATGTTGCAACCAAGAAGAATGCAAAACAAGTGATGTCTTTTCACAGTGTAATACAATGTAATGTGTTGTTATTATGAACATGAATCCCTATAAGCTCATAAGTGAAATGGTTTATCAAAGATAAGTGGTCAGTAGTAATCATTGATCATCAGTACTAGTAATGTATATTCTTCTTATGTTAGATATGTTTTTGAAATACTAGTAGCATTTTGAAGTACTAGTAGCATGATATGATACAACATTTTGTCCATCAGATATGATTATAAATTAATGTAAATATGTAAGTAGAGATCATGTAATTTATTTGTCAATAAATATCATTACTATTCTTGCTATTCAGTGTCCAGCTCAGTGATGTATGAGCACATAAATGAAAGGATGCAAATAGAGAGCTTTGGTATCCCAAGTGTGAGTATGTGAACACTGATATCTTCTCATGGTGTCTTGAAGGTGTCACTTTTAGCACCTCTGCTGAGGCCAGGTCCGCCATTAAGCAGCACCCAAGGGCCTCCAGAGTCAACAGACACGTGCAGCTGCAAACACATGGCATGTTTATCCATTTGCTGAACATGTTAAACTGGGCACTGGAGGTGTGAAAGTCTCAGCATGGCGGTCTTGCATGCTACTGATCTGTGAAGACAAATTAACTTGCAGATAGCTTTATTGGACAACTGGCTGTCTGAGAGATTGGGAGTACTGATGAGAAGCAGCTGTTTGACTGTAGGAATGCACCAAATAACAATACTAATGTGATACTTTGGGATACTTTTTGGGAAGAAGAAGTTTAATGGAAGAATTTAACGAAGGGCTAATCCAGTTGAATAAGTGATGTGAAGCCTATTGCTGCCAGCATCACTGCAGGTTATGTAATACAATCAATAATGTTATTGTTGCTTAAATTACTGTTAACAAATACAAGATCAGGTAAAGTCTTGATAAGGTTATATTAGGCAAAAGACGGAGTATATACAAAAGGTCAGTTCACAGAAAGTCTGGTGAGGTAAAGTTCTCAGTTGCTTGTACAGTATTTGCTGAGTGGGAGTGGTGTTTTTAGACTTTTCAAGGATGTAGGAAGAGTACACTGACAGTCCAGCTAGTACCTGATGGGAGGGGTGGTTTTTATGTATGCTACAAGGACTTACTGTTAATTTAATCTTGAGTGTAACTCAAATTGAGTGTGTAACTTGAGTTGAGTTTTGTCAGCTTGTGGTCAGGAATAAATGAAAGCAAAAAGATTATCAAAGCTCAGCTGTTTATATTGTAGAAAGTTGTTTTTTTTTTTTTTTAATCCCACCACCTCATAGGGCGATAGTGTGATTCAAAATCAGATGCAGTTGTCACAATGCACCACTAGGTGTCGCTCCATGTTCACTTTGGCAGAAGATCTGGCCTAGACGAAATATTTTCATACCAGGTTTTGTCTGATAAAACTCCACCTGATAAGATCACTAGATATCATATGGGACAAAACCAAGTGACCAAGATTTCAACTGTTACATGAGTCTAAAGGGTTTGAAATGTATAAAAAACGTATAGTATAGTCCAACATTCAAATGCTCATTGATATTCAGAGAACTTAACTTTTTGACACAGAAGTTCACAACCTGATGGTAGGACCACTTTTGAGATTAACATCAGAGCAAATTCTCATTCCTGTGTTTTTCCCCATTTGCTCCAAACTACACACACATTATGTAAAATGATTCCTCATTTTACTGAGTTTCACAGCCTGATGGTGTTTCTCTGTACACAGCCCTCATAGAAAAACAGATAACTGATCAATTTATAAGAACGTTTTGAATTATATTGGCTGATCACCCATTTAGTATGTGAAAAATATTAAAGTAACAAATGGGGCTGCAAGCTATATAGTAGCTAAATCATGTGGAATAAAAGTACAATATTTGGCTCATAAATGTAATGAAGTATACTGTATAGTATAAAATGGTTGTAGTCCAACTCCAATAAAGTACTTTAATAAATACTGGTGTTACACTGTATCTGGTGACCCATCAGATTCTGTGACCTGCAATGTTGGAGGAGAGATCTTTAACTTTTACTGTACTTTAAGTACACTTCGCTGGGAATACTTATATATTTAAGTATTTTTATATTCTATTATTGATACTAAAGTTAAAGATCTGAGTATGGGTCACCAGATACAGTAATGTGTGTGTGAGTGTGTGTGAGTGTGAGAGTGTGTGTGTATGTGTGTGTGTGTGTGTGTGTGTGTGTGAGAGAGAGAGAGAGAGAGAGAGAGAGAGAGAGAGAGAGAGAGAGAGAGAGAGAGAGAGAGAGAGAGAGAGAGAGAGAGAAATACATCAATGACTTCAATTAAATAAAGAAAGTGATAGGCTCTTACTGGCATTAATGACAGTTTAGCCTCCTTCAGTCATATCTGCCCGGTGATAAAATATGAAAAGCAGTGGGTCATGATTATAAATATCTTGGTGTTACACCCCTCTGCCTGGCAAGTGACACATAAGTTGTTTACAAACATACTTTTGAGAGGGAAGACGTCAAGGGTGCGCAGCTTCAACCGGGAAAAGCTTTATTGGTCACTGACAGCACACACACACACACACACACATACACATGCACTCACCCACACCCACCCTCCTCTCCCCTCCCTGCTTCGCTCGTCCCCGCCCCCCACAGCAGGGCTGGTTTAAAGGCGGCAGTCCTCGGGCTGGAGGGATGAGTTGAAGACCTGCAGCAGTGTAGCACTCAGGAGGACAGAGTGGGACTTTACTCTGAGGGACATATTCATTTATAAAACAGACTTTTCAGGACAGGAACTTCTGGATAATCTCTAATCCCATTACTGGAATCATGAAGTCTCCAAAACTGGCGCCTCAAGGTAAATGTGAGATGTTTTTTTCCATCATGTGTTAATTGGTTGTTATAGTTTATGTATCATCACTTCTATTGGGACATTATACAATTAAAAAAATAATAAAATAAAATAAAATTCCAATAGGAAATATAGAGATCTTGCATTATTTTTTCTTTTTAATTTATATTTTGGATTTTTTTTACCCCCCCCCTGCAGCAAAGTTCACCAACGAGGAAGACCTGAACGATGTGCTGTGTGAGTTTGACGCAGTGATCGAGGACTTCACGTCCCCGGTAGAGAAGCGACACTTCAGGTACGATGAGCACCTGCAGACCATGAAGAGGAGGAGCTGCGCCAGCGTCAGCGACAGTGGCATCAGCGACACAGAGAGTAAGTTAGTCTAAGTTAGTTAAGACTTAGCTGGGGATTCATTATTAACTCAAAGCAGCTTTAAGGTGCTCTGTCTGTGTGATGATTTCCAAATGTGACAACCAAAATATTAACAGCTTTTAAGTAGATCTACTTAATGACTGCTTGCAATAAGAAACTAATAATCATCACTACACTTTATGCCATGTATCAGACAGTAGTGTAATAAAAAGTCGCCTTATTGTGAAAAATGGAGATCAGGCACTATGGATATACAGTAGTTTTTTTTTCTCTGCAACTATACTTCTCAGTCACCTCTTACTGATGATGATCTGACCAATTTGCCATAAGTAGAAGTCCTAAATCAGTTCTTTTTTATCAGAAACTTAAACTCAATTATGGCACTCCTCTCTTCAGCCTACTCTGTTTCCTCCAGTGCTCTTGACTCCTGTGCAGTATCTTATCATCTGCAATCAAGAGGGCAGCTGGAGAGACTGGCACACATGCCTCTATGCTCACACACACAATTACACATGACCAGCGATAAAGAGAGAGAGGGAGAGAGAGAGAGAGAGAGAGAGGGAGAGAGAGAGACTTTAATCTTGGAACAGAGGTTTTGAGGTCAGATTAAGCTGCTGCTGCATATTTTGGCACACCTGCCCTCATATTGTGGCTTCCCCTCTAGAGTTTTACTGCCATTCATTACTATATTACTCTACCATACAATGCTTCAGAGGTCTGCTTCCCCAGCTGCAGAGCTGGCCTAAGGCTGGCTTTAACCCAAACGGGATAGCCTCATATAGCTGACATGCAGAGAAAAGTATGCTTCAGGTCCCCATGAGCAAAGATAGTTTCCCAAACACATGAGTGGGTTGGGACTTCCACGGGAAGATGTGCAAATGTCTTTATAGCCTTGGGTTTTCTGGAAAGGCTGCCTGTGAAACCATTTAAGAGTGGAGAGAGGATGTCCAGTTAACAACAAACAAGACCACCCTCCAGTCTCATGCAAGATAGATTCCAGAGAGAGAGAGAATCAGGCACTAGTGCTTTCTCCCATCTAAAATCTCTCATGCTGTTTTTCTTTATCACAGCAGTTTGGTAATTGCTTAACAGCTGGGGCTCCAGTTGTTTTGTTAGCATATCCTCAGTTTGACCAGTTCAGCTCGATTTTTTTAATTACCATAAAGGATCTTGCAGCAAACAGCGGTACTGATACAAACAGCAGGAAGGTGTTTGACCTGTGTCGGTGTTACTGAGCTTGTTGATTTGCTAAAAGGATCAGATTCCTGCATGAGCTCTGTCCTCTCCATGGCAGTCTGATGAAGAGGGACCTGTCCCACGCAGGGACTACCTATTGTGTTGCAGCCTGATGGATGGATGGACTGCTGAACGGCGCAGATAAATTACGAAAACTGTGCGGCGTCTGAGAGGTGCCCCCTACAGAGTGTGCGTGTGTGAGTGAGGGAGAGTTACATTTTGGAGAGCAGAAAAGAAAACAGAGAAATGATGGGGTTTCGTGTCCAAATCAAATGTTGCAAAATCGCGCCTGGGTGCTCCCCGTTGTGTGTGGCGGCTCCTATCTCACGCTATGTGTTCAGTGCTGAGTGGTGGGAGTTGTACGGGTCAGGGTGGGGGGGGGGGGGGGGGGTAAGTAAGTGGTTGACATCTGAGACGCTGTTAAGGGCCGCTGGAGCTCTGCAGAGTGGAGAGAGATAGATGTAAGTGCTGCATAATATTCTTTTTCTCACACATACTTATTGCATACTCGGATATCATTATCAGTCAGATTGACATTTCCACCAAGCTGGTTAAGTATGAAAGAAAGTTGCTTTTAACAAATGATGGCAGACAGACAAGTCAAATACTATCTTGTAGTATCTGAAATCTCTTACATTTCTTACCAGACTAACACATGGCTCTTGTATCAGGCTCTAAATGTGTTGGAGGTAAATCTTGTTTAAGAGTTGCCTGACTCCACTGATATTTCTGCCCAGGCCAGCATGTTATATAGTTGTCACTTGTTGCCATGATGGAGATTCAGCAGCTTAGTCATGGTCACACGTGGTATTGTTTGTTCTGGAGTCATCCAGTGAAGCAAAGCAGAAGCATTTGCTGCTGGAAATGCAGACAAGGTGTACAGCACAGCACAGTTTTCACTCCAGAAATGTCGTCCTGTGAGCGTGACATGTGTTTGTGTGTATACAAATGTCACCATGTGCAAATACAAGCACATGCATGTGTGTGACAGCCCATAGTGGAAGGCTGTCATTAGAGGAGAATGCAGTGATTACAAGCTCAAGTTGCTCCACTGACACAGATCAAAAATGGGCATTTTTTGTGTGTGTGTGTTTGTGTGAGAACTCTTAAAAGCATCCTTCATTTAATCATATTTTTCTGTGTCTTTCTCTCCATCAGGTGCAGAGTCGCTCAACAGAAATAGCTTCAGCTTCAGCGATGAGAGGCTGAACTCCCCCACCACCACCACACCTCCTCTAATGTCACCAAAACGTAAGTTGAAGTTGAGACTTTTCTTAATGCAAAAAAAAAAAAAAAATCTATGTTTGACTTATTTTGGCACATGCTTAGTCTGCAGACAGATTATAAATGATACAGTGAAAGACATGAACAACCATTCTATTTGTTGTTTTATTATCTGTAATTAAATATCTACCTCTCTGTCTCTCTTGCAGCCAAACTTGGCGACACTAAAGAACTGGAGGACTTCATCGCCGACCTTGACAAGACATTAGAAAGTGAGTGCTAATGCAACCTAGCTGTCAGAACCTCTGATGAATTAGACTGAGTGCTGGCGCCTCTTGCCACTCTGGATTAACAGGCGCGTTTGTTCCCTGTATCAGCTATGTTAACAACCACTCCTAAAGTGACACAGCAGTCACTCCCCCTATAGATTTCTAAGAAAGACTGATGTGTCAGGACTCTGAAGGAGGCATGTTGTGTGGATCTAAAGGGCCTCTGCAGAGAAAGGCAGCGTGTCCATTTACATCTGTTTTGAAGAAAGTGCTGCCACGTTGCACTGTGAGCTCAAGGTTTTCTATTTCTTCCCATCCCTTTCTCCCCTTATCTCTTTTTCATGTAAATATAGCACAACACAGAGACAGGGCATGTGTATGTACATGCATGAAGCTGTAATCCGAGCTGTCATGAAGGTGTAGTGTACTCTCCTACAGAACCCCATTGGTATAAATGGCTAACCTCTTCTTTACTACAGGGCCTGTGGGTGTTTGAACTTGCATCAGAGTATTAGGAATGTGTGCTTGCTGCAAACCTGGGCTGGAATTTCAACTATAAATGTCAGGAGTGGAAGGAGACAGAAGTGGGAGATGAAATGCTTTCCTTATTTTTGTGTTTTTTTGTTTTTTCTCCCTCCACTGCCCTGCTCTGTTCTGTGTGTCAGCCGCTGAATGTCCGTCTTTCATAGCTCACCGGCGTCCAGTAGCTCTGTAAAGCTGGAATATTCAATCAGCCAGTCGGGCAGTCAGCCAGCCCCCTGTTAGCCCTGGAGAATGGCGTGTTTATTAGGGCCACCAGTGTTTACGATGACCAGCCTGTAAAACTGAACGTCCGCCGCTCTGAGAATAGAGCAGGCGACCGAGGAGCCAAGGAGTCCTGTTCTAATCAGGTCTGTCTGTCTCTGTCTGTTCTGTTCTTAGGCATGTGACACGGAGGATCACAGTCGTCTTGGAGCGTAGCCATGACAGAGGGAGGGAGTGGATGTCTGGACCCCCCTTGAGCAGCTAACACGCACCTGCTTCCACACTGAACCCCCCCCACCTCCCACCCCCCACCTCAACAGGATACAGCTGGATGGCACAGCAACTGCCAAGTGGCTCCAGCTCGGCATCAGGTCTAGCCAGCGTTCTGCTAAAGTTAACCCAGCAGTGCTCAACTAACTCCAGACTGCCTGGCTACTGGGTTGTAAGGAGTGAAAGGAGTGAAGGATCAAAATTAAAATAGTAGGGAAAACAAGGACATTAATGAGGTAATAGACTCCAAGACATTGAATATATACCATAAAGAGTTACTGGAACATTTAATGTCAGAGCCAGAAATCACCCCCACCTCACACACCAGATCACACTCCCTCATCCAAAAACCTGAGCTGAAAGAGTATTTAAAAAATGGCTTTTTATAATAGAAATATATTTGTAATTTTATAGAGCTTCTTATTGTAAATTTATTGGTTGTTTTTGTGAAATATATTTTTGTATCTCATGTAAATAATAATTGTTTCAAATTTTATTTGCCTTGATATTAACCGGACAGTCAGATTAAAGTATGACACTCGTTGACTGGTGTAAAGTTGGTTGCGTGGTTAATACGAATGTGAACTTAATCCACTCTGGGGAAAAAAACTGGAAAGCAATATGTGTATTTAATACAGCTAATGCCTGCCAGAGATAATATTAAAGTGAATTATTGTTCTTTTAGTAACACTTGCCTCCTCTCTTTATTGTTGATGTGATGTTTTTGCTTCTCTTGGCTTCAGTGAAGTTGTTTTTCTGTAATGTAAAATCGGAATTTAATGTCTAGTTCTGTATACTCCATATAGTCTATACTGTAGTTGTTTTATAATTCTCTCTCTAGTCATCACAACCTGCTTTTTGTTCTGTATTTTACAGTATGAAACAGTCTAAAACTAATGCAATAGCCCCTTTTCAGTGTGTGCTGTGTAGTCCTTAAAGGACGGGTTCACAGCTTTTCAAGCCTGTCTTAAAACAACAGTCAGGTACCCACATGAACACTGAAACAGGTTTTTCTTGTTCATACTGACCATTAAAAGATCCCCTCCTAATGTAAACTTATAATGTCAGTAATGTGGCACAAAATCCACATTCCTTGTTTCGGGCAAAATGTACTTGGAAGTTTATCTGAAGATGATCTGAGACTTCAGCTGTCTGAGTTAGTCACATAAAGTGGATATCTGCCACAGTTGCAGCCTTTTAGAAAAACATTCCCTCTGTGTGTCTTGTCAGGCAGTGTTTTCCTGTTCAGCTGCAGTTCAAGGATTGTAACAAAAAGAGGAAATTTGGCACTAAACTCAGTAACTTTGAAAGATGTTGGTTTGAGTTGACTACTTTGAACAGCTGAAACCACATTTTAGAATTTTGGCACCCATCACTTACATTAAAAGTGCATTTTGAGGAGATCTCTTAATGGTACTATGGTATTGATTTCTTTGAGAGGCCGTGGAGCTCAGTAGGTGTAGAGCTGCTGAGTGGCTGAGTCACAGCGGTAACACAGTGGGAATCTTTGAGTGACAGCTACTGTAGCACCTCACCACCTCAGCACTTTATTAACCCACCAACCTTACTTCCCTTGGGGTGCCTGTTTCAATGACATTGTGATCTCTAACACTCCCTCCCATTTCTTAGCTCAGTTTCTAGGACAGAGGCAAACGTAGTGCTGCAAAAACACGTGGGCAAACTTTACATGATGATTATAAGTGAATGGGGATGTGCTGTCATCCACTAAAGAGAACGACTCACCAAAATAGGCTGCATGCAATATTATAGGAAGAGGTGGTGCATTGACTTCCTCCCAAGAATATAAACTCATTCATGCAACAACAGGCGTACACCCACACACACACACACACACACACACACACACACACACACACACACACACACACACACACACTGAAATAGATATTACAAGTCGTTTACCTTCTGTGCCCATTAATCAATCAGTCAACAAAGCAATGGCTTATGTAACTTCTGTAGCAACAGTGTCTATTTCCAGAGGTGGACGAACACAGGAGGGTGTGACCCCTCCCTGGCCCAGCAGCAGGTGTGGGTGAAGTAACCTTATGTCAGAGGCACCTCTCCGTCTGGTGACCACCAGGGGTCAAAGGTCCCCAAGTATGAGCAGATTTACGCTTCTATATGTGCTCCATAGTGGCAGTGCAGCAGGTGCAGACAGACCAGAGTCCACAATTAAATAAGTTCAGCTCAAGTGTTTGTTCTCAAATGTGGCTCTGTGTCCATTCTAATGTGAAGGAAGATGTTATGCGCCTCCTTTCCTTCAGCCACTTACTCATTGTATCTGTGCTTTTCATTTCATTTCACATGAATTTTGATGTTTTGAAGTGTTCAAGTGAGCCTGCAAGTTAAGAGTCCCTCACAGCTGTGTACGGACTGTGGACATGTCCAGCCCACTATCAGTGCATACCAGTCAATGTTAATCTGATGGCAGGAATTCAGCATGAAAAATGCCCGTCTCCACGTTGTTTCTTCAGTACAGTTGGCAGAGAGGAGCTGTGGGCGCTATCCCATAGCGTGTCCATGTATCTGCACTGTTCTGGTGCAGTGTTTGGAGGGTTCCTGCTCGAGCCAGGCAGCTGGCACTGATCTGAGAGAGCATGTTGACACAGCACATGATCCTCTGAGGGCATAGTGGGGGTTGTCCTTTCTTCTAAAACAACCTCCCCGCTTGGCAACAGAGGGCATCTTTTTGGCAGCATGGGTCAGTCCTGTAGATGTGTTGGCCTTGGCAGCACGCAGCCTGGATATGTGGAGGGCTGGAAGTGTGGGAAAGTCTGGAAGAGTCAGGAAAGGAAAGCAGATTCAAAGTTAAGGGATGGAGGTACAGGAACACAGTAAGGACAGGAGATTGAAAGCATTTAAAGATAGACAGGTGACATGTGGAGAAACCGACAGAGAAATACAAACACATTAAATCCTTCAAGCATGTGTCCATCTTTACATCATGGTGGATTCCTACGGGAGGCCCCTCAAGACTGCTGAAGTGGTCGTGCTATGAATAGACTGGGCAGAGACACACAGATGTGTGTCCACATCACAAAGAGACAGAAATACACAGAGCCAAATATCAGGTTCAGCTTTCCACTAGGTCTTCACATCACTGGTGTCCAGATGTCCCTGCTGGTGCCGCGTGAGGAGAGGGGGACTTCAGTGTGTGTGTGTGTGTGTGTGTGTGTGTGTGTCTGTCTGTCTGATGCTATTTTGTTTGCACCTTTAGTGTACCGTGTATGGGGACATATATAGAGAGAGGTGTGTGTGTGTGTGTGTGTAGATGTGTTTGAATGTGAGCCTGTCTGTGCTTATTTGCCATGTTTAAATGTGAGTGTGGACAGGTTCACGTGTATGTGCGCATGTGTGTCCGAGTATTTCGGTTCACCTTGGTGTTTGCACTGTGGCTTTGTACAGAAGGAAGGCCAGAGGTTTGATTCAACTCTGTGTGGCCTTTGCTTGTTCTTCTCATGTTTGTGAGACTTTTCATCAGGTGTTGTGATTTCCTCCCACGGTCCAAAGATAGAAAAGTCAAGTGAACGAGAGATTTAATTTGCACTCATCTGCCTTTAATGTCTTTGGAAGAAGCATGACGAATTGTTGTGAAGGGGCTGAAGTGATTTAATCTGGCAATTTGTCAACTACCAAATGTTAAAGGATCATGAGAGATGAACTAAAAATATATCAAATTCAATTGCTGAGTAGATTAAGGATCATAATGACACTATAACGCATCTTATTAATGAGTAACACACACACACAAATAGTGGACTGCACTAAAGAGACCCCTGAACTCTTCCCCTGGCAATGACAAGCTTTTACCATTATGACAAAATCCAGACTCACCCAAAATCCAGACTCACCCAAAATCCAGACTCATCCATGACTGACAGGTTGTCATGGATGTAAAATATACTGCCTTTCCCTGACATCATTGATCCTTTGCACATCCATTATGATGTCCATCCTCACTATCAGAATGACTTATCTATGACCTGACAAACAGCCTCTGCGACCACTCCAAAGTGACTCAGTGTAGAAGCAGCGTCAGTGTCTTGACCTATGTTGCTATCTCTCTCTTGAAATGGAAAAACAACAAGGATGGATGAAGTATGAAATGGCTAATACGTGTGTAATAGGGACACCTCCTTGTGTCTCTGTTAATTTCTCACAAATGATTGCTAACATTACTTTGAATGGTAAATTATGCCTCATCTTCTCCTTGGGATGGGTTACACTCTTCTTAGCAGGCAGATGCTTCATACACACACACATACACACACACACAGCCCAGTGACTATGGCCACTGGGAAGTCTGAACAATTCGTGGGTGTGTTGCAGCTGACAGAGCAGTGAATTTACTGCCGTGGACGCTCATGCAGCTGAATAGAAAACTCAGTAGCAGGTGCTAGATGGCTTTCTGGAGACAGAAAAGTGATTTCTTGGCTTGTTTGGTCACTAAGAAACAATGTCACTGTGTGTGTAGACTGAAAAGGAGGATTAACTTCTCAAAACCGCACAAACAACATAAAGTGTTGTGACAACAGAAGCAAGTCTGACAGTTATGTAATAGATTTAATCATTGTGAAATGTGTTCTGTCCCCGTTCCTTTATTCCACCAGCATTTGTAGCCTAGTGGGTTAGAGTGTTTTTTCTTTGTGAAATGCTGAATCATAATCCTGTTTTTCTGTCCATATTCTAACATAAATGGATATCTCATACTGAGGAGAGAATTTTAGGTTGCAGTAATACAAGTGGTAGAGAGGATCAGCCATAAATTGTAATTGGCTTGATCCCAAACTCCACTTGTTCAAATGTCGTAAAACAAGATACCAAATATCTGCTAATGTGTAGTAGTCAGTTATGTATCATGCATATAAAAGTGCAAAGCTCACATAGATTTACAAGACACCAAAATACAGTTGCAGTGGTGAAATATTTGTGAAACATAGACAATAAAACTCCTACATGCAGACAAAGAATTGTATCTTCTGTCTCTACAAAAGCCTCTACAATAAAATCAGCCACACGAAAAGATTCCTGATTCATCCCAAAATGTCATCAGAAATAATGGACATTTTACTGAATAGTGAAAGCCTTAAATCTTCATATAATGAGCCATAACACTATTAAAAGTAATCAGACTTCATCTCAGTCTTCAGTCTCACATAAATCATGTAGCATACAGATCATTTTCTCTTTAGGGAGAGCAATGAACCTGCCTGTTGCTATAAGTAATGGTCATGCACCTGAATACACTATACACACACACACACAGATATTTGACTTGTGGATAAATTCTGCTTCCCATAAGACTCCTCACTGTAGTTGTTTTTCATATACATGGTGGAAAACGTCTGAGAATTATGCCTGATCTGTAGTTTTTAAAATGAAAACAAATATTAACCTTACCTGTTTAACTTAAAATAGGGACAAGCATCTTCAGTGTCATATTTCAGCTTTACAGAAAGACTGATGAAAGAAGCCCTCCATGACAATACATATCCCACAGCTAGAAGAATGATCTCTACTCTTTAATCGCTGACTTTTCATACAAGTGCTTGATGGATTGCAGCACAAAAATCATAAGTCATTTAAGCAAAGCATGGTTATATCTACTAACTGAATTATTGGCATGTATAATTGCTATTTTCCTCTTCAATGCAAGTTTTCCATGTGACTGTAGCAGAACATGACAGGTTGGACATGAGATGAAGCAGTGATATCATCGGGCTCTGGGCCTGCTGTACTTTCAGCCAGCGTTGAGGCACAGCTGTCTCCCTTGGCTACGCTTAGATCAGCGTGCACTTCCTCTGAGTTTGATGTTTCTGTCAGCATTTTTTGGTATTTCTGCTTTGTTGGACAGTTGAGAGTAGAGAGTAAAATCTGAAAGAGAGAGTATATTGTGTGATATTATTTGTACGTGATATGAATATGCCTAATGTGTGACCACAGATAACAAAGAAAAGACCATTCAAAAAGCGGAACTACTATATTTGTGTTAGATGCTGTCTGATTATGTACAGTATAAACTCATTGTTAGCTTTTATAATGAAAACCAGATAGTCTTAATGTTCATGAATCATGTAAAAGGTCTACGTGGCGAGTTGAGTGACCAGTTCACAGACAGACACTGACTCATAGTGTCCGGTCCATTAAGATTCGACCTTATATTTCCAAACGTATGAGTCACCCGGTGGAAATGTTGGACATATGATGGATGTGGTAACCCTAGCAGAGGAGATGTGATGACAGCTTTCGATGTAACTGTTAATCTAGTAAAAAAAGAAAAACTATTTTGGGATTTTTGCAGCACATACATTTTTCACAGGGGTCATTTCTAAAAACAAAAACAAAAAAAAGCCCCAACATTGTGAAACCAAGTGAGCGTGTGTAATATCCTGATCAGGTTACAAATAGCTTCCTCTATGTGATAGTGTGATATGTGGGATGTGTGAGAACCTCAAGACACACAGTAAAATCCCCTATTTAAACAGGATATGTAAAAGTGTGTGTGTGTGTGTGTGTGTGTGTGTGTGTGTGTATACAGCAACAGGCATATCCCAGATGTCCCTGTGCTGTCACAGTCCTCCTTCCTATTGGCAGTCCAGTCCAGGCTGTCTGGCTCCCATCTGTTGCTCAGTCTTGACCTCTTCCATTTATCCTTCTGTCTCCTTGCATCTTAATACAGTAGCTGCTTATAAAACTGTATATTACATTAAATATTTAACAAAACCCTCCATCTCTGCACCTGACCCTCCTTCCTCTTATCCGTTATACCTCTTGATTTACACAGTAGGCTGAATTGTCTGCTTAGGGTGGAAACATTTGATCCAAGTAGTGGTTAAACACGAGGGTTCACATGACTCATGACTGTCCCTGGGCAGCTCTCTCCCAGGCTGAATCACTGACTATCTGCCCACAAGCTGCGAGTCAGCACTTTCGATATATGTGAGAGTGCAATGAAAGTTAAGGATACTGGCTGAAGAGGTGAGCTATAATGTTGCAGCAGAATCTCTGGAGTTATTTTAAAAGACTATTTATAACTTAGAAATACCAGTACACAGATTTCCAATCATGTACAACTGAATTAAAACAATTTAAAAAAATCTAGATATTCCTGATGTGCACTGGAATTTCTATGCATTCACTGTTCCTGCTCCTGTTCAAGACCCTGGAAGATGGATGAGCTTATAAATATGCACAGGACCATCATCGGTTGATCCTAATCATAACTTGGCTCTCATTTTTATAGGTTTGGCCGTAGTTTTTATTGCTATGATAACATTATCATTGACTTATTTACTAGGCGCAAGGAAAATCAGCAGCGAGATGATCCGACAGCTATTAGACAAACCCCAAAGTTACCTCAAAGCTCACACAAGTATTCATGTACGATGAGGGATTTTACTCAGAATTGCAGGAACAGCTGCTTTCAGTTTTCTCCAAATACAGGGCGTTAGATAAAGTGGTTAAACTGTTTGCAGTCTGTCTGAGCTGTTGGACCATGTTGCCACATAAGTGCTAAAAATGATGGCCAAAGCTATAAAAGTAAGATCCAATTCATAATATTTATCTATAAGAATGATTCATTAAGTAAGGGAGACATGGTGGAGTTCACAGCATATCAATAAGTGTTTCCCTCTATGTGAGAGTCTTTCCCAATAAACGTGATCCAGTGATGCAATTTGTTCCTTCTTAATTCCTAAATGGCCCCCATTGCTGCCACAATGAACTCTCTCTTCTCTTAATAGACCTCTCTGTGGTGCACACTTATCTGTTCCTGCAGTGCCAACAGGCGGATTAAACAAAGAGAGAGAGAGACAGAGAGAGAGAGAGAGAGAGAGAGAGAGAGAGAGAGAGAGAGAGAGAGAGAGAGAGAGAGAGAGAGAGAGAGAGAGAGAGGGCTGAGACTGTGTGAAGATTTAGAAGCAAGGGACTCCTATAGAATGACAGCAGATTGTCCAAAATACCACATTTCATTGAGCAGACAGTGCTGAGTCAGGAGTATTATTTGGTGTGTATCTAGTAGATTTGCAACATGCAGTTAAGGAAAGCAGTGAATTATTAAAAGTGCTTTAAGAACATAGCTTTGTAGTTCTGACAGCAAATTCAGTAAAGTCCTCAATGCTTGGGTCTTCTCTCTTTAGGAGAGAGGGGGGAAAGGATCCAGAGGAGTCTAATGCAGAGTCACGCTGCATGAGGCTTTGAAGAGTTTTGCACAACTACAATTTGCATATATTACTAATCACTGCTGACCATTTTTCCTAATAATCCAATGAGTTCTTGGACAGATTTCATACTTTGCAGGCAGCCACTGGTTTCTGCTCATGCTGGTATGAAAAATCTGCTTCTAAATCATCATTATAAAGAACGTTTTTCATTCAACTATATGATGTCATGCAGCTGTCTTTACCAGCAGCTGTATTACCTACAGTATTCTGCCACAACATTTATTATTTGGATTTATTCCTCATGCAAAATTCAAATCTTTTCAAGTTTAACGTCAAACTGCACTGATATTAAGAAACAGTGGCTGCTTGGAAGGATGGAATCAATTTAAAGCTGAAAATCTGAGAAGAAATTTTAGCAAAACCATGAATGTTTCAGTGTCCAGTCCAAGTGCATCGTCATGATGCATGAATGGGCAGATGGTGTGTAAAGCCTGATAAATCATATGGTGAGTAAACATTATTCTAGCAGACAAAGGCCATTGTTAATAATTAAGATCCAACAGATGCTCTGTCTTCTCTGATCCCTCCTCCTGCTTTCACTTCTCCTCCCATTCTCCTGTTTTACCTTTCCCTCCCTCTTTCCCTCCCTGTCTGTCTGCCATCTCCTCCTCCTCCAGCCTGATAAGCTCTTCTACTTCTCCACCCACCTCCTTCATCCGTACATGTCTCCTTTTCACAACTAAGCTTGTCCGTTTATACTCCTTTTATCTGCCTCTCTTGTCTACGCCCCTGCTTTTCACTCTCAACAGAACCTCTGGCATTTTCAAGAAAGGGCGGGTATACTCTTTTCTACAGTGGCCCCATCATCACACAATTCTCTTTACCCCCTGTCTGTTTATTTGTTCACCCCTCCTTCTGTTTTCCCTGCCCCGTGGCCAGGTTAGAAAGGTGGGTCAGGGTTTAGCTTTGGGCCAATGGTAGCACCCTGTCATTAATGCTGACTTTATGCGTAACAAGTCTTTTCATGGGAACTGGACCCTGAGGGGGGAAACCTCACCTGACTGATGACGAGAACTTTCTTCTAGACTGTAATCTATGGTCCCTTTTCAGCTTCATCGTTTAACACACAAACACACACTGTTAAAAATTACCTTATAAATATGTGTTTGGGATCGTGTACAGTTACCACATTTGAGTAAAAGCAATGTTGGAATGAAATTAAATGACACATAATGTATACATAGTTAACACTGCAACAGAAGAACATTCAGGCTGTTATCAGCTAATCAGAAAATCAGTTAAAAAGAAAAAATAAGTGGGAGGAGAAAGCAAATCCTGAGGTTGTATTTCACATAATCAAAGTCCTCTAAAAAATGCCGTGGGTTCAACTTCTCTCCACTATGGAGTGCAGTAAAATGACCATGTATTTGTATAGCAAACCACAATGATGTGTATCAATTCATTGTTGCTGTTGGAAACAGGGTTGATGAGAGCAACACAACACCATGTATATATGCTGTAAAACCAAAACTGAAGCTAAAAGAGGCTAAAAAGCAGCCTAGAGCTACAGAATATAGCTCCATAACTCTCTTAATATATAGTCCATAACTCTTAATGACTGCTTTCACATTACATTTGATTTGTTGGTGATATAAAAAATAATCAGTGGAGCTTTAATAATGCGGAACTCTTCTTAACAAACTATACTGTAACACAAAGTAAGTGTGTAAGAGACAGATGTAATTTCAACAGAAAGGTGAGAAGCTTCTTCAGAGTACTTGTGTCAATGCTTTAACATCTATAGAGAGAGCTACTGCTTCAACTGCTACCTCAGGGCAAAGTCTCCCTTTCTAAGAGTCTGTTTAATCTTCAGCAGAGCCTGTAGGGCATCTGTGAAGTCAGCCCGCATAATTACCGCCCAATACAGGCAACAAGAACAAGTCAAACACTGTGCTCTGTTTTACAAAGGATAGGGGTGTTTAAAGTCCTTTGTTTTAGGCTCCTGTCGAGTGTGTGTGTGTGTGTGTGTGTGTGTGTGTGTGTGTGTGTGTGTGTGTGTGTGTGTGTGGGAGAAAGTACAAAACAGTGACAGACTGTTTTATGATTTCTTCCACTGTTCTGTCCATTCTTGCCCAGATTTATGTTGTTTTTAGTGTTTCCATTTTCTCAGACAATAAATAAAGAGAGGGATGGACTCAGTGCATGAACCAGTGTTTAAACCAGTAAATCAGGGTTATTCTGTGTGTGTGTAGGTGTGTGACCCAAAGCTTTTTTACGCAATTCATGAAATAGCACACACACACACACACACACACACACACACGTCAAGACAAACACTAGGAGCCAGGATTTGTCCCTAAATCTGCCAGATTTACTTTGGAAAACACCTCTTTCAGCAGCAGAGTTTTGCAAGGATTGATAATAAATAACTGTCAAATCAGGATATTTAATCATGTCTATACACCACAAACAAAAACATATTGAGAAAGTTGCAGAAGGAGGCCTCAACAAGACGCTGCATGCTTCGCGTCCTCTCTGAAGCAACACTGAACATATTTGTCATGAACGGTGAATTATGTTGTAGAGTTTAACTGAGAAACTTGTAAGTCAGCTGCTTAGTGGAAGTTACACATACTTGATAGAAAATAGGGCTTAGCTACCACAAGTTGAGGCATTTATCATCATATTCACAATGCATTCTTTCAGCTGAGTGAAAGGTATGTACCAACTGTTGTAATAACACTTATTGGGTGTAAAACCTTTTGTAAATATTATGTACTGTATCAAATAATTTGGCAAGACAGCTGCCAATACTCCCTCTAAAAAAGACTGATGCTGTCCTTACCATGTAAATCCCAACATTGCACACATGTCTATATTATCAGGACTTTATGCATATTACACATTTCTATAATTGTAGATTTTTGTAGTTTATCGTATATAGTATTTTATCATTATATAATTATATTCATTTTTATCACTATCACCATTATGTGGCTTGTGTCAATTTTGAATTCTCCCTAGGGGAATCAATAAAAATACCTTACCTTACCTTATCTTACCTTACCTTACCTTACCTTAACCTACCTTATCTTGATTGGCAATTAAATCTGATTTTAGCTAAATGCAGCAACACGTTTGACCCACCTCAAGGCTACTGCTGCTCCTCTTTTTTCTGTTATCAGTTCTTAAAAGTCTTATAATATTCTCTCAAACCAAGTGCAAATATAGTAGTAGTGTAAGACTATTTCAACTGCTATACAATACAAATCGACAAAGGACTATTGAATCAATGTTTCAACAAGGAGGGCTTGTTTCTTGAAATTTAAATGAAAAAAGGCAGATCACTGCACTAGTTTTACAAAAAAAATGTCACTTCTAGACACCTGTAAGGAGGGGGGTGACATCAGGGGGACAGTGTGAACGTGATAAAATATGGAGGGATTTATGTCTAATTTCAATGTTTTCAGATCCCTCTTTCTAGTCTTGCTTCAACTCCCAAACTGAACTGAATTAAACTATGTGTATTTATTTTTAAGCATCTTTAACAGGAATTTCTAGTTTCATGGGTTATAGCAAGATAAAGGTTTGGATCAGGGTTTTTTTTATATAACTAATTTGAAGGTGGCCACATTTTTGAGCCCACTTCAAGAATGTCAATTGCGACCTAATCTCACTAGATAACTAAATGTTTGTTTTCTGTAGATACAGCATCAGGTTTCTGTTGCTACTGCCGGCACATCACATAAGAATTTGCACAGACTCAAAAAATATCAAATGGTAAAAGACATACTGTATTTTGCACATTATTGCATTCTATATAAAATGAGCTCACAGCCTGTGTCACATTCACAATTAAAGCTGTAGAGTGCTTGGATTTGGGTTGAGGTGGTAAAAAAAACAAAAAACCATTGCAAATTGCTCAGGCTGTGTCAGCTGGCAGAGGAGGAAACACTGCTCATTCAAAGAGGCATTTCCTGACTGTTGAGGTAATTACGCCCATCAAGCACCAGACACACAGGAATAATCAAATCTAACTGTGGCTACTCTAATTAGACCACTTTTTTTTCTCTCTCACTCTCTCTCTACCGTTGCCTGCAATTATTCAGTGAAGGAGTGAACAGGAAAACCATATTAGCGTTACTCTAATGTTTGTAATCTCACAGCCCATTAGGCAGCAAAATAATATTAGTGACTATTATTAGATGAAAGGAAATCATCAGTAGCAATTGCAATGACGTTCAGGGAGAGTAGAGAACGGGGGGGGGCGGGGGGGAGAGAAAAAAAATATCTTCCCTTGTTATTCCAAAACAGGCCTGACTCCCGGCCTCTAGTGAACTTCCTGGTCTCAGTGGAGTAAAAGTCAGGAAAGACACACACGTGCACGCATACACACACACACACACACACACACACACACACACACACACACACACACACACTACTGCTGCTGAGTTGTTTTCAGGATGTATAGTCTTGAGAGGAATGCATGCGTGGGTACGGGTGTGGGGTAAATTGCATGTTGTCTTTTTTTCAGTCATATATCAGGATAAAGATTAACAGACAATTGTAACTTCAGGAAAAACTGTCCCATTCAGCCTCTGTCACTCACACAAACTCCAGAAATCACTTTCTATAGCTTTCACCATGACGCCGCATCATTCATCATCATTACGGTCATTGCTGCCTTTCTCTCTCCTCCAGGCTGTTGTTGGAGATAAGCTCTGACTTAGACAACGTGTGCAGGACGTTATATAGTTCTGAGGTCAGCAGCAACAGCTCCACCCTTGTTTTGTGCTTGTGGGGAGAAAGACAAAAGTAAGAAACACAATTAGAAACACGTATTGAGACTGAGTAGGGAAGGATGGATCACCAGCAGCAACATTCCTTTTTTATGTTATTCATCATGACAGTGATGCATAAGGGGGCTTTCAGGTCTATTAGCTACTCTGTAATTACTCTATCATCTTTGACATGGACAGCTAGAGGAGAGAGGAAGAGATAGACAGAGCCAAAGAGAAAGAGAGAAAGAGAAATGGAGGGGTGTTCGAAGGTCTCGCCAGACTTGCTTGGTTTGACGTGGTGGTGTGAGAGGAAGAAGCAGGGAGGAAAGAATGAGAAAGTGGAAGAATGAGAGAAAGAAGGAGGGAAGGAAAACAGAAGGGTGGAATCTGCAAAACAAATCAGTGCAGCGCCTGTTGTACACACACTGACTGCAATACACACCAACACACACTCAAATTAGCATGCAGGGAGTGGAACAATTTACAAGCGGCGATGACAACGAAAAAAGACGCAGTCGCAGCATGTAGCCATAGCAACAGGTCTCTGACCAGATGTGTACGTGCCACACGCACGGTCAGCAAGTCTGCAACATATTCTCATGTGAGTGTGAGATGCTGGTTACATCACAAGTTAACACTGAACAGGAAAAGAGTGAACACAATCTCAAGTTATCTGATTTCACCAACAAACACATCTTCAATAAGCAAGAGGGGAGTAATCATGATTAGAGTGTTAAACGCATCAAACCTCTTATAAATGATCATTTTAACGTTTTTTGGGGGGGGAGTTTTTCCTCAAACCTCTCATATTTTTTCATTTTAATATTTTTTGGAGGGAGTTTTCCTTATCTGAGCCAAATGTCTAAAAATAGTGATTTTCAAACTGTAAAGGCCTGTGTAAAGGTTAGATTTGTGATTTGTGAAAAGAAAAAAAAAGAAAGAAAAGTGAATTGACTTAATTTAACTTTTGTTCAACAGCAAAAAGAGTTCAAAGTTGAGGAAAAAAAGACAACGTCAGCAGTGCAGAAAATCTATTAGCTGCAGGCATGTCCTTTCTGTGTGTCTGCTTGACAAACACTTGGCCCTGTCAGAGGGGAAATCTCTCCGCCTGGCTCATAAATCAACATGAAAGCACCCCCCCCCCTCCCACACACACACACACACGTCACATAAGTGCTGAAAATAGAAGACTTAGTAGAAAAATGAGCCACAACCATAAATTAGACAAATTTTGAGCATCAGTGTCGGAAAAATTGTCTTTTGAACTAGATACATGTGAGTGCATTTAGAAATATGATCAAATGGAGACTTTTTTTCATGATATTCAACTCTCTCATTCAAACCCTACTCTAATACTTGATTAAATAGACTCTGAAATATCTTCAGGATCTCTGAAAAAAAAATTCCATATCACATCTTAGCAATAAATAGCTGGTGTAACTAACAACAACAGTCACAAGTACATAAACATCATATTGTTTATCGGTAGTCAGGGACAACAGCATTATCATAGCTGATTTTGAAAGCTAACAGTAAAACCACCAAAATACCACATCCTCCACATGATGTAAGACTCATCACAGGACTGTAACTGTGTGAATGGGAAGCTTTAGTAATAGTACATTCACTGTCTCTGAAGTCTGATTTCATTATGTAATGGTGGATGTGATGAGCAAAACTGTTTTGGCTTTAGTGAAACTGACCTTGTCCATCAAAGGAAAGTGCGTGAAATCAAAATACCACTGACCATATCTATGTGGGAGACAGCTGTGGTGACTAAGTGAAACCAAAACCGAGAGGAGAGATATACTGTCCTTGTATCTCAGTTTTCATTAGCCTGATATCACATGCATGCACATACACACACATGTAATTATCTGGATCTGAATCAGTCATCTGGATTGGCTTTCATCGTTAAAATGTTCTACTTTGGCATAGCAAGGCTTACCTGAGTTATTCAACAACCAAGCACATGGTTTCAGTTGACAAAATGACTTTTCCAGTGAGTCCTGTTAATCTGTTGAAACTTTAACTGAGAAACACACAGACAGAGTGTATGTGTTGGTACATGTCATTTACTCTCAATGACACCTAAGACTCTAAAGTATACTCTTAAAACAACACTTGGCAGTAAAATTCAACAGTGTAAGTCACATTACTGGTGACCATCGTCCAATTTTTTTTTTTCTCGAATTCTTGGCAGGTATTTCAGTTCATGCTCATCATATTTCAGGACAAGTGGGATATGGAATCCTTCCACACATCTTCAGCCTCTGACCTGTAGTTTCCTCCCACTTGGCCAGTCTGAAATACCTCCAAAGGGAGACCTCCAGGACGCAACCTGATCAAGAGCCGGAACTCACTCATCTGGTTCCTTTCTATGCTGAACTCCAGGTGTCTGAGCTCCTGTCCCTGATGTCAGGACCAGACTACACAATATTTTTGTCTTTCGCAATAGTCAGCATGTCAGATTAGGCAATCATAGTGTCATGAATATGTTCCAGTGTGTCAGAACAGTATGGGGCATTTATCCCTCAGAGATCTTGAGGTAATGAATGCGTTAACACTACATAGAGCTACCAGGGTAACAGTATGTAAACAGAAGGTCTAGTGGAGGGAAAAATGATTGGGTTTAGGGAAATGTATACTATGGTAAATAAAGATACAAAGAGGGGTTTTAATTTTAGGTGGTTTCTCGATAACTATAACTGAAGTGCACTCTGGCACACATCTGTAAACAGCTACATAGACAGTTAAAGCTGTCCAGTAGCTGTCCGGCCAAGTTGAGCCGGATTTATTTTTCAGTGTCTCAAACAGCGATTTATCTCTGCCTCTTTCACAGGTCGACTCAGACAGAATATGAGCTGCTCGCTGTCATAGATTCTGAAATACTAAATGTGACATGCAAGTCTTTTTGTTTTGTGTCCTGGGGTGTCCCAGACGCCACATAACTGTTGTTGAATTACAAGGCTCATTGTTTGTTCTTGATGTTTTCAATCAGGCTGGAAATTTGTTGGCAATGACAAACCATGTCAAAATCGGGCTGAATTTGTGTAGTCTGATCCTGGCACAAGGGTGGACTCAAACACTCTGCAATGGAAACTCTTTTGTCCTTTCGTACTTGTGATCTCATTCTTTTGGTCATGACCACAGGAGAGAGTGGCAACACAGATCAACTGCCTAAATAAACCCATCTATCTGTTTATGTCTGACCCTCACTTGTCAACAAGAACCTCAAACCTCTTGATTTGATTTGAGCCAGCAACTGTTACCCAACTCAAAGGTACTGATCATTTTCCATACATGGCACTAGACTGGGAGGTGCTGCTTCACTCTCAGCTACAAACCGACCCAACATAATAAAAGTCCAATAAAGTCAACAGAAGAACATGATCATGGCTACCTCTATGACCTCCATCGGTGAGATAAGCGAGGTTTCCTTGAGTCCTCTACCTTTACCTCCTCCACCAAAGCGTGACTGTTTCAGGTTTAGTTCTTGAATCCCAGCAGACTGAGTACAACCATGGAGCAGATCTTTGAAGATCGGAGGTTGGAATACTACCAAAAGACTCGAAAAAGATACATCAAACTGTTGTTCAGCACATAAGCACAAACAACAGGGTGACCCATGCTCTCTGTGACATGTTGTGCATACAGGGGCTCCTGAGTAACCCCACACCCATGCAGCTCTTTTCTCCATGGGTAATTTTGGAAAAAAGAGAGTACAGCCTCCAGTTCCAAGAAATGAGCCAAAGTATATCTACTTGGTACTCCCTCTTTCCACTAGCATCCAGTTGGCAACAAGATCCCCTCCCAGTTTTGGCTCCATGAGGGGGCCTTTGTTTCCCCGTTCTGGAAGAAGTTGCTCTTTCCTGAAGACATTGATCTGTAGAGGCCCTTGAATCATAAGTCTGGCCACTAGCCTTAGACCAAATTGCCTTGGAAGACCATGAGAGAAACTGCTGCCCCTGACAACACAGCTCCAAAGGTGCTGCATCCCTGCATCCCTTGGAAATACTACAAACAAACAAATTAGGGTAAAATCTCATCAGAGAGTGAGATGGGTATATTGGGATGAAGTGAGTAAATGTTTTATTTTGACAACGCTGCAACGTCTTTTTTGCCTTCATTTTTTGACATAGAACACATTGATAAGATGTTGCCAACACTAGACTGGTTGTGGACTTGCCTTCTTTAACCCTTAATCCTTCAACAGACATATGCTGATATTTGGCTTTTGAGTTCAAAACTGTATCATCAATTCTAGGTGAACTTGGATGATGTGCTGAAATATAGTCTTGTAATCCTCTCTTTTACAGCAGTTTGTTTTTCATCACTACTCCAACACTCGCACCGGCTGCACACACATCTGCGGATCAGCATTTCTGTGTGTCAGGTGCTCCGCCACTCTGTCTTCAGATCTGTCAGCAGCACAGCTCATAAGACTCCTCTCAGGATTTCATGTACGGCTCAATTAGTTGGGACTTGACAGGGGCAGGTGTCAGGTGGTCACTGTGTGTGTGTGTGTGTGTGTGTGTGTGTGTGTGTGCGCGCTTTGGTGTGGTTGTCTGCCAAACCAAAGAGGGATCTCTTTTGGCGCAATGAAACTAACGTCTCTCTCTTTATCGTCTTTAACCACACAAACACTTTCACTCCACACACTCAGGCACAGACTGATAACAACCATCCTGCCAAACACACACACACACACACACACACACACACACACACACAAACACACAGACAAACACACTCACACTAGCCACATAGTGATTAGTGAGCACTATTGACTCTGGACTGTTATTACTCCCTAATGAATCTGCCATAAAGCTCTGAGACTGCAGCCTGCTGTCTGTGTATTCCACCAGAGGCGATTGAAGCTTTTGTGTTTATGTAGTTGCCTCTTGAACACAGCTTGCTCTCTCATAGACATAACTGTATTGGGGTGACGCTTCCTGTCATGGCTGTGCTGTATCTTAATGTATCTTAATAGGGTGACATAATAAAAAAACCCTACTTAAAGCTTCCTAACCCCTTATTTTATTTAGCTCATTACCAGAAAACACTCACATATGGTAACTCATAAAACCCACACATGTCATACACATGTTTAAGAAATTTTCACATCTACTGACCACATCATTATGTGAAATATGCCTAACAGGTAACATTCCTGCACTGTAAATACAGTCTTACACGCAGCCAGGCTGGCATCAATCACCCAGCTACTGTGAAATGAGCACACACGCAAATATCCCACCATATTGTCACGAGATCAGCAATCAATCACAGTGATCAAATCTGTGTCTCCTGCTGGTGCCCCTGAGTAGGGATCAATCCAGCCACAATTTAGCTGGCTGTCACTTCACGAGACTGTCCCACTTGTGCACACCATGTACAGTGTGTGTGTGTGTGTGTGTGTGTGTGTGTGTGTGAGAGTTATCTGTTTTGTCCAAAACGGGTCCCACACTGACACAAGTTCAAAAGAAATGCCTAAAAAAAGTTCCCTTCAAATTTTGCGTATTATGAATCACAAGTTAGATATTGTGTTTTCTCCACAACTGAAGAAACACTGACTGACTCATACAGTATGTGAGCATGTAGACAAACAAAACACACATCTAATACTGACTAATGGATGTAATGCCCCACTAGTCTAGACGTCTTATCTCTCCATTGTAATCAGGGATTTTGTTTTTAGTATAGACAGACCAGGTGTGCATGACAAGTTAGTGTGTGTGTGTGTGTGTGTGTGCTTAAAGTCATTCTGAGAATTTGTCATTGCAAATCCGGGGTGATAAACAGTGTGTCAATAAAGTGGTGTATTATGGCAAGCAGTGTGTAATTAGTACCACAACACTATTTCCATAGGGACAGACAGGGCAAAGCAGAGGCTGTTAGGTGAGTAATACTGTACAGTATGTGAAGTTAAAGTTACAGTGTGTAAACTGAAGTTCATCTGGAACCATTTTTATTAAAACAAGTCTCTTCTACAAGTTAATGCTGCTTTCCAACTAGAAATTCCACCAAAAAAAAAAAAAGTTGCCAAAGACTTCAAGGATATTACATTAACCATGCCAAAGTATGGATACTGCTGGAGTGGAAAGTGTTGAATTTTAGACGTGTGTAAGATTTTCCGTATATATACTTAATTTGCAGGAGAGCAGAGGGTGGTACCTGACTGGATGGTATGAAAACCTAACGGTGAAGAACTGCACAGTGTGTGTTGTTTGCTTGTCAAAAGAATGGGAGTGGGCTGGCTGCTGGTGGTTGAGTGAATGGATCATTACAGCACATGGAAAAAGTACCCATGGAGGAAATGAGAAAAGGGAACTGAATGGTCTTTGATTCTAAGAAGTTGCTTTGTTTCTATGAATTGAGAATTCCTGCAGAACAATGTACAACAAAATGACACACACACACACAATACATTGAAAATACTGAATGCATTATGTAAGAATAGAGTTGTTTTTAAAAAAGATTACACTACTGAATATTTCTACTTAAGAATGAGTTGTCACACTACCCTACTCTTTTTTTAAATGAAGTTCCAGCATTTTAAGGTAATCCACTGAGTGTTTAAATGGTTTATTGGGATTAAGAAGTCAGAAAACTGTTACAACATGTTAAAAAAATATGTCAGTTCTTCAATCCTTCATCTGAAAAATTAAAAATGACCATATTTGGAGATGGAGCTTTTAGAAAGTGACAAATGTGATTAATCATACAATAATCAAACAGCAGTAGAAATATGTTTCATTTAATCACAAGACAAAAACTAGGGGAGAATAACTGGAGCAGATGATTGATTTATTAAAATTCAGTACATTACTTTTACAAATTACTCTCACATAAGTTAATATGTACAATTAAATAAAACTTGTATGATTTTAGTACATTTCTAAGCACATTTTTATATGCCTCCACACAAAAGCATGGAGTTTCTACAAGCAGATATGATGTAGGTGAATCATCTGCACAGAGTATAATAGTTTTTTACTATAAAATCACTTCCAACCCATCAGCCGAGTCACCAAGAGAGAGAGAACAAGACAGACACTCAGAGGGAGATTAAAATAGGTTAATATAAACAAGGACATCCCTCCATCAGAGAGGGATCAATCTAGACTGATTGTACAGGCTGTTCTATTGATCCAATCAGTTCAACATAATGACCAAGTGTGAAAACCAGGGGAGAGACTGCTTTGGCACAGAGAAGGGGGATTCATTTGAGCAGGAATACATATAATAAAGACAATAATGTATGATCTTTCAGCAGGCACAGCAGAGCACACACTGACATACTAAGTCATGGAGTTTTATCCTACAACGGCAGAGGTGTTTGTGTGTGTGTGTGTTTGTGAAAGAGAGAGAGAGAGAGGTGGGAGGTCTGGCAATGAAAGATGATCTCAGATTCCTTGCGCTACTGAGGCGGACTCGGGGCGTCACAAGGTCCACCAGCCAGGAAGGAAAGGGCCGTGCATGTTGACATAGATGCTGTAGGAGATCACACACACACACACACACACTAACAGCAGGGGCTTGTGCAATAGCGGCTGCCTTTAAAGAGCGTGTGCAGTCAGGTGGGAAATTCCCTGGTCACAATCTCGGCATTCCAAAGGAGCCGAGTTATTGCCGCTCGCCACATCCAAGTGTCGGTCATGCCGCGCGTTAGCTTCGCCTTTCCTGCGTGTGTCTGTGATTTTTTTTTCTTTCTGTGTGACAGGCGATAAATGAACAGGAAATCCAAATAAGAGCGGCTGCTTCAAGTTCACGACCTTCCCCTCTGAGAAAAGTTGTTTGGGCTCCAAAACAAGACAAACACGAGGTTTTGTGTGTGTGCGTCAGCGCTCTGTCGGCTACAAGCACGATTAAAAACAACAACAGGTTAGACTGTGTGTTTGATCCCTACGTGGGGCCTGAGGCAGACTCCAAGCATTCATAATGTCACTGTGGTTACCACCGCAGTGGCTGTCATTTCACAGTAGAGCACAGTCATACTGCACAAGATCACAGGCCACGATGTACAATACCTGTTCCCTGAGGGACACCACCAATCACCTAAACATGATTTAACTCTGTCACGCTAACTCACAACACATCACAGACTGAAAGCTTCTGTGAATAGATGAATATAACCGTCTTTCCCCTTCAGGCCTGTGCAAAGGCGAGTATCCAGACCTGATACAGTTCTGATAAAGTTTTATAATCTGATACAGAAAATGGGTTAAGGACAACATTGTGATAAGTCACTGTGCCAAATCTGACAAGTTTCAGAGCTTGCCGAGAAGTAATTCAGGTTTTGAGTGTGTCAGATAAGAAGTGAGTGTATGTGTTGTGTGTGTGTGTGTGTGTGTGTGCCATTCTCAGGCACTGGACAGCATTGTGGATGTGAAGATCTGCTGCAGTATTTGGGGGATCTGCTTGGTATCCATGGCAACAAAAGATCTGCCCGCTGGAAGAGTCTTTTGGAGTCTGAAACAAAGACCAAAAGAAAAAAAAAGAAGAAGTTTGGGGTTAAAAAGAGGATCTCAACATTAGTAACACAATCGTTTCCCAAAATATAAAGACAGACGAGTGCTTGTTTGTGAAGTGAATTGGTACCAGACGTTTCAGTGAGTCTGAATGAAAGCACTGTCATTCATATGGTGGAGCTTAGGAACGAGGCAACACAGCTAAATCCACCGCATCTTTTGCATAAACCCACTACCTCTAAAGGCACTCTTTCTTTCTTTCTTTCTTTCTTTCCTTCTTTCTTTCCTTCTTACTTTCTTCCATTTGCTTAAGAATTCCGCTTTTTCAATAAGTTGTTTGTCCTCTAAATAAGGTCACACGCAAGCATGTACAGTCAACAGTGATATAAACAGTACTCCCAAAGTGACGTAATGTAAAATTACATAACCTTAGGCCTGTTATAACTAAGTTTATGTGCTTGCATGCTTCTATGACATGCTAATTTATTGTTCCTGTTCCTCTACCTCCTCTACCTCCTACGTCTTTGCATTCAGAGTTAATCTCTACCTGACCTTGGCTTCTGGAGTTGAAGAGTAATACCTTCTAGCTGCTTTCAAGGGTCAGAAGTCTCACTCTCTTAGCTTCTTCCTTCTCCTCCTCCTCTGTCCTGACTCTCTTGGCAGACTCATGAATGGAGTGTAAAACAGGACATTGTCATTCTGAAGGCTCTTCAGTTTAGATAACTTGATTCTAACCATGAAGCCAGCTGCTCTTCAAAGCCTCATGCGAGGCCTGCGAGCCTCAGCGTGGAGATGTATATCTGGCCGCGAGCTACAGAAGGGGCTTGGAGCAGAATGGCAAGAGGAGGAAGGAGGAGCATACTGAGGGGTGCATTTATCCCTCTTTTTGTCCAGCCTGCAAAGCTCTTGACTTAATCTGGGTTGTGACAACAAAGGTCATCAGGCAGGAACATGAGTACGCCTAAATTGGATGGTCATTGTTTTGCTTAACTTTGAAGTCTTGCTGTTGGCAGGGACTCTTTTTGTCTCTTGTTGTAATCTGTTCCTCTTTCATCTCCACTTTCTCCTCCATCTTTTCCCTCCTCCCACTGACATCCACTCTTACTTTCTCTAAGCTTTCATTACATACTTCCTGGCACCCCTCTTTTTTTCCCTCTTTCTTGACCTACTCTGACTATTTCCTCCTTTCCCCCACTTCCACCTCCTCCCCCCTCACCTTTCAGCCTGATCGCCGAGAGAGCCGATGAAAATGGCGAAGGCGTTGACCTGTGGGTCAGAGGTCAGGACGTTGGCAAAGCGCTCGGGTCGTATGCCGTAGCGCTCCAAGTTGGCATCGCTCAGCACCACCACGAAATACTCGTCGGCCTCCTCGCGCGCCAGCTCCTTGATGCTGGCCTCTGTGCCCTCCAGGGTGTAGTCGCCACTCATGCAGAACTGAGAGTGGGCGTGCATGTTCTGCAGGGCAAGGCAAAGCAAGTTTATTTATACAGCACATTTCAGCAATGAGGCAATTCAAGGTGCTTCATGTAAAACATTAAGAAAAAGTGCAGAGAAGGTGCAAAAGAAACAGAAATTTAATTAAAGAGCCAGGAAAATAGAAAAAAAAAACAAGCTAAAATAGAAGAAGACAGGTATAAAATGCAAGAGTAAAAGTTAATGTACAGTGTAAGAAATGAATTATTTGATTTAATAAGAGCCAGGCAAACAGAAATGTCTTCAGTCTTAATTTAAAAGAACTGAGAGTTGCAGCAGACCTGCAGTTTTCTGGGAGTGTGGAGCTTTAAAAACTGAACGCTGCTTCTTACATGTTTAGTTTGGACTCTGGGAACAGAAAGGAGACCCTGTACCAGATGACCTGAGAGGTCTGGATGGTCCATAAAGTAGCAGCAGATCAGAAATGTATTTTGGCCCTAAACCCTTTTAGTGCTTTATAAACCAACAGCAGTATTTTAAAATCAGGTATTTGACAGAGGGAGTGACGGAGGGAAGAGGAGCAGCAAGAGAGAGAAAAATGTGAAGGAGGAGGTGAATCTGGATATATACCAGACATCACCTCCAGTGTAAAACATCCAGTGTATCTCACAGGTGGAGAATTTGGTGGTATGGGGGATGAGCGGCTGCAAAAAGCTCTGAGCATTAAACTCTAAATTGCAATTGTATATTAAAAGGTCAGTTCAACACATTCATTTGTAATAAATAAACAACAATAGTAACAAGATGTGGATTTGATTATGAATCTATACCTTAAGAACTTTGAGTCTCTGTTTGTTATCCTTGGGGACTTTGTCTGCTCTGACCAGCTCGATGTCGTAACCATCACCTGAGTGTCCCACGATGTCATACTGCAAAGGAGAAACAGTAATAGGAAAAGAGAAGTTAATAAAGTTGGTACACAGGTAAGTTGTGTCATTACACACAAGTATAAATTGCAACAATATTCACATTGTTAGACTTCAGTGTAACTCTGTATTGTGTCATAGTCGTGCAGGACCTAGAATAGTTTGGAGTTTTTTTTTTTAAATTTCTGTTCTTCTGAGTAATTTGTTTTCAAGTGAATGCAATATGCTTCCGTACGCAGGTGTCATGGTGCAGAAACGTCAGACAGTAACTTACACAGCTATCCTCGCTCCAGCACCCACTACAGTATGTCATATGTGCACATGCTTCCCATAGATCATCCATCACAACTGGCTCACATAAAAGCAGGTCAGACTGGCACTGTGGGCTCCACTCAGCTATTTCAGGATGCAGATATTATGTGTATGGGCTATTTCTAATGAGGGCAGTTATGACTGTGGTGGTCAAAGGTATGCGACTATGTGTCTCATCCGCTCATATCGCTGTTGCTGGGTAGGAAAATGTGCTTTTCCCAATGTCAGATAAGAAAAACTGGGTTGTTTTTAGTAGAACAAGTTTAGTTCAAGCTGTTTTTTTCATGAGCTTGGTGTAAATAATCACTCAATTAAATTCAAAATATAAATATAATTAAAGCCAATAAAATTAGAAATTTTCATTCAAAAAAACACATATATAAAGCATGCTATTCTAATTCTGGCTTGTTAATAGATGTTTAAAGTGACGATTTGTACTGCTTATAGATGTCTAATGTTGAATCATGTCATCTATATTTAGCTAATTCAGTTCCTATGTTTGACCATCAGTAAATGTTTGTGTCTTACTTTGCGTGCGTGTGTGTGTGTGTGTGAAAAGGTAGCACACTCACAAGTGAAGGTGTGTTATCAGATTCACTTTTATGTAAGGGGTTCTATGCAAAGACAGTACTTACACCGAGATGTGATGAGGAAATATGTGTGTGTGTGTGAGTGTGTGTGCGTACGTATGAATGTGTGACACTGATACGTGATCAGCATTTGGATGGGTTGAGTGTCACTTAGGGGCCAAGAAGTCTGTCTCCCTTCAACGTTTTAGCAGACACTCATGCCTCCCTCTCTCTCTCTCTCTCTCTCTCTTTCTTCTCTCAATCCATCAATCTTTTGCTTCGTCACTCTTTTCACCGATTCTACAATCTGGGTCAAGATGCACTTCATTTCCATCTGTGAAATGTGCTCTGTAAGCTTTCTTTGCAAAATCAAATATAGACTTAGGTTTAACGACAGAGCACCAGTGTGCATAAAATAAGACAGGAATACAGAGACAGAGAAGATTAAAAGCGTCCTTCAACACAACCACTGTGTGTCAACCACACTAATGACAGCGAGGACAAAGCCAAGCTTTGGCTGTCATTGAGGTTACAATACAACAACTCCTTTACATGACAAAACAAGCAGCCTAGACACCTGGGTATGAAAGCATGAGTTTTCTTCTGATCTTCATGAGTTTTGATTTATAAGACCATCAGGGGAAGAGTGGAAGACGATTCTAGTTCAAGGTTGTACAGTAAATTGTATCGTCAGTAATGAGATGTTTGGTGTGACGGCCTCACCTTGAACTTGTTCTCGTAGTTCTCCAGAGCCTCCATGACCATACACACAGCTTCCATGGAGCGCTCCAGCCTGCCGTCCACGCCGTTGAAGCGGTACATGCTGCCCGAAACGTCCGCCAGCACCCGTAAACGTTTGGGCTTCTGCTGAGGACTGCCAAGCTGTAAATGCACAAGGTAACATTAAAAAAAGAAGAAATTCGGCAGTGACTAACGATTAAGTTAAAGAAAAACACCTACTGTGTTTTGCTAAATTTGGTGTAGCTTACTTAAAATAACATTGAACACAAGGCCAGGATTTCAAAACCGGTTGCAATTATTTTATAGTAGACCTTCAAGCCAGACCAAAAATATGCAAGTCTTGAAGTTAAATAAGGTAGAAAAACATGGCATGCATATTATGGTTAGTGTGTGTTTGTATGATTAGTGTGGGAACTATCTCTGTGCAGCGTGTGTGCTTCCTCGAGCACACACATGAGAGTTGAAGAAATGACTAGAAGCTGTGTGAGAGCTTGAGAAGAAACACAGGGTGTAATAATAATCTCTTACACACCGCTGGAATGTGCCATCTGACAGATAAAGGTCAAAATTACGTGTGTGAGTCTGTGAGTGTGTGCGTGAAGGTGCGGCGCAGAAAAAAAGACACATAGTATGGGTCTGGTTTAAATATCTGGTGAAAACACACACACACACACACACACACACACACACACACACACACACACACACACACACACACACACACACACACACACACACACACACACACACCTCTGGGTCCAGTTCTCCCCTGCGTTTATATATGGTCTTCTCTCCAGTTAGGCCATCAATGATTTTAGCATCATCCAGTTCTCCCAGAGCCTGATTCTTCAGCCACTGTCGCTCCTTTCCTTTGGCCTGAAACAAACACACACAAACAAATACATAACCAGAGACACTCAGTATTGGAGCCAACGATTCAAACCCCAAATGGGCTGAAATAGACATTATGCACTGATCAACCAAACACAAACACAGGGAAGATGATTTCATTTTGGTGGAGCTTTCAGGGACAGCAGATTGTGAAACAAGACAGTGTAATTCACACACACAGACACTCACAGGAGAGGTTCACAATACATACAGTATTAGTGAAGTAATAGGATCTCATGGCTAATTGCTTGTGCATGCATCTGTCACTCCAACAAATCCAACTACCACCTTTCCTCACACCCATACCCTCAGAACAAAAGAGGCAGGAGGCTGGGGTCACTTTGAAGCTCTGATGTCATTTCTTAGCATGTTACAATATGTTATGAACATTTTATCATAGTCCTCTTTTTGCTGTGGTCACTTGGACGAAAAGAGAAGAAAGGAAGAGCAACATCACTTTCTCCTATCTTTAGTTTGCTCCCTGAGGAAGTAGATCTCCTTTACAGTAAATACTGCTAACAAAAGAAGGAACACAATCCGCCCCCCTCCCTAGCCGCACATGCAGCCACTACAAACAGTGATCATATTCAGTTTCAAGTGTGTTTTCTTTACTCCAACATGATGTGTGTACACGCCAAAGAACATAGATTAGCCATCAGTTCAGGTCTCATGACATTATATCACTGATAAGCTCTGACACACGCAACAATAGTCGTCAATTGTTAATGCGGTGTGTGCTAGTGAACACAATGTACAAAAGAAGAAGAAATGCATGTGAAGCTTTACGTGTATAGACAAACAACCGGACTAACTGAGGTATAATCTTATATTTGCAAAATATAATGCCAAAAATAATAAATTGCTTTACGTAAAAACTGAACACTGGCAGAGCAACCAAGCAAACTTGCACTGTAGCTAAAAGTCATGAGCAGACAGTGTGTCGTTAGCAGTTTTGAAGAGCGATGACCAAACCAGCATGTAATGGGACCAAAGTACATTTACATGATGTTTAATGTGCTTCAGCTGAGCAGGCTAGCTGAGCACTAGCTATCTAGCCTGCTCAGACGTTAGCGGTGCACTTTTCCCTGGTGAATGTTTGTTTGGTGGCTCATTCAACAAGCTAAGGTGTAGGACAACACATGATCATGTTTGTAAGTTAGATAAGATAAAGATGTTAGCAAGACAACTAATGTGGGTTATGGTTATGAGTCTGTGGCTCTTGTGTTGTGTAGCAGGATGCTATCAGGCTGTGTGACTATCTTCAGATATGTGTGCTGTGGTACACTTCATTTGGTCTTTAAATATTTAATAATATGTATTTAAATAGCATGAAACCATTCCTCAATTTCTCGGTTAGTTGATTTGAATATTTGTTATTTATCTTATTAAAGTGACATTTTCTAATGTTTTTAGACTGTTGCATCGATTCTATTGAAACATAATTCATTGTTTCTATGTTTGACCATCAGTGGATACACACTCACAACTGAAGGTGTACCACTCAGATTTACTCTTACTGTATGTAATGGGTGCAAAGAAGTCACTTGTGATTAGGAAATGTGTGTTTGTGTATATGTGTGTGTGTCTGTGTCACTGATATGTGATCAGAATTTGTTTGGAATTTGTCTTAGGTAGTTCTTGGCTCTACTACTTATTTATTGCTACTTTCTGACATTTAACAAAAAACAAAAGATAAATGAGAAAATAACTTGCAGGTGTTAATGAAAACAATAATTCATGACCTGGTTTCTTGATGAGTGATTGTGGCCCACACAAGGTCAGTCACAAAAATGATTTTCTTTTAATTATCTCATTGTGATCAAGCATTTCCAAAACATCTGTCCTCCCACAGAATGTCTTTGTATGACTTTCATGTCCTGAGAAGTTTTGGCAAAGATAGCAATAATAACCTATGTTAAGGCATGCTTTTACTCAGACTCAAATATGCATCCCTCTTAACATTTCTGGCTAGTTATAGAACTGATTTCCTCCTCTGAGATCCTCGATGAATACAGGCCCAGGTGTTTATATCTGGCAAGGCGGCAAGCCAGTCCATTGTTGTGAGCGGATGGAAACAATACACGATCAGTTTTTTGAAAACTTTCCAGCTATGGTTAGATGTGTGTGTGTGTGTGTGTGTGTGTGTGTGTGTGTGTGTGTGTGTGTGTGTGTGTGTGTGTGTGTGTGACCTCATCAATCACTCATCAGGAATGATAAAAATAACATGACTTCACAGCGTTACGCCTGCTCTGATTGGTATAATTTCAGTCGTCTTTACAGCGGAAAAAAAGCTTGGGGCTAAAAGGACAATCCCCAACAATAACCAACATTCATGTTCAAAGCCCGCGCTGGCATGGAAGCAAACACCTGGATGGAAAACACAAACACACACACACAAACACTCCCACCCACCACAAATATACAAACAGAGCTTCACACCTGGACAGGAGGATAATAGAGCAAGGCTTCGTGTTGCTGCTCTGTAATCATTCTCACATGCTGCATGATTTTTCTCTTGTCACGTGTACGCACATGCACACACGCACACACACATATACACACACACTTGACAACTTGAATAGATGCAAAACAAAGAGAGGAAAGTTGAAGCCAAAATAATGAAATTGAGACAATAATGCATCCTGTATTGTGGACCACCCCTCCCTATTCTCTGGCTTTAGATTCATTCAACCAATCAGGATTCTCATGCGCTCACCCCCTCCTTCCTGCCTCAACATCACATTTCAGACTGTATGACGTTAACCATTTGTCATCTACCTGCTTTTGTTTTCTGACTGACCTTCGACAACAGGACTGCAGTCGTTACTGTCCCACTGTACAGTGAAAGCTATTTTATCTAAATCTTGTTTGAATAACTGTTTTAACCAGATCATTTATACTACAGTTCCACTCAACATATCAATGTTTTTATGAGGAAGTGTCTTCAGACTGTTAGACAACACATGCAGGATTTGCATTAAATGAACAGCACAGAAACAAAAATCACATTTTGCTGTGAAAATATAATATATGATTTTATTATATCATATTTTTCTCATTTTAGAATGAGGGATGATAATAATAATAGTAACAGGGCAGATCAATATTTCAATACTATTAACTTTGAGTTGAATTGTATCTTGATGATATTGTCATATTTTGTTCTCTATTTAAAAATGATATTGTCCTAATTAATGGAAATTGTAATTATTAACTAACAATAAGTAACGCTGTTTTACATGTGCAATACTGTTAACTATATTCAAATTATTTGAATTGTTAATTTTCCACATTATGTTCTAAATACAGCTACAAAAGTAATGACTAGAGAAATAGAAAATAGAAAATTGTAAAATATACCATTACTGTCAGTAACTGTCAGTTGTCCATTTGTCAAAAATCATGCATAATAACAAGTTGAAATTATTTTTTCAAAACATCATTGACTGACTTTAGTCAGAACAGAGTAAAGAACTAAGTATGATGCCACATAGAGTAAAGCTAACCTGTAAACTGTCCAGGATGATGCGTAGAGACTGAACCTGTCTCCTGACAGCACTGGAGAAGCGCTCGTAGGTGGTAGCATCATACTCGCTCATATTAATCTCCTTCAACCTGAGACGAAAGGACAGAAAAACAGAGAGAGTGAGATAAGAGACAGATTCATTTCATATCTATAATGACCAGCATTTGTTCTATTCAAGCAGACAGGCAGTTCCATTGGCCACAAGCATCTTTGTGCAGGAAGCATTCAATATATTATCAATACAAATTAATTGACAATGGATCACTTTTGATTGAAAACAAAAGTGTATCTGTAGACGTCTCAATCATAACGTCCCCTTATACTGTATGTACTGTTCCACCTTAAATTATGAACAATACGAAGACTTGCTCATCAAAACACAGCTCTACAATGCTTTCAGGAAACCTTTCAACCTCACAAGCCAACCATTTAATTTGCAGACACTATCACAAGGCTGTTGTAAAATGTAAACATGGACATCCACTACAATAACTGGTCAATTACTTAGACAATTACAAACTTCTCATAAAGGCTCCAAGTTAATAAAGTACAAATCATCAAATACATACCAGCATGGATAAGGAAACACTTGTGAAGAATACCCATTCTCACACACCACCAGTTTGTACATTCATTGGAGAAGCTGAGGGTGCTACGTCTTTCCAAAATAACTTTATTTTTCATCTAAAAGATAATCTATGGATGCAACCACTAACGTGATGCAGCATAGTGAAACTACACCTGCAACTTTTGGGTAAAATTGAAACTACCGTTTGTGCATATACACAGTTAAATCTTTTCATTAAGGCAGCACACCTGTGGAATACTGACATTGGGGTCAGTGTGGTTAAATATGGAGCACTTAGTGTGTATGTGTATTTTCTCTGAAACACACCTGTGGACAAGACAGGTGGGCTATGACCTCCAAGCTGAGCTTATCAGTATAACCACACTGTGCAGGTACTTAAGGATCGCTGACACACACACAGGTGAGTGTCTTACCTCCAATATGTGCACAAACTAATGTGTGTGTGTATGTGTGTTGAACAGGGACAGAAAGTGGGTGAAATCTCGTCCAGGTGTTTGAAACTTCTGGTGACAACCAGACCGTGACCACCGCAGAGATACAGAACTTCAAAAAGCTGGCAGGGTTGGTGGGATGGTGGAGAGGCTTTATGTGTCACAGCTTGCAAGAAACCTTTGTGCGTGGGTGTGAGTGGTTGCATGAGAGCAAGGTCAGACAGACACAGTATATTGTGTAGTCTGTGATGGCATCAGCCATGCAATCAAAAAGACCATATGTATACACACACACACACACACACACACACACACACGCACACACACACACACAGGACATCTATCAACATGATGTCTGCAACAGGTGTTTGAATTAAGTTACAGTACATCATCAATGATGATGGCAAAAAATAAATAAAAAATGGCAAAACCTGCCTATTGTTAATCAAACACAGTTATGTATAATACTGTAATACTGAAACAAACAATATGACAAGAAAACCCACAAAGTTAGATGAACATAAAGAAGAAATCTAAATATATCCAGTAGAGATTTTTGGCATGTGATTGGTAGCTGATAATGATGTAAAGCATGTCCTCTGGTTAACATTTAACATATTTGTTTCAAGGTATTCATATGTAGTTACAGTATTTTTGGCTGTCTGGTCCTCTGCATTCACACCACAAAGCAGGACATGGCAAAGTGACTTCCTCCACACATTCCTATGTGTGCATATGTGTGTATATGTGTGTGTGTGTGTGTGTGGATGCGTGAGAGTTTATATGGTGGGCAGACATTCTGGCCAGTGGCCGCTGCTATTTCCTCCAAATTCCTGAATCTTGACTTAAACAGGAGAATGAATGTGGGTGAATTACAGAGAAAGAGAGAGAGAGAGAGTTTTGGCTGAAGGTCGAGACAGCGCACTGAAATTTCACACACAAAAACCACAAAAACAAGGCTGACACTCCCTACGACTAAACACACTAGACAAACAGTAGGTTTTCATGCACAAAACATCCCTCTTCTCAGGACAAAGATTTTCTTTGATGAAGAAACTAGTTTTTTCTTCAAACATTTAGTTCTAGTTTTATTCTGCAAATTATGATGGAAAAGAATTTATTTAAACAATATACTGGTTTTGTCTTACCATGCACTTTTTTGCTTTCACTTTTTGGTTATGTCCAACATCTTTTCATCACAACCTTGCTAATTGTTGGTATATTAAAATATTTCCATTAAATTGTTTTAGGTTTTATATTATAATAAAATATGAAATATGGTTAAAACTTAACAATGTGTCCAACAAGAACACATTTAAATTTAAATCCTTTTCTTAGCTAATGGGAACTCTCCTTGCTCTCATTTACTGCATTTTATTGTTGCTGTTTTTTAAATTGTTGAAACACATTTCTACCAACTTAGAGATAACATGACCCAGGTTACAATACAGACTTGTTTTCATGTTATTGGATAGTAGGTGTATGTCATACGCAGGGTACTGCATATGACTCGCAGTACCCTGCTATTCATATCCCACCATGAAACCAGAATAGAAGAAAGCAATGATGCAACAAGGACAAAAATTAATGTTAAAGTTGTCTTGACTACAGTGTAACAATTACTAAGAGGACAAACTTCCTATAACCACATGTTTTATTCATACTGGTTCCTTTCACCCTATGACGTGTAGCCAGCAGACCCATGACCAATAGGAGAACATCTTTTGTTTCTTAAAGTGAGTGACTTCGGTGTGTGTCAAACACATAAAAATAATGAGCATTTTAAACAAATCTACTAAGTTATTTTTGACTTTCAAAATTGACATAAACCTGGAAATTCAAGATGGTTGATAAGGTATGGAGACACACTCAGAAAGATAGTATGTGTGTGTGTGTGTGTGTGTGTGTGTGTGTGTGTGTGTGTGTGTGTGTGTGTGTGTGTGTGTGTGTGTGTGTGTGTGTGTGTGTGTTTCGTGTTTTAGGCATACCTCAACCTGTTTTTGCTTGCATGTGTGTCAGGATTACAGCTTGATGCTTAACTTAAAACTAAGTAAACAAGGGATTGTTGGCACATATCAGTAAATGAGAACCTATGGAAAAAGCCTGACAGGGTTGACCTGAGATATGAAAAAAACCTCACTTCAAGTTAAGTGACAACTATTTGGAAAAAGGGTATTAGCATGTAACTACAAGATTTCTTTTGGCTTAGTGGGACACTGATAGGCAGGCAGAAGGCATGCAGGGAGGGGAGACAGAGGGAAGTAGGGAAAAGGTCTCAAGGAAGAAATTGGAAAATGGAAGCAATGGTGGTGAAATGGGTAAAGACAGAGGGAAGAAGAGAGGTGGAGATTCAGACAAGGAGAGTCCAAGAGGCTGTCCTCTTGGTGTGAAAGCAGTCAGTGTATGAGAAGAGCTATGAAGGAAAAGGGGGAGGGGGGAGGAGGAGGATGAGGGGGGTGGGGGAGCAAAGAAAGTAAAGAGAACGAGGTTGTTTGAAGCAGGAGAGAACAGAGAAGGCCTTCATGGTTGAGCTGGTGAAAGAGGTGCCCTCTCAACCCTCTACTCTGAAGCAAAATGCAAGCACACACACACACACACTAACACACACACACACACACACACATACCGCCCAGCGGGATATACCGTTCTGCTGCTCATCCATCCGGCCAGGGCAGTGCAGCCTGTGGTTATTTGCCCAGGATGGAGCACCATACCTGGGGTGGCTGACTGACCAGGGAACCCTGCAGATGGCCAAACAAAAAGGCCCACACACAAATATACATACACACAGACAAGCACACCTGTTCCACATTGCACAGTTCACACTTTTGTTCTGAATGGTTTCCAAAGTGGAAAAAACGCGAGTCCAAAACATCTTTACATGTCCACACAGCAGCAACACAGAGAGGTTTGTGAGTGTTGTTTCCCACCTGTAGAGCTCAGTCAGTTAAGCTATGGAGGACAGAGAGAGGCTACTAGAGAAAGTTAATCATTACATTCATCATTTCTGTATTTAATACGACCTACCTCTCTTTGAAGGCTTTCTCAGCCATTTCCCGGGCTGCTCTGCGGACCTCTTCTGGAACTGCATCCTTCTCGGCCTGGGAAACCTGGTGGACCTTGTGTCCTGCGTCCAGGCGATAGGGACCTCCTTTACCACCGAGCCCCGCTGTGTCTCTGCCGCCTGCAGATAAACATCTTGTTAGGGATACACTGATAAGTGCTTACAGAGCCATTTGGATGTTAAATGCCTTGCTTAAGGGCAATTAAGCCATTACTGAGAGAAGAGAGCACATTACTGCCATTTCAAACACACCCCTCCTTATACACCCTCATTCACAGTAATGCATTTAAATGTTGTATGAGATTTTAAACCTTTTTTTGTCAATAGATAAGAATTTGTGTGTATTGCTGACCCAGTAAGAAACCTGTTACCTGTGCCTCCCGCCCACTGGTTTCCCCCAACATGAGGATCATTCTTGGCATCGATCTTGCCGTGCTTTGGGGCTGTGACATCCAAACCACTGTCCCTCTGGACGGTAATCTGAAAGGAGAGGAGCGAGAGATGCCATGAGAGATTAATTCTTAACATTTAGAGAAAAACTCCAGGTTTTTAGATGTCTTTCTCAGATTTCTGCTGCAACCCCAATCAGTGTAGTTCCTGTATTTTTTAGGTCTAAAAAGGCTAAGAGACTGTTGTAGAAAATCACAAGATTGCATGAAAGCCTAAAGATGATGATTGGCTAAGCAGTTATTGAAATAAATTCCAAATCATGTTAAAATGTTCCTTAAGAAGGAGAAAACACAGTAGTTGTAATGGTAATCACACTTTGCCACAAATACAGATCTTTGAGATTGTACTTTTTTCTTTCCCAAGCTCACACAACCTTATTTGACACATCTTCTTTGTGTTCACATTGTGATGTACTGAATTAATATGTGAGACAGCCATCAAACCTTCCAAAACAGTCAGTTACCCACCACACAGTCAAAGCAATAAAAGAATGGACTTTCTATCTCTAAGAGGTTTGGTTTGGGCAGGGTGGACAGAACAAGCTCTGTTTAAATCTGCAGGAGAGTAGTGGAGAGGGAAGGAGCAGAGACAGAGAGAGAGGTTAAGGCTTTTGGATGTTTAGGTCCATCTCAATAGCACCACCAGAGCCAAAATCAGCATGCTGGTTCTCACACGGAGGCAAGGCAACTGGCCAGAGTCTGGCATGCATGAAGGAGTGAGAGAGAAAGGGGTAGTTCAGTGAGAGACTAAGTGTATCCCCTGCAGTTCGGTTGCATTCTTACTGCAGGCATTTGAATGGTATTTGTGGGAAATGAGGTTTTGTTATTTACTGTGAGTGGCTGTCTATGAGTTATTATCTTCACAATGTTTGATTTCTGCTTGGTTTGTCATGGTCTGAGCAGTTGGATAGAGACTTATCTTGAGAGAGCAGCAATCCAGCTGAGAGGTGCCCCTCCTCTTTCTAAGCTGACCTACTGTCCACACCTCAAACTGACACACACAGTGGCGCTCAGAGCTCAGGATCTGTTCTCACACCTACATGAAGCTGGGCAGTGCTGCATCAGCAGAGCCCGCTATATTTGGTGCAGATTAGGAGTGTCAGTCTGATAAACACCATGCCAGATTATAAAGACAAGATAATACCTCTTTGTGGGAACCAGCTTATACAGTGGACACAGGTGCAATGAAAAGATATGTTTGATTGCTCTTGCAGTTTCTCACTTTTATTTGTATTTTCTTTATATATTGAAATTGAGTGTTCCTGCTGTTTTCAATCAATGCATTCACACATGAAGCAGATGACATCAAACTGACAATCTCCCAGAAATTAGCTGAGATGTTTAGTAATATTCATGTTAAAGTGTTAAAAAAAAGTAGCAACAACTAGTATAAATGTATCAATAACAAAAGCACTTAATATAAATAAAAATGATCAACAATAATAATTATATATTTATAATTAGATTATTGATTATAATAATCAATAATCCCTCACATTTCTTTTTAAAAGGTGTTGAGACAAGGGGTTTAAGGCCGGATTATGTAATTGAACAATACATTTAACAATCATAAATAAGAATTCTAGATATTAGTGTATATGTATAGGTGTATACAAGACAATTACATTTTTAAAACATCTACAAAAATATACTAAAAAATGTACTATAAATCAATCATCACACATATCAGTGTGACTGATGTTAGTTTATTATAGATGTATTGAAAAAATGTGTTTAAAAAAGAATATTTAATAAGATATTAGATATTTTAACTCAAAAATATTGATATTGGTATTGAAATAAAATATAGTCAGTAAAAGACATCTTACACAGAGATACAGACATGCAGACCATGATCCCATCCATTGTCTAAAAAGTGCAGCTGTGTTGACTGATGACAACACATATCTACATGAGTAAATCTTAACGGGCCATTCCTTGCATCACAATAACAGTAGTGTTGGGGGAGGGGCTGTTTGAGTAATCAGCAGGGTCTCAAACTGGCAAATTTAAAATAACAAACATCTTCACTGCCTCATACAGCTGCCACTCAACAGAAAATCTGTGTATCAATGGAGCTTTCAATTGCTCCATTGTAACTGATGACCCCTGAGGTGTGTCTGTGTGTGTCTATGTGTGTGTGCGTGAGCGTGCTTGGAGGTGAACCATCATTAACCTCAGTAACCAGAGAGACCTCGGCGCCAATGGTCTGTGGTGAGGTAAGGGGTCAGAGGTTTTGGCCGCTCGCGTCACCACAGCTCACCTTCAGGATATCGCCTCGGCCATGTGACTGCTCTCTAATTACACACTAACGCATAAGAGTCTGTGTATGTGTGAGTCATGCACCATATACAGACACACAAAAAAAACAACCAGAACACGAGCCCTGCTGGACACATGCCATCCCCATGTAGGTAAAAGTGAGTGTGCACCTGATGCACGGGAATGTGGCTTCAAAGGCTTAGCTGCGACATTTCATCTCTGCCGAGTGTTTATGACTGTGGTTACGATCACCTGATAAGCACCACACACGCTCTTTTCTCCCTGCCAGCACCACCTCCATCAGGCCAGGCATCTGCTAGGTCCCGATGCTCATTTTAAGCTTGAAATATGCCCATTAAGAGAGGATGTCAAGATACCAGGGTTCCAGTTTGCTGAACACAGGCTTGTTCCAGTAATCCACCCTTGTCATCACACTGTATATAGATAAAACTCTACTGCTGGTGACAACATAACATGTGAACGTCTCTTCATCCATGCTCAGTTACAGCCAGTAAAGGGGTGACGAATGCTCTACTTTTGGATTTAGAAAAATGATGAGTGATGCTTTACAACATGTGTCCATTTTGGGTTCTGAGTGGCTGTTAGAGCGGTTCAGGTTCCTACTCTGGTTGTGAGAGAGACGTGACTCATATGGACTTTGTGCTACAGGATGGTAGTATTAGTGTGTCACGTTACAGTGTCCAGGCAGGGGGTCCTGGCAGCGGGATGATCAGTTTCACTAAGTAGATGAACGCTGTCAGATAGAGGGAAAGTCACATTCCTTCTAATATAATCACCTACAGTAGCATCTGTCTTTCTACTTCAAACCTCTCCTGCCTAAGTCTGTTGGTAACGTGCAACGATAAGAGCTCAAATTATACTTCTTCAAGTTTGAATCCAGTGTATTTTTGGCAGCATGTGTATACAGTATCTATTGTATAGCGTTTTGAGGTGCACCTGCAGAGTAGTGAAGTAAAGAATCATTAGGAAAGAATCAAATTTTTAGAAGAATATACCACAATCCAAGTATTGGATGAATCAATATTATGACTCAAAGCACTAGAGGAAAGGATACAACCAAAGTAAACAGGATTCTTCCACTGAGGTCTGCATATGTTTGTACAAAATTTGATGGTGATCCATCCAATAAAGTAGTTGTTGAGATATTTCAGTCTGACTGACACACCCAATGACATTACCATGCCGAGAACTACGCTGCCAGTGAGGCTAAAAAAGAAAACTGGATACACAAAACTGTCAAATTAGTTGGACTGGGAGCAAACGGTTATTGCGCATACCATGTAACCGCAACATCTCTCTTCCCTTATTTCCTCTTTGTCACATCACAGTCAACTGTAGAATAAAAGCAAACAAAGCTGCCCCTCAAAAAATATTGTCACTAATGTCAGCAAGAAGCAATGTATCACCAGTGAACAAGCAACGTGTTTTCACCCTTAGGAGGAACAACACAGCAGTTAATCAAGCAGACATATACACACAAGAGTAATGATACATAACAGTTAGTCCAACAGAGAGCGGTGACACAAGGGATTTTGGAAAGTAGATAAAAGATATCTGTTAATATTTACTTGGTCACACATCTGACAAACCAGAGGATGTAACGATGCTATGGGACAGTCGTGGTTGGTATAGCAACGGAATGTTAAGCTGAAACCAGCTGCCAGTGAGAGAACAAAAGGGATGCTTATTACCAATTTGTGTGATGAGCCCCACTGGCAGCCACAGTGAGTCAATGTTTTATGCAGAAGAGATTTAAGAAGCAGTTTAGATGCTTAACATGGGAGTATTGAAAAAATAAGGGATAACACCTAACTTTTCCCTTGAAATATAAGTTTTTCCATGAGATGTTAGGATGTATGTAGATATATCTTTCTCCGCAAGCTTAAATCTGGATCTGGAAATGTGGATTTTGTGGCTCTTAACGTGAGGAGACTGTCACATTGTAGTTTCTGGCTTTTAAAAACCTTTAGAAACTAATGAGTGATGTCACAGAATTTCAATATATTTCTACAGTCTGTGATTGAAGCATGAGAAAAACATCACGTTAACCCAGGATGTTAATATGTTGCTATTGCTACTGGTCCCAGTGATGAGTGGTAAGCTAAAGACGGCACCGTTATCCTGAGACAGAAAAACCAAGAGATATAAAGGGAGGCAAGGGAAGAGGGGCCGGGGGCCTCAGTGGAGAAAACTTCATTTTTATGACTGTGGGAATCAATGTCTCTGCCTTCTCTCAATGACTTTTTCCACCCATTCTATTTTCTTCACCCGGCGTCTCTCCGTCATCTGCGGTCCACACCTCGTCTTGTAGGATTAATAGCCTCATAAATTTCTGATTCTCCCTTTAGAAGCCTGAACATAGAGTGATTTAGGAGTGATGGCCTCTATGTGTGTGTGTCAGTGTGTGTGTGTGTAATCACATGTGCATGAGCCCACTTGTGATTAGTTTTTGTGAGTGAATGTGTGCCCCTATGTGAACTTGAGTGCATGAGAGTATGTGCGTGTGTGTGTGTATGTGTGTGTGTGTGTATGTATGGGTATAAAGGCATGTTTGTACATGAACCTGTGAACATATGCAAGTGTGTCTACATGTGATATCCTGCCTGAGTATGAAATAGTCTTTATTCATAGGATAGGAATCCAATATTTACTATGTGTATGTGTGGGTGTGTAAAAACTATAATTTATTAATTTGTACTGGAATTATGGTACAAAATGTATGATGTCATAATAAGCCTGCCAACACATGCAGTTATTTGCTTGGTCTTAATGACTACTGTTTGCAAATCGTGGCACAAGTCTGCAAGGCACTGCTGCAGCAGACTTGAACTTTAGAGAAGCAAGCATCAGCAGCATGACTGATAAGCTATCTTCAATGAGGCAAAAGCAGGGAGTGAAAACAGTGGCAGGTGTCCAGCCTCAACAGTAGGGGAAAACAAACTCAGACATTGACGTACGGGTGTAAAAACAACCATACTGTACTAATTAAACGTCAGGATGAGTGATTGGCTATATAAGGGTGAACTGGTGTGAATGTGGTTACATTATGCTGGATACCTGCCGACACCTATTGGCACCAGAATCACTAGTGGTTAAACAAAGGACATGTGTTGTGTGAGCAGACAGGTGATGACTGATATCTCCTGTGCATTTGTGCAAGTGTCTGTATCGATGATGTCAACAATGCTGTAATGGAACAAAGTCAGATAGAAATAGATGACAGAAGAAAAACACTAACACAGCTCTGTGTGATTGTTGTGACTGAACAACATCTGTGGATGTAGCTACAGTATCATGAAGACAATAAGACACATCTTTGCCAACTAAAGCTAACTCTTATTAAAATGTTAAGAATGTTTTTCTTTCTTCTTTTTCTGTTTCATACTTTGGTCAAAAGCCTGATTATTACACTCTTTAAGCTGGTCACAGAAAAAAGACATTTGGCGAGTATGCAGACAGGTTGGTAGACTCATATGGAGGTGAAATGTGTAAACAGTTTGGTAAAGTAGCATATACCTGAGCAGAGAAAGAGGACCTTTCATGTAGGTATGTTTAAATACAGTAGAGCTACTGTTGTTTGCAAAGGGCTAACGCAGAGCACAGGGAGCGTCTGTTTAAGGCTGACCTATAGTGGACTCAAGGTGCCCCATCAAAGAAGACTTGGCTACCAAGGAATTGAGGCCAAAAAGAGGTCCTGTGTGTGCATTGCAGGTGTACAAGTTTGTGGGAGGGTGTGGACATTAAATACAGTTCCACTCCAAGGCAGCCTGAAATATTTAGCTCTGTAGCCCTGGACCTCTGCACTCTCTCTCCAAGGTTCAAACAGATAAAAAATGCACATCAAAGATGCTAACCTAATCAACTTATAACTTATTAATCAATTTGTTTTATTACTTATTTCATACTTTACTTATGAATCATATTTTTTCAGGTTCCAGTAATCCTTTCTGGATGCTAAGGAGGACAACAATTCACTTATCTACATGCGCCTATTCTATGATCTCTGTCTTAGATAGGTACATTTTATTCCATGATAAGTCTTGTGTCTTTCAGTGTCTTGTGCACAATCCACAGATCCTCAGATAGTGTGCCGTACATCTGGAAGGATACATTATCTAAAGAATTTGTCTGTCTGTGTTGTGTATGTGGGCACCTTAACAATGCTGTCTCAGTACTCAGTGTGCTGGTCTGAATGTTCTGACCTAAAGCAAGGGTCAAACGTATTACATCATCGTCATCATCCACAATGCTTGTCCATTCATCCACGCCCACCCGGGTACTCCCGGGTCATAAATTTGGGTTCTAGAAACATTCCGGCTCGCATAAAATAAGGAATGTTTCTGCAGTCAATATATTCTAGCAGAATGAAGCAAGTATGCAGAGTGACATTCAGCTGAAACTCTGTTCACATGAGTTATTTTTGAAGTAACGCTGCCACTTAGTGGTGTTAAGAGAAACTGCAGGCTGTAAGGTTCAACGCAGTCATTCTCCAGTCATCTTTGTAATACATTTGTGCACCCAAGAGAGAACCAATTAAAAATCTAAGACAAAACACCTTAATCACCAATTGAGTTAAGTAGTGATATTACCTGTATGGGTCTGCCATCTTCTGACCCAATCATATTCCTCCATTCCATCAGCGATCGCTGCAGCGTGTCCAATCCTGTCTCCCAGAGCCGGACGTACCCGCCCATATCCACTGTGACCACACCTCCAGTACTGAGAGGAGCCATCAGCACATCAGACTCTGACACTTTTGACAACCAGTTGGTGTAAGGCGACACAGTCATTGACCTGCCACGTACAATAATGGAGAAAGTCTGTCATGTAAAGAAATCATTAAATGGGCATCAATACTTTCATTTGATGTAATATTTAAATTTTCTGTGTGTAAACTAAAATCAGAATTCAAATCATATGTTGGTTTATGTCACAGGTTTTTGACCTGAATAGCAAACCATGGTCAAAAGACTCAAGGTAAACATCACAAAGGACAAGACACTAACCACACAATGGAAACCAAAATGCTTTTACATGCAGCAACATGAAAATTATATTTTAATTATGAATTCTTTATGAAAGAACTACTGCATTTAAGATAAATTTAAAGTTTAAAAGGATATTGTGCAATGCTGTTTCTGACCACTAGCTGGTGCTAGAGTGTGTAAAAATCTAGTTCTTGTTCTCAAAATATTGCAGAGAGATACTAAGAAACAGGTGTGTGGTGTTTACCTTGGAACAGGAACATATTTGACTTTTTTAGAGTTTAGATCAGTCACCTCCAGGTAAGCTGCTGTCATTGGAGGAGTGACATCTGAGTGACAAAGAAGAACACTTATTTAGGGTGGGGTCCCACTGAATACAGACTTCACACACAAGCGGAACAAAAAAAGAGATAAGCTGTTCTCTAAACAAAACATGTGTGATTTGATCTCTGACCTTTGGGGAAGATCTCCTTCAGGGGCACCTTGTTGGGTGGAAGGGCCCGGACCACCTGATTGGCTGAGAGCAGGCTGACACAATTATCTCGTTTGGGTGTGGTGGACCGAAGCCCTCCTCTGAGGAATCCCTGAGCCCCACTCTGACCACTTGTCATTGCTGATAGATCAACAGGCCTTTTAAAGCTGTACACCTCATTAGGAGACTGGACAAGAAAAGGAATCAAGAGGAAAATATCACTACTTAGATACAGCATCAAACACTTAGCTGTATAGTCAAGTTGTGCATCCATTTATTTTTTTCCAGACTTACATTGAGCTGAAAGCAGGGATATACTGGATATGTTGCCACTCAAATGCATGGTTAAAACAGATACACAGACCCTCACACTTATTTGAGATGTTTTTATATATTTTTATGCCCTTTTCCTGTGTACCACTTATTGCATGTAATTTCGTTTGTTGTAAAGCACTGTGAGCTGCATTTCTTTTATGAAAGGTGCTATACCAATAAAGTTATTAAAGTTATTATTATATGTATGCCCATTTAGAGTCTTTGATCCAACTGACTTGCATTGAGAGAAACCTACAGCATGTTAACATAGTTCTTTTCATGCTGCATGGCAACAGGGTTGCAACATTAAAGCACCCCACCATGCCCCAAGTGCAGCTTCTTAAAACCTGCACTATGTAACTTGGTGAAGTCAAAGTGGAAAATAACATTTGCTTTGAATACAATAGCACTCAGTTGCAAACTCCTCACATTTCACATATATTACCAAACAGAGAAGAAACGAAGTGGACATGTTAGACACATTCATATGAAAATGTTGTCCAGTGTAGCATTAGTGTCATATGATGATAACATGTTAAAAAAATGAATTTACACACTTTTCAGACAATGTTCATAATGTTCTCTTTTTACTCACCATGAGGTCTGGAAAGCCTACAACGATCTGTGCAAAGGAGCCGGGATCTGCCATTATACGATTAGGAGAGACGATTTTCTGGTCAAGAGCGGCACTCAGGTTCTCATTGGGAAGCTGGTCACATGACAGCATCTGGGGTACGAACACTTCAGCTGATGAAAAAAAAGGTGGTGGTGGTTGAAATGTAGAGATGTTTGAATAAAAGTGCGAGACACAAGAAACAAACTCTTCTGTTAATATACCAGATATTGCTCTTGCGGAGAGTGTTTCAAAGTGTACTGTAGAGGTGTACTTCATGTGATTTAAGTGCACTGGTTGAATCCCTCACATGAAGTATACCTCTACAATACAGTTTAGAGCTCTTTCCACAAGTGCAACATGTTTTTTATACAGTATGTTAGATTACAGAACCGTTCACTCTGCCCAGTTAGAAAACTAGAGGTCCACTGAAGGGACTGATTCACTGTAGATAGCTGGACATTACTCATGACTTTACATTTTGTAGTCAGTAATGGTGATAAGGGGTGGCATGAATGTTTAATATTGATTGAGACATGACTGGTTCACTTTAAATCTTCGTCTAGTGGACAGAATAGCTAAGAGGTCTTGTCAAAGCAGTCATATAGTTGGCTAAGGGCACTGGTCTATTTTTATGTCTACCTGATTTTGTTAATGTGGTTGACATAATGGCTGTAGTAAGTAATGCAGAGCAGCAGGATAGAACATAATAGCCTTGTTAACCTTTGCTTACAGCTGTGGGGTATCCTTACTGTTATATATACCTGAGGTGACTCCATGGCCTGAGCTGGCAGAGTCCTCACTGATGCTGTGGAGCTGACACACTCCAGAGTCTTCAGCTGCCATGTGCATGGGTTTGGTCAGCAGGAACTTCCTATTCAATGACATATACAGTTCGTCTTGTTATAATTGAAAGATCAAAGATTTAGACCCTGAGAGGGATTTTAAAATCTGTCACGTACTTGTCAGTGTTGCTCTCCAGTAGGAGCCAACGATCCTCCGCTACAAGGAAGACAGATTTCAGGTTGATGGGAAGGGAGATAGAATGAACGCGGCCCTCGAGCACATCCAACACCTCCAGCTGGTTGCTACAGTCGCAAACACACACGAACATAAGCACACAGCTCAGCTACAAATATATACATAGAATGTTGTGGAAGTGTTTTAGATAATCCAGTTTAGGGTATCTTACCCATCTTCCTTATAGAAGAGGAGCCAGTTTTTGTGGGCGAAGTCACGGCACATTTTATACCCTCCCTACAAAAAACAATCAATATGCACCATACATGAACTTCAGACATAGTTTTAATTTGTGCAATAATGATCTGCACCAACCCCTTCAAAATGTAACATTCTGGGCAGGATAGTGCATTATGATATGTCTAGTCTATGTCTTGAATTAATAGTGGCGATGAGCCCTGAGCAGTCAGGAGCCACAAGCCAATTCACATTTTTCTCTGGAGACATTATGACCTCTGACCTGTTGTTCCTTACTGCTCCACCAATTGGAGGATCTGGTGGGAGGCTGCTCACTGTCCTGAGACAACAAAAGCCTCCGCACGGCGCCTGTTACCATGTCCAGATGAAGCACCGTGTTAGTCTGGCAGACAGAAAAAGAGACAATAAAATTTACAGAAAAAGAAATGTTTTAACATTAATGTATGATAATATTCTATCCCACAGTTACTAGTATCAAAAGCACATGCCAGAAAAAACATTTTAACCACCTGAAGTAGACATTTCAAGGGACAAAATGAAAGAATCTTCTCACCACTACTGCACCCACCTCTCATTAGTTTGCAAATGTGTATTTCTTTTTAGCATAAGAGGAAAGCAAAATCTATATTTTGGCTGATATCTCTACGGCTGTGCTAGTTATACCAGTTACTGTGTACTGCCCTCCATAATTTGGAATTAAGCTTAAGTATGGCAAATGTCAAAATGTTATTTTTTTTACAGAGAGAATAATTGTGTAATACTTTTAATATAGCCTCAAAGCACATACTTTCACATACGTACTGTACAGTAGAGAGAAACAGGAGGATACACACACCAAGGTTGCAAGCCTGGATTCAAACAGGTGAGCTCACAGTTACCGTGCATGTATCTACACTAGACCATCAAGACAACACAGCTGTTGTTGACAGAAATTGACACTAAACATTAAATGAGTTCTGCATATAAGCAGTGAAGTTCTGCCAATGAGAGTGAATAATCTAATGATCTGTGAAACATAACCATTTTGACATATTGTGCTATCAGTATGTCCTGAAATTGGAAAATCTTAGTGGCCTGTTATGTCTTTAACAACCAGTCAACAGCAGAGGGAGTCAGGAGTTGTGAGAGGAAGACTGACAAGTTGCACAGGTTCCCCCTGGATCAGGTTTACGATTTCTGAGAGATAATGATTGTTCTTATAATCCTCATAACTTCATGGAGTCAACAGAGGGTGCTCTTCTTCAGGTGAAACACTCTGGATCTTAGTACTGATGTCCTGTCAGCTGTAACTACTCTAAACACAATAGTCTTTCTGGTAACCGTCCATTTCAATGAAAGTTAATTTGATTCAATTTAGATAGACACATTGTCCGTATGTGTTTCTGCATTTGTGTGCTTCCTTCATTCATATCAGATAAGCAGTAAAATATCTGTGTGTGTGTGTGTGTGTGTGTACAGTGTGTGTTGGATGAACTGTGCAAAGGCTTTCATTTATGACGCACCAGGCTTCATCTTCAATTGAGTTTTATGAGAAGGAGCCACAGGGGAGCTGGCCTCGGCCCCGGCAGCCCTGCTTCACACTAATGGTTTCCTTATGGCCTTCCATTCCTGACATACACACTACTGTACTGCAGACTGGTGGAGCTATTCAGAGAAGGCAAACCCCATTTCCTGATTCTAAACATACACTGCCTTTGGAGAGCGTGTGCAATGTGTGAGCACATGCGTGTGTTCTGCATGAGGATTCGTCACCTGAAAGGTCACAGTGTTTCACTCAGGTTTTCTATGTGTGGGTGTGTGGGTGTGTGAGTGTGTATGAGGAAGTGAAATGTATATATAATTGTGTCCTCAGATTTTTGTGAGGATGCTGTCATTATGTTAATATGTTCTTGCACATATGTTTGCATGCATTTGTGTAAATGCATGCCAGAACCTGCACTTGCGTGTGCATGAATGTGTGTGTGTGTGTGTGTGTGTGTGCTGGTTTCCCTGATTTCCCTTGAAGGCCAGTGACCTGTGAGTGAACTTTATGTTGTCTGGACCTCTTCATTTTTAGACGTAACATGATCCATCACAGTGTTATTTTTAGAAGTCCTCCTCTTGCCTAATATGCACCAGCTGGAGAAATAGCTAAGATGCATTGTTCTTGTCTTACGCGCTCCTGTCGTAGGCCAGGGTCTTATGGGGTGAGAGAGACTCAACAGCAAACAACGACTAACCACCAACCATTTTAAGACACTCCGACAGACTCGAAGCGCAGCTATTTTAAAACGGAGAGGAATCTGTGGTTGTCCTCAGAAAAAAAGCTTAAATGGCAGTGTTGAATGTTGTATGTCATAGCGGTCAGTAAACAAGTCCAGCAGAGACATGAAACTATCTGAAAATAGAGTTTGATTTATTCCTGAATGTTGACAGTGTGTGTGTGTAAGGTGTGTTTTAGTATCTCATATTCCGACCTCTTACATTTTGTGCTACCACATTGTTTATGTACGTCGTGTTCATGTTTATGAAAAGATAATAACGGCCATCATCACATTCCCCTAAACAATAAATCTGCCAGTATTTGTGTTCTTTTCAGTTAATTTGGATGTTATTACTCGTTTTATCCACATTTTGCTGCAATTAAGTTACCCTGTGCTGTTTTTAACCACCTGTGGGACTGTAGAGCGATGTTTTAATGAATGACTTATTGGGCCTATTTTAACCGTGCAAGTATAAGAACAAGCGCAGCGTGGTAGGTCTTGGGCTCACACACGGTGCAGACGTATTCATGCACACCTGCTATTTGTGTGGTGCCTCCACAAAAATAGGGTCAATTATGTTGTTTTGCATTTCCATTTTGTACTATTTTCTTTTTAGTGGTTAAAACATTGATATACACTGAATATGGAACACTCAATCAGTAGTGTGGATGTGATGAGATTAAAATTCTAATTGATGTTTTTAAGGTAGAGGCTAAACACTCTCTACTGGTTGGGAATTTTAATCGCTGCTGCAAAGCTGACTCCATCGGGAAGAGAGGTAGCCTGACTTAAGTGTGAAAAAAATACTGATGTACTAGATTCTGCTCTCCGTGGCACTCTCCATGGTCTTGTCTTATGTGTGTGGTCCAGATATTCCTCATGTTGTGAGGATGTAAATCTGTTTACACAATCATGTTGTGAGGACTCGTCTCCCTTATGGGGACAAAAAGCAAGTCCCCCTTCATGTAAATCATTAATTCTAGGGTGAAGTCTTTATTTAAAGTAAGGGTATGTTTAGGGTTATATTAAGGGCAGGGTAAGGGTTACGGTTGGGCATGTGGTGGTTATGATTAGGGTTAGGATAAGTCACCAGGAAATGAATGTCAATGTAATGTCCTTTGAAGTGATGGAAACATGACTGTGTGTATTTGTGTGTGTGTGTGTGTGTGTGTGTGTGTGTGTGTCTGAGTATACCAACCTGCTCCTCATGTAGCACCACTTGCCCACCCAGGGGACTCCCAAGGGGAGCAACAGTGACAAAGGGCTGCCAGACGCCACTGATGGTCCTGGGGAAGACATCGTAGAGCTCCATGCACTGGATTGTCTCCCCATTCTCCTTCATAGAGTACAGGCACACTGGGTTACATGTGGCCACATATAGTTCATCTGCAAGATAAAAACAGAGGTTATTCTGTAATGCATGTCTGTTTATTATATCCAGCTGTTACTGTATCAATAATCCCAACCATTCTGTTGCTAGTAGCAACCACTGGCACAGTTCCACCATGGCTGTTTATCCACTATAATATCAGATCTGTGGCCGTGCCAAAATCGACAGGTATCTACTTTCCAAAATGCCCTTGTTGGAAGATTTATATATATTCTTTCTTGTAGCTACTTCGTGACAATTTAGATATTAAATTAATTGTTTTCTGTTGAGCTCTTGTGGACTCTACTGTATGTATATGTTGTGTTATACTAGATTAATTACTGTGTTACACATGCTATATACATCAGACTTAATCTTGAACTTTGTTTCTTTCTGGTATGGGAACAATATAACACATTTGACAGTTACTCTAAAAAAATGTTTGAATCCAGTTTTCTTGCTACTGTAATTCAATTTTACATTTACCTTTATTCTAACTCCTGTTTTTGGTATCTTTTTTCTGGTTTGTAATCTCCATCATTGAATTTGTTGTGTTTAATCCAACAAAGCTTTTCACAGTTCCACAACTTTTTCCATGACAAATCTCAAAGGTTTTCCCTTTGTTTAACCTTTACTGGAAGTGCGTTTAATTTTCTGCACAGCTGTGCACCTACACACACTGTGAGACCAGAAGATTATATGTGAATAAAATGTCTGTTTTAATATTCCTCCTTTCTATATCATCCTAAGATTTTACATCATTCCATTGTTATATACTTCATCTACTGGATCCTTGAATATGGCCCAAAAATTACCACAAAACCTGAGAATTTATTGTGTGACAGTGATGGAAGTGTGTGTGTATACCATCTCTGGTGGTGACATCGCAGATGATGTTGACTTCATTCATGGGAATCTGCCAGTGGGCTTTCTCCTCACTGAAACTCAAAGCCCTGCTTTCCTGTCTATTGCAGGGGTAACTCTGAACACGCAGAAACACAGGGCCCTGGGAAGACAAGACAAACTGTTACCATACACACACACTTACACAGTGTGCGCAGAGTACTGTTGTTTAATGTTTATTCTTTGTAACAGTTTTATACAGAGTCACAAGTCTGTTTGTTATTATTCAAATTTTTTACTACTGAAGTTACAGAATATGCCGTTTTGCCAATCTGACACATAAAACTCCTAACATGGCTTTAAAGTGATACTCCGGTCACAACTGTAGCCTGCTGTTCAGGCTCACACCACATAACTGCAATGTTTGCACTGCAGTTATCTTTCCTGTCTCTTTGCACTTTAGACTGTCATAAGGACAAAAAATGTCACAAATATTTTACTCAAAAAATATCATGTCAAACACAAATGCATTTCAGAAGTTGAGAAATGGCTGACTGAGTGCTCATTACTGTTCAACTGCTGTACAGAACAGCAACTGTGATCAACTTGAATTCATGTCAGTCACAATAGATTACAAAAATGAAAAGAAAACAGACACAAAGAATTAAGAAATCCAGTGTGTCGCATACCCTACTTCTCAGAGGTGCATCGATACGATCAGCACTATATAGTATGAGACAATGAAGCAAATACAGATTTTGGCAGAGCTGCTGCGCTTAAAACAGCATGACCACATAACAAGGGGGCAGTGTGTTTTTAGCAAAATCACCACACACACAAAATATTTTTGTAAAACTTTAAACAGTTACTTTTTAAAGCTACAGTGGAGTCACTTTTAAAGTACTGTACTTCAGCCCATTCACACAATATCAGTGTGTTCCCCTTGTGTGTTTACCTTGATGTCTATGGGATGACTCTCAGTGGGACAGAGCAGTTTGCGCCGAGCGTTCCCACCTTGGTTTATTGTCCAGTAACCTGTCATCTTGATGTCTGGCAGGGGCAACCTAAAGGTTGAAGGTCACATTGTGACAACTGTATTGTAAGACCTGACAAACAATTAATTGCAGAGATGTAAATATATAAAGATGTGAGTGTGAGCGTGTGTTTTATGAGATTTTGCCATTCATTATTGAAAATAATGAGTTTCATTCTCACAATTTTCCAGTTGATTTGAAATTGAGTAATTTTATGAGGGGCTGAACATCGTCATCACAAAATGATTTCAGATGAAAGCTGTATTCTGTTGTGCGTAGGATTCTTTAGGAACAAAGGCTTTACTTTGATCCCAATGTCTCCAGAGAGGGTAGAGCCAATATGTGTGGGACGTGTGTGTGTGTGTGAGAGAGAGAGAGAGAGAGAGAGAGAGAGAGAGAGAGAGAGAGAGAGAGAGAGAGAGAGAGAGAGAGAGAGAGAGAGAGAGAGAGAGAGAGAGTCCCTGTTTGGCTTGTTGTGTCTGGCCATATGTTTACTGGATTTCCCATGAATCATAGCTGGATCGTGGCCTCAGACTTACTGGCAGCAGGTGGAGTAAAGATGCAACATAACCATGAAAGAGGATAGAAGATTTGGAGGATGGACAGTCATATAACCATAAATATTGCTATGAATGGAAAAGCAATAAGACCCATAAGAAAGTGCTTTCCATGTCCAAAATTGGAAATCAAGAGACAAAATATTTTCTTTCATGCACACAAGATGTTGTGGGTAAAACAACTAGTTGTTTATAATATGTTCAAGATGGGCGTTAAATTACTAACGCATGGATCCCAAAAGATACATAACTGTAAAAAAAAAAAAAAAAAAAAAAAAAACCTCACTGTCCTCAGATGATGTTCAGACACAATGGAACAGACAATCTATACCATCAGTTATGTTACTATTCAAGGAAAATAGTTGTTTCTTCCCCGTTTGGCTTTCAAGATTTAACTTGAGAGATTTGTGAAACTGAATTTATAAATGTATTACGTCAGAATAAAACCACAGGAGACAGAAGAAACAAATATTTTCCTTTATTTAGAAGACAAGCTGTACATAATGAGACAATGTAGTGGATATCATCTTTCCTTTACAGAAAAGGTGTGGTAATGTAAATGATCTAGACAGTCATTATTTCAGGAAGCAGTGAGATGACTTCATGGAAGCCTCAAAGTTAACACCAGTCTGAAATCAGTCATAAGCCTCAAGATAACATCAATGGATTTTAAACATTTCAGGATTTCATTTCTATAAGTTGGACATACACTAAACTCAGTGAATGGTGTTATGAGGTACATTCTCAGGAAGGAGAGTTCTTCACAGAGAACCACTTATCTCTGAAAAACCACTTTCTGCTGAAGGTTCTTTAAAGATAGTTTTTGCAGTAATATCAAGAACCATTCAACATTCAGAAGAACAATTGTGGATAATACTGTATGATCCAAGTCGCCTTTTTTGTTGATTGTAATTTTAAAAATGTCAAATTTTTACGTTGACATTGACTATAATTGTATTCTTACAGGAAAATCATAATGATATGAGACAAATGAAAGATTTTGTTTAAAAAAAAGAAGAAAAAAGTCGAACTGTTTGTGGTTAAAATCAATTAAGCTGTTTTTAAATCCAAGCAGCACAAGGCTTTTATAGAATGATTCATATGGTCCATTAATACATTCGGTTTTATTGTGTTGTCACTTGTGCAAATATTAAAATCAAAAATGACAAAAATAAAACAGTGTTAAAAATCTATAGGTCTTCACTCTGTAGATTTTGATGATTTCAATATAGGGCTGCAACTAACAATTAGTTCCTTGATCAATTAATCTTAGTTTTCTTATCATAGTTTTGTCTATAAAAGGTCAGAAATTAGAAAAAAAAACGTTTTTTTGTCGTTTTTTTACTTTTTTGAATTTTTTTCTGCAAACAGAAACGCATTGGTCTGATAATAAAGGTGTTCTATACCATAAGAGTTGCTGGAGCTCTGACGTTTTTTTATATCCAATTAAATATTATCACTGCTATACAAAGTAGGTTATGGTGACTACCATGCAGATTAGCTGCTGCTTTCTAAAAGCATATGACATTCTAGTCACGGTCAGTAGTACCTCTGAAGGTACAATTAGTAGGTTAGCAGCATGTAAGGTACAATGACCATCAAACCTGATCTTCTCTATCACTGAAGAAAATACTTTACTGAATTTCGGTTCATCCATATCAGTCATAAGCAGAGATCAGGAGAGGTAGGCTGTCAGGTAATGCCCACGTCATCTATTATCCATCAAACCAGTCTAAAAGCTTTGTTGACTGGCCTTTACAACTATGTGAAGCTCTGACAAGAGACCAGAGTGAAGTGAACGGCGTGTCAGGTACAGTAGGTGCTTGAGGTTTATGTTTGTGTGTGTGTTTATGTTTGTGTGTGTGTCTAATTGTAGCGTCTTGTGCTCCTGATGCCTTACTCCTTAGCCAGTGTGACAGAGCTGGGCTTGGCTCCAATGGGAATCCCGTGCTTGTGCAGCGCTTCGATCAGAACCTCCCGCGTGTCTTTGTTGTAGGAGTCGAAGTCGAAGACATTCCGAACCACGTTGGCCAAACCCTCCTCAGGGAATTTCTAGGTAGAGTGGAGAAGGAGATAGAGAGAGGGAGGAAGATGTAAAAGAAGGAGGGGAGAATGAAAGAAGCAAAGGGTCAGTGGAAAAAGGAAGAAAAAGACAGCAGGGACAGGGAGGGGGGAGTGGGCGAAATTGATGGAAAAGAGACATGGCAAAGGAGAGACAGGATTGAGAGGAATGAAAAGGAAATGAGAAAAAGGAATAAAGCAGCAGGGAGGACGGCAAGTAGGAAGAAGAAACGAAGCAAAGAGGATAAGAGAATGAAAGAAAGTTAATATGATTTATTATTCTTCAGAGGTGAATGGAAGGACACAGTGTAGAATAAGAAATGCTATCTGAAAGGTGATTGATTTCTAAACTGCAACCGCAACACAGACAGATGGGTGCAAACAACTCACTCCCTCTCTCACTCTGGCTTTTTATATCACACACTGTGTTTGTGATATAATTACAGACAGACACAAGTTATATTGCCTCAATAAATTATCTGAATTGTGTGTAACTATGGTGATATGGAGAGATACTGTAAGCAAAAGCTGAGGCAGAGGTTATGTATTTAAATGGTGAAGAAAAAGTTACCAAGTTAGTGTTAAGAAACTTAATGCAGAATAAGTGAGTTACCCTCAGCTGGGATCAAGTGATTGAATTTATTACATAAACACTAAGGGCCTGATTTACTAAGATCCAAAATAAAGGGTAGTAAATTGCGTGCACAGTGCAATAGGTTTTGTTTAGTTTGATTTTGCGTTTCGTTTGCATGCATTTTGCGTGTGATCTACTAAGATGTGTAAATGAAAACAGGAGCAACAGGGTGCAGACAGCAGTAATTAAATGAGGCTTTGTGTCTTTATGGTGAGTTTGGACGAGCAGAAAGCTGCAAGCGCAAAATGAAATGTGATCAGGTTCTAGTGGAAGAGAGTTAACTAATATATTGAGTTATAACAAAAACTAATATTACAAGAAAAACCGATATATGGGAGAGTATTTGTGACAAAGTCAATGCTGTTAGTAAAACCAAAAATATTCCACTCCAATAATATTAGCACAGGTGGAAAAACTCAGTTCTCTGCGTATTCTGCTATTGTGCCTCCGCCTCCTCCTCTCTCCCCATATTGCATATTCATTATGGTAAATGTACTAAATGGACAGTGCGTATTATCTTGCACGTTGAAAGATGCAAGCCTCAGTCAGCCTTCACATTTTTTGTGGGTAATGTCAAGTTTGCACACATTTTTACACATGCAAACCTTTAGTAAATCAGGCCCTAAATGTCACTTAACAAAAGAACATCAGCTTTCATGAAAAAGATATGGATGTAAAAATGTATATGAAAAACTTAAATACAGCATGTAGCAAACACCTGGAGGAACACCTCTTCATCTTAATAAGGTTCGTAAAATGGATTTTTACAATTATCTTAGCCTAAAGATGCTTTTGGGAAATGAGATCCGGGTAGCTTTAAGGCACTTAATCTGGGCTCTTACTGAGAACAAACATTTCTCATTGAGTTATAGTACTGATACTAAAGTTTTAGAGACCTTACTTATCTGCTTAAAGAAGTAACATTATGAATATGACTGTTATGAATGTGAACTGAATATGAATGTTATCAATACTCACTGCTATGGATGCATTTTGATGACTATCAAAAGAGTATTGAGTTTGACATCTAGACCTGGTGCTGATGAATTGAAAAATGCAATTCAATTCTTCACTTTGAACCTGCAGCACTTTGTCTACAGTCTTAATAGAGTAATGTTCTTGGCAGAAGCTATAATGGAATGTACACACTTTTAAAAAAAGACACAATAATTATAATGACGTAACCACCCTGTGTCCTGGGGTATTATGTGGATCATAATTGCACTGTCAGACCTACTTCTTACAATGTATTTACACTGTTAGGCCTATAAATTGCTAAACAATCAATAATCCCAACTGGTTACAAGTAAAACCTAGATTGAAGGAGCATTGTGCTGTACTGGACTGAATTCCCAGCTACCACAAAGGTGCAATTATGACCAACTGTGAACTGGTAATTAGAGCAAGCACTGACCACTACCTCAAAACAAGCAATTTAGACTTCCACTAAATGATCCTGTATCTGTCCCACTTCTGCAGATAGTCAATAGCGCTGGTGATTGATGACAGATTGGGCTTGGCCGTTGGGGAAATCAGCCATAAGGGCTTGTCCCTGTGCACTGAATTATTGATCCACAGTAGTGCAAACTCAAATTCTAATTTCACTCCTCTCTAAGACCTGCTCCTTTGGTCTCTCATGTCCTCCGCCTTTCTCTCAAGACTAAATAACATATACATTTGTGAAGAAGTCAAAGGACAAGGAGAGACACGGGGAAGTGACATTAATGCAGACAGAATAAGCATGTGTTGATGCTGCCAGAATAAGTGTAAACAGGAGGAAGGAGAGGAGGGTGAAATGAAGTCTGTGTAATCGCCACATTTTTCCTAGCAGGCAGGAGATGGATAAATGAGTGGACATAACTACACTGGCAAAGTGATAAAACTGTGGGAACTATTGATATTATGAGTATCTAGCTAATGAAAATAAAGTGTTACCCACAGACGCAATTTCATACCAAGTAAGGCGCAGGCGTATGAAAATCACATTCAGTGTGAAATATGTTGCTTTGATGATGTAAGAATTCCGAACCACGCAGATGTGAAACATGACCATAATTACTCTCAGCTATCTGCCATGGATGTTTTGAGGCTCACATCTGTGGGCTCTGAATAATTAGAGAAAGGACAGATAAATGGTGAAATGGGTGGGTGGAAGGAGGGAACGGTAGAGATGAAGCAGATGATGGGGTACTTTGTAACCCAAATGGCGCACAGTAAGACATTTTTTGGCAGTGCAGAGAATGTGACGTATGACAGATAATGTGTCTTTTGTGTTTCCATCATGACCCTAGATTCATTATTTTTTCTATTGCTCAACTCTCAGCCTCTCTCACAATCCTTTCTTTTCATCTAAGACTGCCAGAAAAAAGCAAACATAGGAAAAAAACAAAATGATTACGAGAAGCCAGTGCCTCCAGGTAAATCCCAAGATAACTGCGGCCAATATTGTGTGATTGTGTGTCCATATGTCAGATCTTGTCAATCCAGATCGAGGACGGAGCGCTGTCTCCCCTCTTTGTCACAATTGTGTTATGAGGACACTTTAAATTTTTTAAGCTTCTGGCAGTGCAGGGTTAAGGTCATGATGTCTTTATGAATTATTGAAGAGAAATAGTATCAAAGAAAACCTCAAGAAATAAAAAAAAAAGCAAAAGAAGTGTGTTAATCAGTTGAAGGGTATGGTATGTGTATGCTGTCGTCTTCTTACCTGCAGGTGTTTGACAATGTTGACCACCTCTCGAGTGGAATAGGGGTATGTGATGGTGCCCTGGTCGGCCATGGATCGCAGCTCGCCAAAGGCGGCCACAAGCTTCTGCAGAGTAGCATCGGGGACGTTGGGGCCATACTGTTTTAACATAGCCAGCTCTGCCTGGGGCTTTGGATTGTCCACGGCATGGCAGCTGAAGATGTCACCTATTCAGAACACAATACTCATCCGTCTTATAGCCATATTTGCTCACTTTCTTTTTAGCTTTAGTAATGTAATATCTGCGTATCTCTTCTCTCTCTCTCTGGATTGTAATAATAGTCTTTAAAAAAAGGGACTTTGACATTAAATAAATTGAAAATTGCTGCTCCTCTGCAGTAGGATGTGAATATTGTGCGTGCGTGTGTACCTAGAGCTCCAAAAAAGTCATTGCCCAGGAAGGGAAAACCAGGTCGGTTAGCCAAAACAAGCATTCTGAAGTCTGGGTGCATGACGACGATGTTCGGTCTCCCGTTGGCTTCAAGTGGATCTGGAGGAAACACAGTTATGGTTAGCTAATAACAAACAAACACACCTAAACAAGCTCTCGTTCTTCCCGTTTCTGCCTCAACTTTCTCTTTAATTTAAAATGTTGTGATTTGATTTGTGTGTGTGACACACACCTCACACACACCTCTACCGTTCCTGAAAGCATCAGCGCTGTCTCCAGTTTGTGTTTATGAAGTCTCTGGGCTCTGTTTACATTCTTATGGGAGGGAGGAGGAGCCTCTCAGGGATGGAGAAGCTGCTGACAACTAGTATGATTACAATACCTGGGGCTACATGGAAAACCACACGTTTACAGTCCAGCATGCTCAAAATTCTACTGGTACCTGTCCATAAAGGCTTTTACCCTAAGCCCCTTTTAGTGGCCTACATTTGATGTCTTCTATGTGTTTGTCTTTTAGGACATCCAATCCTCAACTCGTCCTTTTAATGGTCCCGCTTCTGTCAGCAAAGTGTATCTGGGACATGTCTGCTGTCGAGGTGTGGGTGTATGTGTGTGTGTGTGTTTGTCGTACCTGAGATGATTCTGCGTCCGTCTGCCAGAATCATCTCTCCGCTCTCCACAAGGGTTTTGAGGATGCAGGTGACGTTGGTGGGAGCTTTGTCGGCCTCGTCGATCACTAATATATGTCCCATCTTCACTGCCTTCACCTGCACACACACACATTGACATGGGGTAAGGGTTAAGGGTGTCTTTTCTGCCTTGACTGAGGTGCGAATTCATTTCACTGTGATACAAAACTCAGCCGACATGATGATTAATTGACTGAACAATTAGGAAAATCATTAACTCTGCCAGTGGAGGCACTTACCAGTAACTATGAAACTTTCCTCACTTGTAATCTATGTTTAGAGAACAATTGATACTCGTAAAAATGCTCACAAATAATCTTTTGTGTATAAATGTACCATAAATGCTGAATACCTCATTTGGTGGCTCTCTATTCTTTAGTAAACAAGATGAAATAATACACACATTTTAAAGACAGTCAGATGTGGTGCCATTTTAGAAGTCTGACTGTTTGTTTCAATAATGAAGCTGCACTCTCAGATATCAGCAATTCACTTAGTAACCACAAAGTTATTACAGATAGGAAGAAAACCAAACGTATGTAAAAAATGTTCAGACATAGTACACTGAAGGCCATATTTAAAGGAGGATGGTGCAAATAAAAGGACAGGTCATGCTAACAGAGATAGATTATGTATCCCACTGGATTTACTACAGTCATTTGATTTGCAGCAGTTTTGTATGGAACATTCTTGGCCTCTGGAGATCAGGCTTAACATAGCGTAAATAGGATTATCACAAAAACAATGGTGGGAAAAGAATATAGACTTGTATACAACTAAAAAACAAGATAATCTAAAAGAAAAATAAACCAATTAGGATATTTTTAATAAACATATTATCTGATTAGTGTAAAGCAAATAGATGGGGAGTTTTGGTTTGTCTTAATAAACACCCTATGAGCTCTCCTTCAAATGTAATATGCACCTTGGAGGGCCGTCCTTGTGCAGACTGTGGCCGCAGACTCAATGAAAATTGCTGTGTGCATTTTCCCGACGTCATTTTCTCAGTAAATCTGCCCCCAAGTGACCAGAGCACATGAAACCAATCAGTTTTCATGTATGCCTGTCTTAGTGTGGCTGCTACGGGGTCAAGTGAATGTTCTGCTCTCTCTCGCTCACTGGAGACAGCCACAGCGGAGCCGCATGGACTGCTGCAGATTCACAGTATTTGTGAATTGTCTTCTAACTAAAATCTGCTCCGAGATAAATTGTTAAATTTGATCAGTGGAGCGCTTCCTTTATGTCAGCCCACATGTACCGTTCAGAGACAGCTCAACCTTTTAAATCTGACAATACGTGAACACTAATAGGGAGACGTGGGTATACTGAGATCGACTGCGTGGGTTTGCCGAAGCGTAATTTCAAAGCTCCTCCTGTCATTCATACATGAACGTCTCAGCAAGTCTATTTAGAAAAATAAGCAGCTGGACATGTACTTATATTAAAAATTAGGCCACAATGTAAATGCCTCATCAGTTTTCTCTCTGTATCCTCCTTTAATCCTACATTTACTAGACCCCGGCGAGTGGTTTTAAAAGCTTTAACTCCCTATGTAAGAACGTTGATCCTGTCCAAGTGACCACAAAGGATGTGTGTGTGTGTGTGTGTGTGTGTGTGTGTGTGCGTGTGTGTGTGTTACTAACTAACCAAAGGCGAGTCCTCGTACATGATGATGCCATCTCGGACTGAGGGCTGTAGGGTCAGAGTCTGGACTGTCGTATCCCTGGTGAAGCAGAAAACAGGGTCAAACACAAACAGACACAGGCACAATTATTGTAGTTTTTCATATATGAAATCAAATCGAAATCCTCTTTTCTTTTTCTATATCGTGTTAAAATGATCTAAAAGTGTGAACTGATTAGGTCAAATATGATCAAATTTGCCTCTGCAGGTTTCTTCACATCATAAAAAGTCTTATGACAGAGATTTATGGCAATACATTTCTTTCCAATAAACTCTGTTAGAAGTGTTTCTCTCTAAATACTTCATTATACTCCAAAATAGCTTGCAACCACTAATAAGCCCAACTATAAAAATCCGTTTTTCACTTGTTTATATCTCAAACAACGTAAGTAATGATTTCAAAGCAATAAGCTGTGTTTATACTTTGCTGTTATGGTCTTCACGACACTTAAGTTCTTTACCTGCATAGCATTTGATCACCAAAAGATGCAGGCCAGTGAAAAAGGGTGTCATTGAGTTAAACAGGTCAACAACTAAAAAAAATAACGTTGGATTATCTCCCAAACAACTTTCACTCTTCAGGGACTTTCCAAAAATATCCTTCCCTCTTTCTCTGAACATTTCTTCCTTTAACCCCCCCCCCCCCCCCCCTCCTCACCACCACAACCACACCTCCTACCACCACTGTCTGTCTATCTGTCTGTCTGTCTCTCTCTCCTCGATACCTCATGGTGTGACCCAGGAGCTGTCCTAGTTTCCTTCCTGGATAGCTGCGTCTCTCTCTTGCTTTTCTGAGCCACATCTCTGTAGGCTTTCAGTCACAGGCTCGCAGAAAGCCACATGCACAGATCTTCCTGCCACTGCCCCGGTCTAATATTAGCTGCAGCTACAGTAGCTAACCAGGCCACATCCATGTTCGGCTCCACTTCGACTTTCACAAGACTTTGACAAACTACACACACACACACACACACGCACGCACGCACGCACGCACGCACATACAGCGAGAGGTTGTGCCTGCACGTGGATGGTGCTGTTGATGACCACAGATTTAATGTCATTACCCAACACAGACAAATTGAATCTGCAATTCACGTATGATTTAACTTCATCTTCGTTGCGTTACTTCAGTTCTCCAGTGATTGTTTTTATTGGCATGCTGTTGCCTATATCCAATCGCAGAGTCATCTGCATGCAAAACATTTCTCCGTTATTAGCGCCAAGATCAATACAAGACCCATCTCTGCCTCAGATTGATCTCAGCTACACTCGACAGAAAGGCCGATTTCACGGGACACGAAACATTGATCTATGGATGAGCAACCCTGCCCTAATTTTCCTCAGGTGTGTGAGTATTTATAGAAGCTGTGAATGAGTTAACAAGGACTTCTTCAGTTGCGTGTTCTTTAATATGGTCGTGTTAAGATCCTTTTCTGGTGAAGGACGGCCTAATTTACCAGGGACTAAAATACTTTCTGACACCCTTATGGGCATATGGCTGGTCAAATGTGCCTTTAATAGGGAAACACATGTGATTATTGATCCCTAAAATCATCATCCTTGGCAGATACAGGTAAACAATTTACTCTCTTTTAGGGAGCCTATCTGGTATCCAACATAATAATATGATTCAGTGCTAAAATGCTATGAAGGACCAACTCTCATACTTGTTACTATCACTACTTACCAATTATCTTTTTGCACATATTTTTGAATACATGGATTGGATTCACATAAGCAGCTGAGTGACTGAAACAGTGAATGGAAAAGAACCTATTATTTGCCTACTTTTCATGGGTGCAGAGGGAAAGCAAATAGAGAAAGTAAATAAAGCCAGTGGATTGTTTTAAAAACTTTAGTTCCTCAATTGGCCAAAGTACTTGTGTGCATTTTTATATTACAATCATAAGTTTTTCCTCACCTGTGGAGCTGCAGGTATTCTCTGGGCCTGTTCAGAAGGTGAAGGAACCGGTCCACTATCTTATTCTTACCCACGCCCTACAGAAGGATATGAAAAACACAAAACAATCAGCACATTGCACAGTGGACTGAGATGCATCCTAATACATCAACATGTTTCAGTGACATTGGCTGTAAGGAGAAATCAAGAGGTGTCTATTCCATCTGCGGAGAGGCAGTGCTCAGAGGGAGAGTATGTCCCTTAGTTTTGATGGTGCTACGCTCTGACAGGGGCTGTTCTCTGGGACTCCCACCGGCTTCCCGCAGCGCCTGGCGCTCCTGGATGACTGCTGAGTCTCTCGGCCAGTCTGTCAGACGTCCAGTAAGCCACTCTGACAGCTCCTAATGTCTCAGCTTCGCCCATGCATGGTCATGCTCTCAGATTTTCAAATAGATTCACCCTCTCTCTCTCTCTCTCTCTCTCTCTCCCTCTCTCTCTCTCTCTCGCTCACAAAACAAGAATACACACACACACACACATAAACATCACTGCAAAAACACCACCTCCTCTACTGCCAGTACAATGTGTCCACTTCCCTCCCTCCTCCCCCTTCATCCTCCATTTAACCTTGCCCATTAGGACCAGACTGGGGGCAGAGAGCGTCCCTAAGGAAACGCTCCTTGTTCCTTGTGCTCACAGTGAGCTGAGTGTGACATCGAGGTTAGGGGAAGCCTGATTTATAACTCTTCCCTTCATGCTCAAACAGGCCTGACATGTGTGGTCTTCTTCACTGAATCCCATTGCTGCAAAAAACTCTGTACAACCACCTGTCCAAGCACAAGCCTCATCTCTGTTTTATATTTCATATGGCACCATTGACATAAAGTCTATTACAGGGATCATATGGATATGGATATCTAAGTATAAAGGCTCTTAAAACCCAGTAATTGGTTGCAGGCTAGGGCCTTTTCTGAGAACAGGAGAAGCTTAAGTAAAGCAAGAAATTAGGGTAAAATGTTGTGATATGTCACTCACCTGGTTGCCCACCAAGAGGAGGTGCTCTCCTAATAGAAAGTCTTTCAACATGTCCTCCATCACCATCATATGCTGCAGAGACATTTAAACAGACAAAGGTTCACATTAAGTAGCTTTAGGGACTCACAGACTTCGACTGAACTCAGATGGGCATTGTATTCAATTGCTTCTCCCAAACATATTTTCCTTTAAAAAAAAGTAATGTGGTGTTTGTGTAAAAAAAATCTGCAGGTTTGCCTTCTTTTTTTTTTTTTCTTTACAACTGTGCTTCGACTATGAAGACGGAAAACAGGTCATTCAAAAGTAGGGCATCATCCTTGCTCTCATCCTATCTCATCCACTCTTATTCCATTCTCCAAAACAAGGCAGGCAGAGAAAGAAAGAAAAAAAAAGGGCAGAACGAGGACAGAGGAATAGAGAGTGGGAAAGAGATAAATCTGGGTCACATAGCGTCACCAGAGGATGTCAGTGTCATTTACTTGGCAGGTTCCTCCCTGGGCACGTTGTGGTTAAGTCACACACAGCTGCCAATAAAACAGGGATCAAACACATGTGACCATGACTCTAAGTCAAAGTAAATAAATATTTGTTCATATATGTTTGAACTGTCACAGATATATCTCTACTTCACAGGACTGTTATAGTTATAGTCAGATAGGAATTATGTTGATCATAATATTGGATTTCGGAATGTTAAAGGTGAAAGAGGAGTGCCTACATCTGTCCTGGCTACTGTCTCTAATCTATTGTCTCTAATCTGTGCCAGCACAGAGGCGGTTGGTGCAGTTTAGCCGTGAGCATGAACAGTGACAGAAGCAGGACTGTGAAAACTAAGGAAACTTGGAGTTCTGCCCATATTCACGCCTACAGTGTTCACACCTGGACAACCACTGCAGAAAGCAGCTGTGACTTTTTGTTGTCTGAAGGTTAAACATCATCATATCCAACTTGACATATACTGTATACTGTATACTGTGTGTCCCAGATAAATATGCACGAACTCTGCACACACCAAAGCACAAACACAGTGAGATTGCAAAACATCAATAACAGCAATCAGAGGTCAGTCATAGTGTACTGGGGCAGATTGCACCGCCAGACCAGAACTGAGATTAGCATCTCTGAGACTCCAGTGTATCTCAAAAGGGCCTAGCAGGAACAATAAAGAACTTGGCTTTGGGTAATATCAGCTAATACCAGAACTAAAGGCAAAATCCTTCGTAATGAAATAATGTCTTACAGTGCAACAAGGACAGAGTGATATTAATAACAACAAGAGGGGGGCAGGGAGAAAGGGAAATAGAAGGGATCAGAGTTGTCTTTTCATCGGTATATGATTGGATTTGAATGAATAATGCTCTGAATATTGTGTGGTGAAGAATACATGGTGATCTTTCTCAGTTTGAGTTAGAGGGGAAAAAAACAACAACAACAGATTATTCTTTATTGTTTCAAATCTGTCATTTTGCCTTTATGTGATTAAAATGTGGGTCGTGTCCTGGAAATAAACATCTTGCCGGCCTCTCTTCTACAATCACACAAGGCCTTGGTCTTGCACATAAAAAAATGGTTTACATGTATCTCACTAAGTTTATTTGTCTTTAACTAAGTGTGTAATTACCTGGGGATTATCATAAAAGAGCACATCTGGAACCTTCATTTTTTCATTGGGGTTGTAGATGGGAGAAGACACACTGCCAATAGTCAATACACCATCCTTTACCACACCTAGAAAAATACAAGAGAGGCAGTCAGACTGTGCGTGTATGTATGTGTATGTGTAGGCTTGAATACCCTCTGCTGACTGCCAGTGAGAGTCTTGAGATTTGAGCTAATGACCTGACACAATTGCCTGCTTCTTTGACCTCTGGATGTGTGAGTCCCCATTCATCAGTTAATCTACACGTCGTCATCAATTTGATACATTCTTTAGCACAAGCAGCAACATCTGACACTGCCAACCACGTGATGAACCGAATTCATTGTGTTTGGTGATCGTGAATCAATTCTACTGCAATTTCATTAACCATAATCAATGATGTTGAAATTGTGTATGAGAACAATTTCTTGGGAGTGATAATAGATTATAAACTGTATTGTCAACCCCACATAAATCAAAAAATGTGTTAATCCATTGCATTGTTATATAAAACTAAAGATATCTTGAACCAGAACTCACTATATGTATCATATTGTTCTCTTACAGTTCCATACATTACTTACTAGAGGTATGATTTATATTTTCAGGAAGTGAAAAATCTTTCTGTTATGAGTTCTGACTCATAACTGAAAACAGGGTTTATACTGTAATACTGATACTGATCCAATGGGTGGTACCATCAAAACCTCTGTCTGAGCCAAAACAGCAGCAAAATTCTATTTACTCTATGAGATGTATTAGAAAAATACGGTAATTTAATAAACCTTAGCTAAGTGACTGGAACTCACAGCTGTGGTCCTGAGTGTGTTCAGGATCCGGTGTTTCCTGTATGGAGCAGTTGGCGAGGCTTTTCTGGAGAGAGGCACGGGCCAGGCTGGGAAGGAACCTAGAATATACACACACATGTTTGTCTTTATATCCTTGTGAGGACATCATTGATATAATGTATTCCCTAGCCCCTCCTCCTAACCTAAACACAATCCTTACCCTAAACTCAACTCTAACCTTAACCTTAAAACATAGTGGCCAACATGTCCTCATACACATATACACACATTCACTCACTCATACTCAAATTACATTATACTCCTTTTTTTCTGTGTGTGATTGTTTGGCACTTTGTTCATTTTTCATTAGAGTGCTATACAAACAAAGGAAGTTTTAAGCTACAGTACATCATTGTTTGTGTGTGTGTGTGTGTGTGTGTACCTTGACAGACAAGCCTTATTGACAGCGTGAGCGATGCTCTCCTCAGGGTACTGAGAGAGACGGCGACAGATCCTCAACAGCTGTCTGGTGGAGAGTGAAGAGGCCAGAGACTGTGCCTGGAGACACACACCATACACAAATACATTTCTTAGCGCGCTGTGACACACATAAACAAACTGATTAAAGCACACACACACACACACACATGCACACACTCACTGTGGGGTCGTTCATCTTGCGGAGACTGTGTGTGAGGTGCAATAGCTGTTCTGCTGCTTCCTTTGGTACATTAGGAGTCTGAAAGAAAAAGCAAAAGACTGATGAAGATGATAGTATTTAGATAGGGAAAGAAATTGATTAAAACTACAGAAATCTTTATCTAGAACTGCTTCTTTTCCAGTCGCTACATAAACATGATGAACTTTGCAAAGCTTTTAAAGTTATACAAAAGACATAGTAAAACAACAAATCAACATTGTCTTGGTTTTCTCTCTCTCTATACTATCAAGCCTGATGCTCAATCAACCAATCGCACCTGGGTGTTTACTAAACACTTGTAGGTCCAACGAGCTATAGCCAAGAAACGACCCACTGTGGCTAGGTAGCAGTGCGCTGTGGCTTTGTTGTGAAATGTGTACCTTTTGACTACTAACAAAAAAAAGGGGTAAGTTATGTTCTGCTTTTGCTGCGGAACTTCTTTTCTGCTTCTTTGTTGAGGAAATAATGTTTTAGCTGTGTGTGCTCGAGAGTAGGCGACTGATCATTGCAGCAGTGTCGTGGTCGACGGGGGCAGCTAGATATTAGCTGGAGAGCTAATATCTGTGTGGTGTTTCTAGTCGGTTAGCAACATTTGTGTTGTGTTGTGTTGTTATGCCGGTTGTTTGTTGACATTAGCGAGAGAGAGGCGAGGCACTCGGAGGTGAGCAGAAACATGACATCCTTTGAATTTTTGGTGGATTTTCTACATATAGAACCTTTAAGCCAGATGAACTTTTAATGACTAGAACCAAAGATACAAGACAGCAGCTTCACTATGTTCAAGCCAACAAGTAAGTGAAGGGAGAGTTTGTATGTGCCGGTGGAGTACCTGACACCAGCTAATGCATCAGGTGCATCAAATCATGCAACACAACGACCAAATGAATGGCTGAGCAATGTCTGTACTTCACTTTGTCTTAACGTGTTTGTGAGACGCCAACAAGCAATTTAACATGACAGGTTGGTTTAAAGTTACGGCTCTAACAGTGAAACAGAACACAATATCGCTGCCAAGTCACAATTATAGTCTGGAAAAACTTTCTTGTTGCTGAGCTCCAAAAAAGCTGACACGTCCTGGACTAAATCTTGTTTGTCAGTTCTGTTTGTTTTGTACTGTCTCCTAGCTGAAATTTTTCTTCCTCACTTGTATTAAGTTCCTTGGAATGTCTTTGGTGCTAACTCGTGCCAAATGAACATGATTCTCCTGTAAGAGCTCCCGTGTTGTAAAACGCTACACAGACGTTTCCTCATCTCTAACTAGTCAATCACACATCAAAGACGACATTGGTTTTATTCGTATTTGGAAGCTTTCATGTCTGATTAAACTTTCAAAAACTCCAGGAACCAGGAAATAAAGATGATTAAATGAAAGCAACAGCTGGAAAGCAAATAACCGTTAACGATACACCACCAATACGGACATATTCAACAATTAATTTGCTTTCTGAGTCTCCTGTATAAATAGCTTAATATGCATGTTGTTGATATGTTATAAGTTATTTCAGAGAACTTAAAATCAGCATGGTTTCTTAAACTCCATAGAAAACACTTCTAAGTTGCAAAACAATACAATTTCAGTGTATTTCATTGAATCGGAACAATTTATAGTAACGCTGTTTAGTAAGTGTTTGTGTGAGTCTCACCAGTCCCTGTATGAGGTTGATCTCCTCCGCTTTGGCCAACGGAGTTACAGAGTGGTAGAGGAACATTGTGAGCAACTCTGGGCCCAACCATTGCTGACCTCTGCTATTGCTGCTGCTTGTGTTGGCACCAACAACAGGAGGCTCTGCAAGGGCCAGCACTCTAAAAGATGGGTGGATTGGGAAGATCGACCTGAAAATACACACATACACACACAGACACACGTGCCACATAAGATTCACACAGATGAACATTTGCTCAGCCATGTTCAAGAAGACATGGAGTGCAGGTGCACATGGTGTTTGTCACGGATATGTGTGCGTGTGTGTGTTTGTGTTTGTTTGTGTGTGTGTCCCACCTAATCAATGTCAGGGACAAGATCATGACTTTTGACAGCTGGCTGTGTAATCTTCTGATTCAAGAGGACAGGAAAGTCCGTGTCTATCACCCCACAAAGACACCCACACAGCAGCAGGATATATTTACTCTTTCGTGGGCGGAAGCGGGCGCTGAGCATCATCATCATCAAGATATGAGCATGTGGGAGAGATTTACCTTAACCAAACACTGTATTACATTATGTATTCATTCATGGTACAAAATAAAAAGGTAAGCTGGAGTTTAGTTTCTCTCTCTCTCTCTCTTTTTCTCTCACTTCCTCTCTCCTTTGCTGTCCAGCCTCCTAATGTTGTAAATTTAATTTGAACATCAAGAACATTAAACAGAATTGCCATCCCTTATCCAAATCAGGTAAAAGGTAACAAATTCCCTGCTGTTCTCAACTCATGCATGTGATTTCTATCTGTTGCTAGGGGAAACAACATTTACTATCTGGGAAACAGAGACGCAATCCACAACATTTTATTTCTACTGCCTTAAGCAAAATTGGGCTAAATGTGTCTTGTTTTCCATGCTGGATGAGGCAGAATGATTTTCAGTAGGAAACAGTGTTGCGGCAGCAGGGATCAGAATTTCAGCAGCAGCAGAATGATGTATCTCTGGCAGTGAGAAGAAATGGTCGGAAATCCTGCGGGAGCACGACAGAAACTACAGTCCTCTGTGGACGTCTAACCCACAAACACAGCCAGTGAAGAGAAGAGGAGGTAGTACATGTCGTGCACATGCATATACACATATATATACATATACATATACATACACATACACATTCTGTTGCCTAGCAACTTGGTGGTTCTTTCCTTTCCATTTCTGTCTTTGTAATTCCTATGTTTTCCTTCACTGGGAATCTTACATTTTGAACTTGATATTGACATAGAAATTGAACCCTGTACTGTAATGCACAATAAAAAAAACCTGGCGGACACACAAACAAACACACATGAATGCACACACACGTTTTGTCTGAACCACAGGAGTGGAGGAAGAGGAAGTGGGTTTATTTCAATCCAGACGCCCCACCACAAACATCCTTCCTGCCAGCTTAGGTGGGTTTTAAGACATGTGCACACAAACCTGCATGGACACAGGCACACATGCACACACACACACACACACACTTCACAAATCAACACATTAGCAAAAAATACAACGGCCAGTTACGGTCAAGACCAAAATCAGAATTCACATACAGTACATTTATACCAAGTGATAAAAGGCTGTTTCATAGTTTTGTAAAGCATGAAGCAGTGTTTTGGTTTCTGATATGTTTTCAAACATGTGGATCTATTGCTCAAACTGTGTGTGTGTGGGGGTGTGTATGTACCTCTCTTGCAGCTGCTCATCACTGAACTGAAGTTCGTCCTTTAGTGTCTGGTATCTGTCCCACCTCAGCAACCTGGTGCCATCGTACAGATCCAACTCCCTGTCATGAAGTAACCTGGGACACAAAACACAGAGGAACGCATGTGTGTTAATGCGTAAGCATGCGAGTGTCTTATTTGTCATTTACAGCACTGGCTCAGTTTAGTTCTGAAAGGCAACAGAACAGCAGCAGAGATTTACAGAAAGTAAATAATGGAAACAGTATATTTTAGGAAACTGAAGTACCTAGAGAGCACAGCCAAGGTTCCCAGGTTGACCCTGTGTATACCATCCAGCAGCAGCAGCTTTCCCTCGATGGCAGCAGTTACCAGTGGAGACGGCCGCCATGCTGTGTCTCCATTAGGGAGAGTGTACCTCTGCTGGAGAAGATCCCTGGCTGTCATGTCCTTGAAGTGAAAGAGACAGTCATGGAGGGAAAGATGGGTGGGATGGAGACAAAGAGGAAAGAGTGAAATATATAAGGCAAGAGAGAGGGAAGTATAGTGGGCAGAAATAGGGGAGCAAATGGACATAAGGGACAAAGTTAGTGGACATAAAGCAATGGAGAAAAAAATGCAGGATGTGGTTGACCATCACATAGTAAAACTGAATACAGCAAGTAGAGACTTGATTGCAATCTTAAACTATATTTCCAGTTCTTCCTCCTTTGGCTATGTCCTCACTCCTCATTCAGGATCTGGCCTCCCTGCTTTATTTGATATCACCACTTAACGGATAAGGATGACTGAAACATTTATGTGCAAGGGAAAATGACTGTCATATCCACTATCACGCTACCGTGTCATTGCAGAGACGGAGGGTCGAGCAAGGAAGACAAGCAGAGTTGCACAATTTGTTCCAGGTGGTGATTACTGAACCGCAGCAAGACAGACTCTATATTTCTCATTATATTCTACCATAAAGTATAATGAATTAAGTGGAAAATGTAGTGCCATTACACTGGCAAAAAGCAGGCATGATCAATTAAGGTAATAGATAAATGGCCAGCCTTTTTTAGTCACAACAAAAAGGCCACACAGCAGCACAGGCTAAGAGGAAGTCATAAATGTTCATCCGGCCAAGCTCCTCCGACATTCATAATTTCTAAGCATCATTAATGGAGTGACTGCTGACAGAGTGCCTGGTCTCCTCAGCCATAGAGACAAATCCCTCTCTGTTTCTGGTAATATGCAGCTTCATGGCAGGAAGCTCTACCAAATGTAAGTATATCAGAATGGAAAACAAACATTTTTAGTTTGCCACCTTGGTGAAGAGAATCAAGAGACAACATGCCCACACACTGCGCGTCTGACAACATGTGTCAGTTACACATCCTGGATTATCACCAGAAGGTTTAAGATGATTTACTCTATGCTGCATTCTAACCACTTACAGTGTATTAAGCTTTTCAGACTCCACTACTCCTCCGCTACTCAAACACATTTTTAATTTTTTTATTTGGCAGGCTTACCTGTGCTACCCACTCTAGATGGTTCTCTGTAAAAGACTGAATTAAAATGGGAGAGTGGAATATGTTTTCCTTAGGAACATGAAGAGACATGCAATCTTCATTTAGGCTCTCCAGATCAGTTTCTCTTCTGACAAGCAGAGGATCAATTAGAAATGTTACAGCTTTCCAGTTAGATATTGGATTTAAAAAATGGTCAGAATATAGAATAATTGGGGGGGGGGGGGTATTTACAATTGAGACCGCTTCTGACAAGGATATGGTAAGGGAAATGTAATCTCTAGCTTATGTCAGCATTTTTTAAAACGTATAAACCAAAATAACAGTAGAAATAAAGAAAGATGGTAGGCTGAGATGCAACAAGAGATATCAGGGCAGGATTGGAAGGTAATATGCTCCGAAGCACACTTGGTGACTTGCTCAAACATATGGAGGGAATTCAAATGGAAAGTGATTGCCAGATATTTTCAAACACCACAGATAATGGCAAAGATGGGGCCCAGCAACAAATGTCGGAGAAATTGTGGAGCACAAATAGGCAATCAAAATCTGGTCATGCTCCACAGTAAGAGCTCGATATATCTCTTCCCAGAATGGTCTTAGTGCGGTACTCCACACTGATATCCCTCAAGACCCACAGATCACTTTGCTAAGGATGAAGCCTGAAGGAAGGAGCTGCAAATGACTTATTTCAGATCTTTCTAATGGCAGCAATGAAATGAATTAAATGGTTAAAGCCTGAGCCGCCCACTTACAATTTGTGGACTCAAAGGATCTGAGATATCTAAGAGAAGGAGCAGATAACCTACTGTGGAAGGTTACAAAAGAATAAATTTAATAAGAGATGGAGTCCTATAATGAACCTCAACTCACTTATCCCTCTAATCCCTAGAAGATAGATATGTGGATGCCTTTTATTTGTTATACATCCAACTCTTAAGTACTTTTCGTTATTCATTTTTATTTTATCTTATTTCATAATTTTGTTTATTTATTTATCTATGTTTTATGTATACATATGTTTATTATGTCTTTATTAAAATGGCAGGCTAGTTATGACTCTACAAATGAACCCTTCAGTGCTTGCTTGTTTAAATTGACGAGTAATAGAAAATTAGCCTCTACTTATGTCTGCTGATGGCACAGAAGTTTTGATTCTGTTTCCCAAATGATTTTATTTTTATTTATATGCCTTCTGTTGAGAAACCAGTCTCTCCAACATGCCCTGTCCATCTTTTGGCCAATTATATGACTATCATTTGTTAATTTTTTAGCTCTAACTAGTTGAAAACCAAGCAAGAGGTAAAATGTTTACATATGTACTGCCTGAGCTTTCCTTTAAGCCCTTTAGAGAGGTCTAAGGTGAATGATGACCTGCTATGAAAGGAGTCTAACTGTGCTCTCATCCACCTTTTAATCTAGCTAAATCAAGCTCTGTGTATTTATAAATGTTAGTAACTCTGACTCACATTGTAAGTATATTTTTGTATTACATGACTAAGTGAGCTATGTCTTCCTGTCCATACTTGGATAAATATCTGTATACAGTAGTACTATACATATAAAATGTTATGTTTGCCTTCCCCTCTGGTCCCCTGTGTTCAATTAGCGACGGAAACCATCATTTTCTGTGGCACATCAAGAATTGTAATAAGTATAAGTTAATCTATCCATTTAAAGTGGTATTTTTAGTGGATTTCATTTTTTTTTTCAAGTTGAAAGCCACACACAAACATGTATACGCCATCAATTATTCTATCTAGATTCCACTATAGCCTTACATGTCACTTCCAAAAATGGGATTTTCAGAGCTGACACAAGGAATTGCCCGGCAAAAGATTCCACAATTCCCGCAGCACAAGTCACCCCTAACCTCAGCCGGCTAAAAATAGCTGCACATTGATGCATTAATACATAAAGCTTCAGCACACCCGCTTCCTGCACAATCATCTGACTACAATACACACAAACACACACACACACACAGAGGTTTAACAAAGATTTACTTTCACAAACACATCTTCTCTCTATCTTCTAGTCTGTGTCATTTTGTAGAGGGCTGAGGGGCAGGTAATGAAAGCCAGATGTGGGTCTTTTAACCAACCTACTGTCCTAATTCTACATAAACTTTATCTATAAAACTACACATTTTTTCCCATGCCTTACATTTGTGAGATTTTTGCTCACAACTGCTCAAAAGTTACAATTAAAATGAGTTTGGATAGTGTAAAAATGTCTTAAACCACAGACTTCATGACTCTATTATCAATCATTTTAACTGACGTGGAGTAACCAACCAACTGATTAAGTTTCAAGTGGGGTGGAGAATTATATTCACAACATAAAATCAAAGCACTACTTTTGCTACATATCCTTGAGGTTAAAAAGTGATAAGTGTGACCAAGAGCGAAGATAATCATAGTAAGAGAGAAGACCATTTTCCTCTGATGAGACAGTTTCCATATAAGAAGGTCTCCTTTCATAAACCCTTCCCCACTGTGTGCAATCTGTTGGTTGAAACCTCCTTTATTACATCAGAGGTCACAAAATGTGTGAATCTCTGCCAGTGATTTTTTTCCCCATCCTAACATGATTAAGGCATATCCGACACACACACTTTTTTACCCGAGTCACAGAACTGGAGTGCTCGTGCTTGATGGATACACATTAATGCTAAACACATTATGAAAGCGTGGACTGCAAATGTAGCTATTGGAAGTGAAAAAAGGATGACGTAAGGAAAGAAATACCGTTGCTTATATGTTACTGTGTAGCTCAAGAGTCGGACAGTCTGAGTTATTTTAGGGTTTTGACATAAAATTCATTTCATGCAATTTCAAAACAGTTTGAATGTTTTCTTAACCACTTTTTATTTACCTGGTAGAGCATGACTGGCTCTATGCTGTAACCCAGTATCTCAGCAAACTCTCTGGCAATCACTGACTTGCCACAACCCTGAAAAATACAAAATGATAGTTATTAGAACCAGAGATCACTTTCACAATACGCACTGCATGAGTGTATACCTTTTGGGTTAGCTACCTTGGCTCCTATCAAACATATGTCCTTAACCATGTGCGACTGCATCATTTCAGCTATCAGCTGAGAGTGGCTTGGGGTACTGATAAAGTCTGGGCTACTGTTGGGTGGTCGCGGCTCCTTGGTCCCTGCTGGAACCTGGAGTTTGATGGAGAGAAGAAATTGAATAAAAACTGTCATACTATTCCTTTAAAAAAAAATTTAGAATCAAGGATTTATCAGCATCAGTGACACAATGTAATCACGTCTTGGAACAAAATATATGTTCTAACAACTTCATGAGTCACATGGCACAGCTTATTAATATTTTAAGAAAAAGAAAACAGCTTCAAAGAGTTAATGAGAGTTTGTTTGGCAGGAGATTCTTCGATTCTCTGAAATATCTCTGTTCTCCCAAACCCCACGCAGTGACTCATCCACAAACAGTGTTCCTTTTTATCCAAGAAAGAGCCTCAAAGACTGATTAAGACATTCACTCCAGAGTCAACCACAGAGTATCAGTCAGAGATAAGATGCGTGAGCTACTGATAGAGTGTGTCTGCCTGTCTGTCAGTGTGTGGCCTGCCGTGGGACAACAGACATCTGTTTGTAATTTGTGTCTCACTAATTCAGTTTTGCTGAATGTTTTTGAGTTCAGATTTTTAGTTCATAAGTTCAGAACGCTGACTTGGTTGATCTTATGGAGAATGTTGGATTACTATAATTTAAGAAACAAACAAAAAAAAAAGAATAATAATATATTAGTGATTTTGTCTTGCTTTACTTCTCTGTAATGTATTCATTTATCTATTTTACAAAACATAAACCTTTGAAATGTTTAACAGTGGCTTTCAGCAGTCAGCAGTGTTTTATATCCTTAAAGCTGCAATCCACGACTAAAACAGAGCAACCATCAGTATTAAGTAGATGGTCCACACACTGTCAGATTGACGCTTTAGTTTTACATGAATTGGGACAGTCTGCAGGTACCTGAAAGGTGACATCCTTGTCCGCAGTACATAATGTGACATCTGCACGGCCTTCAACATCCTTTGTCATAGATACACCAAGGACGGCGCTGGGAGCTGACTCACTACGACCATCCAAAAGCTCAAATCTCTATGAAAGACAAACAGAATGCATTAATGTATTTTATTGATGTATCTTATCTCAGATTCAAAGCGAGGCAAAATAATCTTGAGCTTCAAAACTGATATAATAACAAGCATGCGCATTAGATAGAACCACTTATAGACACCAGATGACATGATGAGTGGTTCTTGACTTACACTGAGCACAACCTCCACAGCAGTGCGCCCATCTTTACTTAAGATACTATTGTAGGGGTAAAGTCTCTGGATTAGCTGCTGGGAGGACAGCATAGGGAAAACATTCTGAAACGACACAGAAGACAGGCATTAGACACTATTGAGAGCCAACAAGGTCTTTATTTTTTTATTTAATTCTAGGCTTTTTCTTTCTCTCGCTTTAAGGAGGAGTCAGGCTGCCTGTTGATGCAGTCTCACCAGCACAGAGAGAGCAGGAAGCAGATTGTCCACAGGGAAGTCTGGAAGACCGAGACTGGATGATTCCTGGGAGCACAGAGTAGTGGCGAGTGACAGCAGCTGGGACACCCTGACACACAGAATAAAACATACATAAAATATACAGCCTCATAAAAACCTAAAAAGGATACTCACAAGTCATAGGAGTCATTTAAAAAATGGCTTTGCTTCAGTATATTTTTAGGTACCTTTCTGCAGCTATATTTGGTCCTGCTGTGTACAACAGCTCCAACTGGTCCTGATAAGAGGTTTAAAAAAAATAGGGCGCAGAGAAAAGATAAGAGGCATAATTTAAGTTTGAAAACATAAATATTTAATGTTGAAATCTGTTGAGTAAGAGTTGGAGAAACAGTTTTGAGTGGTAGCCTAATTAATGTTCACAAAATGTAGTTGCAATCTGAAAATGAGACAAACTGCATAAAATATGGAATGCTAATTAAATGTATCTTGGACATTAAAATTAGTTTGAATTCATGTTTGTTCACACTATGTTGTGTGGATTATCCAGGGTAACAGAAAGAGGATCATTAGAAAAAACAAGTTAGCAAGTCTCCCCTTTTGCCAGATCCCTTTCTCCCATTATTGAGATCTTTTGTTAGTGGAACATTTTTGGCTTTTACATAATCTGTAAATTCCTGAACTGACCTTAAATGGTAGGTAATAGATGTCCCTGGCTTGGAAGCGGGAACGGAGAGGAGGATCCAATGGGTTACCCTTGTACTTGGGGACAGGAAGACCAAGAGCGATGACCCGAAAGTCCTCACTTACACGGATAATCTTCCAGCTGTCCAGCTCCTCTTTGGTGTGCTCCTGCAAAGCATTACCACATAAAACACTGCAGGCTTTTTCTATTGTCTATAACTAAACAAATCCCTGTGTGATACGAAATGCATTTTTATGTTAATGGCTGCATGCACATAGCTCTTTACATGTATCAAATACAGACTCTGAATGTCACAGAGTACATTTGTGGCCACAGGAATTTCTTCATCTAAAAAACAAAAGGAGGAGCCCTGTGGGAGTATTGTGAAAATTCACTGTTGAAGTGTGAATATTCAGATTCAGATATTCAGGAACAGCTCGTTAACAGCCACGAAAAAAGAATGATCTTTTAACCATGGTTAATTGGATAAGACCCAGATACAGAAGAGTGAAGATTATCAACATCAGCTGTTGTTGTCTTCAAAAAGAAAATAGTCACTGATCCCTGTTTGATTTCCATATCAAAAGACTTTGATTGATTTGAATGCCTTTAAGACATTCAAATCTACGAGCCTGTTTTGACTTGATTTCGATGAGTGTGCGACTCTGACCTGCAGTAGCTTGTCGTAACGTTCAGCTGACATAAGGAAGCGACCGTCCTCCAGTTGCATCTCTCTGTTCTCCAGCAAGTTGTTAAGGACAGGTAGAACATTCCTCTCTGCCTTCTCCAGACCCTCCAGGACCAGGACTCGACCTTGTGTCGCTGCCCTTACAGCACACTAAAAGACAAACACATAAGAAGTTGAGAAAAGTCAGTGAACTCAAGTTAATAATCCAGAAATAATTAAGGATGTGGGGGAAGATGTTGGTATCAGGAAATGGGTCATTTTAGGGCTATATCCCATCCCGTACAATTAGTTCAATCTCAGGTCAAATCTGCTCCATTGTCCAGTCTGACCTCTGACCCTGTATAAATGTGACCAGTCCATGACTAAAAGCATTTAAACAAAGAGCATCAGTTCTTACTGCCCATGCTCTAATGACAATATGAGCTTGCCATAAAGCCTTTCCTGAGGATGTCCTCAGCTTATTGTGTTCAGAGCATCCTCCAAACTACTCCAAATCAAGCTTCAAAACAATCTCAGCTGTTTTAGGAAGGCCTATTTTCTACCACCAAATGTGGGATGAAACTTAGTTCTACTTGACAGTGTCTGTGTGTGTGTCTGTGTGCGCGCATACGTGCGTGTGCGTGTGTGTGTGTGTGTGTGTGTGTGTGTGTGTGTGTGTGTGTGTGTGTGTGTGTGTGTGTGTGTAGTTGCACACTTCTTCAGAAATCAAAAAGCACATCTGACGTCAAGAGGCAGGAAACTTTAGCTGTCTGGGTGGACCGCAGAGCGAGCGGCCATATAATTAGGTTAACATGTAAATACGCGGCAGGTTGTGTGGGAAGCGAAGTCATAAAACTATAGTGAGGACCAGATGCTCTATATTTAACTCTTGATCCATTTTCGGCACCAACACTGTAATCAGATAATTGTTAGAAATGTGAGTGACGCAGGATGGTGAGAGAGACGGGGCAGCACAGACAAGGCTTGTGTTCATTCTGACAGTGAAAAGGAACAACATCCCACCAGATACTGAGACCATTTTAACTGAAGGTCTGCACTGATTTACATTAAATACAAGCTGTTATCCACATGTAACATGAAGTTCTCCCTCTGCACCCAATGAACTTAAAATCCTTTCCACTGTTTGCTTTGTGGCGATTTCTGGGACAGGAAATATTAATTAAAACACGACTGGCGTAGGAAAGACAACAGAGTGTAAATTCTCAACTACATGATCTTGCATAAAATATTACAAAAAAAAAACCCAATTAACTCCTTATTGGAAGCTGCAAGCCACTTTTATGGCTGATATAGACAATGAGAGCTTCACAAAAGTGCAAGTTTGCCATGAGTTTAGGGTCACCTGCTGTTAAAAGTCCAAATGGAGTGGCACCTGTAATCTCATTATATGTTTAATATAATGACAATAACCCTATTCTATTCTATTCTATTCTATTCTATTCTAATCCATCTCAGGTGTTCAGATAGTCGGTCAAAAGATATTTTCTTTTTTTGCATTGATTCTGTTTTTATATCCTCAAATGTAATGTAGTTCATTTATTTTTTAAAAGAACTAACTACTATATATCAGAGGTCCCATAGCTGATTACAGAACATGCCACATAGCCACGACATCGCTGGGCCAAGTCTGGCAAGGGACCTTCATTGCATGTCTTACCCATGTCTCACTTTCTCTCCCCTTGTTTCCTGTCGGCTTCTTTGCCACTGACTGTCAAATAAAGGGAAAAATTCCCCAAAATAATATTAAACAATATTAAACCTGACTATTAGTTCCATTGGTTTCAGTTCAAACTCAGCTTTGGCGATGGCAAACTTTTAACTTCTAAGTCTTTGCATTGTGGGTCTGAGGTAAGCTGTCTAATAGAAGAATCTGCTAACTGGAGAGTGATTGAAAAAGTCAAAAAGACAATACTGCCATTACTTCCTTTTCACTCTGTCTTTAACTCGGGGGTGGAGTGATGCTTGGACTGAGAGATGAAGGAGAAAAGAGAAAGAGAGCTAGGGAGGGGTGGGGGGGGAGAAAAAGAGAGAGTAAGCACAGGGACTGACCCAATAAGTCTGAATATAGGGCTACAAATCAGCACAGAGCCCCGAGGAATACTTGGATGTTCTAGTTAACACACAAACACCTCCTACGATACCAAACTATTCTAAAAGAGAAATGCTTGCTAATTTGCACCCACACATCTTCAATCCCTAACACAAAATAATTGTCACATACAGTAATGTGAACATACACCCACTAATCACACCCACAGGCACATATTAACACAGGCAAAAATCAATGTCTCCAAGAAGTTTTATCCAATGCATCGACTCATAAACTGGCACATGCCTCGCACACTAACACACGACCTGCCCACATCTCTAGACAGCACAAAATTCTATGAGATCTGAGGAAGCCCAGAAATAGGCAGTCTCTTCACACCCATTAGTACCATAAATAATGCTGTATCTATTCATGAGCTGTTTCCATGGAAACAATGCACACCTGATTTCATTTTGATGAGAAAGTGGGAGGTACATGAGCCTCAGGGAATTGAACGGATTGATTAGCTTTGCTTGTTGTAGGGGAACAGGGAATGCATCACCCAGCCCTGGTAGATACTGTACATTACAGTGTCAATAATAAGGTGTTGGTACCAATCAAATCAGGCACTGGAAGTTTCCCTCAAGAAGAAACTAGTATTATTGCCCTATTACAAGGCATGAACACGCATGACAACTCTTGATGTGTGTGTTTCATTATCACTCCCTACTACAGTATGAATTTCTGTTGTATTGGTTGCTGTTTGAATGAACATTAAGGACACTGTTGACTACACATTTTCAAAACAGTGCTTGATCATGAGGTCACACATCAGCTTTTGGCAAGTCACGGTGTAATGAATAATGAGAAATAATTATGGTAACTGTACAAACTCTTCACAGAGGTGTCACAACATGGAAAACAACATCAAGACTATGTAGGTAACTTGTTGTGTAAGGTATTGAGAAAGCACTGAAAACAGTAATATTGCTGTCAGTAACAACCTAAACAAACGGACCCTTATCCGTTTTATTAGTTGCAGCTGTGTGACACCTGAAAAGGGTCTGTTGGAGATTTATGTTGATGTCACTTTAAAATGCATTCAACTGTGAATAGGTCTTTTTCACAGCAGACATCTTGACATGTCAGGGAAAGCACAGGTGTTACTAATGACATTAACTATGACTCTGTTCTATTCAACTGTACCACTAAGCCATGACAGAGTGACAGTGAACCAGCATGCACACTACCAGGAACCTGAAACTGAAGCAGCTAAATTGAATTGAGCCACGGATAATCTTATTTTTCACACGTGTGCTTTTACTACTCTGACATGTCGACATGTCTTCTGTGAAAAAGGCCAGTTGTGTGGGTTTATACTGCATTCACACAATGTCAGGAAAATGGAAAAATAAAGTAGCCAGTATATCAGACTGGCTACTTTATCATGTATATTTCTGAATGTTCATTAATAAGTAAAATATTGGTACTGACACATCCTCGAAATTAGCTGTTAGAAGACACCTGATGTGTACCATTTCCATAATAACAATTCAATGTATACAACACGTACTATATAATAATTGTTATTAGTATACTGTTTTTGAAGTTAGTGTACAAGGAATAAATAAAGAGAAACATTATTAATAAAAAGCTGTCTCACTACCTTACACAATACATTTTTCTGTTTTGCATTAAACATAAAAGTATCCCAAAAAATCCAGCATTGTTTAGTATGCATACTGATTTTTGAGTCTAGTTAGTTCCCTTGCAGTCGACTCGTTACAACACATATAATAAAGGATATCACGCTCCCACATGACCTGACTGAAGACACCTCTATTCATGCATTTAAGGCAGAGGAGAGGCCCTGGAGAGGCAGGTCAGGTCTGTGGAGAAATTGCTATGAAAAACTACTACTACTACTACTAGAGGCTGAGTGGCCCTCTTATCCACCGGCTCAGAACCCATGGCGATTCGTGGGGTTTCTCCTTCCCCTGAGCCGACAACAGCAGACAAACTGCTGCCCATGTCACTGGACTTCGTCTCAGAATGAACTTTGACATGGACCAAACCACTGTCTACCCGCGTCACAGTGCCTGACTATGGACAGTTATGGATCTGGATGAAGAATAAAAGAGCTGGTTTGATCAACTGTCTGCCTATGGAGCCTAGCAGCTTATCTGGCCTCATCCCAAAAGCATGGTGTGGGCGGCCCCACAGCTCAGTTAGAGAAGATATACTGGGTGCAGGCAGGTAAGAGGAGAGGTGATTCATCTGTGCCCATCTGCATGCCATCCTGTTCAGGGGTTCAATTTAATAGCTATGGGTCTGCCCTTAAATGTGGTGGTGATGATCCAAACTGCGAGGGCATCATCTACTAGAGGCCTATATGCCTATAAATGGTGAGTGATCAAGCAGTGGTGTCAGGACCAAAATATCCTCCCTTTTCAGTGCTCTGTTGTGGATGTTTTGACATTCCTTCAGGAGCTGCTAGATAAGGGTCTCTCCTTTTCCACAATTAAGGCAGCCATATCTGCCCGTCTTGTTGGTTTTAATGGAGTGACGGCAAGCGCTTATCCTTTTAACATACGTTTCTTAAAAGGAGTCCACTGGCTGAGGCCTGTAGTTAAATACAGTGTTCCCTGCATTGGTGCTTGAGGCTCTTTGAGGGCCTCCATTTGAGCCCACTGAGTCTGTAGATATGAAATTTTCTTTCCTACAAAACTGCACTTCTCCTCCCTTAGACCTCTGCAAAGCCGTCATGCTTTATCTATGCATCCTTCTTGCACCCAGTTCACTTCAGATGGCTCCAAGGTTACATTGCACCCGATATGGTGTAGGAGCAGAAGGGAGTGCATTCGGTTATTAATAATAATGAATAATTATCATAAATAATTATTAATTATTAAAAGGAAATCAAATAATTATACATTTTAATTATTAATTTGGGGCACCACCCGGAAACCGGGACAGATAACTAAACTTCAGACTTAGCCTGAATTAAGAATAACACTTTGGAAAATTAAGGATAAGAGTCCGAGCTCCGACTATTTTGATCAGCCACTTATCACAATAACACAATAATCACAAGACCCTTCTCTTTAAATCTGTAACAATTTATTAACCAACCATCAACCAACAAGTTAATCAATGTCCAGTTATAAACTTTGTGAGTAACTGTGTTAACTAGTCTCTGACCTAAACTATTTGATTGAATTCCTGGCCGTAGAAAATCCACAAAGCTGTGTCATGTTAACCTCCTGAAGCTATATGACTCATGAGTCTCTGTTTCCACTGCAGCAGAGCTCTTCAGTCAAGCCAGTTTTGGTCTCTAGCCCTGTTTTGATGTACAAGATTTCTGAACCAGTAGTTGAGAGGAAAGAGGTGGACATTGCTCCTAATGATGGGTTGTTGCGAGGCCACTTGAAAAATTCAGACACTGAAAAATGAGTAGATGGGTTGATGAGTTGATTAAATTAATTAACAGCTATCTATCACTGTTTTCTGATACCCCGTCCCAAACACACTTGTATTGCTGCTTGATGTTGGAGTCGCTGAGCCCATCAAGCAGCGCTTTCATTGCGTGTCAGATGAGAAGAGGAGACAGTTGGAGGCTGAAGTACAGTACATGCTAGATCAGGGGTCTGCAACCTTTATTATCAAAAGAGCCAGCTAGATAATGGCATTGCTGAGCCTTGTTCATCCAGCTGGGCTTGCCCATGCATCCTACTTAAAAAAGGCAGATGCTAGTTTGAGGACTTGTACTGACTAGCCCAAGGTGAACAGTCTCAGTAAACCTGATCTGTATCCTCTTCCCCACATGGAAGATTGCGTCGATCTGGTAGGTTCAGCCACATTTGTGAGCAAATTTGCTCTTCTCAAAGGGTACTGGCAAGTCCCGCTCACCAAAAGGGCCAGGGAAACCTCAACCTTCATAACTCCTTCAATAAATAGTCCCAACTAACCCACAAGCAACTTAAATTACTAAAAGAGGTAGAGTCGCGATCGTGAAGGAAACGAAGGGCCAGCTCTGTCCACAGATGACCCGAGGCACAGTGGAGTCTCTGGCTGCGTTATCTGATGTGCTAATTGACAAAGTGGCTTACTTTCGCTCACGGTGGCGCTAACACAGATCCCTGGCGGGATAACAGAAACAGTTTAACATAGAAACTATGCTGGCAACAACTGTAAACAGACTGCTCAGATACCAGCAGCAAACACAGACACTGCAGTCCAAAACACAAGAAGACTTCGCACTGCTCCCTTTTAAAGCTTTGAAGACATCAGCAGAACTGGAAGTGACATCAGGTGTTTCTCAGCTGATGAGGGACGAGATTCAACGGGATTCACCGGATGTCGAATCTAGGTTGATTTTACCTAGGCCTTGGGGAAGGGTCTTAAGGGGGCCCTTTCTTTGTTTCCTTGGGGCCAAAGGAAGAACTCAAATCAGGCATCCCTGATTCCATGTAGGCCTCTCAGAGACAAAGAAGCCTATGTGCTCCTAATTCAGTCCCAACAATGGTATATTTGCCTAAGATTATCCCTATAGCCTATAGCTCTATACCTTTTGAAATCTCGAGTTTTCACCCCCTACTTTTGCATCTGAAGAGCAGAGGAGGTTGCATTCCATGTGTTCTGTCCAAGTGCTACAAACCTGCACAGGCCGCACCCAGTGAGCGCATTTATGTGACCAATTGTTTGTTTGTCTCATTAATCCGGCCAGGGGCAAAGCTCTGTCTGAATAATGGCTTTCTCATTGGATTGTGGAGCCTATCTCCTTAACTTACAACAACAGAGATCTTCCGTTGCTTTGGGGTGTGAGGATACAGGGGCATGGTGACATCATGGGCTTTGTTTAGGCATGAATAGAGGTGTCCTCAATCAGGTCAAGTGGCTATAGATATCCAATACTATATGTGTTGTACCTTATTCCTCTTCTTCAGGGAACAGAAGTTATAGTCATAACATTTCATTTTGTTGTGTTTCAAGAGTTAAGACATGACATGCTCATAACAAGTATGGTACTGGGACACAGCTAATGAGTCAGGCAATCACGTGTGCAGATAGAACAACAAACTTAGTAATGCTGTAAAATAAATCCATATTTCCATTATTTTAAAGGCTGTCACAGTCATTTTTTCTCAAGCACCATATTGCCAGTCAAACAAAATGTAATTATGGTACACAAAAAGCCAATTAGCTTGTTGTGACAAGCCACTTTTATGGCTGGTATCTAGAGTCACATATTTATGAAAGTGCGAGTTCATCATGAGTTTGAGGTCACCTGCAGTTATGCATCCCAGGTGTTCTATGTAACTGTTCTGGCCCACGAGTTTCTGTTTTTGTGCTTTTGTGTTATTTCAGCATAACTTGTGCTGGTGATGCTCTCTAGACTGTTTTGATGCTTAATCACAGGTTTATGCACAGCTCTGAGGAATGCTGTTCTTAAATAGGACAAAGGCAAACATTTGGAGGCGATGTGAACCTCAAAATTAAACCGAAGATAAAACACATACTGATCTGTCTGGCTGCTTCAGATTAAAAAGGGCCCATATATGAATTAGACTACTGTTACAATACTGTTGATAGAATTAAAAATGAGGCTTTTATCTTTCTATCTCAGCCCATTCTCCTGCCTGAGCCATATTAACCACATTTATTAGAAAGTACTGTTTTGATCACAGACAAAAGATTAGATAGATATTTTAAATATAAACGATTACTGACACAACTAATAGGACAAAAACCAATTAGATGTCAAAATTGTCAATCGAATCCTAGTCTATGGCCCTCTGGAATAATGATGCAGGAAATCATATTCCATATTGAAAGGCATTTGTATGATTCTGTCTACATCTTCATAAAGGCAAAAGCATAGGTTTTTATCATAAAATTGCACTAGGATATATGATTTTCAGTAACGCTTCTCCCTAATAGACTAATTTCAATAGAAGAAAGATCACAGTGAGTGATTAAGCTATCAAATTAGATAAGTCTGTCAGAGCCAAACAAAACTGCCACATCAGCAGGGTTTCATCTGCACTGGCACAAATATAGCCCCCTTTACTCTTGACTCAACTATAAAAAACACTCAGAAAGCAACTGTGGAATAATGCAAAATACAAGCATAGATATTAAGCACATATTGATAGTATAACACCTTCCTCACCAACCAGTACCTACACTAAAAAAAGAGGAGTGAAACTCAGTAACTGAACTCCTTTTCAGATCCAGTCTAATTACACGAAACTCAGACTAATTAGCGGTGAGTTTTCCTGTTCCAGAAGACTACATTTGTGAGTGGAGTCTAAAGGATAAATGTGCTGAGAATAAATCATTAAAAATAACTTCAACGTGTTTCCATGGAGTTGATGTTTAAACTGTTATGTAACTGATTTATTTTTTTACACAGATGCAGCCAGTTGCTGCTAATTAGATGTGGATAATGACATGATTGGGTAAATGTTAATTATCGCAGCTTATCATCATTTGTCTGTGCTGGCTCCTTAAAGCCCAATGACATGGTCTAATGATCAGGCTTATGTGGATTTTGTTTTTTTCATAATCGTTTTTAGTACCCCTGAGAAATGAATGGAGCTCAATGGAGAACAGAAAGTTCTTGTTAGATAAACCAGCCTAAATAATGAGGAACTGCAAGTATCCATGGTTACTTGAGTTACAAAGTCAACAGAGTGTGGGTGTGTACGATTGCATAAAGCTTGAACGATCAAAAAGTGGCATGGAAAGCAACAGAATGGAATGGTAAGGGAGGGCACCACTGTTGAAGTGCTATTTTAAGGTTTGCTGTGATTCTACACCTTGTATTTGTGTGCTTAAGTAACAGATAAGAGGGGGAGAGAGGGAGGGAGGGCACTGTTGTTAGTCCTCCTTTCATCAAGCACTAGTGCCAGTTGATGAAAAACCTGGTTGTGCCTCCAGATGGGTGAGGCTGGGTGAGGCTGGGTGAGGCTAGGTGAGGCTAGGTGAGGCTGGTTTTACAGACGGTGAGTATATGCCCTAGGGTTGCTGGTGTTTGGCAAAGTGGACATGATGGGTCTTCCCCAAGCCACTGGTTCAGATTCTTAGGACTGGGAAGAACATTTTAAATTGCTTTAATGATGAAGCTTAGTCTGCCTCCTTCCATTTCCCAAAGATTTCAGGCAAGCTTCCAGTGTTGAAGCTGCTCAAGCTTTTCCCCATCTTGTCCTTTGGCCCTGTTTTGCCTGTGAGACTGCCTTTGCACATTCTTCTGCCTCCTCCTGCTGCCTTATCTCTTTTACCACAAGTCCTCTCTTCTGGGCAGGTGCTACTCTGTGCCAAGTGGGTTTACTTGTGCCTAGCCCAAAGCCATGTCTTCCATGCTGTACCTGGTCTACAATATATCCATGCTACCTGCTGCACTGCTTCAGATAGGTTCCACTTTCTGCCTGTTGCCACTCTGGAAGCTGCTGCCCATGTCTGAGTCCTGAGTTCCTGCCAGGGTCATATCCAGCCTTACCTTGTAGTATTTGTATTCTTCAATAAGGTTAGTGATAGTAACTTCCAGAACCCTATTCCCATACAAGTCAATATTGCTGAAGCATTATGTGAGTCCAAGCCATTTCTTGAAGTGTGCAGTGGACACAGTCATCAACTGCTTATATGGATCAAAAAGCTTGGGACAAAATCATTCTAATACAAATGCCGTTCACATAATTCAGTTATAATCAATTAGTCTGCTTACAGTGTTCATTCTGGGTCTTGTCCAGCAGTCGCTAGCTCAAACAGGCAGAACACAGTTCAGCTTGCTGGTTACATAGTTTGCTAATAAGGCTCTACGGTTAGGAGCTCTTCCCTGATCCTAGACAGCTCAGAATTCATCACCTCATCCGTGGAAAATGCAGTCTCTCAAGTGGATATCCCTCAAGTGTGTTTCAGACACTGCCTTGGATTTCTGACAACTAGCTGTAATCCAGCAATTACAGGAGGTAGACCATTAGCTCTGTTTGGGTTAGCTCTGCCATGCACATAGTAACTGTCAGTGACTCAGACTGCCAGGATCAGGTCCAGGAAGTCATGCCAAAATATAGATCAGTTAAAAAGACTTTAATGTCATTTAAAAACTATGTTCATTTCCTATATTCGGTGAGGAAACTTTGAAAATATCAAGAATTACAGTGTTACTCTTCAATAATGCTAACAACACTCTGCCTGTCCATGAATTTAAGACTACAGCACAAGTTTGTTTACTTTATCTCTTGTTGCCCAGTCAAGGTGCCCCCTTAACTCAGCCTGGCAGCTATTGTCAATCAAACACAGACACTGACACTGCCCTGCTGTCAGCTGAGATGAATAAGAGCATTTCTGACATTTTCCCAAATAGCTGTATTCTTCCTTAGTAATCTTTCCTATTAATGATAGATTTTTAATTTTAATTTTAATTTCCAGCTACAAAAAGGGATGACCAAATTTCAGCTGGAGCTTAAGTCTATCACAAGGGTAAAACAAATTCAAATTGTACTATGTCAAACACTGATTCACTAGTGTGCCAAGTACCCTGATTTGTCTGGAAAAAAAACTGTTACACTACTTACTGACCCAGCTTTTTAAAAAGTGTATAAATACCAGGAAAAACTAAAGCCACTGAGAGGATTTACCTGGTCTATGTAGAAGGCCGTTCCTGAGCGGATCTCTCTCCTCTGTTTCAGGTCAGTCTCTGTGGTGTCCCTGGACAGAGCTACATACTCTACTTCCCTTTTGGTCAACTCCTGGTCAACAAAAAGAGACAAACATCATTTCAAACAACCCTTCACAAACTCACACAGCATTTTCAGGTTTCAGTTCTTCAATAGTTTTAATAATTAATGTTAATTTATACGTTTTTTCAAACCGATTTCATGAACTCAAACAATAAAAAAGAAGCCAATGTCAATGTAATCTTTATTTATATAGCACATTTAATACAGCCAATGGCCTACCTACCAGTCCAGATGTTCATATGTTGACTCTCAAATAGAAATGATACTAACAGCTCAGGTAAATGTTGTCTCATGAAACATCCCACAAGCGCCCATTTCTATTAAAATTGTCATTGTCATTTCCCAGCATACATTTTTGTACAAATAAATGTTTATACAACACTGTCCACATGTTGCCGTGGCAAACTGACATTTAAATATCAGAGACTGGGTTGGGAATTTGAAGAATAATTTGATATGTCATACTTGTCAGTTGCTAAATTAAAATTACAATGTTTTGGGGTTTTGTTAAGTTCATGTTTTTTGACATGCTGTCGAGCTATACAGTTGAGTTTTGTTTTGTGTGTGAGTGTGTGTGTCTGTTTGAGTTACTAGTGTACTCACAAGATACTGCATAGCTATGGATCGTCTCAGGGGTCCCGGTGGACCAATGAGAAACACATCCTGACCCAAAAGGTCTTTCTGCATAATCCATCGTAGGTGCTGGGCGACAGTCTGGGGTAGGGAATCTGAAACTAGTATACCCAAACAAAGTCAGATCATACTGAAATTTTACCATTTTAACAATTGTTTTCTAACATTTTACTAACTTTTATTTCATCTATAGCCGGTCTTCCTCTTATCTCATGCAATCATGCATAGTATCTATCTGAATACACAAACACGTATTCAGTACACACAAATATTTACATACTGTGTTTGACAGGAACAAGTTCTGGATTCTGAGGTGCTTTGAGTTTGTATGAGATATCTCCGATCTTCACCGTGTCACCTGCAGGCACACAGAGTAAACAATACATGAGCAGGTCCTTCACAGACAGAAATAAGCAGGACAGTTAAAGTCACATTTTGGAGAAAAAAAAAAGTTATTTGACAGCACTTCCTGCAATAAATATCATTAATGATGGCTGCACATCTTTTAGGTGCACCAGTTCCAGGGCTCCGGTACTGTGCATGCTCACTAGCTGGAATGGCTTATTGGGACAATTAAATGATTGAAGCCATTGTTAATGTTAATATTTACAGGCGTACTTTTATTGCGTTGACAAGTCAAAATGTGTGCCATGAAAAGGGTCTATAGACAGTGGCTTCTACTAAGGGATAATGAGCCTCAAATCCATAATACAAATGTATTTAATTTCCTTTCCACTTTTATATGTTTGACTTTTATATTTATTTGTTGCATTTCTCTTAATGTTTGTGTTTTACAGTTTGAATTGTTTTTTAGATTTCCATTCATTTCCATAATGACTGTGCTGTTGGTTTTGTATGTTTTTTGTCATTAGGGACAACTCTATCTGTAGGCCTTTTTCACAGCAGCCATGTTAACACATCACAGTAGGAAACACACAGGTATAAAAAATAAAGTGAATGAAAGTCCTAGTATGGTGCATGCTGGCTAAATGTGTCATGATCACAGCTTAAGACATAAGTATGGTAACAGGATACAATGGAGCCTGTGTTAATGTGTCATCTGTGGTTTTTGATGTAAGAAATATCTGCCTGCAGGGAACTGATGTAAAGCAGGATAGAGAGCTACTTTCCTGAAGTGTGAATGCATTGACAATGTCTTCCAGTTTTTGAGCGTGTAGAGTAGAATGCAACAATTTTCACTTCAAGGTTACCTCTTGCAATAACTTGCTAGTTACAACACATAAAAGACTCAAACTGGGTCCAATTGCAATGTTACTCAACATAAACACCCTACTTACATTCAACTTATTAAATGAATGGTGCTTTAATGTTCCCACTTCACATTAAGTCGTACACTTGTTATGTTATTGTGTTTAATGCCAGCTTATTAGAACAAGCATATACTATGGTAATAGGCTGGAAGAATGAATAGTGTTTCCATTCATAGTTGTTTTGTCCATTCATCCAAAAAACACTTTAATGTTTCTTCTATAGATTTAGCAACTAATTAGTAAACAAATTAGTGTTAGTCTTATATTTGAAACTAAACCTGATTTTTTCTTTTTTTTTAATTCACAGTACTACCCAAAATCTCCCTCTTTGTCAGTCTTTTGGATCATATTGTTAAAAAAAGTTATAAGAGTTTAATGAAAGTAAAATGAAACAACAACGTATGGTTTACATTTTCTATGTCATACACAAGTGTCTTCATTTCAAGTGTCAATTGAAAGGAAGAAGAAAAAAAAACTTCCATACATTTAGTTTATATACTATTAAGATAAGTCTATAGCCTATAAGTCTTGAACCCAAAGGCAGAGGTGGTGCTATGGGAAACACAATTTTACCAGGAGGGGAACAGGGGGAATAGTCTTTGACACAACACCATACAGTCTATGCACAACACCTGTTAGAAAGTTGGTCACCTAGCAACCACGTATATTAATAGGCGTCCAAAAGAGATTAAAATGATTCATATTAACGGCTTTTGTGCAATTGTCTAGCTAGCTATTACCAGTGACAATGCACAGGCCTATTCCGTAACCCGTTATTAGTAGGCCGGTTACCTGAGGACGTGTTGAGAAGTTTGACCTCATGGGTTCTCCACATCCAGCCGTCTCTACCCAGGACAGAACCCAGAATGTTCCTCACCCTCCTCGCAGCGACCGCCGCAGCTGTGCCGCGACATATTATCTGAGTGTGCATACTTCAACTATGCCATCCAAAACGTAACGCTTTATGTCAAATAAAAGTCCACAGGCTTGTTAGGAAGCTATGTCCTGACCTGTCTTATCCACATTTCATAATATGTCAGCTCATTTTGCGGCAGCCGGAAGATAATAAAAGAGGGACAAACTGGTCCGTAGCGAAAGTCTTCCGTAGAGGTATCATTTTTGTTTACACGTAATCGACCGTTCCGACATAGTATTTCATCATTTTAACCTTTATCACTACTTTCACCGAGGTAATACAATTCTCTAATTTCTCCTCAGTAAAACTAGCCTATAGTCTTTATCCATTTGACATTTTATTATGTTAATCATAGTGTGCTGACTTTAAAAGCCTGTAGGCTCAGAAACAATTTGGACACAATAGTTTATTAGTTAAGAATACTAAGAACAATATAATTTTTTAGCTATGTCTGTGTAACATGTAGGCCTATGTGTATGTTTGTGTAACAGAACAAACCGACATTAAAATTAGCCCTACATTTCAGGTGTCTCTCACAAACACCTTGGCTATGGCACACACCAAAGGTTTTTTCTCCAAGATGATATTGTATTGTTTACAATTATATTTTGTATGACATAATTCGGTTTTTTTTATTACCCTGGCTCACCTTCTCTCTGTCCCCACTTCCTCTCATTGAATCAATTACATTTTAAATATGGTCTGAAGCCAAAACACAAATTTGAATCAATCTAATCATTTTTAAAATTATACAATAAAAGAGAATGAATTGCACAGTAGCTACCACTCAAAAATTTGAACGCACTCGAGTGTGCCCAAACTTTGTATGTACGTATGTATGTATCATCAGTTACAATTTTCTAAATTGACATGCCAATGAAAAAATTGAGAAATTAAAATTACAATCAGTTAAAACACAAAAATAATTATGAACAGTTCAGTTGGGATTTTTTTGTTTTGTTTTGTTTCATTTTTTGTTAGTATTTCTGTTCTATTATTTTTCCACCATGTCGGCATGTCTTATATCACTGAAAGATGCATGTTTTGTAAAATAGTGGTGTCTTTAAATATCATGTGGGACAGATCAAATGTTTGGCATGATACAAACATAACACTGAAACTTAAAGTTAATAATATAAACTGAATATACAATAATATCATCATGAAAAGTAGCCAAAAGCATTTCCCTCAAATATTTTGCATACAGTCATAACACACTTGTACTTGGAGGGATTCAGACTAATTATCATTCTATTACATTTATCAATTGGCAAAACTAGTTACTCTGGAGATTCAGATTTTACACACAAAATATTTAATCAACAAATACAATATGATGCATTATTGTAGATTTAACTATAGGCTACAGCAGTATATAAAGCTCCAGGCCTATATTTAATTGCTAAAACTTACACTTTAAGTACAATTTTGGATGGATTACTATTGTGTGTAATTAATAATTTTACTTAAGTAATAGTTTTTAGTGCTTCTTCTACTACTACTACTGCCAATTCATTCCCAATTAGAGAAAGGGTGGAGATAAGGAACCAAGCAGGGAGGCACCCCAGAATTTATCCGTGGCACCCAATCGTTAAATCCGCCCCTGAATACCAAGCTAGATTACGTCATTTACATTAAACACTCACACAGTTCCTCACGCGCGCGTGCACACGCATTCATCGCTGTATATATAGTAGGCACGCACACCGGAATTGTGCGCGTGTCAGGCCGTCGCACCGTGACAAACCGTGCCGAGCCATGCGCGTTTAAGCGGGTTTGACATCTATCACGTGGAGCGCTGATATAGGCTCGTAAAACGGGGCGAGAAGAGCAGGAGGAGAGCGAGGAAAGTAGAGGGAGGACACGGAGAGTTAAATCACTTGTGTTCAATGCTTGTATGAGTGGTGTGAGGGCACAAAGCGAGTTCCTCCACCTCACACCGACTCGTTTCTTTTCTCCCCGGAGCGGACAGAGAGGTCTGGGACTATGGAGGATGTCTACCATTACACCCGCAGCCCTGCCTGGGAGGAACTGGTTAGTAACATTCAACACATGGGATTTCTTCTTTTTAAATTGGTTTTAAATCACTTCGTTTGTGGTGCTCATTGCGACTTTAAATACTGACCTTGTCTCTCTCACTTTGGCGGTGTTTCGTCATCTGTAGCTTGTTATTTCCTTTCACTTAGACTCTGTAAGCGTTTGCAGTGATTTATACAGACTGCCGCTAAGATGTCATGGTGGGGTTTCACTTTTATTATTTATGAGTTATGTCTTCTTTGTCCCAAAACAAACGTAAAAGCACTAACAATGTGTTAGTAGGATACATTAATAAGTCTAAATTATAGCCTTTTCTGTTTTTTTAAATGTTGTGAACATTATAGCCTCCTTCGAGGTTGCGTTTATTCTCACACATAAGAGTACGAGCTTCTCTTCTCTTCTCTTCTCTTCTCGTCTCTTCTTCTAGTCTAGTTCATGTTAAGACTTGAAGAAAATCCTGTCGAAATAAGATTTTGATGTTTTTGATTACACAAAATCCAACTTGACCGTCTTGCCCAGGACATCACTGTATTCCAAATATTTAATATGCGCGTATATTATCACATATGCTATCTTATATCACTACTGTATAGTTTACAGTATGCCTGGGAATAGATAGTAAGTAGTAATGTAACCTTTTTGTGGATTAGAAAATCATTGTGCCCAATATTAAATCATGTTCATAAAACCACTCAATGGGGTCCTATTAGAGTGCAGCTTTATTGATTTGTTGTAATATTAATTCTAGTGGTTACCCTCTAGAAGTTCGGGGTTTTGACCCTAAAGAGAAATCAGAGTTTGGGCAGAGGTTGGGCTCCTTTTTAGTAAAGTGGATGAGGCGCTTGTGTAAAACAGCCGCTAGGGTCTGCCATGCCACGGACATGTCCACCGGTTTGCGGAGTGGATGAGGCGGTCTCTAGCCTCAGTCTGGACTGGCAGTGCAGGCTGGAGCCATATCCATCTGCCAAGCAGGGACTGGGGAGGGGGTTTTGTACTCTGTGGAGCCCATCCCCACTGTGCCGCGACATGCTACATCCCCTATGCGTTTACCAGCCCACACATACTCCAGAAAACGCCGCCGTCTTTATCCTAGAGACAGTGTGAGATGACAGCGAGGAGAGACGCTTCCCAGCCGCTGTGCAGCTCTCGCCTCCAGGAGAGGAAGGGAGCGGCAGACCGGGCGAAGACTAACCCCGATTGGTTTTATCCCTCCCCTCGACAGGAGCCGGAGAAAGGACCAGCGTCCGCGGCGGGGATCCATGCCCATGTGGTGGGTGCTGTCGCCGGCTCCGGCGCTGCGGACGAGTCCTCTGACAGCGAGGCAGAGCAGGAAGGCCCCCAGAAACTCATCCGGAAAGTGTCCACCTCAGGGCAGATCAGGAGCAAGGTAAGACGCCCCTGTCTCTTTGTCGTTGTGTGATTTGGATATCTTGATTTTGAAGGTTATGTGCTGACTGGGATTAGACTCTGAGGTAGCTGGGTGGCTTGTTGACTTCTTTGGATTTGATGATCAGGGGGCTAAGTGGGCTACTGAGGTGTCTCTGAGCAAGGCACTGGCTCACTAAAGCAGCCCCAGAGAGCTGATTAGTATCTAATCTGCCTGCTGGCCTGGTAATTATAAAGAGATGTGTGATGTGGACATTACGGTCTGTTTTTACATTACGTTATTTATCCAAGGTACCAGTGAAGCACACTGGCTGGTTGTTAATGCTTTGCAGTGAATGCCTGCAATACAAGCATGTGAATGCAGAGCTCTTGATTTTTTTTTTTAACCTGTTGCTTGGAGCTACATAAAAAACAAACTTTTCTGTACAAGTGTGAAATTGTATTACAATCATTTCACACAACTTGCTGAAATCTGATCTCACTGTCAATTATTTTATTTGTCAAGAGCTGATTATATTAATAGTTTGTTAGTTCAGTATTGTGGTGTCATTTTACATTAAGTCTTTCCTGCAACACACAATATTGTTTTGTCTTTAATTTCATTATCATCATCACAATAATCCTAATGTTGTTTTCATAAGTTAACTGTAATGTCAGTTTGACATGATAAGAAGTTAAGTATATAACATACAAGGAAGATTTAAATCAATTTAAAAACTATGTTCCACAAATTAAATATAGGATTGCTGCAATGCTGCGTTTTACTTGGAGGTGTAAGCAAGTGGATGCTGTTCTAATTCTTTCCTCTGACACCTTAGCTTCCCTGGCCCGCTTATCTTTTACACTGTAAGTGTGTGCTGTCCTCCCACACCAATGGATCCACTTAATTATTGACTGCTCCACTCCACCCTACCTGCATTATTCAGCATCGGGGTATATTTAAAGATGTGGGGCACAGGAATGTCTGTCTACCTTTCTCAGATTCACCCAGTGTGTCTGGTTCTATCTGGAGGACATGGTGCAGCACTGGAACAAACATTACATTCACTTTTTCATTAATCACTGATGGATTGATCAACATTGTGAATGAATGTTTTGAGAAAATGACAAAAATGGTAAACCCATTTTGTCCAATCAGCAGTCAAAAAAAGCAAGCAAATTCTCACATCTGGGCATTTGAAAAGCTGAAAGTGACACATGTTTAGGGTTGTAATTTGACAAATAATAAATAATGCAATACCAAACTTGTGATAGATGTATTTTCTGTCAGCTAACTAGTAATTACAACATGATCGTGTTTTACTCAATCAAGACCCAGTCTAAAAGGTAATAAAAATAGACTGTGTAAGTGTAAACACAGATCCAGCTGATGACTGTCCCTCATCAGCTGATGCTTGTTGACATTTCCTGAAGGACTGTTTATCATAAGGAGATTTTTCCAGGGACACGGTTACTCTTTACTCACCTGTTGCCTCTGAAGTTAAGGCAGGAGATTTAAAACGTGGGTGAAAGACAAGATGATGTGAGCTATGATGACTGCAGTATTGTATACTGAAGGGATGCTAATTGCATTGGTAGGCAGACAGCCCAAATACAGAGTACTCAATCTGTTCTGCCGTACTATATACAGCACACTACATGTCAGTTCTTACTGCTATCACAATGGTTTAAAGCATATACTGTAATTGTATCAGTGTGCTTAGCATGTTGACATTGTGCTAACAGAGGTTTCAGAGTTGTTGTCGTGTGGGTCAGAGGGTTTTTTCTGTGTGTGTGTGTGTGTGTGTGTGTGTGTGTGCTGAGAGTTACTAATGGATCATGCAGGCACTGACTCACTGAGTGTTGTTCCACTGGGTTGTTTGCTCAGCTCTGGACTATGTGTGCATGCGTGTTGGTGCACACATGTGTACACTTGCCCATCACATTGTCTATGTCCATCCCCTTCCCTGTCCACTATCTCCCTGGTTCTTCGGTTGCCACAGACAACCACATCTTTCGCCTCTTATTGGCTGACTCCATGGCGATGCTGCTTGTAAGACAGCTGGTTCGGTTGAAGGGGGCACATATGCCACAGTAGTTCTCATCCGCTCTCCTCTCAGATGTGCTCTCTCTCTCTCTCTCTCTCTCTCTCTCGCTGTGTTTTCATTTGGTTTAGATTTTGGTTGAATTACTAGAAAAAACATAATTAAATCGAAGCAGACAAGGACAAACATGCACATTTGCAGATATCTTTAACTTAACAACTAATTTAATAAAGCACAGAACTTTTTTAAAAAGTCTTTTTTATTTCCATGGAAGAAACCTAATACTGCCAATGGATGCTGGTGTGTTGTAAACATCTGTATGGATACTTGAAATTGGACAGAATTTGGGATGCTGCTTAATGATCATCAAGATAATTTCACAACATCTCATCAAGTTCTTAAAATATATCATATAAATATCAATCTTTACAAAAAAGAATGAAAGAAAATTAGATGTTGAAACTCTGTCATTGTTAACATGGATATTGATTGCATTGAATGTCTTGACTCTGGCAGGCACATTACACAAGGCAATTGAATGATTACTTCCATTTGCAGCTAACTATTCAGTTTATCCTCTTGATGTCAACTATTTCTGATAGCCACTTATAAACCCATCATGGCGAATCAATATATTGGCAGCTGCAAATGGTTGTTGTTGTTGGACGGTCGGCTGCTGCAGTGATGAAGTGCTGGGTATCATTTTTCCCTGCCTGCTGCTATGAGATCTCTCCTGTCAGCCATAAAGTAATGGGATTTGACCGCACATCGAGGGAATTTGATACTCCATCATATGGGCATTCATTTTCTCTTCCTCTCTTATGTAGTGAACGCAGCAACTTATATTGTTGTAAATGCATTTGTAGACATTAAACCAGCTAATTACAGTGAACACAAAACATATCGGGTGGAGTCAGACTACATACTCTAGCCTCTCTTGTGTCCTGTCATATCCACTCCCAAGCCCACCTCTCTCTCTCTCTCTCTCTCTCTCGATCTCTCTCTCTCTCTCTCTCTCGTTTCAGGGTGTTCTGCCGCAGCTGAAGAGAGCTTATAAAATTGTGACTAATACTGTAGCTGTGTGATTGAAAGCAGAGCTAATGGCATGCCAGGGCCTGCTGCAGCTGCAGCTGCTGCCGCTGTAGAAGGGACTGGGATCGCTCCACAAACCTGACATAGAATAATCCAGATCAGATAGAAGTGGAGTTAGGCGGGGTTTGGGATGAGGCGTTGTGGAGAATATTCGTTTTCAGTCCATGTTTCCCACATGTTTAGAAGAGGAGGCACACTGACATTTAACTTTTTTTTTTTTTTTTGGGAAGTGATTCCAGTCTTTAGAATAACTACACTTAAAAATCAGATGTAGACAGAGTTGGTGAATATCCACTCACAGATTTTTGTCTCCTTAAATGATCTTGCTCTTTGATAAAATATTCATTTGGAGGACTCTCAAATAGTCAAGCATAAATGGAAGAACATGTTCCTAAAGCTTCCTCCAACTGTGTGTTTTTTGTGATTTTGCCACTTACTTTTACAGTTAGTGGCAGTTCGTGATGATAGGTTAACAAGATGGATACATTCTTTAGAGAGAAAATACTTAAGATCATTTTTGAAGATAACTTTAGAAAACAATTTTTTATCATTCTTGTTTTCTCTTGCGTGCATTGGGCTCAAATCATTCTTTGCATTTTGATTTTGATGTCGTCCTCAGTCTACATTTGTTCTGTCTTATTATCAGCTTGTGAGTCAACTGTGAAGCACTTTGAACTGTACTTTAACCTGTATTAAAGGTGCTGTATAAATAAAGTGTGATTGATTGATTAAGATAAAGGAATCTCCACTTTAAATTGTGTTGAAATGGTGTCACCTCTTAATATGCCAGGTGGTCTATATCTCACACTTTCACTTACAGAAACAGTAACTGTACATTATGTACCATAATTTAATGTAGCACTGAAGCAACGTGAAGCTTTTTCGGGTTAAAAGCTGTAGTTGAATCTAATTGAGGTCATTGTGTGTAAATTGCTGGCCTCAACATCGTAACTTAACATCCCCTGTACCCACTTGACACATGTGTAACTACCCATACATATGGTTTAGTTGCACATAAGAGATCGCAGACAAGGGAATTACCCCTTCCCAGCTACTGCATTGTAATTTTCCCATCACCATGGTGAAACTTTAGCATGTGGTGGTGGGAGTATGAGGAGGAAGGGTACAGAGTCACAATTACACACAACAGAGGGGACAATATGTAGAGACAGCTACAGGAGATGGTGTGGACGAACCGGGGGAAGGAATGGAGAGAGAGAAAAGTGAGAAATGAAATTCAACACTGGTTTTCTAAAAGACTCGATTGTTCTGGCTCCACAGGCACTCCAGTCTTACTCAGGAATGACAAATGAGTCGGTAATGGAGGTATAACAGAGCCTCACTGCAAGGAATGATTCCTCAGACAGTAGTTTTCTCTTAGCCAGTCAGCGTTCACTAAAACTAAGGACGGATAAATAAGCATTCTTCTTTATGGACTGGTAAATCGCAGTTAGAGCAGTTTAGCTTCATCGGTCATGAGTTTAAATAATAAGAGAAGGGTTTCTTCTGTCAGGCTGAGATAGCCCTCTTTGTCTGTTATCCAAAAGCTCCTGCAAGACTCTGAATCTGTTTTTGAGAAGAAGATGCAATATTGGCAGGACACGGGAAGAGATCGGAGGTGGGATCTTTTTCAGCGGAGGCCTCTCTTCTCGCTAGGGCTAGAAATCATCGTGTGAGTTTCATACTTTGCTTACTTTCTCACTTCCACGCACCAGGCCAGTCACTGAGTGAATCGGGGCGTCGATGTCAAATTGTCGGTTTGGGAAAGTTACAGAAATTATCGGGCGCTGTCTCCCCAAATTCCGACATTGGAAAGGTGTTCAGCATGGGAGTATTAGACGCTGTTCCACCATCTGACAAGCACTTTTTTTGAAGCCTTGATCTGGAGCAGCCTCTGGAATCTCACCCAGCCAATGGTTCATACCCAACAAGCATTTAACAGATAGGGTCATAAAGAAGAGGAATGATTGATAACAGCATTAAAAATGTCACTGTAAGACGATGGAATAAAAGCCTTTGGGATGTGATGTTGATGAGTTTAGGACTCATAAAAGCTGCCCTGTACCTCTCATGCTTGCCATTTTAAGATCATATAACCTTTGCGCTTTTCATTAAAACACTTCTATAACAAGTAACTATCTAGAGAAGGATGAGGAAAGTCAAGCTTTTTATATAAGATTAATTAGATGGTAACCGAAGTGATTCCCCTAAAGGGACTAGTAATGGTTTTAGGACCCATAGCTCTGGAGCTTTAAGGTAAGCGAGAGAGAGAGACTATACCATTAGTAAAAAAAAAAAAAGGAGTCTATTGTTGACTCTAGTTAGGCCAAGCTTACGTTAATAGATGGTCAGGTCCTGCATGAACCAGCCATGTGAGTAAGCTGTTTGACTGACTGTTTGTCTGGGTATCGTCAAAGGCAGGACGTAGGCCCTGCTCTGCTCACTTCATTTAGCCTTTCAGGGAACTCTTGCTCTGCTCTTATCCACCAACCACAGCTGCTGGATTCATTTGAACTGCCTGTGCCTTTGTCTATTGTATAAGCATGTGTGCGTGTGCGTGTGTGTGTGTGTGTGTCACAGTGTCGGTGGTCAGTCAGAGTGTGGGTGCTACATGGCGCTCAGGTTACTCATTCCTCTCTGGCACAGGACTTGTTCTCTGTCTCACAATTTAGCAGAAGAGAGGAGCCGTGCACAGAGGCAAGCAGCGGGACTATTTATAGATCACTTCTGGCCTACTTGGCAACAGGAAGGAGATGAAGACAAGGAAAGGAACTATGGAGGCCAAGGAGGGACAAAATAGAAAATAGAACATCCAACTATTAGAGCAAAGTCACTTCTGTTGCTCCAGCCGCGCAGAGATAATTAAAGTTCCACTTTTTGACTTTGAGTCTCCAAAGTTTTCTGTTCTTGACATTTAAATGCGAGACAAAACTTCTATAAAAGCTTGACTGTTTTCAGATGTAGTGGTTGTCCCTCCAAAACAAAGTGTGAGAAGTTTGCTCAAGTTGAAATGAGACACAGTGATTCCACCAGAGACAACGCTGCACACTGTAGCTGGTAGCTGTAGCGGAAATTTATATTAAGACTTTATGGTGGTGTCAGTATACTAATACCGCTCATATGCTGCCGTGTAATGACTCAGCTCCACAGCTTTGCCACTCTGTGTGTCTCTGTGTGTTTACCTCAATCAGTCATGAGGTGCCCATTAAGCTTCTCAGTCATCAATGTGCTCTCCCTCTCCCGACCAGATTAGCCATCCGAGCAGCTGATTGGGCAGCCCGTCATGTGTATATGCTTACGTGAGTGTGCGGCTGCTTGCATGTCAAGAGCGGTACTGCAAGGGGAAAGTCACGAACAACACTCTTCCTTGTGGCTCCTCAAAAACAATAAGAGAAATGAGAAACTGCTGAACGAACCTCTTCACCTTCACTATTCTTCACTAGTCTTTGGTAGCCCAAGGACTCTAAATGAGGAGATGACTTCATCTGCCATGCCTGTGCTTCAGTCCCACGTCGATTGTAGTCGCAGGCAAGCAGCTGAGGCCTTATAGGGTAGTCAGCATTGAGGTATTTCACCTTAATCCACCACAGGAATTCAGCTTTCAGTCGTACTTATGGAAAAGGAAGTAGGGAATTAACATAGGTAGACAGCTGTTTCAGAGTGTCCTCTTCCTGTTGTGTTTTCGTACCCACTCTCAGCTTTTCTGTCCAACAACACAACACCAGAGAACTTCATGAGAAGATTTGTGTTCATGCTGGGCTTTTGAATTGTAATTCTTTCAGTTGTAGTGAATTTAAAATAGATCTTACTTTTTAGTTACTTTTAAAACCCCCTCCAGGATCCCCTGTATGTCATCTTTTTTAAAGTACTGGTAATTGGGAGTACAACCCTAACTGTGACGAGAAGAGTTACTGTAGAACATTTTGTGGGGGGGAGCTTTCTAAAGTCTGATAAAATTACTGATATGATATCATCAACTCTGACTTGGAAACTACACAGTTTCAACATATTGCCTGAACTCTAGACTAGGGTACTGACCAGGGTGGACATAGTGTTTTTGACATTTGAATCATACTAGACACTGCAATTCAGGATATCCCAGTCTCTGTTGCTTTGAGTTGGACTTTTTTTCTAAAAATATAACCCCCCCGCCCCCACCCCACCCAACTTTGTGAAACTCCAATACTACGTCGCTAGAGTGCCCTTTTTCACCTTTGTTACTAAAAAAGATGTTCCTTACTTTACTTGAGTGATAGATTTGGTTTTATTTGTCCAGATTTTGAGATTGATTGAAATTTGAGGTCTGCTCCTTAGAATTCCACCACTGCCGCAATGGATGAGTTGGTCATTTCAGTTTGAACAATGAGCTTTAAAGAAAATGCACAGCGATATATCTCTTTAGAAACCATGCCAGGACTCAGATCTTACTATGAGCATGTCTCCTAGGAACTACTTTTTTCATAAGAAATAGTCCCTATGTAGACTAGGACTGCAACTGTTTTTTCTGTTGATTATTTTTTTGATTAATCACTCGGAAAAAAAATAGTAACATCTTCAACTTCCTTGTTAGACTCAACCAACAGTCCAAAGCGTGAAGCTATTTAATTTACTCTCATATATAACAAAGGAAATCCTCACATTCTAGATGCTGGAACCAGAAAATGCATTTTGACTTAATACATGACAAAAAATGATAATTCGATTATCAAATATATCAACTAAACAATTAATTTGGCTAATCAGAAAAGACGTAGTGTATCTTAAAACCTTGAGAAATAGCCTAAAAGTAAATCAGCCATGCGTGAATGTCTTGACACCGCTAGAGGCAAGAACTGCTCCTCTCATACCCAACAAATCCAGCTCTCTTGATCCTATATAATAATCAGTGTGATCTCCCATTATGGTTTTGTATATGCCTGCTTCATCCAGTGTAACTTGCCAGTGTGTGTGTGTGTGTGTGTGTGTGTGAGTGTGTCCGTGTCCCTACAGTGAGCCTGTAGTCTACAGCAGTGTTTTCTGCGTTTAAGTTGACACAGCTGGTGGGCAGGATGTCAGCTTCAGGCCTCTGTCTCTGTTTGTAATTCTCCCCTTAGAGAGCAGCCTTCCTTTGCTATAAATAGCCTTCGCGTGTGTGTGTGTGTGTATGTGTGTATGTGTGTGCGTGTGTGTGTGTGTGTGTGCCCCACCTCACCTCCGTGTATGCCCAGAGTGAATGATGTTCGTCCACACAGCATTTCCATCTCCGCGCATGTTTGTGTGTGTGTGTGTGTGTGTGTGTGTGTGTATGTGTATGTGTGTGTGTGTGTGCGTGTTTTATCTTTCCCCGTGTCCACTGTTCCATGTCTGGCTGTATTTGCTCTGTATGTCCTCTCCGCGTTCTGCGTGTGTTAATGTGTACAAGATGATGGCGGTCATAATGATGATGAGTGTGTGTACTGCGTCGCACGCGGAGAGATGGTTTGATTTGATGTGACACACGCGCGCACACACACACACGGGCACATACACACACACGCATTAGTTCTATAGGAGACAGGAAGATCTAATTTCTCGCTGTCTTTCTATCTTTCCATCGCTGAGTTTCTTAAATGTTCCAATCCATTTTCACCCTCCCATCTGTTCCATCTTAGCCTTATCATCCCTGTCCTCTCACCCTATGGTACACTACTTTTTTTTTTAGCTTCTACACCTCCTCGTGTTGCGCTCGAAAACCACGTCGAAATGTCCCTGGTGTGTGCAGAGTGAGAATACGATGATGCAAGTCTCTTTAAAGCTAGTCAAACTCGCACGGCCGAAGACATATATGTGTTTAGCTGACTTTCTCAAAGTTCAGCAGATGGCCAAAAGGCAGCACAAGCAGTCAATGAGATGTTGTCTCTTTTTTTTTTTCTCTCTCCCCTCTTTCACTTTTCGTTCTTTCCCTCCTTCTCCCTGTCCGCCTCGTCCATCGTTCTTTTTTTTTCTCTCCGACTCAAAGGATGGGGATGAGTGAGAGTGATGTGTTTATAGCTCTTCAGAGAAATGAGGGGTGTGTGTGTGTGTGTGTGTGTGTGTGTGTGTGTGTGTGTGTGTGTGTGTGTGTGTGTGTAATAGCTTTCCTTTCTTCTCCACTTTTTGGCCAATTCCTTGTCTCCCATGCATAAAATTGGAGCTCAGATTCACACACACACACACACACACGCACACGCATAAACAGCGCACACTTTTTTATCTTTGACAGTTTCCTGTAGATAAATACGCGAGGGTGTTCTGCATGTGAGGGCGAGACGCAGTGTATGAGCAAGATTGAAGCTTTGTGTTATTGTATGATGAAACCTTTCACTGATACAACTGTGTTTTTTTTTTGTTTTTTTTCATTTTCTCCCTCCAGACAAGTATAAAGGAGGGATTGTTGCTGAAACAGACGAGCTCATTCCAGAGGTGGAAAAAGCGCTACTTCAAACTGAGAGGCCGAACTCTCTACTACGCCAAAGATGCCAAGGTACGCCTACAGAGTACATTACAGTGTATCCCAGGTTAAAGTCTATAAACTGACTCACTTAAGATGGAAAAGCACAAGCTGCCAAATTGCCATTAGTGTTGATCCTCAATTTCTTCCCTATAATCCCACTAATTAATTGCTTTAGTGCCTATAAACAAGCCATCTTCTGCACAGCAACCCACTCTTAAAGGCTGATTCTTTTGTATACCCATCAGTTTGATATATTCTCATGTCCTTAATCACTCAAATTGATGTATCATCATCTTAATTTCCTTCTTCCTTTCAACAGAGGCTTTGCCATTACTTGTCTCTTTTTATGTACATCTCTTTTCTTAGGCTTTGAACTTCTCACTGTTACTGACATCTCTTTACCCTTTGCTTCTAACCTCCCTGGTCTGTAACGTGTGTGTGTGTGTGTGCGTCCGCACGTGTGTGTCTGCACACATACCAGTCTGGCAGTGCCCTGGCACGCTGGCAGGAGCGGGCGCTTCGCAGAGTGTCCAGGAGTCGTGTGTGCTGGCGAGTTCTGTCCGTGTGCTGGACGGGCGCACAGCGCTCCCCCCCACCTCTGGGTGCCAGCGGATCTGAGGAAGGCCTAGTGAGAATCCGGGTCAGCACAGCACAGCCAGGGGCCAGACCACCACAACAGCCCAACCATTGGCTCCTTTACCTTTACACTTGTACATGTTAGTGCTGCATTCATGCCATAAGGCGCCACTGGGTCAAGACAAAATGACAAATTATTATTCAGATTAAGGAAATTAAACTCTTTCAACACACTCCATACTTTCCACTGACAAGTGCTTCTCAGAGGAGGTGAGCAATTGTTCACCACCTTTTCTAAATAAGTCCAGAACTTATTTATCACCATATGACATGAATGCACTATATATTATATAAGTATGATCCCAGGTTGGACAGCGAAACACATGTGTTACTGTGACTGTAAGGCCACTTCTGCATCAATTATCCACCTCATTGAGGCTTGTGGCTTTCACTGTTATACACTGTGTCTTGCCTGTCCTTCCTGCAGCTTACTGTCTCTAGATGGCCATGCTGGATAAATGAAAAGAATAAACTTAGTGAAATATATACTTTATAGTCTTGGTTGTGTGCTATGGTAAGGATTAGTCATTTACAATATAATTGGAACATAATAATTGAATGGCTTTTTTTTTGTCATGGCCAAAAAGTGACGTTAGCATCTCTCTATATACATTTATATACAGTGTAAGTTCCCATTCCTCACATGTCCGTCCACTCTGGTGTCTTGAAGGTGGCCTGGCTGGCTGTGCTGCCCTGTGCTTAAGAAGCCTGACCTCCTCATTGATCCATCAGGGAGGCTACATCTCAGCATTGCAGTTTGTCCTAGTCGTTGCTTTTTTTTCCTCTTCTTTGTCCTGATTTAAGGACATAAAGACACAGTTAAAGATAGTCATTAGTATTATTTATGGATTCAGGTTAAAGCAAGCCATTTACAATATAACAGCTTGAAATAACCACATGGTCCAGTGTAAAAAAAGAAAAAAAAAAGAAAGAAAGGGTGAAAGGCGAGAGAGGAAGTATAGGCAGTAGGAAAAGGCTTGTTGAGGTTTGCTGAGATGCAGCTGCTGAGCTAAGCTCTGGATCTATGGGTAACAGAGGGTCTGGATGCTTGTCTTTGTCCACCATTCACTGTCAGCTTTCATTACAGCTTCCCTCAAGACAGTTGTGCCCACATATACTCTCAACTGTGTGTGTGTGTGTGTGTGTGTGTGTGTGTGTGGGTCAAAAGAATGAAAGTAATCACACACATATAGCACACACACATGATGCAATAGTATAGTAGCCAAGAGCGATGTAACAGGGGGGCAGTATTTGTGTTGGCACGCCATTCATACTTAGGCCCTCTTGGCAGACACTCCATACACACATTCACACACACTTGTAGGCATATGTGGAAGTGCTGAGACACATGCTCCCACCACACACACACACACACACACACACGCACACACTTGCACACACACACACACACACACACACCAAGTGTTGGCTGGTGTCCCTCTCCAGCCAGGCTTAGGGAAAGCATCGTTAACTGGGCATTCCCTCTGACAGCTGCAGAAGCCCTTCTCTTCCCACACACACACACACACACACACACACCCACACACACACACACACACACACACACACACACACACACACACATACACACACAAACATACACAGTCAGAGGGCATTCCTTTGACGGCATCGGCTTTTGGCCCGCGGCTCTTTAAGAGCTCAGCTGTGTGGCTTACGCATCACAGCTCTGTTAGGATATCATGTTCTTGTTTGTAGACTCTGGCTCTCCTTTCTGTCTGTCTGCTGGCTCTATTGGATAGAGATGGCTCCAGCTCCTCCACCACATAGAAATTCAATAAAACATATTAGCGTTCACTGTCATGTTGTTTTCGCACTTTTCTCATTTAGGTGCAGAGTCAAAACAGAGAGAAAGCCACAGCATAGATTTGTATTGCTGTTGTGTTGTGGTGAAGTGCATTTCCTGGCAGATGGAACAAACTGAGTTATCCTCAAGAGGACCGGATAAATTGTACTCATTGTTCTTGATCTCAATGTTTCTGAGCAATCAGTTTCTCCTCTGCACTTTCTTAACCCCTTCAGACTCATCCATTGTAATGGACATCAAATATTTATGAGTCTCAGCCAATAAAAGTGCATTTTTTAAAAATATGACTGCTGTCAAGTGACTAAATAGACTCGACTAAGTAATAAATGTCAAATTTTGACTCATAGTGTGAGCTGGCAGTAATGACATTAGACAAGGATGGTAGACAAAACAGGACAGAAGGGGGGAAAAAATGGGGGGAAAAAATCTTATTAGTGGAAAGTAATTGGTTTGAAGAGGTTAATAATGACACTCTTTCAGGATGACAATATTTCCTCCTCCTCATCAAAAATAAACCTCTAAGTGGTCCACCAAATTTAGATCTGTTTATTCATAATGTAATGCCCTCCATGACATGCGTGGGTCAGAACCTCGGCAAAAGCTGAAAGCACATCTGTTGTTTCCTTTATTTTTTTCCAAACCCTGCAATTCCTCAAGCTTCCTTTTTACATTGTATCATTTACTGCAAATTATAGGATATAGATGATACTCATTTAGTGCCATTTTCCAGCCTTGAGAAGTATTTTGGAAGTGTTGCATTATCCAAAAATAGATGTAACTGCAAAACAATAGTGTGGGTTATGTTTTTTTTAATATGACGGGGGTTTAACTACTTCCCTTTCATGTCTGTCTTTTCATGACTTTTGCCCTAGCTTCCATTTAATACTGAGAGCTTTCATCTGCCCATTCTAGGTCTGCTTTGCTGTGACCAGTCACCATCCTCTTCATACTTTAGTAAAGAAATTGCAATAAGCTAAGTACAACCCTGCATTACAAATATTATCCAAAGACTCATTCTCTTGTTCTCTTTTGTGTCTCTGTCTTTCTATCCACCTTTTTGTGGACTTTCCTCTTGTCTTTCGCCCCCTCCGCACTTCCTCTTTTCTGCAGTCCCTTATCTTTGACGAGGTGGACCTATCCGATGCCAGCGTTGCAGAGTCCAGCACAAAGAATGTCAACAACAGCTTCACAGTGAGTGCAATTGTCATCTTAACACCCACACACAAACACTGGGTGGCGGGCTGGGTGTGGGGGGCTGGAGGGGGGGGGGGGGGGGGGTGGTCACGTGCAGAGGCACTTGTTAAGCAATGAGACTTGAGTGTGTCACAGCATGTTGTTGGTGAGTAGCATTATGTGTGCAGTGTAGATCCCCCATATTGCCATAGTGATAGTTTCATTTTATGGTAACTGATCATCATAAAAATGACAATTCATTTCTTTCATTATTGTATGTTTTGGTCAGTTTTAGGTTGGATGATTGATCTGGTGTTTGAAAACTAATAGATGCCATCTTGATTTACTGAAGTCACTGTACTCAACTTTAGATGTCAAAGAATGAACAGTTGATTTAAAGCTACAGTATGTACATTTTTGAAATATAAAATATGCTTTAAAACATATCTTAATGTGGAGAGGTGTTATTAAAGACCTCTGTAACACAGGCTCATTGTACAGCCCGGCAGCAATACAGAGATATGTCTGTCTCAATTTTTGAAGTGAGCCTCTTCGATCTAGCCAATCAGAGAAGGCCCAAGTCAGAAGAGGGAGGTCTTAGGTATTAATCAACAACGCACTTCTTGCCTTCATATAAAGATAGACATAGCAAGGTGTGACATCAGAGTTGCTGCTTACAGCCGGTGCCATCTTTTCTGTTTGGAGCCAGGGCCTAGCGTTACCTACTTTAGCCACATTGTGGTACAAGTGCAGGTGTCTTACTCAAGTAACATTTAACTCACCAAAAATTGTAACAATAGTCCGACTCAGTGCGAGTACCATAGCCAGGGAGGGCAGCAGGTGAGTGAACTGTCAATCAACCCCCACATCAAAGTTGGTATAAGCCTTCAAATCTTATTAACATAGCAATCATTTCCAAAATGACCACCAGCACACTTATTAGAGGCCCTGAATTTAGCAATAGAGATGATAACATCTTGTTGAAAAAGTTATTGATTTAGTATTTCTCGAGAGAAGTAGATCGAAGCCAGCATTGCCCTTTTTAAAGTACTTGGCTTCAGTCTCAAGCCATGGTAGTTTCTGCTTGGTCTCATGCTAGCACTAAATTGGTTTCCAGAACTTGCGTAATGTAGCTTGGACGAACATCATCAAAATATGTCATCATAATCAGTGTCCCTCCTTTTTTTGTGATACTTACATTTTTCTGCCCCCTGTGGAGATCAGAATAGTACATCTTGAGTTGATTCAATGTCTCCGCAGCCCTCTGATTGACAGTATGTTCTATTTTTAGCACTGAATGATGTCTCAGGGATGACCTAAGCTGGTTTGAGCACGTTTTTAAAATGCCAAAGCTATTCCATGGAGTCCTATTAATTGCATATTGACAACAGGTACTTGTGTTTTCTAATCTGCACTCAGTCACAGTGGACAACACTTATAGCCATTATGCATGCAGCTAGAGATCCATCAGGGTTTACAGGAAAGCAGCATTTGCCCTTTTTAGGAAAATGATTCACCTAGCGTATTGTACACCTAAAAATACCAGTCCTGGTTATATTTAGATGATAATTTGATACATTACCCAGTGTTGCTCTGTATGTTATGTCATATGCTGCTCAGAACACATCTACCATGAGAAAATGAGCGATGTTACTATGAATGGATGCTCGTTCGGGAAGAAGAATGAGCAGCTGAGTTGCGTGAGCGTGTGTGGGAAGTGGAGGCACATGAATACGAGTATTATGAGCGGCAAGGATCCAAACAGACAGTGCAAGAGCTAGTAGTGCCTTGTCCTTTCTATAAATGTCTCTCCTCTCCCTGGGTGTTGCTATAATAAGAAACAAGGGGGAGGAGGAGGTAGGCAGGAGAACAGTGCCCAGAGGAGAGCACGCAGCTATTTATAGCAACTCCTTGAAATGCTTCGCTGGCTGCTTAGGATGGCTTAACGTCAGCCAGATTCATAAATAAGATTAAATGCGCTTGTCACATGTGTGTACGGTCATGACTGTATGTGTTTGTGTGTGTATGAGATGTGGAGTTCATAAACAAGCCAAGTTATTTGTCCATGCTCAACATGTCCTTATGAGCATCAGCGTGTCACAGACATGGGGAGAGGGAGGTGAAGGAGAGGGGGATGATGATGAATGAGGAAAGAGCGGAGGAAGTGAGGGAGAGGATGAGCACAAGGACAGAAATACAGACAAATAGTTGAGCAATGTACACCCAGATGGAGATGAAAGAAGAGCGTAAAAGGAATACAGCACATTACAAGAATGATTGATGGGTGAATGACTGCAGAGCAGTAGAAAATGGCAAAGGGAAAAGACACAGCAAGGTAGCGCACTAGAGGAAATCCTGGAGTGATGTCACACCGTCGCTGACTGCACTTGCACACATACTCCCAAGGGGGGAAAAGAGAAGGAGAGAGGTTGAGCGAGAGAGCGAGGCAAGAGCGAGCGCTGAGAGTCGGGAGAGGAAAGACGGACGCAGATGAAAAAAGAAGGAGAGTGGAGAGGAAATGAAGACAGATGCGACTGAGCTGGAAGGAGCAGTGAAACATAAAACCAAAGGTAACGCGACCTCCTGCTGAGTGGTGTAGCTCACCTGCAGCAGCTACACGCACACATGCAAATCTTTCGAATGTGAATCAACCCAGACACAGTCACGCACACCGACAGGGGGAGACCAGGCTTCATCAGACAGGTTATGCGATCATGAGCGAGAGGGAAGGAAGGAAAGGGGTGGTGGTGGTGGTGGGGGGGGTTGGGGTTGGCAGGGGGGGGTGGCAAAATAGAGGGAGAAGGAGGGAGAGAGAAAGACCACTGCAGTGGAGGCATTGCAGAGCTTTGCTCCGACTGTGCAGAGTATTCAGCAGTCTCCGTCTGGCTTTGTCTGTCCCGCTGTGTCTGTCTGTGTGTCTGTGTGTCTGTCTGTCGGTCGCCCCTCTGAGGATGAGTGATGCTGCGATGCTGCTGGCGTCCTCTATGCAGGTTGGTGCTACTTTGAGTGATGTGACGGTTTGAACGAGCAGTTGACTCATGCCAGGACTGAGATGCCATAGCGATACATGCTCAGTTGTGTTGGACTCTATGCAGATGTCTGCCCTGCGTGGTTAACACGTGTGCATGTGCTTTCTCAGAGCGGACACAAAGGACCCCCGTTGGAGTCCTTTAGAAAGAATGGGACCTACCAGCATCATAGGGAATACTTTAAAGGCACTAGACTTTAATTAGGCTTTCATCGTCTCATTCTTTCTGCTTTTCTCTAGTGTATTGTACAGAGTAGACAGGCATATGCTTATTATAAAGGCTTCAGCAGTAACTATTATACAAAATGGGTCTCTGTCACTTAACTACAAGGCATCTGTGGCATCTTATTTGTTTATTTAATAGGGACAATACAAATACACGCTTTTACATAGAAAAAAGAAATGCGACAGATGTAATGTATAAAGAGTGGTTTTAATGAGTTATATAGGGGTGAAAGTGTTTGTGTGTGTATGTACATGTAGGCGTGTACATGTATGGGATCCATTCAGCGCTCACATCCATGTTGTTGTTGTTGTTGTTGTTGTTTAAGCCAGTGTTTTGCTCGTGCATAGGAAAGGAGCCTGCGTGAATATAGGATGAGGCAGTGTTGCTGTAGCGCGGAGCGGTAGCACCAGCACCTTGAAGTCCACGTGAGAGAGAGAGCGCAGCCCACCCCACCAAACCCAGAACTCATTACACATTCAGCAGGGACGCGCCGCCTCTCTCACTGACTCACTCACGTTTATTAGATTGGCTCGGTTATTACTGCCCACTGTAAACCCATGAAATGAATCTCAAGGAAATTCCGCCCAGCTTTCGAATCGTGCACATCAGCGCTCCGATTTGTCGCGTGGTTAATAAGTCTGAATGCAAAAGCTGCAGACAATTACTGTGCGTGTTTGTGTTTGTGTTTGCTTGTGTGTGTTTGCTTGTGTGTGTGTTTGTGTGTTTGTGTGTTTGTGTGTGTGTGTGTGTGTGTGTGTGTGTGTGTGTGTTATAGGGAGTGAGCAGCTGTGACTGTTCCGTTCCACCTCCTCTGCTATTGTGCTGCAGGTCCCAGAGGAGACTGTATTTCTATCATGCGCCTTTGCATGTGCGTCTGTGTGTGCGTGTATGACAACAGTGACGGGTGTCCCTCATTATCAGTTCATCGTTATGCTATTTTCCTCTCTCCGAAAAAACTAATGAGACTTAAGACCACATGCTCTGGTAAAATTTCAGATGTAGGTGCCGTTGAGTATCTTGTTGTCATGTTTCACACACTCGTATGATATATACAGATCTGAAGGTCAGTCGTCGAGGGAGGTTTTCCATACTTGAGGGATGCCTAGAGCCATTTTTGGAAACGGCTGTTCCTGTTTCCCCTGGCAACCAATTTATTACTACCCCCGTTGCAAAGACACAGAACACAAGCAGAAAGACAGGATGATCTATGTCCAAAGGGATCAGTTTGCACACGGGCATACATATATATACACACACACACATACACACACACACACACACACACACGCTAATCCTTTCCACTGTTCCTGATGGAAGCTTGTATTGTGATGAGAAAAAACATACAATAATCTGAAGAGAGAGAGAGAGAGAGCAATAAAAGAGAGAAAGACCAATCACTCTTTACATGGTGAAAGAGTGTTACAGTAACAGCTGATCGGTTGGAGACTTAAATATGAACTGCAAACACTCAACACACAAGCAGCTGAATAAACTCTCTCACACACACACCCTCACTAATTTGGGAGTCGTTGTCTCCACTTATATAATAAAGGAGGAAGAATGCTGATGTGATTAGCTTTAATATCAAGCGAGGGCAGGGAAAGGACAAATATCACACACAAAAAAACACTCCCACACACACTGGTCATACACACGCAGAGCTCACAGGGACATGACATGACATGTTGTTTTTAAGACTTAGGAGTAAGCTCATATTGATAAAAGGTCATGGGATGGATTAGGGATGAGTGACTTATCAAGGAACATTTTTTTCTTTATTTCTTTATTTTTTTTAAATCTTTTTTTTACCCTTGATTAACAGAAAGAAAGAACTGTAAATGAGAGTTATGCTAGATGGCAGCTTTTCATCCATTGTCCCTGGCCAGATGTTAACATGGCAAGATGCTCTACACCAAACAGACCAGCATCCACTCCCCAGTTTTCATCCAACTATTTTCATCATTGTTAAAGCTGTCAAATAGACTATAATGTCAAAAAATAATTAAAACTGTCACCATTTGAAGGGAGATAGCATGTAATCAGACTCTCGTGTTAAAAAGCCACGTTTTCTGTATCATTTCTAGCTTTTGAAATATTAAAAGGCACTGTAAGTACTGTGGTATGTTGTCGAATATTTAATTATTTATGAAAAATAAAAGATTAACCAGATGCATGATTGCACCCTGGTTTGCACTGATTGGTTGACTTGATTGTCATCTGCTGTGTTATTAGTTCACTTTGGTAGACTATTGTTTCATCTAAGTCGATGCCCAGTGTTCACAACTCTCCGCCTGATGCTGCTTTGCATCTTCACACCTCGAACACAGGCGCCTTCTCTCATGCAGACTCCCATCGAAAATTACTGACATCCTGCCGCTTCTTATCTCTTAATGGCTGCATGTGGGAGTGCAGTGTTAATGACAACAAGAGGTGAGAGGCCAGGAGTCAGGCAAACAGTATAACTATGTACTGTAGCCTCTACTGCATTATATACTTTGTGTGTTTTATTCTTATTATATTGAATTGGTAATTTCCATAAAGCTGACTCCACTGGTATAGCATTTAATGTTGGAGGTAATTATGTATCTGTTAAATAATACAACGTATGTCACGTTCTACCACAGCTTTGTTTGTTGGGAACATGTGCCTCAATACCAGATGGTTAGCTTAATACAGGAGGCTTTATGCAGAAAGCTGTGTGGCTGCAGATATAACTTGAACACCCCAGCACACACACACACACACACACACGCACATGCACAGTAATGTTGGTGTTTGTTCTGCACCTGCTGTTTTCCACACCTTGTAAAAGCCTCAGGTGCTACTGGTCTAAACAGGACTCTGCGCTGAACAGAAAGAAGGGTGCGGAGAGGGGGGGGGGGGGGGTTGGTAGGAGAGCGGAATAGCCCTCTGAAAAAATGACTTACATCATCACAAAATCGTTCAGGGCAAAGAGAATACAGTTTCTTTACACTGTTTCACTCCACCTTTCTGTGACTGGTGTGAATGTGTGTTTAGTCTACAGGATGTGTAAACTGGGCAGGTTATTGCCTAAATGAGTGTAATTCAAGAATAGAATGAAATAAATAAAGAAAGAATACAACATATGGTGTGCGGCACACAATGAAACAGACCATATAATGGGAAGTTAATTACAGTTCAAGACTTTCACAAGACTTTCATTCACAAAAAAATGAATGCTGATTCTGTAAAAGCTGCGGTGTATATATAAAAGGAGATATATACAGCTCTACTGTCCCGTCATGAGGTGCTGATCAGTCAAATAGCTTTTGCCTGTATTTACAATATCAGAACAGCTGTAAAATATGCGTCTTTGGTCTCTGGCAGTTTATATTTCATGGTGTTCCTTTTTAGAGATGCAAAATATGGGAGGAGGAAATACAGTTTTAAACAAGTAGCCACAGCTTCTGATTTATCATTGATGACTGAGGGGGAAAAATTCAGTTGAAATGTAACATCTGGGAAAGCAGGTGCAAGTCTGAGGCGGTCACAAACAGCGACACCAGACATAAACTGTGAGCAATGAGATGACTTGCACTCACAAATAGTTGATATTAAGAGAATACTTCAGTAACAGCTGTAAACAATATCGCAGCAAAAAAATACAAGAGACTTTAAAGGAGCTCTCTGTTCATCATCACAATACCAAACCAAAGAACTGCAGTAGCCGCCTTTTACTTTTCACACATTTTTATCACTGTTCATTTGTGTCTCCTTTGACTTCCTGGTGAATGTGTGTTTTTATGTATGATTTTAATAGCTCAGTGTAATTTGATTGAAGCAGCCAATTAAATACATATTAAAAAGAGCAGTTTGATTACTGTTTAGAGCAATAATCTAGTACAAAATCCTGTGAAAATATTTGTTTTATAGCTCTCAGAGGCCCTTTTTATTGTTGATTTGATGACATTACACTATTTAGCTAATATTTGCTCCGTATGTTCTCTTCCCGTGTGTGCGTGTATGTGTGTTTGTGTGTCTATTCGGTTCTGTTTCTAAGGTGAAGAGAGATAACATAAGGACACGGTGAGTTAGAAAGAGTTGGAGAGAAAGAAGAGATGAGGGAGCATGAATAAGTGATGGGGTGTTGAAAGGGTGCTGTATGTCTGTAGGGTTATCTACAGGGAGACTGTCCTTTAAACACACATACACACACACACACACACACACACACAGGGAGGACAACAGAGGGGGAGGCAAAGGGGGAGAGAAGCTCTTAGCCTTTACTGAGGCGCTTCGCCTGTCAGCACATATCTGCCTCAAAGCAGCATGAAGAGCTAAGAGCGAGAGAAAGAGAGGGTTGAGAGAACAGGGGGGAAAAAATGCAGGAGTGAAGGAAAGGACCAACTCAAGAAGGTGTTAAGGGATGAGTGAGCGAGAGTTAATGAGAGAGAGAGAGAGAGAGAGGGAGGGGGCTTCTCATCCTTTCTCTTCCTTAAAGACAGAGTCGATTGCTCTCTTCTCTCAGTGGCACCGCAGGCTGAGGAGGAAAGCACAGAAAACCTTCATCTTTCTTTCTCTTTCCCCTTTTTTCTGTCTATCTAGAGTATCTGTATCACTCTCTCACCGGCGCTCATATCCCTCCACTCTCCCTCCAGGTGATCACTCCGTTCCGTAGGCTCATCCTCTGTGCCGAGAACAGGAAAGAGATGGAGGACTGGATCAGTTCGCTGAAGTCCGTCCAGTCCAGAGAGCATTACGAGGTAAGAGTCCCTTTTGCAAATCAACAGATAGACAGATCCATGCAAGTTTGTTGGTGTGTGTGTGTGTGTGTATATGTGTGTGTATATGTGTGTGTTTATGTGTGTTTGGTGAGCCTAAGCAGAGACAGATGGGGAGTGATAAGAGATAGTGCCGCAGGAACAATAGCTCTATGATTAGGCGTATCCTCTTTTGAAAACAAAAATGTAGCTTTTTCTTTTTTTCCTGAATAATCCTACAAGAGGATGTTTCTAGAAGTGAATGTACAAAGATAGTGTAGTATGATTACAAAAGGTTTCACCATCAGTGTTATCTAGACTTGGTGGTGAGACCAGATGGGCGTGTAAAGTGTTGTGGGAATTAGATTTGCATGTTATGTACTGTAGCATGATGTACAGCAATAGAAGCCATACACTCATATTCAGCTCCAGAGCTCCAGAGCACCACCACCATGGATGCACATAGACAATAACAGGTGCACTCTAGAGTCAGAGATACTGAGACACAGTCAAGAAGACACACAACAACTCACACTCATGCTGACTGTCATAAAGCATGTTTGATTCACTTTGATTTTGGTGACTCTAATGAATCACTAGTTAATAATAACAGGAGGGTGATGGTGTCAGCTGTCCAGTCAGATACCAAAACACCATATTAGTTCTTACCTTTGTTCTCCAAAACAATCCTTTTGGGATCTAGACAACATTTATAGCGATGTGCAACTGTGACAGACCTGTAAATGTTTCAAATATTCCACAGTCAGTGAAAGATGCAGCAAGAGTCTGAATCTAGGCTATGTGTTGACAGTGACAGGTTGTGGCGAGCGCAGGGAGAAGGGGAGCGCAGGAGGAAGCCAGTACTGCATGTTAATAGCTTTGATTTGGGAGGGAAATCTTATATAAGACCCCATCCCTCACCCCCTTACTTCACTGCAATGCAGCAGCACCCCCAGAGCTCACTCACCACAGGGTACACACATATGTACACGTGAATGCGCACACACACACCCCTGCCAAGATGTCAGCACAACCCGCATTTAATTACCGTGTTCTGTTATGTATCACGGGAAGAATTTTTTAGTGTCCCAGTTTATAAGCACCTGTTACAATTCTACTTATGAAACAAGAGCTGCATCCAGGGCTGCGCCAACTACTGCAGACGCAACGCCCACACTTGTACAATACACTACTCACATTAGCTCGCACTCCACAGTGGCTCCCCGTACTCTTGTGTACACAGAAGCGTTCAATTTTTCCTGACCAGGTGTCACTTTTCTAAAGTCGTGGAGCAGAAGAGTCACTAATGACTAGTGGAGCCAGCGGAGGGGTTTTTCCTTCAGAGCCCTGCTGTGTCAGGCAGTTTCCGAGGCAGTATCATCACGGGAATCAGATTCATTGCCAAATAAGTTTTCACATAGGAGAAATTTGCGTTGGTGTAGTGGTGCATAACAATTTGAAAAATAGAAAGTAAGAGAAAAAAACAAGCATCTGTACAAAGTGAGAAAAATATGGCTACCACAAAATTATTATTATTAGGAATGAATGGACTAAGACTGAAATGTGTTGAGTTATGTCTGTTGCTGGAAACAAGTAGACGCATGCATTTTTCTGTTGTTTTTTTATTAATATTTCATGATGTTAAACCCAGTAAAAAGTTTAGAAAAACAACACGCAGTAATTAGAGCCATTTGTAATATAAACCTACTGCAGATTCGACACAGTACTGTATATATTGTGTTATGATTATGATGATGTAGTGCACTGTGCTTGCCTTTTCTGTGACTGTCATCCCAGTGCTGCCAACCTTTTTTAACCTTTCCTTTGCCAGACGGCACAGTTTAATGTGGAACATTTCTCAGGGATGCACAACTGGTACGCCTGCTCCCATGCACGGCCCACCTTTTGCAACGTCTGTAAAGATAGCTTGTCTGGGGTCACGTCCCACGGCCTCTCTTGTGAAGGTAAGTGTAACAAAGATACGAGCACGACATACTGTCTTACTGTCATTATACACATGCACTGTTTTCTTACATAACACTCTTTAATCTGTGGCCTTTGGAAGCAGCTCTTGCTCATTTCTATATCTCATTACTGGTAATGCAGATGGACTAAGTGTCTGATATACCATAGCAACAAATCATTTGGAACTGCAGCCCTGTTAATTGACATATGGTACTATGTTGCATAAGCACCTGTGAGTCATTGAAATAAGAAAACTATGTTCATTGGATATGCTGGAGTGTGTGTTGTCTGTGTTGTAGAGTGGGATGCCAAAGCAGGAAGTAGAAGGAGTGAAAAGATCTTGTGGTGAACTGCCACATGTGTGTGTGTGTGTGTGTGTGTGTGTGTATATATATTCTGCCCGTATCCACATGTGTTTATGTCATACAGTGTTAGATAAGCATTGACTCGAGTTATCAGAACATCTCTCCATTCAACTATCATGAAAAAAAAAAATGTTCTTGTGAATGACGCCACATCTCCTCACCTCATCTGTGAAGGAACAGGGAAGAGGGGTGTTAAGGGGAATGGGCCATGGGAGGTTTCACACTATTTTTTGCTTTCTTTTAGCTGGTGTAAAGTGTCAGCGACAGACAGCAAATACTCACACGACTACCACATGCACATCCTCATCCTATTTTAATTTATGAGTGTTGGGCGGATCTCAACCGTATGTGTGCACACATTTTAACCCACACGTGCAGATACGTGTATGCCTGTTTAGCTGTGTGTGTATGTTTATTGGGGGCTGTGTGTGTGTGTGTGTGTGTGTGTGTGTGTGTGTGTGTGTGTGTGTGTGTGTGTGTGTGTGGGGCAGTAACAGCCTCTCCGCTCAGTGCTCATTATCCACTACAATGAAGCCCTCTCATATCCAGATCAGAAAGCAAAAGAAAGAACCATAGAGAGATGCAGAGAGAGAGAGAGAGAGGGAGAGAGAGAGAGAGAGGTAGGGAGAGAGAGAGGTAGGGAGAGAGAGAGGGAGGGAGAGAGAGACAGAGAGAGAGAGAGAGAGAGAGAGAGAGAGAGAGAGAGAGAGAGAGAGAGGACCAACTCATTAGAGCAACATCTAACTCTTCTGATCTAAATCAGTTCATTTCCATCTACACACACACACACACACACACACACACACAATTTTAACCAATAGGAAATGCAATTAAGATCGCTTCATCAAAACATGAGAGTCAGAGTTCACAATGGACACAAGGTAGTTAATGGAGCTTTGTATTGCCTTCATAGCCGTTCACTTGCACTTTCCTTTCAACATAGATTCATTTTATTCACTGTTAATATATATAACGCTAGGATATAGCTAGTTATAGATCCACACTGAGCACGGAAGTTGTTCGGTACAATCTCACAAGAGCTGACAGGTGACTGCAGGCAAACTGAGAGACAGTGAAAAGAAGAGTATCACCCATGAGAATTAGAGGAACAGTAGGTGATAATGGTGGAAAGAGGGAGAGAAGAAAAAAAAATAGACGCGAGGAGGAAAGTGTCTCTATTAAACGTAGAGAGCAGGCAGCCAAACAGTTTCACAGCAATCAGCACGGCTTAAATTTCCCTTCGATTTCCTGCGCAGGACAGTCGGTGGGGATTGATTTGTGCTACCTAGCTTCAAACACACACACACACAGGCGCACACACACACACACACATAGACAAACTCCTCTGCCTTTCTGTCTCTATTTCACCAACACATACACACAATGTTGTGCTCCAGTCTGCTTTGTGAATGCTCAGGGTTCAGTCTGGCCATTAACAGGCAGCGGTATCATGTCCTCTGTATTCTCATAATGTTCTACTAATGCTCTCTAACAGCATTTAGCGGTAGACTAGATTGAAACATCGATTGTTGCTCCCGGATATGACTTTGACTGAGTTTGTATATCTGTAGACTGCTTAATGACAAGATGTGTGTGTGTGTGTGTGTGTGTGTGTGCGTGTCAGTATTGTGTATGAGCAAGGGTGGGGTGGCTGGAAGCAAAGTTCCCCAGAGTACAGACATTATTCATGAGTCTCCTAAGTGCTTTATCCCTAATGGAGAAAAAGGCGAGAGCAATCTCTCTCTGCCTATACATCTTCATTGGGAAATATTCATGTTACAGTGTAATTACATTTTACTCGTGCTTCTTATTCAGAGCAACCTACATCAAGTACATTAGAGTCAAATGTGTAACTGCTTCTCCCAGTGTCACAGTCGGTAGCATCTCATGCATGCAAAGTGCGCCTATACCTTGACAACATTCATATTATAGTTTTAAAAGTTGCTTTATTGTATTCTTGTCTCATTCTTGTACTCATTGCTACTTAAGCTGTTTGTCAGGGATAGACAGACATTGTAGCTGAACACAAAGACAGGAGGGGGAACAGCTTGCCCCACTAAAGCTCACTAATGATGGAGCTTATTTCTAACAACAAGAACAAGAGGTGCTGTAGTTACTTTTTTTAACCTTTGGAAAACAACTAAGTTAGATGTTTCCCTCTGTTTCCATTCCTTATGCTGAGCTAAGCCCACTGCCTCCTGCTCCAGCTCTATATTTAACAACAGATATGAGAGTGGTATTGTGTTATTTTATCCAGACAGTACTGTACAGCAGGTATCTTGTAACATGGCGCTGGATCAATCGGTCCTGTGTGGTCCGAGGCTCAGATCTCTCTCTTAGCCTGACTTCCTGCTGCTGGATTGAGATAAATAGATTGAGACTTGTGATTTGGAGCGAAGTCCTCACGCCTTCCTTTTATCTGTCAGATACATAAGTGCAGAACAGGCTCAGAGAGGTTAGTAATTACGCCTACTGACATCTCATTAGGGCTTGATTCATTAGAACGCTGTACTTTGTGGGGTGTGTCTGTTTCTGAATCATGCATCAGTGTCCAATGTTTTTCAAGTTGTGGGGGGAAAAAAAACATCTATAAAAATCGATGACATTTTGCATTATGAGCCGTTAGCCTGAGAATGTTTAACAGTGACCTCTTAATTACCTCTACTATTATTATGATTATTATTTCTGTTATTTCTTTCCCTCATATAATTAACATTTTATTTGTTTTAAAATGAAATACAGTTTAATCAAAAAGAAAATAGAGTGAGTTCACAACCATTTACTGCAATGCAATTCATTTTTTATTCTTTTTACTCTTCAGCTGTATCCATCTAATGCAGCAATAAAATATGAAGCCACTGAGTGTGCTTGTAAAAGGTGGAAAACATGGTCAGACTGACAGATGTGTACCTGTTTGTGTTTTTCAGTGTGCAAATTCAAAGCCCACAAACGCTGCGCTGTCAGAGCCACTAATAACTGTAAATGGACGACCCTGGCTTCCATAGGGAAAGATATTATTGAAGATGAGGATGGGGTAAGTTTGTGTGTGTGTGTGTGTGTGTGTGTGTGTGTGTGAAATTATTCATTTGTTTATTTATTCTGGATTTTTTTTTTTTTTTTTTTTTTTTTTTTAAAGGTATTTGTGTGTTTCAGAGTTTCCCCACACTGTTACACATTAGGTCACCATGCCTTTAGGAACTGCTAACTAGTGTGAGAACGTGTTAGTCTTGTTTTCAGTGGAACATTTGTTACCTTTGGTGGTTGAAATGATGTTTTCAAGGCTTTTGCTCAGGCGAAGAAACAATAAAATTTAGAGGAAACATTGAATCACAATACTTGTATTGTTTTCCCAAAACAAAAGGCTTGTTTTAATTAAAGATAGTGAATATTGATGCAGAACTACAGCCACCATCTGCTCAACCCTGTTGTGTTTAAGTGTGTGTGATTCAATGTGTTTTTTGTTTTTTTTCATGTGCACGGATTTATCAGGGGATAAAGGGGAGAAATGTGCAACCAGTAGCAATAGAGAAAAGTGCTCCCATTAGACATGACGGATGAAAGTAGATAGCTCAAAGTGTTTCCTGTTTCTTGAACTTTGTGTGTGTGGAACCTGCAGATTGCTATGCCTCACCAGTGGTTGGAAGGAAACCTGCCTGTCAGTGCCAAGTGTGCCGTGTGTGATAAGACATGTGGCAGCGTACTGAGACTGCAGGACTGGCGCTGCCTGTGGTGCAAAGCTATGGTAAGACATCTGTCACATACGCATAAATTGTAAATGCTTAATTTGCCCCCTCGCTACATCACATTGGTATTTAAACAGAATGAAATGAAGTAGCTGATCATTTGAATCAGAGTTGTAAGGGCATTTAAACAACAGAAAGCTTAATCTCAGCATTGCATGTAGCGTGATTGTCTTTTATTTCAAATTGACTGAACTGTGTTGTTCAAATTCAATTTGCAGTTGCACAGTTAGGCCCTAACATTTCATAAACACATGCTGGTTATATGTTTCTCACTGTTGGATCTTGAGGGAAGGTCTAGTATTCTGTGGTCGTGTTTTCAGTTAGCCATCCATTCATTTGGTTTTCTAGCCAGCTGCCACCATGACCCAGACCCTGATAATCAGAAAGAATGGGTGGATGGTACTGGAATGATCTCTCACATTTATACTTTTGTTATTGTTATAACCATATTTCCTATTGACTAATTATTCGCAGTGGATGACCTACTGTAATAAGTCACTCAATTGCACACTACTGTTGTATTGTATATTAGGTTTGGTCATATTTTGATTTTTGTTTGTGGAAATGTGTGCATATACATGAATATGTATTTGGATGTATTGATTTTATGATAATCTATTTCTCACTTTTTTCATGGATAATGCACATACACCGGCATAAATGTACCAGTGTTAGCCAAATGAATAGCTTTCAATTGTTGAATTATCAATGTATTATCCAAGTAACAATAAAGCAACATGTAAAATAATTCATTATCCTGCTCCCTTTCAATCACCATGAATAGAAATGTTGGTCATTGCACTTGCACATCAGTGTGATAGAAATAACAACAAAGTCTTGAATGTTTCTGTCATATTTGCTGTTGTTGTTCTAGGTGCACACAGCCTGTATGGACCTGTACCCTCGCAAGTGTCCTCTTGGTCAGTGCAAAGTCTCCATCATTCCTCCTACAGCGCTCAACAGCATTGACTCAGACGGTAGGCACCACACACAGACACACACAAACTTACCTAAGTCACTTTTGGGGTATCTATGCAGACTTACATTCATTTCCTGGCTTTTCTCCCCAGTTGCATAAGCCATCCCCTTTCAAATGATATTAAGTCTGGTTTGCATCAAGTGACTGAAGTCATACCCCTCCACACGCATACAGACCAATGCAATCATGCTGACTCACTCGAAGGGTCAAAGGTTGATGCCAGATGTCACCTATGAGCAATCATTACATATCAGAAGTGAATAAATGAGATTTCATCCCATTTGGTCGGCTGATGCCTTCTCTCTGAACTTTGATCTTTTGCTCTGTCACATGGAAAGATGGTGGCAGGAAAGAGGAGAGGGCAAGCCTGATGATTCACTCTGGTGTGATCAACATCCATCCAGGCACACAATAATTCACACGCACACACACACACACACCCTTTTTCTCACCACCCACTTGACTTGCATGTGCTGGAAATGGAAAGACAATATTTTCCCGTCAAGTAATTGCTCTCAGTATCCAATTCCTGCTTTTTTATTAGCTTCCTGCTTGTCATAAGTGGTATTAGACAGAGGAACAGGGCACTGGTATGTGTTCCAGGAAACTGCCTGTTTCTTGTATAGCGAGGTGTTTAAAAATAGCCGTATCTGACAGGTCTGCTCACACCTTTATGAGGGCTTAAAATAGATCTGTGAAAAGAATATGCATGGGGAAGAATTATGATTAGATGCCTCCCAACTTGCAGCGAAAATGGACACACTTACTCAACATGAAAGTACACAAGTACCACAAAAGAAGAAGAGCTCTGCAGATGTCTGCAAAGCGCTTTGAGGCTCCCTTCAGGCTCAGTGTTCAACAAGAGGAGGGCAATAATGTATGTGTGTGTGTGTGTGTGTGTCTGTGTGTGTGTCTGTGTGTCTGTGTGTGTCTTATATTTATGTATGTATATATGTATGTATGTATATATGTATGTATGTATGTATATTGTTCATATACAATGACTCTGTCTCTGTATTTAAGTCCGTCTGTACACTTGTGTATGTGCGTATGCCAGAGACTACATTAAACCCATTCTAGATGGAAATCAGCACCTGCAAGACAGACTCAGATAAGCATGTGTGATTGGATTACTGTGGCAGAACTCAGCCTTACACACATACACACACACACATACACGCACACTGAGTGCACACACAGACCATTGAGTCTGTAAAAAGCTGGCATCGGCTAATTGGTAGATGGATAAAAGAGAAGCAGAGAGATGGAGGATGGGGAATCCAGATGAAAGGGAGGAGGATAAGACAAGAGCAAACAAAAACAAGAAGATGGGCAAATGGAAACAGAAGACACATCATTTGTCTTTCTATCTGTCCTTTTCTCACTCTGCATCTCCTCACGTGCCAGGACACCGTCAGCCCAAACGCGAGCTGGAAAGAGGGGGAGTTTGGTTGTAATTGGCTGGGGGGCAGACTGTAGCACGTGCTGAAGCATCGTGACTCTCCCCCTTCCCTCCCTTTCTCTCTCCTTCTCTTCCTCTCGCCCTCCCTCAATCCATCCTTGACAGACGAGATATGAGAGAGAGAGAGAGAGAGAGAGAGAGAGAGAGGGTAGAAAGAGAGATTAGAGAGCAAGAGGGGAGACGTGAAGACGGATGCAAAGGGGGAAAAGGAAAAGAGCGAGTGTCATGAGTGTCAGACACTCAAGCTAATATGCACAAAGCTGACAACACAGTGGGGGAGTGGTAGTGGGGAGGGGGTTCAGACTACGCTGCAAGCACAGAAACCTCTTGTTGCATTACCTCCCTACAGATTAGTGTATATATGCATGCATGTATGTATGTGTGTATGTCTGTGTGTGTGTGTGTGTGTGTGTGTGTGTGTGTTCGTGCTCTGTTGCCAAGCATGTGCCACACATTATTACGCTCAGTCTCACACACGCACTGGGACTTTGATGAGGTTGTTAAACGATGACAGAGTTGTTCCACGCCAGCCGCTTTGAGCTTTTACTCTGGTTACTGCTTATAGAGTGTTTAAAGGGTTAGTTCACCCAAAAAACACACAAAAGAGACTTCTGCTGCCACTCCAGTAAAGCAGAGGTGTGTGGAATACGTTGACAGGCCTCAAAGCATTAAACGCGTGTTTCATTTTTCCTTTTTTTCTTATAATCATTTCTCCTCAGGCTTCTGGAAGGCCACCTGTCCCCCATCGTGTGCCAGCCCTCTCCTTGTCTTCGTCAACTCCAAAAGCGGAGACAACCAGGGAGTGAAATTCCTACGACGCTTCAAGCAGCTCCTCAACCCAGCTCAAGTCTTCGATCTGGTCAACGGTGGGCCGCACCTTGGGTGAGGAAAACAAACTCAAACAAATTCTGATGTGTATTGACGCGCTCATACACATAAAACTTCAAATAAATATATGCATGCACTGCACTTCAAAGCCTACAGAATAACCAAGTGTGTATGTGTGTGTGTTTGTCAGTTTGCGCCTTTTTCAGAAATTCGACAACTTCCGGATTTTGGTGTGCGGAGGCGATGGCAGTGTAGGCTGGGTCCTCTCAGAGATTGACAAGCTCAATCTACACAAACAGGTAATACACAGCAACTTTTCCCTATTTCAGAAATAAGTGACTGTCACAAACGTATTACCCGCAATAGTTTGTACATCCAAAGGCATAAATTGCTAGAAGAGCTACAAGTAGATACAAATTCTTTGTCTTTGGTCAGTGTGCCAGTTCAGCTCTTTGCCTTTGCTTCTGGCCAGCTTACATAAAGACATACACGTATTATGAACACACAGGCAGGCAGGGACAGGCACACACAGGCCTCATTCTGAATGCAGTAGGCATGTATACTTAGATGCCAAATAAACCCCCTGCATGTGTTTCAGTGCCAGCTGGGGGTGTTGCCCTTGGGTACGGGCAACGATCTGGCACGGGTGCTGGGCTGGGGCCCGTCATGTGACGACGACACCCAGCTGCCCCAGATCCTGGAGAAGCTGGAGAGAGCCAGCACCAAGATGCTGGACCGCTGGAGCATCATGACCTACGAGATTAAGATCCCACCCAAACACAGCTGCCCCACCACGCCTGAGGGAGCCGACGACTGCCAGGTACTCACAAGAGCTGACAGATATTCACATGCATCAGTAGACCCTATCAAAGCCAGCAGGGTTTCCAGACAGGAAGATGAGAGTGGGAGGTAGTTTTTTTAATCTTTCAAGTACTAATGAGAGAGATGAGAGAACAGTTGCTTGCAGTCACCTTGCTTACCACAAGATACAGGGTTTGTGTAATATTTTCTTGGTACTAACAAACAGCCATGCACACTCTTAACGTGTTTTCTATGTTTTCTTTCTTAGTTTCATATTTCAACTTATGAAGATTCAGTTGCTGCTCACCTCACAAAGATCCTCAATTCTGAGCAGCACTCTGTGGTCATCTCCTCTGCCAAGTGAGTGACTCTGATGTAACAGCAAGAGCACAAACAAGAGACAAAAAGCGAATCTGTTTTGAACATTTCTGTGGTTTTCATTAAGCTGTACAGATTTGTACTATAGTAACTCAATATTTTTCTGTCATCGTATAATCACAAATACACAGTATACACCTGTTTGTAAAGATATATTGTTCTATTAAAATGGCACATACTGTAGAGCACAACGTTTTTCTAAGGTGCATAACTCTTAAATTTGAAATAGAGAAAAATTAATTTTATGGCATTCTTTAAAAAATAAATAATGACATAGTAAGTAAAAATGAAAAAGTCCAATTGGAAATCTCTCCATAGATTATCAGCTACCAGTTACCATTGTTACACATATTTCAATACACATTTTTTTTCTTTCTGTTTCTTAGGATCTTGTGTGAAACAGTGAAGGATTTTGTTGCCAAAGTGGGGAAAGCCTATGAGAAAAGCACAGAGAACGTCGATGAGTGCGACACTATGTCTCTCAAAGTAAGCCACAAAAACAAAGCCTTTAACATTGATCAGCCTGCGCTGAAAAGCAACACCCTCATTTATTAAATTTCTGCCAGTCGCTGTCCTCTGAATGCAGCCACAGCTCTCCATCTAGCCTTTGTTTGTGTCTCTTCTCCCCTGTGCCCACCAGTGTGCCATCCTGAACGAGAAACTGGACTCCCTCCTCCAGACTCTCAACACAGAGTGCCCGGCTGTACCGCCGCTTCCACACTCTACTCCCCCTATTGTAGAGGAGGAGCAGGAGGAAGAGGAGGAGGAGGAGGAAGAGGCCAGCGAGGAGAGCCTTACAGAGCTGAAGGAGAAGCTGGAGGAGGAGGAGACGGAGAAGGGAGGAGTTGGTTCCCAACACCAGCTGTTCAAAAGCAGGGAGCAGTTGATGCTCAGGGCCAACAGTCTGAAGAAAGCTGTGCGGCAGATTATAGAACAGGCCGAGAGAGGTACAAACACACTGTGTTATTATGCAGGGTAATATTATATGTGTTATTTATTGTATTCTTAATAGTAATAGTATAAAAATAAGAATTAAAATAAATGATGAATGATATCATGAGTAAAATTGTGAAGAAAAATGCAGAAATCACTGCTTTTATCAGTGCCGCAAGCCCTTATTTATCAATACATCACTATTTATGAAATGCAATACAAAGAAAGAAGAACTGGTAGACTATACTGTAGCATCTTGTATTGTCTTCATCCCCCCCTCTGTTTCCTTTATTCAGTGGTGGATGAACAGAACACCCATACAGAGGAGACGGAGCTGCCATCTCCCCTGGAGTTCAGGAAGGACAGCGAGGAAGAGAACAGGGACAGTGAGAAGGATGAGGACACCAAGGAGCTGGAAGCAGTGACATGTGAGTTTAACACTGTGTGCTCTGGTCCCATTGAACATCTGTGACTTGCTTGCAAACCTTTTACTTGCGTTTTCCCCTTTTGCCTCGACTCAGTTACATTGTGGGTCATTTCCAATACACTTAACCTGTCAAGGCTTGCCTGTTTGATTTTATAAGTCTTACACTTTGCCAGCTGGCATTGTTCTCCAACCACTCAATAGTAATTTTGTTTAATTAGGGGTTGAGGAAAATATCTCTATTTGGCCATGCCTCACCTAGTGGATGTGTTATAACACATTCCTTCCCTCTTTTCTTTGTTGAGAGAGAAAACTTTACTATTCACATAATGTATGGTAAACAGAAGAATAATGTTGATGAAATCATAGTGAAAGTTGTAAGAGCTTGTAAACTTTTCAAGGGAGTGAATGCCAATAGGAAATCACACAGGATTTAAATGTTGCCACCTTGTGGATATGGAATTCCCTGCACCACAGTGAACCAGACTCATAGCTAATGGAAAAAAAGTGCTGCTGACGCAAATCATGTTTCCTGTCATAAATAAACTCAAGGATTAGTGCTAAAAGTGCATGGAGAAGCCTGTTCTCCTGTGATATTCTACCTCCTGCACCAGGCTAAGCTGTTTATCTCTATCTTCGATCTCCACTGAAGTCTGCAGCAATAGAGAACTTAAATAATAAATGATGGTCTCTGTCTGTGTCAGACTGTGGTGGCAGGGCTACTATAAAGTCTGTGCCTGTGTTTATATGTATATGAATGTGTGTAATGTGTGCAGCCTTGCATATGGAAGCACATGCATGTCGCATATGTAAATGTCTGCTGTGCCTGTGTGTGAGCGTCTGTGTATCAGCCACAGGATGTGTTATTGTCTTAGGGGCAGAAGTTCTTCCTGTTTATCATGGGGCTGCTTCCTTCCTTCCACACATTTTCCAGTCGTTGGAAGACTAGGAGGTATCAGTCAAACCCTCTGCCTTGTATCCTCTCCTTGTTTCCTCTGATTGCCTCCTTACTCCTTCCTGACCTGGACACAAATCAAAAAACACATTGAGTAAGTAGGGGATGTGAACAGAAGGGATTGTTATCAGTGGTTTGGTCCAACTTGGCCTTATAAATAAATGCCAGCCTCCCAGTCTGCCCATCTCGCCTGTATTTGTTCCTCATAGATGATTCATATGATGTCAGCGTGAACAAAGCCACTATGGTCACTCCCCCTCACGTAACATTCAGAAGCTGTCACCATGCATTCACGTGGAAAAAAGTTGAACTGCTGGAAGCTAAAGAGAGGAGAAGCAACGTGGAGTAATTCTTTTTCAGAAGTTTTGTTCAAGCACATAGATTTCTAATGACATGTGATACATTTAAAAAAGATTACAAACCTGTCCACAGACAACATGAATATAATCATTTGATTAGGTTTACAAATCCTGCTAAAGAAAAACTAAAAAGCGTCTTCTTTACAAAATAGTTAACTAATCTTCAGAAATCTATTGATACCTGTTCAGTGTAATATTTGTTCCACAGTTTCATACAAATAAATATACATGTCACAAAACTCTTTCTAAACAGCAGACCACTGACCATTTGTTTGTTTCCCAAGCAGTATGGCAGCTCTGCCCATTCCCAGCAGCTGTAGTCCCTGACAATTATGAGTAGACAAAAGACCTAAAAAGTAATATGAGGTTTCTTCTTTGTGTGTCCAGCTGTAAAGAGTCCCTGTTCGCCTACGGAAAGGAGGGTGAGCCGCAGCACCCAGTCCTATGGCTCCTTCACCATCACCCCCTTCACCACCAGCAAGGAGAACCTCCCCGTACTTAACACACGCATCATCTGCCCTGGTAAACACACAGTAGAGACAGTACTTGAACTCATCACATTGCAAAACAAACAAGGACAGGCATCATCCAGACATTTCAACTACGCCAGCTGTGACAGATGTGTGTATATTTTTTGTGTGTGTGTGTGTAGGCTTGCGGGCAGGTCTGGCAGCCTCTATAGCTGGCAGCTCCATCATTAGCAAGATGCTGCTGGCTAACATCGACCCCTTCGGTGCCACTTCCTTCATCGACCCCGACCTCGACTCGCTGTAAGAGCCTGCTATCATCTTTGTTGCTCTCTGTTTGCCCTTGATATGCTGTATGTGTGTGTGTGTGTGTGTGTTTGAGCTTATTGACCGACTGTTTGTCTGACTGTTGCCCTACCTAGAGAGGGCTACATGGAAAAGTGTGTGATGAACAACTACTTCGGCATTGGCCTTGATGCCAAGATCTCCCTGGAGTTCAACAACAAGCGAGAGGAGCATCCAGAGAAATGCAGGTGAGATATACTTGTTTTATTGCAGCCAACAAATCAAGACAGCACTTTCTTGATGACTGAAAACAGCTGCATTTTTTCCACATTGGTAATTATATTGTATTACTTATGGTGAGAAGTGTCCATGTTTAGAAATAACTAATATTTAGTTGGGTGATGTCCACATTCATCAGAAAAGCTGATATTACTTATTTTCTGGCGTTCTAGTGTCTGACTGTAGTCCTCCCAGATGTTTCATACACATTTCCAGTCTTTTCAATTAATGTCACAACCCTGTCCCTTTTACCACACTTGTTTATCTCACGGTCTGCCCCTCCATACCCAGGAGTCGCACCAAGAACATGATGTGGTATGGTGTTTTGGGCACGAAGGAGCTTCTGCAGAGAACCTACAAGAACCTGGAGCAGAAAGTCCAGCTAGAGGTGAGAAAGGAAGGAACAGCAGGGCATACGCTGTGCTGTATATATAACTCACAAACCAAACTGCATCTCTCTACAGATATTTTAAATTCTTATTAAATAACACATCTACCATCAATCCATAGAGCCTGGTAAACAATCACCAAACAACGGGTAGCGATTTAGAAGAGGAAGCGACATCCTTGAACCTCTTAAATAACAGTATTTAAACTAAGTGTTGTAGATGTAAAGTGAAGCACCATTTTTGACCTCAAATTCAGTCAGAAACTGATTTGGACTGCTCAAAAGAGAGAATGTTCCAAGATGCTTCTCCATTTTGAAAACCATAAATAACCTCATGTTTGTATGCCTCCACCAAGCAGTCTTCCTTTTATGTGCTCACACGTTTGGTTGTAGCTATGACAGTAGACGATGCTTCAGATATTAATTTTGCTGCAAAGAAGCTAAACAATTCTAAAACATAAATGTTCCACACACATCTTAGACTTGACAGCACAGGAGATCAGTACAATCACCACAGTTTAAACACAGGCACCCAAGATTAGTGTCACCATTTCAGTATCTGACCAGATGTGAAATATGTTCACAATCTCTGCTTCTATTGCTGAGTTATGGCATTGAATAATGGCCTAAAAAGTGTTTTTGCAGTAAAATTATGATGTCACGATGAAATTGACCATTGAACTTTTGGATATAAAATGTCATCACTTCATTTATCCTTTTAAAAAATGTGTGTGAAACTTTGTCATAATTATCATATGAATTCTTGAGTGTGAGATCACCATGACTTTGACCTTTGACCACTAAAGTCTAATCTATTCATTTTTGAGTCCAAGTTGGCATTTTAAAAGTATAAATATAAACATTACGTTCACGAGAATGGGGCGGATGGACAGACGGCTAGACACAACGGAAAACATACAGACGGAAACCTGAAAATATAATGCCTCCAGCCGTGGCTGTTGCTGACGCAGAGGCATATAAAGCACTTACATCCCAGCAGATGGTCTGTTCTTGTGGTCAGGTGTATGAAGGCCATCTGCCAATTGTTCAATTTTCACTTAGCTTGAAACCACAGTGCGAGGACTGAAAGTGTCTGCTGGCTTTTGGAGGCAGTTTAATTATAAGCCTTGTACAAATTGCACTGCAATATCATATAGGACCAGACCTTTCAACACTGTGCTGAACAGGATTTTTTTAAACAAGTTTTATTTTTAGGCAGGCATAATGATATGAAATAATATTGAAAATGTACATGTTGGTTTTTAGTAAAGGTAAAGTAAATTAAAGTTGATAAATTAAGTCAAATATAAAGAATTGTGTAGTTTAAAGCAAAGTAAAACACCTGGTTTGTCATTACTAATTGGGGGTGTGGAAGATTGTCATACACAGTGTGTCATTTATACTTGATTATTTGATTGTGTTAAATCAGAAATTAACAGTTTTATAGCTTTATGGTTCTTTTTTTTTGCTGTGAAATCTATTGTTGCTGTGAGATTGTCTTTAAAGCCAGTTCAAATGGATTAGATCTGATGTTTATGAAACCTGCAGATACCCTATAGACACATATGCTCTTCCATTTCCGTGCTGGTCCAGCTGAGCTCTGCTTATGTTTTTATGTGTATTTCCCAGTGTGATGGCCAGTACATCCCCCTGCCCAGCCTTCAGGGGATTGCCGTGTTAAACATTCCAAGCTACGCAGGCGGGACCAACTTCTGGGGAGGCACCAAGGAGGACGATGTGAGTACATGCACAGTACACAAGATGTTAACACTGAACACTGTGTAATGTTCCATCCTGCTGGACATGCCCTCGGTAAAAACGAGCAACTCAGGTCACCTTTGGAGAGGAAAAGGGGTGTTTTCCTCCTCTGGCCCAATGTCAGAACTTGGCCAGACTCCTGGAACAGGGCTCCACCTCTCTTTTTCTATGTCTCACCCTTTCTCTCCCTTTTTCCCCCCCTCTGCTGTTAACTATGGAAAGACAGCCTGAATCCTGGTTTAACATGACCCTGATAGCCTGGAGGTGCAGGGGGAGGGACGGTTAGAGAGATATTTGTGCTTGTTTGTTTAAGGCTCAGAGCACAAAGGCTGCTGAGGGATTAGAGTGTCAGTTTGCACACATATACACAAATACACACGCACACACACCCCCTTAGTGAGCCCCTGCAGAGGTTATCCTTGGACATACACACGCATACAGTATGTACATTTGACATTATGTAACTGTTTTGCTGGAGAGGAGGAAACAGAAACAGGGAAAGGAGATTTAGTTCAACTTAGTCATCGGGGACTCACACAGAATCACAGTCATACATCACAGTCATAGGTTTGGTGAAAAAAAACATACTTAAAATATACATTATTTATACCAAAAACTGACAATACAGTGATCTTGCTTGTGTGGCCAATCAACATGTTGCTCCCTCCACTTTAAAACTCAAATGCAACACTCCTTTCTGAATGCGTTTTGGTTTCCATCTAGTGGCCAAGGCCTCACATGACAACGCCTCCGATCATGTTCTTTGACAATTTCATCTCAGAGTTGTCTGTCAGCTATCCAGCATTTTTTCTGCTGAGCCTCTCTCTATGTATTTGAGGATGATGCTGACTCCTCATGGCTTTGACCTTTTCACGGGCAGTTTGCTGACTGAGATCAATGTCAGACCTGTCGGGAGCGTCTCCTGTCTGAAACAAATCATTTCTCAATCTCGCTTGAGCTAAACTGAGCTGACAGGGCAACATGTTTCCTTTTAAGGGAGGTTTTCACAAATAGGGTTCAAAAATTCTCCTTTTCACAATTACATTAAAAGATAAGGTTATGGTGTTCATCTTATTCTCAACAAATATCATGTCAAGTGTCAATAGTGTCAGTATCAAGTGTTTTCTCTAAAGCTATATCTTATTCTTAAGTACCATAGACCTCAACTGTTGTCCAGAAATGATAAAAACACATCAATGAGCTGCAGTATTGCACTGGGTGATAAGTGCCTACAATACATCATAATGAACATGTGCCCTTCAATGTATTTTGACTCAATCACAAACACACCATCCTACCGCCATAAATACTCACCAGAGCATTTAATAGCTTTGAGACAGGCTAATGCATTGTTGGCTCGAGTCTTTTCATGGCTTTTGTTGACAGTAGATTGACATTATCCCCACAGATCTTCTGCGCCCCATCATTTGATGATAAGATCCTGGAAGTCGTGGCTGTGTTTGGAAGCATGCAGATGGCTGTGTCCCGGGTCATTAAACTGCAACACCACCGCATAGCACAGGTGAGAACACACATTACAAACAATACAGTATGAAGTCAAGAAGTACACATACTCTACATGTAAAAATACGTCCATCTTATCTACGCCTCTCTGCCCGTATCAGTGTCGAAGTGTGAAGATCACTATCCTGGGTGACGAGGGCGTTCCCATTCAGGTGGATGGTGAGGCCTGGATCCAACCACCTGGAGTCATCACGATCCAACACAAGAACAGAGCTCAGATGCTTACAAGAGATCGGGTGAGATACATAAAAGGAAGAAGGGGGTGGAATGGGAGCTTAGTGAAGAGCAGTAGGTGTCTGGAAAGTCTGGAGAATAAAAAGAAACATGAGAGGAGCAGTTAAGCTTTGGGTGTGAGTTATGATTGTAGATGGATAAAGCTTGACAAGAATTGCTTTACGTGATATATAGTTATCCTTTTTTTATTCTTTGATTTTCCCTGTAGGCGTTTGAGAACACATTGAAGTCATGGGAGGATAAGTTAAAGTATGATAAGCCTCCTTTGCGGCCTCACCTCTACCCACAGCAGTCTGTGGATCTGGCGACGGAGGAGGAGGCCACCCTGGTGCAGATGTGCGCACGTGCTGCAGAAGAGCTTATTACAAGGTAACCATCCAGGAATACCAGTCCACCACTCTCCAGGTGCACAGGCTGTACAAATACAGTATATGAGTCAAGGGAATGACTGTATTTTTTTCCTTGAAATGTGCTCACAGATATGTACTCTGTCTAATCACAGGATATGTGAGGCCGCAAAGACTAATGGGCTCTTGGAGCAGGAGTTGGCTCATGCTGTCAATGCCGCATCTCATGCCATCAACAAAACGCACCCGAAATTCCCAGAGGTGAGCTATTGACACAAGTCACGTAACACACTGACTAACATCAGGGGTGTGTTGCTTTGTCATTTGCTTGGCTCATGCTTTCCAAAGAAAGACCCACACACTTAATTCCTGAGTACACAGGAGCTGCTGTTTTAGTTTTAACAAATAGTTTTGTATCTTGTGAAATACTAAAAATTACAGTAGAAATAACTAACTAACTAACCACTAACTGTGGTTACGTTAAACCTGATGTATGAATGGCAAAATCTTAATATTTCTCAAAACTATGACGTTAAATAAATAATTGTCAGAGGCATAGAGTCTGCGATTACTCAACAAACTAATAATTCCAATTTACAGCCACCATGTAGCCTACTAGCTGAAGCTCTACCGTAAATATAAACCTACAGATGTGAAAATTGTACATAAAACTGTCAGTAAAGTAGGCAGGTAATTCTTACGTGAACTTTCAATCACTCTCACAGCTGTAAGCAACAGTAACAACAAAACAGGTTCAAATACAAAATGCATATGTTATCATATTGTATGGAAACCTAATTTACAACAACAGTTATTATATGTGTGGTGTCATTCTGTTATCTTTAGAATCACCTTAGTTTGATGTTAACATGTCAAAACAAAGCTACATTTTAGCTACAGTTCAACTTGTTTTGATAGTGAAGTCAGTCCATGAAAACAACGCTAGTTTAACTGAACTGGGTGTAAAACTGAAGCTAAGCTAGTCAAATGCTAACCAAAAAAAAGGCCTCCAGAGTTCTTACACATTTGTTATAAATATGATTTGTAAGATTTTTGTAAATGACTCTCTCCTAAATGTGTCTCATGTCCAGAGTCTGACTAGGAACACAGCTATAGAGGTGGCCAGCACTGTCAAGGCTCTGTACAATGAGACTGAGTCTCTTCTCGTGGGCCGAGTCTCTCTGGTGAGTTATCATGGCTTTAATCATTACAGAAATACCTGGTTTAATCCCTTTTACTCTTTAGTAATCATTGTTTGTTGGTGGTCTTAAAGGATAATTATCAATCTCATTTATCATGTTGCATTATGATTTTGGTTTGTGTGTTCCCCATTGTAGCAACTGGACCCACCGGAGGAGGAGCTGCTGTCCAGTGCTCTGCAGAGTGTTGAGTTAGAACTGGCCAAACTGGGAGAGATCCCCTGGCTCTACCATATACTGCAACCCAACGATGAGGAGGTAAGCATCTTGCACAACCTGTGGCACACACAATGGATATTATTACACACATATAGACGCACCACTTTGTGTGATAAGTAGATAACATTAACATCATGTTTTATTTATTAAAGGCTGTCTGCGCACATATATTGTACGATTTGTTGAAACATGGCTCCATGTAACGGGAGAGCTGAGTAGCTAAATGAAAGGCTATAGGTTGACTGTGCTTATGTACCAGGACCACTCTCTGGGTTACGGCAAGAGGAACAGTCGCAGCGGCATGTTTCGCATAGTGCCCAAGTTCAAGAAGGAGAAGGCCGCCAAGAAGACGAGCCCTCAATCAGGTAGGGTTGTGCCCACTTTTTCCCTCAGTAGTGAAAACAGTGGACAGGATGGGGAATCAAAGTATTTTCCATCTACCGAGGGGATGTAACAGGGAATCATTCACACGGCCGGCTCTGTCCGAAATGTAGTTACGCTATAAGATTGTAACCTTTCCATCTCCAAAGTGAAAACATGAAGTAAAAGCTCAAACATTGCTGTGACAATTAGATCCTAACAGAGATATAATATTTAAGTTGAGACAGTATGAGTGTTTTTTTCTCTTCTTTAGCTTACAGTTTATTTTAGATTTAAACTACAGACTGCTAACTTTTGTCTTTCCAGGAAAAAGAAGGTACATTAGATACATTTCATCTTCAAATATAGTTGATCATATACTCAGAACACTTCCACCACAGGCAGCCAGGGTGATTAGTGTGACGTGCTGTCATCCTTTGTTCATTCATTGATAATGTACAGTATATCTGACCACAGTGTTTAAACTTGGCGCACCATCTCCTATAACATTGTCAGACTTACAATGGACTGTTAAAGAAAAAGGATCGATGCAACCAGATATATCATCTTTTTTATTCCATGCATCCTAAACATGAAAACATGATGCTTACATTGCCGACAACGCAACTCCACTGCTGGCAGATCGGTCTGAGATTTAGGTGTGTTATGTCAGTAGCTGCCAATGTCACCTTTATTTTTATTTTTTATTTTTTTCTCAACATAAATTGAAGGACTTTGTCTGGAGCCACAGAGGGCTTTTTACAACTTTGTTCACATAATCTGTGGAGTTCTCCTTTTTAAAGCAGAAAAATAGATAAAGGTGTACATTTGTGAGTACATGAACACACACTCTCTCTCAGACACATACGTGCAGAATATACAAACTCGGTTCTGCCGACAGTCGCCGCGGTTACCTATCACCATGCTTCTCACTGCTATCATGTCACAATATGCATAAAGGTATCACTTCATCATAAACATCCTGGTAGAAACCCGAAGAATGGGTGTGTGTTTGAGGTGTGACATTCCTCAGTGTGACCCTAAGCATCAACTGGCACCCCCCCCTCCCCTCCATTCATGCTCTCATTCAGCTGTCAACATGGCATCAGAAGGCACAAAGTCAGGAGGAGAACAAGGCTGCACCAAGGAGAAGGTTTCAGGCACTGAATATTTCATTTAAACACAAAGCAGCCAGAAATCAAATCAGCATTTTTGTTGGGTTTTTTTTGTTTGTATTGAACATAAAAAAACAAGTTAAAAAAAATCTATATCAGATTTCTAATATGATATTGCTTTATAATACTATTAATAGCATTAATAAGAAAGTATAATACTTTCCTCTCATTGAGGGCTGGTTCCTGATTTACCTGGGCTGTATTTCCTGCAGACTGCACAGGCTTCCGCCTCCCTTTACTTTCTTCTTCTGTGTTTTCTGATCTAGTTAACAAAATGCATGCCCCCAACCTTCCTGGAACGCCATTGGCCACTGCCTTGTTCAGTCCAATCTTTGGCCTTCGTCAAACTCCTCCCTCCTCTGCTAGCTGCCGCCATCCGTCCTCCTTCTTTCCTTTCCTCTCTGATGCTCATTCCCCTCCTTTTACATCTTTTCTTTCAATGGTTTACCACAATTTGCACTCAGTTGTGAGGTTGAGTGCGTGTTGACATATTCACGTCTGTGCGCTGTGTGAGAGAGAGAGAGAGAGAGAGAGCGAGAGAGAGCGAGTACAAGCAGGCGAGTGAAGTGTGAGAGTGACAGTTTGTGGCGTATGTGTATACCTGTGAGGCCCTCTGAGCCTCTCTTTGCTCTACTCTGTGTGTGCGCGTGTGTGTTTGTGTGTAGTCGAGAGATGGGGCACAGAGGAGGTGGGCGTCTGGCTGGAACAGCTGAGTCTAGGGGAGTACAGAGACACCTTCATCCGACACGACATCCGAGGCTCGGAGCTGCTGCACCTGGAGAGGAGGGACCTGAAGGTACACACACTCGCACCTGTTACCACACCCCCACCTCTCAATGAATCTGTGTGAGCCGTCTCCTCTGACCCACAACTGACTCTTTCTCTATTCTATATTTCTTATGTTCTTCAACCTGTTAGATGTCTCCCTGTTTTTGCCACCTCTCGTGCTGCACTGCATTGCTCTGCTTGGCTTTTACTATCTGATCGTTGCTTGGTGACAAAGACTAGCTGTAACCCACTAACACTGTATCTGCTGAGAGGGAAAGTCTACAGGGCAGTGATGAGCTGGGATGGAATTGAGCAAACTGAGCTGTGCTGGTTTTAGAGGAAGTGAAAAGTCAGGCAGTGAGTTTAAGTGTCATATTTAAACTCGGCTCAGCTCAATTTGTATGAATCTGATATTACTGTTCACAGCAGAATGATGGGTTGGTGTCATGTGTCTTTACACAAATATACAAAAATGCACAGATCATGCTTCAACCCCCGGTTTTTGAATTTGCCCTGATGTGTGGGATGTTTGCACAATGCCTTCATTCTCAAACGTTTAGGCCACTCTTCCTCATGTGCAAAAGGAAACAAGAGACACAATCATGAGCATGAGTACAACCGAAGAGAGCATGAATACCCATAAAGGCTGCAAAGGGAAAAAAATGTCATTATGACATGAAAATCTTGTTGGAGTATACTGTAAATTAAAACAAAGATTGTACCTCTGTTCCACTGCAGCTGATCTCATGCCACCTCGTTCAGGTGGACTAGGGGCAGGTTTGCAATAGAGTTCTAAAAAGGGTTTTTGTTTCCCAAATTTCCAGTAAATCACATCAAGAATCCATGACGGCAACTTAAATGGATTGCAAAACAAAACAAACTGTGGTGTAAATACAGGATACACATCCAAGAAATCCATCAGTTGATGAAAAAGCAACATTGCTATGAAATTCAGACATTAGAGCCTGATTGATAATATGAATATTTGAGAGTTCCAAAATCATATATTTGTCCAAAATAAAGTTTGTACTTCAGTTGAAAAATAGACTTCAGTGCTCTCTGGTGGACAATCTGTGGTAATGTAGACACTGTCTGTGGTGCAGTTTCTTGTTGGTCAACATGCAGTTAATGCTGATATGAAATAAAAAGCTAATATTAGCTGATACCCTTAGACTTGGCAATTTAAAAAAATATTTTTCTTATGTAAATCAGTGCACAGCAGACAGGTTGCTTATGTGTAATGACAATTTAGCCCTCAGTCAGTCTTTCTCTGTTTGGAAAGCTGTTAACATCGTACAGTAATCCAAATGCACATATTAATATTCATTCTCTATCTTATTCCAGTGTCTTATACTTTGTCACTCAGTAATCTCATTTGTCTGATTACAGTGTTGCTTTTATTTTATTAGATAAAAATTCGGCTGAAGCAATTAGATTGATTAATCAACTCAAAAAGAAATCAATTTTGATAAAAATTAAAAAATAAAATAAAACTGTGAACCTATACTTCAATTGACAATGAAAATAATCATTAGTGTCAGTAGTAGATGACACTGTCCACAAAAGTAGATATCAGTCATATAGAGATGTTCTGACCTGCTGTGACATGTCAGAATGTCTTGTGTGAAAAAGACCTGTCCTTATAGCAATAATGCCTGCCAGGCAGAGTATGGACTAATGTGTGACGTACTGTATCTCTCAACAACAATAGTAAGCAAGCCTCCTCTTGCAGCTTTCAGTCCTTTTACAGTTATCTGAATGCTGCAGGTATCTCTTTCATCCCTGTTTCCCATAGTGCTGACAGATGTTATCAAGCTGCAATTACACATGTCAGATCAAATTAAATATAATGCAACCGGCACCACACTGCTTCATCACACTAGTGGTTGTTATGATTCACTTTTATCACGCAAGTCTGTCGTGAGTGTGGCTCAGCAACACTGAAATAATGTGGTGGGGCAGAATCATGATGGGTCATATAACTTTGGTTGTTACATTTTGTTATTTGAGTGGAAACAAGACTTTGTTATAGAAAACTAGAAGAGAATTTGTGCATTCTAAAGAAAAAAGGATAAAAAGGAAAGGAAAGGATTAAACAAGCATTTCATTCCCAGTTTATTAGGTAGTCATTATGGCATGTAAACATCAAATCTAACTTCATGAAATGTTAAAGATCCCCTCCAGACATGTGAAGAAATAAAAAGACTCTTCTCTGAGTAATTATATCATCACCTTCTCCCTCACTGAAAAATCTAGAATCTATGAATATGCAAATATTTTTCATTTCTAAAGTTTTCCTGCTTGACGGGGGATGTCTAGTTCATTGTATAATTCATTGTCAGTGTTTGTGCACTGGAGTCTTCAAGTTTCCACATCACACTTGTGTTATACTGGACCACGATCACCTCAGAACTAGTTGTGATGTTGTAGGTGTGTGTTTTCAGCTCAGATTTTCAATGACTACAGAGAAACTTTCTGCTCTCATTATATGAATGTGAAAACAGCTTCTAGTGTCAAACTCTGCACATACATCATTATACACAGTGAAGCTTAAACATCCAACTGAAGGAAAAGAAAACACATTTTTGAGTGGAAAGGAACTTGAATCCTCTGATGCACAAAATATTTAATACCTTCTAATGCTCATTTTTGACCCGCATCCATTTTGCAATAGTATTTAACACATAGTGGAATGTTTCATTGTAATATCTTTGAATCAAAATTATTTACTCATCCAGAATTTTAAGAAATAATGAATTAACTTTTTTTATTATTAAAAGTCATTATATTAATCTTTTGTCTTGCTATGTAGAGAAAAATGATTGTTTACACATCTAACTTAGATTTACAGACATGGATCAAACAATGACCCAAAAGGATGAAAGTTAATAGTAGGACTTTTTTTGTAAAACCAGACTAAATATAATCATACTTGTTTCAAATGTATTTTTAACACTTGAAAATAATGAATTTGTGACTTTCTCTTCATAATATGCACAATGCTGTACCACATCAAGTAACTAATTTATGTGCTATTGATCTGGATAGCAACTGTCATTACCATTAAGACTTTTGTGAATAGAATAACAAGAAGACAAAATAACTCTAAATTTAACAGTGTCATCCTCCACTTGTATTCCTTTGTCGTTCTCTCATTAAGTACAGCCATATCAACTAACTATGGTGTGTTAGTCACTGTGATCCTCACACATGCGTCTGTTGCACTGACAGCAACAACTGCTGACTTTTCAAACCTTGTAGCTATTATGCTGATAGTCATCCTGTGAAGCTCGTCCCTCAGGCACACTCAATGCATTTTGACCCTGTGGGGCATATACAGTACAATATCATCCCCTTTAAACACAGGGCTTTCCCTGCCATGACGCACAGGTTGGGAAACCTGTGGAGAGTTTTCCTTAGAGGAATTATCGGCTGAGATTTAAAAAGTCTTAAACATGAATACAGCTGCTCAAAAATGCTGGCAAGAATAGGTGATTTTGTTTTTTAAGTTTAATTCACTCGGGAGGCTCACTGCTGGTATCAAAATAGCAATGTGCCACCGGATTGAGAGACACTATGCTTCATCTCCCCCTGTGGCGCATGGCAAATCAACAAGATACCAAAAGTGGTGCAGTGGAGGAAATAACTTCAGTCTACCCCAATAAAATAGCAGGTCGCCAGTGCGCTACTACGCTTTGCGCCCTGCACTGGTACAAGACCCAGGCCCAGAGACTTCAGGCTCAATCTGTGTTCTGAATTGACTCCTCATCTTTTACATGTCCTGCAAGCAGCAAAGTCTATAATACTTATACTTATACTCATACTTATATCTGGCATGATTGGGACCAGCCATGTCAACACTGTCAGTAAAGAACAAAACACAATACAGTATTATCAAGTGGACTCAAGATCATAATTTCAAACAACTTTACCAGTTAAAGCTCCATAGGTCAGCAGCTAACTAGCTAAAACACAACAGGTCAAGCTATCTCAATAATCATTTTAAACATAATTATTCTACTCTCACATTTACTGTGAAGAACAATGTATATGCACAGAACAGTATATTCTGAGGAGAAAAACACAATAAAACTTACATGTGTCCCACAGTTGTGATTAGACAGTCTTGTAAATAGGTGGAACTGTGTGTGGGGGGGGGGGGGGGGGGGGGGTTCACAATAAAATATGTTGCTAATTACAAATATGTAAACAAATCAATGGTTACTATCAAGTTCTATTGAAAATACATGTGGGTAGAGTTTAAACCATGTTGTGCATTGATGAGGTAGTGATGCAAAAATTGTTTTCATGCAAAAATGAAATAAAACATTAAAAAGTGTTTATGATGTTAAAAAACAATCTAATTGAGGATTTAAGAAAATACTGAGTAATAATAGATTTAACGTGCAAAGATATAAAACCAAATAATTCACTTGGGTCACCTTTGATCCATGTTGTGCATCAGAGAGTTGAAGGAGACATGTTTTTTGTGATTTTTCTGTTATTATATACTGTAGTAATATTGAATATCTGTGCTAAATATGGTCACATTTCAAAACGAGTGGTTAACACATATTGAAGTGCCTCCTTCAAGTTGCATCATTAACTTATCATTATCATGTAACTTTTTTTTACCTTGCTGACGAGCTGATGTCAGCTCGTCACGCATGCCCATTAACAACGGGCTGTTCCATATCCATGGTTGCTATGGTTGTTGCTAAGGTTTTTTTATATGGTGTTTACAATGTCCACTCTCAATTGTCGGATTGGATATTGGCTTGAACATGTGCGAATGTGTTGATCAGAAGGGTTGCACCTGTAAACACACCCAACACTGATGTCACATTATACTGACACACCCTGGAGTACACTTCTACATTACTGTGCTTTGCAACTTCTGGAGACACCTTCTTTGACAAAATAGAGCCCCATGAATATGTTATGTCTAATTACAGTATGAATATAATGTTAAATATGTTCACACACACACACACACACTGGTTTTACACACTAGAAACATACATTTCATTCAACTTTATAAATTGGAAGATGACAACAGCATCAGTAAATGGAAATCATGATAGAGGGAGAACCACGTGGTGTAGTCTTTCTCAGTAACCGTAGATGTTTTCACCTTGATACGATTTGAAGTCGCAATAAAGACCAATTTTTAGTGGTAATGTTTAACTTGCAACAGAGTCGGTTTGCTTTAAATGTGTGTGTCTTCTTCTCCCTCTTCAGGATCTGGGGATATCGAAAGTGGGTCATATGAAGAGAATTCTCCAGGGAACTAAGGATCTGGCCAAGGCCTCCATGGTTGACCTTTAACCCGGAAGCAGAAGCTTCTTGAGAGGGGAAATAAACATTCTCCTCACGTCTGTGGAGAAGTTTAAAAGCGCCGTTGGCAGTGAAGGAGAAGATAGGTATTCAAGGATAGTTGGAGTGTATCCCTCGGCTGAGAAAGCCTTTGTGGTGTTGTGAACAACATACATTAGCGTGTTTGTTTGTGCTTTGGTGCCAAAATGACAGTCGAGAAAGCTGATGAAAGTGCAAAAGGAAGTCATGGATCTTCACAAAAAGCCATTTCTTAGTTAATATCCATTCATAGCACACAATCAGGTATGCAACTAACCATATGGTTGACAGTTGACTGGCTGTCTGACTTGTGATTACAAACTAGTAGCAAAACCAGGACTTCCATGAGTGTCCCCTTAGGGATTTAGTCTCAGTTCAGTTCAGTGTGTAAAAAATGAGATGTTTGCTGGATCTCTGCCTCACATTACAGAGCTGCAGATGCATTAAAGCAGCCTCTGGAATTCAGTAGCGCTGCTGTTCAGTGGAGATAGCAAAGATAAACTTGTAACATCACAGTCTAGGTGGCGATCTGGAAGGTGTGGTGTTTGAAAACAGTGGGATACTGTCGCATGCTATGCTTGCTCAACTTTAGATATGTTTAATTGCATGATTAGTGTCTTGATTTATTTTTGTGTGCAAAATAACACTTGAACAAGTTTTACATGAGTTAAGTATTATGATGCCATTTGTTACTACTGAAAGCATCCTTTTTTGGTTTAAATCAAACTCTTTTTCGAGCTTTAACTTATTTTGTTTGCATGATAATGATGTGTCAAAGATCTGTGTCAAGTGCCATATCTTTAGTCATTTAGCGTAAAATGTGCTTTATTGGTAGACATCATAAGAATTGTTTTAAAAATTGTTAATGAGGTATGACTATATGGAATTAATATCCGTACCAAAGTGAATGTCTAAGAAAACGTGATCGTCTGATGACAACTCTTTATTTAGTAAGCCAGTAGGTCTTAGGTCTGAATTCCATTAAACATGGGAGAAAGATTAGTATTAGTCAGGAAGAAAGTAAAATTGTTGGTCTAAAGCCAACCAAATATACTGTAGGGTCGTCTTTTTTTTTAAGGAATTTTTTTTACTTCTTGCTCTTTGCAAGTGCAAATCCTCATATCATTACATAGAATTAACGGTTCACCTCAACTTTTTAACTTTTGGCAATTTAACACAGTATTTAACAGTAATGAGAATAGGCTAGATAGCGGGTTTGAATATGTAATAGAGCAGTTGATCTGCAGCCTGCATTAGCATTGTTGAAGTGCAGCTTTTTTCCCCTTCAATTTACAAGTGAGATGTTGATAGAACACTACTTTTTCTTGTTAGTTTCTTTAAAACTGGTGGCATTACAGGGTATATTTCTATATGTGATGCTAAGTTTGTATATATATATGCACTGTATATACAGTATACCATTGTATGCAAACAATGTTTGTAAGTGTTGTAGTCTAATGCATTTGTAGATTGCTGACATGGCATGCATTGTCAACAGCTTACACATTTGATTGTGTATATTACACCATAACAATTGTGTATTGTTGATTTTGTTCTAATCTCTTGTACATGATAATGCTGTTGTATTTTAATGATGGTGCAATATTTTATCTCTTGTTTTGATACAGTCTCTGCAGCTTTCTGACATAATGTTTCTCAGTGGGGGAAAAAAACCTTGAAAGATGTTGTTTTGTTTTTTTCTTTTTTTTGTACATGTGCTCCTCTTCAAGGTTTGAGGATCAGATTTTAGAAATTAGACCCGTAGACAGACTGCTTTTTCTTACGGACTACAAAATTTCTTCCAGTGGTTCCACTAGTTTGTAGTTTTTGCTCCTCGTGCTTCCAAGATGATACACTAAAGTTAGGACTGTGTACATGAATGAGTAGAATGGGCAGACATGACTGTTATGTTAATATGTAACACGTATCATTATGTATTTGTGTGTGTGTGTGCGCGCATTTGGGTGTGTGTACTACAACAATGGCATATTGCAACTTGTCATTATCATTGGCAACTAAATTTACCATGTCATTTCAACTCTGATCATTCAGTTTTCCCCTCTTTTAAAAATAATTTATTGGTCATGTGTTGATTTCAATTCTGCTTTTTAACCTTCAACCAAGAATCAATTTAAAAGCCTTTAGTTTTACTGAATTTTGAGTGCTAAAATTGACGCTTTACAAGTTTTCATCCTTCACCTTTCATCCCAGTATCCCAAGTTATAGTAGAATGTAAGTGACTTCAGGGGCTCAGTACAGTGCAGTCATGTATTGTCCCTAAAATACCACCAGAGGGTGACCCCACACATCTCACATCTCTACCGCCCCTGAGTCACATTGTGAAACAGCATTACTTTACAGTTGCTTATGCCGACAATCACCTGTATCCAACTATTTTATTCAGTATAGTGTTGCACATTGGCATGCAAGATAAAACTTTATCACTTATTGTTCACCTTGCAATTGACAGCCAAAGATAAGTGTTAGTTACTATAAATCACAGATGAGTAAACATCAGAGATTCTTCCCCACTTTATTGCACCCTGAAGATCATTTAGTCTCATCGATAGAACAATGCCTTGTATTCATGTAGTGGATCCAGATCATCAGCTTGATGACAGTTGACCTTTGGCCAGCCAGACACTCTGGATCACTTAAAGCCTTTACACGAGTATGTGCTTTAATTGGAGTAGTATAGTAGAACTGCACACTGCCTTGTTTTTTGCAGTCAAGTTTAGCCTCACCTCCATTTGATTTCCATCATGTCAGTCACCAAACTGAATCCATTGACACTGTTGCAGTTCTCGAGCTGTGTCTGTCTGCGTCGATGCTATCTGTGTGTCCAAAGTGTCTGCCAAGTTCTGTCAATCTCAAGTGTTTAGGCCCCAGACTTCAAGGCAAGAGAATGCTTGACCTTTCCATGCAAAGTGGAAGTTGCCACCTTTCTCCCTCGCTGTGTTTTCCAGTGGTCTGTAAATAATGCTGCAAACTGCCTGGTTTTCAAAAACCAACGAAACCCATGCAAGGATCTCCAAAAGACAGGATAACATATAGTCTTTGACATGGTTCCTAAAGTGATGGGAGTAAAGTGAGTTTCATTTGTTTACATTATGTTTACAATGGCACAGTTTTAATTTTTAAGAATATATATGTAGGTATAAACAATATTTGCATATTTATTGCCTAAGGTTAAATGATATGACGTGTATTGTGTTTTCACATTTTGAATATAATGTTACAGTCGTCACCTGTATTACTATCTGGATGATTTTGGTAAAGTAGTTGATAATTTTTATGACTACTAAGTGACTGTTTTCTGTGCCTTTTTATGGTTAGAATGCATGGTTAACTATTTATTACAATTTGGAGTCACCAAGATGTGTATTTTTGTATTCTGAATAAATAAATGGTTCAGCTTTTGTTGTACATTTTTAAGGTGCCTTAAAACAGGCTACCTATTCATATCTCTCTTCTTCAATAAAACCAAATACATATGCAGTGTTTGTGACTCATTTTGCTTTTACATTTTAAAATAGCTTTAAGGAATAAAATGTGTTCCAGTTGGTTGTTTATAGGCCTCTCTTAAATTTAAAAAAGTCTGTTTAGCTTTCTTAATGTACCATAGGATAAATCAGAGCAAACAAAATATGTGTGACATTTCAAAGTTTGAAAACCAAAAGTTGAATAGCTACATTGTGACTCAAGACTGTGGGCCATCTGTGACATTTGAAGCTTTGCTGGAACATTCAAATCCCTGAGGAACGTTTCTCTCCACCTCCTCTCTTCTGATGAAAATACTCTCATCCACTCATTCTAGTCTTCCCATAGCCCCTTTACCATAAACTAAGTCCCTGTACTCTCACTTCACTGCCTTTTCTCATGTATTCTTATTTCATCTATGGCATCATGTTCTTTTGTCGCTTTCTTTTAAAAAAAATTCACTTCCACCTCTTTCACCTTAGTTTCATGAACTGTTGGGAATCTCCTAAACGTTTTTCCCCCATGAGGCACAAACCCAGTGATAAACCACATGGATTACATCAGAGTTACATATATTGTGGCTGTTGATGTGACCACAGGAGGCTGAAGTTTCCGGATTAGTAACTTTTATATTCAAACAAATGGAGCAGACATTGGTTAAGACAAGCAATCTATATATGAAAATGTAAGAACTGAGAACCTCAGCAATGTTGAGGAAGTGACAACATACGGGGAAACCATTTTAACATTTTTTTTGAGAATATGTTTTAAATGATTTTAAACATAAATACACAAGAGACCAAAAAAAAAGGACCATAAAAGTAAAACAATTGCATTTCAGCTTGAAACATATATCATCCCCTTGACCCCCTCCACCAATCCTCCCCTCAAACGCCTCCAGGCTAAACACTACAAACTACTGGTAACAAATAAGAATTCATAGCATATTAACAATTCATGCTGACAGTTCATATCAAAATGGGATCAACTAACATGGAAACATGGACTCTAAAAGCAAAAATTACAAGCACACAAAAATACAGTATCTCAGTCAGGGTTGAGCACTTACATCAATAAACACAAAATTTCCTTCTTCAGGATCAGAATGATGCTGCCAACTTGACTCCTATTTCTACCCTTTTAAGGAACTGTACTAAATGATCCCAAATTAAAGCCATTTTAACTTCTATGACTTATTGACCCTTTAATGGTCTCACCCAGTTGAAATATCAATAAGATCCCAGAAGCCTCCTAAGAAAGTCTGGCAGACAGTTGAGTTGAGCAAAGCATTAAATACACTCTAACCCTATCATAAGTAATCAACCCAACAAAAATTGGTTACTGGGAATGATGATTCTTATTTTGGTGTGTTATTGGTTTTATAGAAAATAAATAGGCTAGGTAAGTGAGTTTACTTAAACACAAAATATATTTTCTCTTGACACATCCTGAAGACAGCCAAATGTATGTAATTAGACATCAGTAACGTTGAAGTTCTTCTCATTTAAATTAGAAAAAGGTTAAATTGCTTACAGTATGTGAAGGACTGAGCAGTATGCCCATACCTAACTTAAAGAAGAGAATGCAAATAAGTAGCTAACCACTAATAAGTGTCACAAAAGGATATCATCAGCAGATTCAGTCAGTTTAGTTGGGTTAACGTAGCAAAACAAGAAGTTGACTGATGCAAATGATATGGCCTGTTAATTAAAGAAAGAACAGATGTCCAAGAAACTCCATCTTAGACAGGGACTTATAGTGTCTGACTGACATGGATCTGCAATAGAAAACATTTAATCAATAGTGCAAGTATTGATTTTTTCCCGTTTTCTCGTTTTCTAGCGGTTGTAATTTGTGTGATTTTATATGACCACTGTGCAGCCTTAGACGTGGTTTTAATTAGGGCCCGAGCGCTGACCATTGCGAAGCCCTATTGTGTCTGTAAACGACATGCAGGAGGTGGCGAGGGCCCGTTCATCGCTGCTTGCAGCTTTAATTTGTTTTCAAAGACAGTTTGTTTGATTACTCTGTCTTCGACAGTGCGAGTGCGACACACATCGCTTTCTCGGCGTGCGATTGGTGATGCCTGAAACACTCTTGTTTTCATGGGAAAACAGAAATCTCAGAAAATGGGGAGTTCAATTCATTTCTGGGAATCGGTGAAATTGATCGTAAGACGATTGTGGTTTTACCTTCTCGATCTCATCAAGTATACTTTCAGAGCAGGGCTGTGTCTTGAGAAGAATCAAGTCTGAAACTAGTTTGAACTACTATCTTGTCTCTATCAGTTTCACATTTTTACACCCTTTCAAAAACACACTTATACAGACAGGCTTTTATGTGTATCCACTCCTTTATGTAGACCTACTGCATTATGGGAGTGTCATGCCACTAAGGGGTCTTCATGGTTTGTTTTCTACATTCCATCTGTTTTGAATTGCTTGTTTTGTTCGTTTGTATCTCTTCTATGACGTTTTATTCATATTGATTGATTGATTGATTAATATTGATCAATATGATTATCATGTTTGCTTTTATAAAGCATTTTGTTTTATGAAAAACAGTTCAAAAGTTCTCATTATTATTATTTGTGACACACGCATGATATTGCCATTTTCTGGTGGCAATCATTAAGTTTAGAAGCCATTGATCCTCTCCACTTTTAGTTGTAAAACTAAACTAATTAAGAATAAGAGATATCCTGAGCCCAAGATGGGACAAGTGCAACATAACAGTAGTGTTAACATGCTGAAGGGGAATATTTGTATTTCCAGTAACACAACACAAATAACAGTAGAAGAAGAAGTATTGGGAAAAAAATAAAACAATGTAAGCACAAAAGCACAAGCAGACATACCAATTATACAATGTAAAAAGAACCATAATACAACCGTTAAGAGAGAAAAATACACACATATAACTTAAAAAAAAAAAAAGCAATATTGCATTCCAACTTAAATCATCTGTCAGTGTGATCCACAGTGTATTTCATTAACAATACAGTAACACAATGACCCACAATGTTTCTGAAGAGATGAGATCACTACGTTAACGTCAGCGAGAGGAGTTCGAAACGGGTGAATCGTCCACGAGTCGCCCATTTAAACACAGCGGCTACCGTCAGCGTTGCTGGAGTCCGTCACTGAGCTGTGAGGTAAAAAAAACAAAACAACAACGACTTGATAAAAGCAAATAACGATGTTTAGTATAACCCTGCAAATGACAACGTATTGCTGTTGTGTCGATAATTGAAACGACGTTACTGTTAGCTTGGTGGCTAGCTGCTAGTTAACGACAGTGAGGTGACATCACAGAACGAGCCGTCCGCGGCCTGGTGCTGCTGCTGCTAGCCTGGTGATTGACAGCCTGTCAACTAGCAAACTGCTTTATTTCACTTCGGACGACAGTCGTCTTATGTGTTCACATGGGGGTTTATGAACAACGTATATGTTTGGAGAATGTTGGGGCGGCAAGCCAACCAATTAGCAATTTTGGTCACGACTGCAGCAGAGAGCCTGAGTGACCGTGAACCAACATCAGCATCTACAGTGTGGCCTGCAAGCTGCCCACAAGCTGTGTTAACATTAGCCAGCTATTCTTCCTCCACACAGCCTTTGGTAATGTTGACAGGCAATTGAAATCATTAGCTCAGACTATACGTAGCCCGCAGCGTATAATATACCATTCAGACTTTTATATTATCAACAAGTCAGAAATGTTTGGATGTTGCTGTTTCCAGCGCCAGATATGATGCATCAGACATTATACAGACATCGTTAGCTTTGCCCCTTCTCTCTGAGTGTTTGAGCTGTGGTCAGAGAGAGACCACCACAGCGGTGACGTGAAAGGGGAGAGCACACCCTAAAAGTGAATTTACTTTCCAGTTGTTTTGAACAGTAAAAGTCAGTGTCAACAAACACTGCTTTGAATGAGAGGCTAAGATAGATGTGTGATGACATGATGAGGCGACACATCTGGGTGACTGTGTTCACTGACTGACAGTGAGTTTATGGTAGTGATTTTTTATTGCTGGATGAGTTTTCTGTGAAGTAGAGCATTATAGATGAATCATGTGGTCTATTTCATCAGATTGTTTTGTGACTGTGAGCTGTTCAAAATGTTACGATATTTCGTTTGCCATCACACCAAACAGAAAATCAGCTGTAATCATTTTAATTAAGATAATAAAAGATGGCTGAATTACATTTAGCTGCTTGTTTCCATGTCCTTCACTGTCACACTGGCATGGGTAGACTAAATGCTAGACTTGAGTAGCTAAAATCAGTGAATCTTTGATATTTTAGCTTGAAATTTTCTCAATTCCATTATTAATTGGTTATCAAAATAGTTGCAGAATATTTTTACGTGTCTGTTGATCAGCTAATCAGTTAATCGACTAACCATTTCTACTGTGGAGCATCTCCTCCCCCAAAGATTGTCTCAAGCCTCAGCCAGCACCACATTTACATCCTCTCATTTGTTGTCAGCTTAAGACATTATAGAAATCACTTCTGAATCCTGTTGGAGTTCATATTGCCTTTTTAGTGTCATTTCTTACTTGTCTGCCCCATTGATATCAACTGACCCAAAGTCACCTGTGCCTCATTAGAGAGTGAGTTTTTCTCATGTTCTTTTGTGTCTCTCTCTCTCTCTCGCTCTGTGTTTATCTATCCTTCCGGCCACCCACACTCACGCTTAGAAATTGGCCCGCAGCAGCTCCCAACCAAACAAGATTTTAGTCTACACAGTTTCTGCCCTTGACAGGTTGTTTTGCCGTCTCCCTCCTAAGATGATAGCAAACACTCCACTGAATCCCTTCGGCTTGATCTGCTCAGCTCCGGCACATTTTCCTTTTGCGAACGGTGATAATTAGTTTAATGAATCAGCCCATGAGGATTTGTTTAAACCAAAATGTAATTACACTTAATTGCCGTTTTTCTCTAACAAGAGTAATACTGAATACATATGGAATTATGTGGCCACGCTATTAGCATAAAGTGGTGATGTAAGCCGATTACGTCGATTCTCTCATGCTGTAATACTGAGCGCTAAAGTGGTAAATAAACACCAAACATCCCAGGCTGAGAGAGCAGATTTGCCATCTACCTTATGCTCTTCATCTCTGGTTTAGATAGTTGCAGCTATAACAGACATCATTGTGCCTACTTCCCTTGTGAGTGAATTGGGATGCACTGCATAGTTGTGGTAAGGCAGCAGTGGCTGGGCTGTGTTGTGTTTTTTTTTTTTGTACAGCCCACCAAAGCAACCCCGTGAGAAGCCAGGAGGTCCTGGATCACCAGAGGGAAGCCAGTGGCATGTACTCTGCCCCTCTGGTTCTCAGGATGCGAGACGGGTTGATCAATAGGACCGCCTGCCTGCGTCTAGACTCAACTAGCTGCTTTGGACCGTACCTCAAAGGAGAGGCTTGGATTTCTTGGGAAACTTTTCCTTCTTGTACACTGTAAATATTTTGCCTCCTTTACCCGCTCTTCTCATGCTGCTTACTAAAAGTGTGTTTCCCCTGCTCAGAGCACACACACACACACCCCTCTGCTCTCTCTCTCTCTCGCTTCGCAGTTTGATCTTTTGATGCGGGCCCAGCTTGTTTAAAAGAATATCAAAGAAGCACGGCCTACTATAGCTTAACCTCACCAGCAGGACAAGTCCAGGCCAACTTTTAAGAGCTTGATTCACATGGGTTTTAAAGAAAGCTTTTTGGTGGGGAATGGCTGCGCAGTCTTAAAATTGCAGTGCACAAAACCAGAACATTGGTTGTGTGTTACCTCTCATCACATCTGTGGTGAAATGTCTCGTAAAGTGTGTCACAGACTCGGGTCTGTGTCAGAATTGGTTACGTTAAGGTTCAATTAGTCCAGGTTTGGCATGTATGTGTGTCACAGTAGATAGAGACATGGTGTGATATCTCTGTGTTTACTAATAGCTCGGATCCTGTCACTGCTTTGTCATGTGATTGTCGCTGTGGTTGAAGGGGAGGCAGCTGAGCAGCACATAAGAGCGACGGTTGTCTCGCATTGAACAACTCTTTTACTTGCTGAAGACTTGTTGATAAAACTAGAGAAAGAAGCTCAGAAAAGGGTCAGTCACGGGTTTTAAAGGGATAATGTAATTTCCATTTGCTTCTTACTCTGCTCATTTCAGCAGTTAAACCTTATTTTTCTGAACATCTTTGCCATGCCATGCACTCCGTCACCCTCTATTCTCTGTCTCCCCCCCGGCACCTTTCTATTTACAGGTGAGCGGCCGGTCAGTCAGCCAGCCACGTGCAGCTCTCTGTTGCCATGGATGCCTGCGCCCGTATTAGAGGAGCCCCACTAAGGTCCAGGGCCTCAGTCCGGAAAGAGGTCTGTCTGCAGGGATTCTTGATGCTATTTTTTTTTTACCTGCACATTTGCAATTGATATATCATTTTTTAAGGACTATGTGAAATCAGATTTATCTTGCACAAAACAATGGTTGCTGCATTTTGTAATGTCGGTGTTATGTAGAAATGCAAAAGATTCATCAAGTATAATGTACAGTATTTATATTAGCTATTTTATTAAGTTGTAGCTCTTCAGTTTCTAATGTGGTGAGCCCAGTAAGATCTTAAATTAGCTTTTCACTGTCAGACTGAAAATAATCTGATGATCCAGAATCAATATATAAGTCAGGCAGATGTATAAAATACAGTTCTTTTTCCTCATTTGTCTTTCATGCATTCTACAGTGAAGGACAAGGCTATACATTGTTTCTCATTAGGTTTGTCATATGTTTCACAAATACCCTGCATGTGTGTTTGCAGACTGTGCGTGACAGTGGGGCGCAGTGTGTGAAGAGCCTCTTTAGGAACAAGAAGGAGCTATGCAGCATTGGCCTAGAGCTCCCAGCCAGAGACGCCACAAGACTGACAGAGGTCTGTGACACGCAAAAAAATCAGCACAAACATATACAAAGTGAAGTTATATTCCCAGTCATGAAACATGAATATTGACCATTGAGTGTGCTCTTTCAGATTCATTTTGTGTGTCTGCCTGGTCAGTGTGAAGGGGAAGATGTCGTTCAACAGGTACGTTTTGATAATTGCACTATAGGTGAGGATAAAACACTGAAAAAGACATTGGGTTTTTTTGGTAGATCTTAAAGTTAGCCAGTTGAGCTAAAAGGTTTCATTCCTTTTCTTCTACTTCTTCCTCAGGCTCTGTCGTCCCTTCCAGCGGGGCTGTGTGAGCTGCTCAGGTCCTTCCACGTTCACAGCCTCAAGAATGACGAAGTTCTGCTGTTCAAAGACTCCCGCAGGCTGGCAGAGCACAAGGACGCCGGGCCTCAGGTGGGTGTTAAGACTTTTCACATTGAAGGAATGTGCTTGGTCAGCATCTCGAGTAAAGCAGAAGTTGGCAGTAAGCGAAGGGAAGTGAAGGGGGTGAATAAGAGGAAGTAGTTTTTTTGCACTGTAGTTTCTCCTTTTTAAAAAAAATGAAAAGTGCATCAAAAGTGCAACAGTGGTTTGAAATAATTACTTGAAATAATACTTGTTGAAGCTAGGCCAATTTTGTATAATTCTTGAAAAACAAGATCATGTAGACTGGAAACAAATGCAATTGAGTGGAAGGAAAAAACTTCAGGTACTAATGTGGAGCAGGAATAAAAATTATTAAATTAAAAAACCTTTATTCAACATGTGGCAACTTTTATTCAAAATCTGACAAATTTTGACTTTAAAGGTCTTTATAAACTTGGAAGTGGATGTAATTAAAGTACATTATTGAGTATTTTAATTACGTAGTTTTATGTAAATGACTTTATAAGTGTGATGTTTTTGTTGTGTGTCCCCAAAATTCTGCTGTTGATTAAAATGTTTTCCTACTTCATGGCCTTGTCTGTCCCAGCATGTAAGCAGACGTGCTGAGTCTTTCTCACGCTTTGGAAGAAGTGCAGGTGGGATAGATAGACCGAGTTGTTTTCTTTTCAGCCCACGATTGTAGCCTTGTCCTTCCTGGTCCTGTGGGTTCACACAGACTCACTGTGTGGTTTTGTTGTCCATTGCAGACAGTGAGACCTCCCACCTCTCTGCATTATAGAGTGCCAAGTGATTTTGCATCCTGCATATGTAACGGATCAACTCACAGTGCAGACAAAACAACCCACTTCCGACCCTCTTTCCATCTTCCTTTTAAGACCAGGATAAGAAATTTCCCATGTGAATTATATTCATTTTCAAAAGCGATGATCTTTTGAATGATCAGCTGGGCTTGCTCTAAGTGATGCAGGACATTATCGCTCTAACAGTTTTATAGACTCTGCTTTCATGTTTTTCTTTTGTTTTTTCTCTAAATGTGCAGAATAAATCACCAGTCAGCCAGTCTATATTTCTCTATGCCTTCTCTTCCTTTCATGTATTTGTCTCACTTCCTGTCTAACTATACTGTTTCCCTCTGCCTGCAGTGTTGGTTAAAGGCTGTGTGTGTGCTGAGGAACACCCCCAGCGCAAACGTCTACCCTCAGGCTAGTGTAGCATCACTGGTGGGCTTGCTTGGGTGCTACGTGGCAGGTGTCCGCTATGCTTTGGAGCTACAGGCTCTTCAGAGGGGAACAGCTGAGTCCAGCCAGCCAGAGGAAGATGACACCAACCAGTCTGTCTCATCAATTGAAGATGACTTTGTCACAGCCCTGGAGCATCTTGAGGAGGACGACACAGGAGACAATCCCTGTAGGTTTAACATATAATGTGTAGTGGCATTTAGTCGCTTCAAGGCTCTTATGTAGAGTGTCTTGTGACCCCATCAGTTCAATAGAGATATTTTGAAAAATGCAAAATGTAGACATGAATTTAAAACCCCTCTGTTTTTATAGTCTCAATTTATGCAATATTATTTAAATAAGTGGCAGGAATTATATCAGCTCACTCTTACATAACAGTAATAAGTTATTATCTAGTTGGGTTACATTTTTTCCTCTATCTTTTATATAATTATGGCAAAATGGATTAACTAATGTGTTTGTAGCCAGCTTTATCTTTTTGTTATGTTTATCTTTTATCCCCTCTTTGTTTATGTTGTACATAATCAGTTTCCTCCCATCTCCCTATGTCCACAGCTGCAGCTTCCTATCGCCATTTTAAAAAACGAGATGTGGCATCACAGACAGTCCCAGCGCACAAGAGACGGAAGGAATTATCAGGTTCCCGCATTATCATTAGCTCGTCTTCGAAGAAGTATTCAGCCAAGCATAAGTCAGGTCCAGATGTGTCTGTGACAGTGCAGAAGTCATCGGGCATGGAAACCCAGTGGACTTACTGCAGTCCCGGAGCTCGTCTCCCCTCGCCTTCAATTCATGTCAGTGAATCTGAGGAGTCAGACTGTTCCAGCCCCAGCCCAATCATTTTCTTGGATGAGGTGGGTTACCAGAAGAGCCTGCTGGCTAAGCTAGATATCCCCCAGGTGCCCGGAGGCCCTAGAGAGCGGGTTGAAGATTCAGACTCTGAAGTCAGTGAATTCTTTGATAGTTTTGATCAGTTTGATGACCTAGAGGAGCTGAGCTCAGAGAGCTGCACTCTCACACTGCCTCTGGACGCCATCAGTGCCCCAACCACACAGAAGAAGTCAACTGAGGCCAGCACCAGTGGGTCAGCATCCAAATATGTTTCTAGAGGCTGCTCGACAAAGGGTATGAATCCTCACCGCTTTGACCAGCCCACTCTCCCAGCCAATGTGAAAAAACCCACTCCTCTAAAGCCAGGCTCTCCCTACTCACTCCATTCAGAGGTGCCTGACTCCCCTCGGCCCGTGCAGACCCCCTCTGAGGACAATGGTGGCCCACTCTTCAGTCCCATCAGCTCTTCTGCATTCAGCCCCCTGGTGGACTCTAGTGGAACACTGGAATACTTCTGGAAGAAAGATGAGGATGGACAGGACAGCTCAGAGCTACGTAAACCTCAAGATCTCTGTTCTCTGTATAAGACCTATTCAGACTTTGCCAGCAGCCTGTCGAAAGAAATTCTGGGGTCTGTGTGTGGCTATCAATCTGCCGTTGACATTAGTGACAACAAGAATCTTAGCTGTGTCTGCCACAAGGAATTCAAGAACCCATCGGGCTACCTGATGAAGCTCTCAGAAATCCAAGAGACTGTAACAGTGGCCAAGCTGCAGAAGAAGTCCCAGTCTCTGAAAGATGGTATTCAGAGGTTTGCCACCGACCTTGTGGAAATGAGCCTGGGCAGTGCCTTGCGTGACCTCCAAAAAGGTGTATCGTCCTGTACCACCACCCTGTGTCACCTAGCTGCCAGGCTCACCTCCTCAGTGTTTCAGATGGCCTTTCATGAGATTGGCATGCGCCACGCCTATGTGTTGAAGGAACGAGCAATTAATGGCTTAGCTGGCTTCCTGGTTGGGGAGGCTGTGTCTGGTGCGCTGAAAGACTTCCTAACAGTGAAAAAGCAGATTTTTCACAGCACAGTGACACGTTTTGCTGCTGATCTGGCTGAAGAGCTGGTGTTTGAAGGCATAATGGAAGTGTGCCAGTTCTCTCACCCCTCAACCCCTCGCACCCCTAGTGATTGGTCCTTTGGCCATGGGCAAGAGGAAGAGGAAGAGGAGGAGGTGGTTTCCTCCTATGCTTCAGACTTGTCTGAGTCTGTTATCCAGGAGGCCTTCATAGAGCTCTCTCAGGCTGATGTTGCCTTCACTAGCCAAGCAGCTATCAGTGTGTCTCTGGACAACATCTGTTATGTCAGCGCAGAGAACACCAGCACTCACACCTGCAGTACCTTTGCCAACCAGCAGATTTTCAGTGCCAGCTCAGCTACAGCAGTCCCAGGGCCCTCGGGAGAGGATGCTACCTGCACAGTGAAGAAAGCTCTGTTCACTGTATCGGGAATGGCCAGCTGTATTCCTGTGCCCCAAGCGGGACAAGCCCTCTCCCACATCCAGGATCCCGAAGAGACCTGCCAAAATAAGTCTAGCTTGCCAGATACATCAGAGGCCAGCTCCAAAAGAGTAGCAGTATCTGCCTCCGATACCACCACATCTACTCAAACTCACCTTTACAGCCATGGAACTCAAACCCCCATAGGAGGAGGAGGAGACCCCTCCCAAGGAAAGTCGTCATTCCAAAACTTCTCTGGCAACATGGTGGATATGATCGTAACTGAAGCTTGTGAACTAATAACTGCTTCTAAGATGAAGAAGAGTTTTGGTGAATGTGCTGGTTTCCTTACAAAGACAATTGGAAGTCAAAGGGGCTCTTCTCCTAAGCAGGAGACTGATAATTATGAGGATCCAGATTCTCCTTTGAGGCAAGGAGTGAACAGAGAGTGTTTCAGATATGATTGTAGAGATTCTGATTATGATAGGAAGGGCGTTCCTGTTGAGCAAGCAACAGACATTAGCATTCCACACATTTCCTTTCAGACAGGCTCTCAAAGCCAGGAGAAAGCCAGCTGTGAGTCGGAGCCCCGGACCAGAGGCGTGGTTGAAACACATCCTGTCATAATGGATACTCTTGATGTGCCGGCTACAGAGATGGGTAGACAAGGGAGGATATCTGTTGGAGACGACTCAGCCCCAAGCTCTGGGCAAAAGTCTGGCGGGACACCTGGCACGCCTCCTTCCACCCCTCAGCAGCCCAGTGAGGTGTCCAAAGAGAAACAGATAAAACAGTTCTCCAAGAAGCTGAAAAGCAAGCTGGCTAAGGAGTTTTCCCCTGCTACTCCCCCTCCAACCCCTCACTATCAGCCCGAGCCAGGCCCAGGGCCAAAAGACATCACTCCTGAGGCAGACAAGGCTGAGTTCATGCTCAAGCTGATGAGGTCTCTTTCTGAGGAGGCAGATGGCAATGAAGATGAAGAGGAGGATGAATTGGCAGAAGAGGGTGGTGTTGGTGGCACTAACAGATGTTTAGAGACAGGGGGCGGCAGGCATGAATTGAACCAGATGTCTGCTCGCAGAATGTCTAACAAGGAAGCTCTCCATTATGCAGAGCGATTGGCTTGTCACATTGTCTCCATGGCAACAGAGATGGACACCCTGGGAGTGGCAGAGGAGGAGGGAGAGATGTGCAAGGGCAACGAGAGGAGGAGAGACAGTGTGGCTCAGTTCTCAGAGCAGACTCTGAATACCTTATGGGTGTATGCTGGGGAGGTAGCAGGAGAGGTCATCAATGATGTGAAAAGGATGGTGAGCTCTGCACAGCAGTGTCCATATCACAGAGCTCTCAGAAGACGAAGCTTGGACAGGTCTAGCTCTGAATGTTTGCATTACCACCACCATCACCAGTCTCAAACCAGTACAGACCAGAACAGAGACTGGAGAGTAGGGAGGCTAGCTGAGCAGTGGTCTAATGACCTTATTGCCTCTGTTCTCCGGTCTCCCACATCCACTTCAAGCACCATCTCCAGCTCCAGCTCTGGCCTGTCCTCAGAATATCCTAGCTGTGAGAGTGTGACAGATGAATATGCTGGCTACCTCATCAGGGTGCTGAAAAAGGAGGGAGGCAGTAGGGAGTTGGTCTTAGATCAGTATGCGAGCCGTTTGGCGTACCGCTCCATAAAACAAGGCTTGGCTCATGCCAGTCGCAAAATCAAGCAGAGGTCCTCAAGCACCCGCCTTCACTCCTCAAAGTCCCTGCCAGATGAATGGAAGGCTTCTTGTAGTGAGGCTTCATCACCCAGTGACAGAGCAGAGTCAGTGTCTGGTTCCTCGGGCGATGATGCTCAGTGTTGTTGCAAGGACTCTGAAGAGCAGGGCCAGAGGGATTACATGGATCTGGTCAACTTTGCAGAGTCCTTAGCATACAACATCACCTGTGATGTCACACGCAAGCTTCATCTTTCCTCTGTGCGCCTGCCGAAGTCTCTCACTGACCCGTGTCTTTATAAGAAATCCAAACTTGAAAACATGGCCGAGAATCTCATCAGGAACTCTTTCTCCTGCCCTCTGTTGTCCAAGGAGAGTAAGAGCAGGCATTACCACAGCACAGGAAGCCTGTATGATGGAGGCTACAGCGGTAGGGTGATGCAGGTCATCGAGCATTACGCCAGGAAAATAGTCGATGACACTTTGAAGATGAGCCTGGCTTCAGTTGGACATTCATCCCGGGACCACCAGAGGATCCAAGGCCAAGACAGAAACTCTCACACTCAGAGGTTGTCTGAGGGAACAGCACTGGGTCAAGCCCTGGGGGAGAGGACGTGCCGTTATTGTCAGGTCCAGGAGTGCCCCTACTGCACCAAGCTTAGCAGGTACCACCACCAGCCTGTACTACAGAGGAGGAAAAGGGGGCAGGAATGTCAGACGAGGGCTGACCGCCTCTCTGGACTAGAGATTCCCAAGATCCATATTGACCTGGACCACAGGGCAGCATTCGCGGAGGAGATGGTGTCAATGGCAATGGAGACAGCTAAACGGGAGCTAAGCAACACCAGCCTTAATGCCGACAGTGGCATCGGCCACGATGGAACCAGCTACGCCGAAAGCCTAACTGCTGAGATCATGACCTCGGCCCTGTCCAATGTCTGCCAGACTGCCAACATCAGGTATACACACCAAAATACACACCTGGTGTAGCTTTTTATGCACATTCTGACTGTCAATATGTTTCTCTTATCACTGCAGCAAAGCACACATAGTATTTCATCATATTTTTATTGAAATGAAACTCAGTGCATTAAAAGCTGCTGATTTTACATTTGCTTCTTACCTAAACTTTACCATTTTATTATAATGAGAGGATTTTCATCATTTAATTTGATTAATTTAATCTGGAAACATTTGCAAAGTTTATTTGTGTCCTTTCACCTCCCTGTGCATGTAGCTCTCCGGGCAGGGAAGCCACAGAGTCCACTGTGTCCCAGCAGTTGAGTGTAGGAGATGACAGTCTGGGCAGTTGGTCTAACTTGAGCTTTGAGGATGACCATCCAGACGACAACAGCAGCTTCCTCCACCTCAGTGACAGGTATACAACCACTAGCATTCTTCACCCACGCATTATGTGCCATACTAAATTTCTAGTGACTTGTAGAACACCCTGGTGCTATCTCCTTTTAATGTCTATGTCAAGGTCGCCTTTTCTAACAGAATGGCAACAACAGGTGGCACATGTTACTGTCTAAGCCACATATCCATCTGTTTTTCTATATCTGGTCTTTTCTTTAAATATGAACTAACTAACTATCTAATTAAGGGTTCTATTAAGTACTTTTTAAGATAATGTAGGAAACAAGCAGGAATTCAACTTTATTTAAATTCTTCGGTCACAGGTGAGGTAGAAATTTACACAATAGCTTGTGTTAAACTCTGTATTCCAGAGAAGTGCAGAAAAAGTCTTTTGTTGCTGGCATAGAATGTGTTTTCACAGGAGTCGTCTAGATGGCAGGTTTCCCATGGTCAGCACAGGGCACAGTGTATGGTTTGGGAATGTCACTTAAACTTCACCGCCAAGAAAGCAATTTTCTCTGATTTGCCCAAATATTGCATTATACTTGAACTGTCTAACAGATATGTTGTCAAAGACTTTATATAGCTGTCTAGGCAGCCAAGTACTTCGGACAAAGTTTGTGAAATCCACCACAAGCTTGAGGACCAATTAGTAGTTGTGACAGATTTGGCCTTGTCCTCTCCTCCTCTAAATGGACATGACCACTGCGTATGTGTATGCAGAAAGAGAGAGAAAGGGAGTGGGAGAGTAGAGTATCAGCCGTCTCGGAGTGACATGGTCCCACACAAGTCTCCAATCTCTGGGAAATATGCTGTTGACATTTCTGGCAAATGGTTGCTATCTCTATGGAAGCAAAACTGACAACATAAGAGATTCTTTTCCAAGATACTGAAAGAACACAGTGTGTTAGCAGTTAGTTATTTGAACTACAATGGCCAAGTTAATGTATCATAATATTTTCTAAAGGTGTGTCTTTGAGTGCTCTCTACACTTCAGGCGCTGTTTCTACAAGAACAAAGTCCGCCATGTGTAATTCATTTGATTCTCTTCAAAAGGCTGCTTCAACCATTTCCGCCAAACAGACAAAAATGACGGAAGAAAACAAAACACCTTCAGAAGCCGATAGAGACATTGAGCATGTTGATTGATTAAATGAACAAGCTCTCACCATGTGTCATCCACTAGAACCACAGGGAGAAAGGAGTAGATTAGGTAATGCAGATTAATGGAGTTATTTTTAGATATGAGAATTGTTCTTGCCTTCAGTCTCACTGTGGGTGCTGCACGCCACACTATACAGGTTCCAGCCAGCAGGATAATCATTTACTAATTACAAAGAGAGTGTGTTGTTGTGCTTCTGTTTCCAGCTGGTTGTCCTGGTAGAACCTACAGGATTAATGGGCTTATGCTAAGACAAGAATGTAATGATCTCACATCTTAGGCCTTTAGCAACAAATTGTCTCGATCAACATTACAGATGATTCAGTGGGATTTATGATGGAAAAATATGCATCATTAAGAGAATCCTCCTCTGTTTTGAACCTCACCTGATATTTAGGCTGCCTTCACACCATATCCAGCAGGTGTGGGCGTGTTTATTTTTGCTTTAGAACGTAACTGTTGGAAACAATCAGAAAGTAACGTTTTATTTTTCTTGCTCACTGCTTTGTTCTCACTTCCGCCACTCCCTCTCTTCATGCTCTCTCTTGCTCGCTCAACCACCACCACTCTCTCTCTCTCTCTCTCTCACTCTCGCTCATGCTCTTGGCTCGCACTCGCTCTCTTTTTCTCATCTTTTAAAATGAGCCCGAAAACCAACACCAAAATCAACAAATAAACAAGGTTCTACTTCCAGTGGGCATTTTTGGTCTGATGGCCAGCTTACATGAGTTACCACCACTGCGCAGCATTACAGGGTTGCGTTTTGGCAAACGTTGATGCTGGTTCATCTTCTTCCTGGACAGCTGCTGTTTTTTTGTTTTTTTTGCTGAACCTCATGTGGTCCCCAATCCCACAGCCTAAACACACCACCACCATTCAAATGAATGGTAGAACTGCCGTTTTTCCCACATTACTGGATTCGGTGTGAGTTTGATACTGTTTTGTTTTTTTGTTTTATTTTTGTTTAAGCTGCATGATAGGTGCAGTGAAATATAGCAGATGTGATCAAAACTGCTCATTATATCCTATTCTTTACTCCCATTTCAGTAGATCTCACGTGATAATGTCCCTCTTAGCAGATAGCCACTGTCAGTATTATAGTGGTGCATTACCTGCCTTCTCTTTTCAGCAGCAATGGGAACAGCAGTAGCTGGAGCAGTCTGGGCCTGGAGGGGGAGGCTTGTGAGGAGCGCATGTCATTCTCCCCCTCTGACAGGTCGGTCACCAATTGGTTCACATGGCTAAGATTCTGAAATGCCCCATAAGACCTGGAAGTTCATCTAGAATGGGACAAAGAAATAGCTGTAGATTTTACAATGAAGCCAAAAGGAAATAAGAAATGAGGATGCGTGTTAAAGATCCATTAGTGGAAAATCTCGGCACTGAATTGGAACCAGAGAATTGCTTCATCATATGAAAGTGATTTACAACATTGTACAATGGAATTTTGATTTATACTTTGTCTCATACTAGGAACCACCAGTCCTTTGCATGACCACACTAACGCTCTAAATATAAATAGGCTTGACATGGCATATGCTTCTAGAGGCTAATGTCAGCATGCAATGTATTGCTCAAGTTTTGCTGATTCTGCTTTACTTGCATGTAATTTAGTTGCCTAATAGAATAATTTGTAGTGTTACCATATTTTAAGGATTCTTTCCCTCGTTTCATCAATGCCATTGAACTGTGTAAACCCTCCAATAGGTCCGCACAAACTGCTACTGCTTTTAACCTTTCATGTACGATGTAACTGAAAAGTTACTGCAGCATTGACAAATTGAATCTGCACTGCCAGCCATTTATACACACACCATTGTTTTCTTGTGCTGGTGAATATATTTTTTCATTTTTTCTAACATTTTAATCAGCATGTGCCCAGAGGAGACGTCACTATCTTCTCAGGTTTAGACTCTGCTGCTGCACAATGATCTCAAACTTCAGTCTTGTTTACAGACAGATTAAATAAGTGTAAGGAAAAAAATCTTAAATGCAAATATAGCCAAAAGACCAAGCACAAAGAGCAGTCTTCAACTTAATATGACCTTCAGCAGAATCTGAAACCATGCCACATGGTTGGCAAGATTGAATTGACCGATCTGAGTTAATATATACTATCTTGACCATCATCGTGTGTTTCAATTTTGATAGCATATAAATGAAGTCTTGTGGAGATATAGATGTAGGATGTACAGGTGATTTATTTCGATTTTTAAAGTTTGGACTGTCTAGAAATGTAGATTTGTTGTAATATGCCATGCTCACTTTAAACAATCATTACCAAATTGTATGCATTGACTGAATCATTATCCTAGCTTGTGCATACCAAGTTTCGTACAAATCCATGCAACCTGTGGAGATATGAACTTTTCGCATTTGTGGTGCCCCCTAGTGGCAGAGTCTTGTGTGGCAGAGCTCAGACCTTACACACACACACACACACACACACACACACACACACACACACACACGGTTAAGGCAATTATATTGCTTGGACCCCTAAACTAATCAAAAATACTAAATTAATATGGTACATGAACTCAGTGCCTTTTGCCAGCTGACCCCCAGTTCTCAGAAGTCAGTTTCCCACAGACATCTGAGCACACCTACAAACCTACCAAGATCCACTGCATAATCAGAACTGATGAAATATAAACAAAATATTCTTTGTAGTGGAAACGAAATCTCAAGTAATGATATCGATACTAGTCTAACATCAACTGAAAACAGCAGCTTCCTAGAACAACAAGCAAAACTGTTACAGAGTTCAATCAGAAAACTTGCAAACTACTGTTATAGGCCTTTGCTTTAACCCTTTACTGTCTGAAGAAAAATGCCACTGTACAGAAAGAGAAACAATGTTTACACTAAAGAGTAACATAAAATCAAATCCATACAGTATCTGTGTAAAGCCTGACGTCTGCTGAAACAGTGTACAGGACTGATGATCTGTTATAAGCTTGTCTGTAATGTTGCTCAACATAGAGTACAACACAGTATGATTGGTATTTAATCTACTGGATTAATCAAGATAATAAAACACTACATATTGCTACATAAACTCACATATACAGTGATGGGGGATGTTCTACAAATCATCACCTTACACAGAGGATGAGCAAATAGCAGATGACCAGTTCAGGGCCTACCATTAGGTGGCAGGTTTCTCACAGATTTAAATTTTGTGGTTTAGTTTCTTCTAAATATGACCATCATGACCACCAGAAATGTAGAAAGATAATAAAAAGGGCTTCACATGCAGTAAAATAGGCTGCATTTGTCAAGGTTGCAGTCTGTCAAATGAAGTTAAAACATTTTTGATAAAGTATTTTATCGAGGCAAACTTGCTGCCAGTTGCTCATCAATATTATCCACTGGTGGGTTTATACTCTTCAAGAACAATGGCAATAAATGATAGTTACAAGTAAATGTACACTTCTATTGTCTGCAGTGCATGAGTTTGTAGTTATTGCTGTCCGGTCTCTCTTAGTTTATAGTCCTCCTCATGACAAAGTTATTGCTGCTTCATGATCCTATTCATGAAAACAATGAAAGTGAGAAGCTTTCCCTAGACATTCTCCTGCTGCAAAGAAAATGATATCCTTATATCATATTGAGCAGAGTCTTAGTGTCTGTAGCCGTGGGCTGTGTCAACAAGACTGTGATTAACAATCTTATAAAGTGGAGAAATGACTGTTTACCTGTTGGCACGTCACACAGCAAATATTTGCACAGTCGACATAATGGATATTGAGTAGATTTTCAGAATGGAAAAATCAACTTTCACACTGATCAAGATGTGCTCTTAGTTTTTGTGCCTTAACTGACAAAAGACATTAAGCAGACAAGTAAATTTACTGGAATACATGAAAACATTGACTGGAAATATGCAGCATAGTTTCCTCAATCTGTCTAAGATGTCTTTTGTTCAGGATTGCTTTGATTGCAGAGCTTGCGGCATGTGATATCCTGCTATGCTTATTTCAAAGTCTGTCTTTATGCATGTAGTTAGCTTTTGCATGCTTATTGTCATTTGTTTCAATTTAATACAGTCTCATCTCCCTTTCTTTTCTTCCCTTCTCACTAACCTGCGTGTTATATCTCATCCAACAGTGACAATACAGAGGACAAGGAGACTGAGGTCAAAGAGGAATCCAGTGGTAAGGATATTTTACTCCCTGCAACTTTACCTTTTAATAGAGCAGTGGTGATATGTTTTTCTAATTCAATAAAATATATTGTGGACAAAAAGATCTCATATTTCCAGATTTTGGCTAAAACCAAAAAGACCCAAATCAAACCTTCTAACTTAGCACACTTTCAGCAGCGGGCAGAAATGGGGGGGAAAAGACAGGCCATTCTCCTATTTTGAGGTCTTGCTCTCTCCGCTCCTTGAGGTTCAGAACAGTTGGTCTTAATTCTGGCTGTGTGTGTGTGTGTGTGTGTGTGTGTGTAAGGCTGTCTGAGTGTGTTGTAGCCGGGGATTTTACCACCCCCATATTCTGCCACACTAATGCTCATTCATCCTCTCCACTCCCTCCACAGACACTCATTCTGCCGTGTGTGCGTGTGTGTTTTTGTGTGTGTGTGTGTGTGTGTGTGTCAGATCAGAGCAGCCCCCACTGAGAGGGAGGGGGAGGCAGGGGGGGTGCTCTTCCTGGGTCTGATGGAGTGTGGGAACACAGGACAGAGCTGGGGGAGCAAAGGACTCACGCTATTTAATCTATTTCATATATATTGCCTAATATCAAAAACCACACTTCCTGTCCTTACACCCCCATTTCAGATAAGTGTCCATCTGTTATGATGGTCAGGAATACTGTAGACGATGATTCAATAGTCGGGGCATTTAATTTGGCCAACAGCCAAAATATAAAGACAGAAAAGTAGAGGACCAAGATCAAAGCCCTGGTGGACTCCGTATTTCACATCAGAACATTTAACAGGGGAGGAGAACACACTAATGCACAACTTACGTACCTTATCAGTGTTTAGAAGTGTTACCATGACATCTGTTAAAAAAAACAAACAAACCTGGAAATGTTTTGTAAAAATTGTTGCAGAGTTGACTGATGATGAATCATGAATTAACCACATTTGTGTGTGCTGCAGGGACTCTGTGTGTGGACAGGACTCAGCTACAGGCTTTCAGGACTGCGCTCGTCATCGTGAACTCAGATGTCAGGGAACTCTGGCACGGCCCCCAACATTTTACCTTCGACCCTCAGCTCAGGAGCATGCTGCAGTGGGTGGCAGCCTCCATGGCCGACATCCCCCAGATCCAACTGAGTCCTGACAGAGAGCTCCAGCAGGTGATCATGAATGTATTCATTAACCGCCTCCTCAAACACATTGTGGTCACATTGTGGTATTTCTCATTTAACATAAGACCTGCCTAAACTAAGCCAGATTGCTTCAATGAAAGAAGTCATTCTTTCCTTGGATGTTTTTGAGGGTAAGCAGTGCTGTATGCTGGTATCCTGGTTTCCATTACAGTTGGCCTTGATGTAGGATTGGGTATAATTTAAGTTTGATCAATTCCAATTCTCGTTCAGGAACCGATAAGCAGGACTGAAAGTCACATTTTTTAACGGGTACCAGTTTCGTGGTATTTTGGATTCGGTTCTAATTTGGCAACAGTTTTCAGTTTCCAACCGTGCTTTGTTGTGGAAACAAACAGCTGAAAACCACCGGTTATTGCAATTATCAAATTAAACAAGTTGTATAATAATTACAGTGCATTCCTTCTTAAGTGGCCCATTTGTAAAATACTCTGATATTCGTTGGCTTTGTTGTACAATTAATAGATTCATCCTAGTGTCCCTAGGCAGCAAAATTGCTCCTCAATTTTCATGCCAAGTTGATAAGCTGTTATAAGAAGAAGAAGAAGTTGAAAATCAGTGACAGTACAGTAGTGAATTATAACTGTGTGCCATTTCAGCTTCCAGCAGTGGTCCAAAGGCTTCGGGAGAGGAAGTGGAGGGTGGGAGAGCTGCTGCACACCCTGCTGCGTTACTGTGAAGAGAATCAGTCGCATAGTCACTCTCAGCCCAGAGAGGAGGCACTCCAGGCAGACAGAGAATGTCACCGCATCCCCCTCTTCCAGTGGCTCCTGGAGCACGCCTAGGCCCTGTCCTTACCTCTTCTCCTGTCCTTTCTTCTCTTGTCTTCACCTCTCCTCTCCTCCAAAACAGGGCTTTGCAAACTCCACAACCCCTAGAGGGCGCCATACAAATCAGCTGATCTTACTTACTCTCATGAATGTGGGCGGCGTGTGTTTTGCATTGCATGCTGCAATCAAAGAGTACTTCTGTTGTATTTCATTTTAATTTCCACCTTCTGTTTTGTTGTTGCAGTTCTGTTATTTATCGGGCTGTGTATATCACATGTGTTGATTTAGTGAGCTGTCTCCTCCGCCCACCTACACTTCTAAATTGAAAGCCCTCACACCTTGCTGCCATTGTGCTTGAACTACAGAAAAAAAGGGCAGAAGAGAGAGATAGAAAGAGAGAAAGAGAGAGAGAGAGAGAGAGAGAGAGACCCACCCCATCTGTTGCAGGCAGAGACAGAAAAGCAGTGAGTTGAGAGAAAGAGAATGTGTTTTTTGTTAGGGAATCCCCATAGCTGCTGGGCGGATGATGTCATCAAACCCAGAGCTCACCTCTGCGGTGGTGTTTCCACATGTTAAGAGAGCGACCGTACACACACACACACACACACACACACACACCCACCCTCCCTTGCATTATCAGTGCTAGAAGGAATCTATGATGCATTGACACAATCCAATTAGTCCCCGTAGTGTTTGATTCTTGTATTAATCCACACGAAATTACTGTGTTAGTTCTTCAGTTTGCTCCAGTGAAGAGTTTCCCTGGAGCACTGAGTGAGTGAAATGCTGTTGTAATGACTTCTTACATTTGACCGAAATGCTGCCATACATAGAGACTGACAAAACACTATTAAAGTTGTTAAAAACCCATATCTATATTTTAGTAAATGATACTACACTGTAATTTAGAAATGAAGATCAAACAGACCATTTGTTTGGCAACAGAATGATGAAAAGCGCTCCATGAAGTTGCCTATTGCCAGTATTGGTATTCCTGTTTCATCCAATGCCGAAAAAGTGCTTGCCTAGCAACAATCTCATTGGTTATCAAACTTAGTAAATTACCTAGAGTGGATGATGTTTACTCGGGTGGTCAGTATTTAGAAAGTATAGAAAGTATATATTTTTTGAAGAGTTATGTCTAATCAAACATGAAATGCTGCTCAAAGCTATGAAAGAAGCCGTGACCTTGGCTTTATGTTGCCAAACGTTGCTCATACGATGACTCTTATCCCCTCCAGTCAGTAGTATGTGTTCATCTGTGTCAGTGGCCTTTGTCCTGTTCGGGGAAGATCCAGTGACGCAGATAGTGGATCTTTTCGTACTGGTAATTGGAGGTCTGCACCTCCAAAACCACAAGCTGAACAGCATCTGCATAGCTGGACCCTGGAATCACGCGTTCTGTCACCCACGCTCCACAGTCACCTTGTGGAATGAAGGACTCTGAATACCACAATTTCCACACAATAACCCCCCCTCCTTCCATCTCTCACACACACACCCTCGTTACTCACCAGCCCCATGTGAACGTCTACATGCACAGCACTACCAGCTACTTGCTGAGATGCACTTTTTTTTTTCCTGATTTGGCATAGGAGAGACTGGGCATTTCCAGCCCTGCCCTTACATCTCTCCTAGCCTCTTTATGTGAATTTATGCCCAGCGTGGACGGCCTGCTCTGCTGCTAGTTTAGTTCAACTGCAGCAAGTTAACGTACATGCACAATACCTAAAAAGCATAACCCATCCCCACCCCCTCTCCTCAAAGAACCATTATTGGGATACATTTTGATGTTTGTATTTATTTATGATTTTTGTTTTTAATGAGGGACCTAAGGATGAGATGACGCTGCGTGGGCCTCAGATTTCTGTCAGGACTTTTCCTTCTTGAGTTTGAAACACTGTAACAACAGCCTTGCATCAATTGTTATAAAGTAAGTGTTGGTGGTGTTCACCTGCATGGCTGAATTTTCATTGACTTTAATTCCTTTTTTTTCTTTAATTCAGCTCAACATTCTTCTTCTTAATGTATTGGCCTACACTATTTGAGCTGCAGTGATTCGTCTGTGTCCACACTGCCTAACAGTATGCTATATAGGCCTCTGCAGATGCCTTGTCTGTTTCCTGCTTAATCTCTAGGCTGCCAAATGGTCATATAATCTTAAAGGTGTTTGTCCTGTTTGATTTGTTTACATGGAAACATGAATATATCACAAAATCCACTATTATTAAATAAAATGTAAAAAAAAAACAAGTGATACCTATGTTATGCCTAAAAGAAGACAAAGTGAAGTATTAACCTGAGAAGTGAGGGAGAGTTTATATACTGGTTTACATGAAAGGAATGTATTAAGAGTCACAGGCTGGGCACATGAAGAGAGCGCATCACAGTGTACTGATTCTCTCCCAGTGTGAATGTTTAGTTGTCGTTGGACTTTCCCCCCCCCCCAGCGCCAATCCCTCTCTTCTTTTCTTTCTTTATCTACTTGACATTCCTGTGCATCCCAGATGACCTATATCGTTGTGTTTTGTGAATGCTGGATGTGTACCTGCAAAGACTCGACTCCATTTAGAAAGCAGATTTGTTTTGCTATTGTTGTTCCCAGTGTTACTTTCTGACTCTCACTGACCACAACCAGGAGAAAAAAAGAAGAAAAAAAAAAAGATGTACCTCACACCCACTCACTTCTGTATTTTTCCTGCTTCCTTGTAAAATCCTGCCAAATAAAGATATTTAATAAATAATGTACATGTAAGTTATATAATAGTGAGTTCACTACTTGTTCTCCCTAGTGGCATTGCTGAATAGTTTACAGTCTAAGCTTGAGGTCAAAACTCTAAATTTGTTTATGTTGAAGCTTGGTGTGACAATAAAGCTTTTTCATGTGCTCTTATCTGTTTGTCGGCTTTTAATCAAGAAACAGATCATATTAAAATCGTTTAACTTTGTCAAGACATGATATGAAATCTTAATTTTTCCCTTTATTCAATGCAAAAAGAGTGAATGGCTTATCTGAATATTTAGTATTTTATATTTTAAAAAATGCTTTTTAAAGGTTTAAGATCTATACATGGATCAGTATATTAGGGTGGTTGACAGGCTGAAAAAAATGTCAGATATTAGGAATGACATGAAAGTTACTGTGTATACATTATAATAGGGTATACTTTGCACTATGTAAGTCAATTTATTAGGATTCTTTATCATTCCTACATCAAATTCTAGCATTTCCTTGTGCATTTAACACACAGTAAGACATTTGTTCTCAATCTTTCAATATTCTTCAATATTCAAATTAATTTTGACATACCTTATTATAAAAGTGAAATGCTTGTAACCTTTGCTGACATTTTCCCATCTGCTCCATTGAGGTTTTTATGATTTATACTCCAGCCTTTTTCTTGTCATATAACCATTTGAGGTTTCATGCACTTAGCACAACAATGAGCTTTGTGGTTATATGCTAACAACCTAACAACACCCTCACTGCAACATGGTAACATAGGTTTAAAGGTAGTATTGACAAAAAAAGTAATTTATTTTTGGCATTTTTATGTAAAAGGTATTCCACCAAAAGACAGTGAAAATGGGTACTGAAGTGGGAGTGCCCATGTGTGATATGGAAACTTGAAGCCTCCAGTGTACAAACACTGAGAATGAACTTTACAGTGAAGTAAGAGACATCATGTGTCCAGCAGTTCAACTTTTGCATATTCATCAGTTTTGAATTTTTCTGTAGTTTTCATTTTTAGGATTTTTTTGTTTGTTTAACCCTTAACACTTGTGCCTCACTAATTTTATTGATAATTTGGGCTGTGTTCATGCATATTACATCAAATTCTCCAAGGACCTTCCTTTTACTATTTACTATTTTTTATTTCAATCACTTATAACAGGTGTATACTAGTATAGTGTATGTATAGTGTAACAAAATTGTTCCTCAGGGATCCTTAGAGACATAAATGTCCCCATTGAAACTCATTCTAACTAGACTTTTTTGATCGTTATCAGTTACAAGTTCAAGGGGGTTGCCTTCACGGCTGAAAACAGCAGACAAGAATGCAATGACAGTAGCAGACATAACATCTGATGTAAATGCCACTTCAGGCCATTTACTGTAATAGTCCACCAATGTGATGGCAAAACGGCAGTCAGGTGGAGCAGAGTGGAATGGGCCCACGATATTGATGGCAAGTTTTTCCCAGGCTGCATTGGGAAGGGGCACTGGTTGCAGTGGGGCAGCTCTGGTTATGGCAGTTTTGTCATGTTGGGAGCAGGTGGTGCATGACTTAATGGCAACTTCAACATCAGAGTCCATACCAGGCCACCAATAGAGCTCCTTAAGTCTTTGTTTTGTCCTCACCATGCCTTGGTGAGTGTCGCGGGCAAGTTGTATGAGTTGTGGCTGAAGAGTCTGGGGAATCACAACTCGGTGAGTACCTCTAACCAAAACCTCATCAAGTTCAGCTAGCTCAGTCTGTACACGGTAGAAGGGCAGAAAGGCAGGATCAAGGCCTTTAGCTGTACGGGGCCAACCATTTCTTTGATAAGCCATAACCTACTGCAGCACTGGGCAATCTTGGTAGGCAGCATGTAGCTGCTCTGTAGTAACAGCTGCAAGGTCCATAGACACCATTGCTATGATGTCCTCATCCTGCTCTTGTGGATCAGAAGACGGCAGGGGCATGCGAGACAAACAGTCCGCTATGACGTTATCACAACCTAACTATTCTGTATTCCACAGTGTAGTTGAAGCACATGAGGCGAGCAGACCATCTCGAAATCCTCATACCTGCTCTTCCGAAGCCTTTGGTGGACAGCAGGGCAGTAAGTGGGCTATGGTCTGTGCGCAGGGTGAAGTGTCTTCCCCAAAGGTAAGTGCGCCAACGCTTAGCTGACCACACACAAGCCAGAGCCTCTTTCTCTATAATAGAGTATTTCCTCTCACAGTCAGTAAGGGACCTGGATGCGAATGCAACAGAATTTTCAGTATCACCGTGTAGCTGGGTGAGCACTGCACCAATGCCGTAGTCACAGGCGTCTGTAGTGACGAGTGTAGGGAGAGCAGGATCAAACAGTGTAAGCGCTGGGCTTGTAGCAATCAGTTCTTTGAGGTGAGAAAAAGCCTCCTGAGCAGCATCATTCCATTTAAATTCTGCATTTTTCCTCAGCAGAGCACGAAGAGGTTCCACAACAGAGGCGTAACTTTGAATACCACCCCGTGAGGCCCAGGAAGGACTGTAGGGCCGTGGCATCACGAGGGGGAGGAGCCTCTGTTATAGCAGTAACATGTAGAGATGCACCGATTGCAAAATTCTTGGCCGATACCGATTTCCGGTTTTTAAGGAGGTCTGACCTGCCAAAACCGTTTTTCCGATACCAATTTTCTATCTAAGAAATAATTATAATCATATACAAGACACTATATTTGTTTGGCTTGAGTACCCTTCTCCCAGACAACATTTTGCTTATATAACTGCAATTAAAACCACAACTAGTGGTAGGCTACATGCTATCATAACCCCCCTTTTCAAGAATAAAACATCACAAATAAGAAATAGAGTGAGAGTTTCAACAGTGCCTCCTGAGCAGATTTATTTTCAACACTGACCATAACATTCAGTCCAGTTTACAGGTCAATAACTAACTTACATTCAAACAACAACATTCAAAAACAACCAGCAGTTGTCTGGTACAATGTAATTTATTGACTACCCCTCCAGTACCTCTGGGTACCCCTAGAACCCCGGGGAGCGTACCTATGTTCCCTGGGTCCTATGTTCCCCGATCGCGGCTAATTTGGTTGCTAGCTCAGCGGCTAACTCCGCTGCTAGCTCGGCTGCTAATTCGGCTGCTAACTCGGCGGCTAATTCGGCTGCTAGCTTGGCTGCTAACTCATCTGCTAACTCGGCGGCTAACTCAGCTAACTGGCTAACTGTAGACGGGATCATCCCTATGTTCCCCGGTCAAATACAAAGCGGGGAACATAGGGATGATCCCGTACCCCGTTGTGAAACTGACCGGGGATTTGGGTCGTCCTGGCACAAAGTGAAATAAGGCCAAATCAGCGACATGTTTTCTTCCTGAGTCTTGCTAGTTTTTAGCTGTTTTGCTCTGGGCGCGTTGAGCTGCTACGCACCGTGCATGCGGGTCAGTTTGATCAGCCGAAAACTGGAAATTACGACAGTGACCAGCCGGCCACCGTTTGGGGCCGATTGGATATAAAACCAGCTTTTTTAATCGGCGGCCGATTGATCGGTGCACCTCTAGTAACATGGTCTGGGTTGGGACGAATGCCTGAAGCAGAAACAACGTGGCCCAAAAACGAAAGTTCATTTTTCCTGAACAGGCACTTCTCCACATTTAATTTCAGTCCACTGTTGTTCAGTCGGTGCAGTACAGCTTTGAGTCGTGTCTCATGCAGCACAGGAGTATCAGCATACACAATAATATCGTCTAAGTAACACTGTACACCATCCAAACCTTTCAGAATCTGTGACATCATCCTCTGGAATGCACCCGGGGCTGATGCGAGACCGAAGAGGACCTTAGTGAACCGAAAAAGTCCATCATGAGTGATGAAACCAGTAAGATCTCGGCTCTCAGGGTGCAGAGGTACCTGATGATATGCATTTTGCAGGTCAATAGAGGAGAATATTTGTGCTCCTCGTAGCTCATGAAACACCTCCTCAATATGTGGCAGTGGATGGCTGTCAACAACCACAGCCTTGATGGGCTCACGTAGATCTGGGCATATCCTGAGCCGACCTGCGGTGCACCACTACTATGGGTGAAACCCATGGTGAGGAGTTGATGCGTTCAATGACACCGTCCTTTTCTAGTCTCTGCAGCTCCTGGGACACTGCATCACGAATGGCAAAAGGCAGACGACATAGCTTTTGCTGCACAGGCTGTATTCCAGGTTTCACAGTGACTTTGTGAACAAATCCAGTAACTGTTCCAGTCGTTGAAGCATCAGTTTCAGCAGCTGTGTACTGTACAGGGACATCAGGGGGTGCGTTAGTAGTGACATGACCCTCTCTGATCTCAAGTTGCAGGGCACTGAAAAGATCCATGCCTAAAATGGGCGTACCTACTGGGACAATACGAATGTGTGTGCATTTTGTCATGTATGTCACCGTCAATTCCAGACAACCTAGCACAGGTATAGGTTTCTTTGTGTACGTGGTCAGTGTTTTTCTGGGCTTCAGGAGAGGGGTGTGGCTGAAGTAACTCTACATGTGTTCAGTACATGTGTTCTGGGAGAATAGAGACACCAGAACCGGTATCCACCATCAGATCAGCAGTAATTGTAGGGCCACCTGAAGCCTTCATGGAGACATTGCACATAAATTTACTGCTCAGTGTACTTGCATCATCTTCATCAACTAATAGCACTGTGACGGAGTCACTGGAAACTTCTACCACATTGCCTGAAACAGTCCTGCTCCTGCACACTCTGGCAAAATGTCCAGGCTTATTACAATGTCTGCATGTGACTGATTTGGCTGGGCACTTGGTGTAAGTTGCAACGTGTGTTGAAGAGCCACATCTGTAGCATGGCTTACCAGCAGCAGTTGAGCCGTTCCAGACAGCAGTCTTTGGCGGTGGTCTGGGAAAGTTGGAGGGTCTTTGCTCCTTTTGCTTCCCGCCACGAAAAGTAGTCCCACGAACCATGCCGACAACAGCCTCAGCTGCTCCTCTTGACTAAGCTATCGTTTTAGCTTCAGCAACTGCATTTTCAATCTGAGCAGCAATTGTCAAAGTCTTTTCAAGTGTGAGCTTATCCTCAAGCAGGAAGCGTTCTCTGATCCATGCATTGTACGTTTTCTCCACAATTTGGTCCCATATCATGTCCTCAGATAATGTTCCAAACTCACATGTAACAATTAGCTCCCGCAGGGCAGCTGTATACTGAGCTGTGGACTCACCAGCTCGTTGAGTTCTCTGGCGAAACGTATTCCTCTCCGCGACGACATTCAATTTGGGTACAAAAAATGTCTTTAAAGCCTTTAATGCATCTTCGTAGGAATCACCAATTGCTGGCAGTGTGTAGAAAATCCGCTGAGCCTCCACGCCGACCGTGTGTATTAGCAAAGCACGCTTTCTCTTATCAAAGTCCTTCTAGGCAAGTCGTCTCACTCGGCGGCAAAATTGGCCACGCCTCCGGGCAGCTATTTGGCCATAGGAAGACCAACCAGCTATCTAAATGAATAGGGAGAGAGCTGTATCTCCATTTTCCGAGGTCTAAGGGACATAAAAAACACATGTTTTGAAATCACGATGAAAATCAAACTATAATCGCTGAAAGGGTTTGATGGTTTGGTATCAAATTAACGTTTTAAAAGCCTTTTTCCTTACAGGCAATCTTGGACTGCGCGTGCGCAATACTTCATGACAGTCTTCATTTATGGCAGGCACTGACAGCAAGACGTCATCGCACGCTCACAGCAGAGACAGGAGTTTGCTCACAGTCAACTTTCCCAGATCATGCCACAATTTTGGATAAAGCATTAAAAATATATGTACACAAAGTAATATAAACTGTTGATCATGTGTTTTAAAATGTCTCTGTTGAAAATGACTTCCTAGTGTCGCAAAAAACGTGACCGCGTAGGACCAGCAAAATGATTGGAGCAACGGCACCGGAAGAGGCGGGACATGTGCAAACACCGGCCATCTTGGCGTTACGAAGCTTCCCTATGCATTTCAATGGGCAATTTTTTCAGTGATATGTCTCCTCTTATTATAATGTCTCTGCTCTTATCCTCCACTTTGTCGGCCAGTGCAAGCACATAGTTATCAAACATGCAAATCCATGCTTCGAAAGGCACCGTAGGCTCACCTGGGCTTTGTAAAAATGCCGGAGGTGGCGAAATCCCAAGCAGAGCCATCCTCGTCGCCAATATGTTGTGTTGTAAGAATGAAAGAAAGCTAGCAGGCAAGCTACTTCAGAGGAACGGTGTTTACTTCTCACGGAGTCAGAACTTCTTTCTTATATACAGTCTATGGTCAGAACAAGTGCAGCGTATATTCAGAATGCATGAGTTACATTTAGTGACACTGCCACCTACTGGCAGGATATATGTATGCAGGCACACACGTATATACCACACCCAGTCCTGCTCCTCCTGTATTATGAAGCAGAGCAGACCCATGAAAAATGTAGTTGCATCCAAAATGACCTGGATATGTTGGTATCGGTGTACTGAAAAATACGTGTGTGTGTGTGTGTGTGTGTGTGTGTGTGTGTGTGTGTGTGTGTGTGAGTGTGTGTGTACGTATATGGGTGTATGCGCAAAAAGCTACAAATGGAGAATTTATATTGACTTGCAGGTCTCTATTTATAGCATTATACCTAAATCTCTCTCTCTCTCTCTCTCTCTCTCTCTCTCTCTCTCTCTCTCTCTCTCTCTCTCTCTCACGCACATACAAACACAAAATCACACACTTACACACACTTACACTAACACACACACACACACACACACACACACACACACACATACAGACATACCTTTGGGGCTCAATAACAGACTGTAACTTATACAGTAAATGTGCAGCACATTTGAAGTGTTATATATTATATCCTATTAAATTTGACGACCTGGGTGAGTATGTGTGTGTGTGTGAGAGAGAGAGAGAGAGAGAGAGAGAGAGAGAGAGAGATGTAGACATAATGCTATAAATGTAAGGCAATAGAAATTTTGAAGCCCTGGCTCTAAAATTACAGCCCAGAATATAGGAATGAAAGAGTCATTTTTAGCAGGTCAAAAAATGTAGTTATAATGGGTTTCAATGGGAACATTTTTGTCCCTAAGGATCCCAGAGGAACAATTTTGCTTACCTTGCTTACTATATAGTGTATTATAGACCTGTTATGATGATTGATTGAAATAAAACATATAAATTAAAGAGAATGTCCTTGGAGAATTTGATGTCATATGCATGAATACAAATTATAAATAAAATAAAAAGTAAAAAATGTCCTTAGTGAGGCACAAGGGTTAAAGATTTATTTTTGGGCTTTTTGCCTTTATTTGTGATAGTATGTGGCAGAGAGGCCGACAAGAAAAGGGGAGAAAGAGAGAGAGGAATGACCCACAGCATAGGTCCTCTGCCAGAATCAAACCAAGGATGCTGCGATTATGTAACAACTTAACCACTTGGCTATCAAGGCATTCCCATTTTAAGGATTATAATGGTTTATGAAATGTGATAATGTGCAGTTTTGCATATTTTTGGACAGTATATTCTTCAATGGTGGAAAGTAACAATTACACTTATTCAAATAATTTCCGTCCAATTTACAATTTTGAGGTACTTGTACTGAATATTTCTCTATACCTTATTAGCCACACTACATTTCAGAGGCAAATATTCACAGCTGTAGATACTGGTTACTCTGCAGATTATGATTTTCTGCTAAATGGAGCTCCATCTTAACTAGCTGCAACATTTAAGCTTAGATATTAACAACAAAAATAATATGAAACTCTGACAGCGGTGATAATGAATACTGAGAATCCAAGGACTTCGCCCACTACATATATTCATTCACTTCATTGACTAAAAATCAGTAAATAAAGCAAAAAAAAGAAGGAAAAAAAGTTAAATCAGTAATGAAAGTCATCCTTAACAACCAGTGTGTTTACCTCACTGCAATAGAAACTACACATCAAAGTCAGCCTTACTGTCATTAAACGCTCTGTCTCGCTTTTCTGCTTGTAAATCCTTGTTTATGGTGGATTTCCTAGTCATAACAGGCTGATGCTAACTACAGAGAATCCTCCAAACCTATTAAAATGCTGTCACTTTACTAGCCGTGGCTGGCCCGCCTCTTCACTGTTACCTGTGCTGCAGGTGCCAAAGGAAACAGAGTGGATGTGATCAAAGTTGGTCTTAACAACAGAGCTACAGTCCTTACTTATGGCTCAATACAGCCGCACAAAACAGCCATTGTTGCTGTGTGATTAGACCGTACCACACATGCTGAAATATATAATTAGGTAATGTTCGCTACAATGGCCGGTACCTGTCAGGATGCAGTGTTCTTTGCAGCGAATGAATGGAGGTGTCTGTCTGACATGGGGGTAGAGAAAAGAAGAAAGGGAGAGGCAGGAGGGAAGGTGGGGATACCTAATTGCAGGCTTTATAGTGATACAGGAGGCAAGGAATGTGCCCAACAAGCATATCTCTGATCTTTGAGTGGCTGGAGGCCTGCTGACAGACAAGAGACTACCAAGAGCAGCCATACAAGGACATGGTTGGCTCAGCTCGTGTGTGTCCTGACTGAGTGATGTCATTTCCAGCAGGCTTCAAATTAGGGGATATGTGGGGGTGTGTTGAGATTGAAATCTCTGCAGATTACTGTTGAGCTCTAACCCCGCTCTCCTTGAGAAAGAAAGAAGACCGGGCCTTTTGAGAAAGATGGCAAGGTTGACTTTTCCTGTTTCCTGTTCCTAAGAGACATGACGCATCCTGATCTCGTACTGAACCTGGAACATTTCCTCTTGAGTTCAAATTTTAATGATGTAATGTATGATTAGATATCTCTCTTTATTGTATTTTTCAGTTGGGCATTATTATCAAAGCTGGTTCAGTACAGTCACTGTGTGCACACCAGGGGTCCAGCATACCCATGGGGCAAGTATGTGTAAGAAAAAATAAAAATACATTGGGAAAGTCCCATTACTAACTACTGTGGGTACCAACCAAACAACATTTCACATCAACATTTTGGCTGTTTACTGAATTAAGTGGAAAGTAGGTAAACAAAATGTCAGCTGTGATTGATTTAACTGTCTAATGGAATTATTTAACAGAAGTAAGTACTTGCAGTGTCTCACCCCATTCATCTGTAAGAATGAAGAAATGTTAAATCACCTGGTTCGAAATTCTAAAAATTACACCTCCTCCTCTTGTAGACTATACACGGACGTTTTATAGGTTGTGAACAAAAAAAAAGAAGAATCCCAACACAAGGTCTTTTCTCTAGCTGTTTCCAGACCTTTCAACCACATCTCGTATGTTTTATCAGCTAACAGCATTTGCTAAGTTGTCTTGAAGATCGATCTGTTGACATTCAAGCTGAGTCGCTGTTGCGGTTTTATCTGTAACAGTTAAAGGATTTTTAAAAAATCTATGTTGGCTTAAATTGTTGGACATGAAAGTTCAGTCTTGACATTGGAAATAGTGGTTTTACAAAACCATTCCAACACACGGTCCACCGACAGAGTTTTTGACCGTCCCACACGAAAATGAAACCAATAATAGACAGTGTCAAGGCTGGACCATAATGCAACCAATAATACACTAACTAAAACATTACATCATACCCCACAAACATACAACAGCAAGATATACAGTGACAGGACACACTATTTTAAAGGGTTTTCTTCAATATTACAAGACAAGAACCCATATTATTAGACATAACTTTGGTTGCAGCATCTGGCAATTTTCTGGTGGATTAGAGTTTAGAGTTGAACCCTGACCTCTCAATCTACCAATAAATATTATCCTATCATCCTATTGGCTCAAAAGATTATGATGGTTGTTTTGTCAAATCCTTTCTGTTTATTAGAAATGGTTGCATTCAAGGAAATGTTATCAGTACATGACCTGGTGTGTGAGAAAGCATTACCACAATCAAGTGGTTGAGTGACACAGACCAATGGTTATTTAGAGTGCGTCAATTGATACTTGAGGTGGCCACAGTAAAGTGAGTAGCCAGGATGAGACTTAGTCCAGCATGAGATTCCTACTGAAACATGACCGCAGAAACCCTAATTGAATATTGCAACAGCTTCACAGAAGTGAGGCCACAGGAATGTCAGTCAGACACAACAGTAGAGTGTAGATGCTTTTATTAATCTGTTCTGGCATGCATATGAGCAAATTCACACACATGCACGCGAGCACACAGACACGCACAACACACAACGCACAACACACACATCCATTGTCCCGACAAGCAATGTATAGCAGTTATTGTGCAGAAAATCATCAGTCAGCAATATAGACAGACAGACAGGAGCCCAATAGCATACCACCCTCAGTCTGCTCCAAAAAAGTGTGGGATGATGTCTCTGCCACACACACACACATACACACACACACTCTCTGACATCAGATAGGCAGGGTCCTGGCTTGGTGCATCCCCCGCTGCCTCCCCCGACTGTGTCGACTTGTGAGTCACTGACATCACTTCCCTCCCAACAGCAACAAACGGCTGGGTTGTTGGGAGAGTCCACTGGATGGGGGGAGAGGAGGGGGTTGTTTGAGTCAGGTCCATGGAATCCATGATATACTGTACAGGGCTTTGTGTCGGAAAGGGGAAAACCAGCTACATCATCCCTACTAGGCTTTTGTTTACTCCCGCCTGTAGAAAATCTCCTTTGTTTTGTTTTTTTTTTGCTTCTTTCTTCCTGATGCATCTGTTCTTTCTTTCGTCACCCCAGACTAATAGGTGTGAGCAGTTAATGAGCCGAGGGGCTGAATCATAGAGGTGGGTCTGAGGTCATACTGGATGACCTGCTGTGCTCTAGCATGCAAAAGGCTCTTCTACAGTTTCTGACATAAAAGCTAATACAGAAATTAATTTTCTTCTGGAAGTGGTGATCAGTTGTTTTTAGGCGGAGGGTGTGATGATGCTGTCCAAAAACCTCACAATCCAACCGTAATACTGAAAGGTTTATGGAGTGGAAAATCTAATCGTTCTAGTTTTTTATTTTTTAGCAAGTTGGAAAACTAAGAGTTTTTTTTTCTTTTGCTTTGGGTCCAACTTTCCCTTCACCCAAGATTTATGAAAGAAGGAAGTGCTTGAGGGAGTGCTTGAGTCATTTTACATTGACTCAATTCCATCACCTGCACCTTTAAGGGATTTAAAATGTTTTACTATTAGTTAGTAGTTGTGTTGATGTTGAGCAACTTCATGACCAACCTATATGTCACTCTGTTATGTCTGGAACGGTGGTTCCCAACATGATTTGTTTTACGCAACCCCATAGCCCTTTCAGATGAGCTCAGATTCCCTTCAATGATGCTGTCTAACCAGGCATTGATGTGTGTCCCTGGGATTCTGAGCAGCGGTAAATGCTAAATTCTAGTGTAAATGACCATCAATGATCTGATAACCCAAACCACTTCCCGAGGTGGTCTAGGGTTCATTTGATCATATCCTCTGATGTGTAACGCTAGTGTGTCCCGATGTGTTCCCAGCAAGGACAACAGGAAATATATCATCAATGCAGAATGTGGTGGTTGATTTGGTAAAAATTTGACAGCGGTTGGACAGGAGCACAGATGTACTTGGTTGTAGTAATCTGAACATGTATGTTAGTTGTTAAAACATTTTTATTCGCTTCTAGCTCATACCATGGACTAAAATGTAATCTGGAGCTTGTTTGACGTTATAAGTATGTGTGGGACCCTTTGACCCTCTTGCAGATGTGACGTAGACACGAGCGGTCAGCTCGAGACACATCATAGAGACAGGTGTGAATGGCAATGAGACTCAGCTGTCCGCTTGTGATAGGATCACCTGACACGCATGTTAATGCCATGTGTAGACCGGTTTATCCTCCCTTTGAACTGATTTACACTGCATGTTATTTAACACTAATTATATAAAAGTAGCTATTTCTCCACACAATTCAGCTGTCAGTGTTCAGTGTATTAGCTAATTGTTTCAACCCGTTCTATCAAATTTAGCTAATTATTACCATTTATCCATTAGCTAACTCTGTCAGCCTTTATACATTACTATTAGCTACTGCTAACTTGCCTACTAGCTTACTACAGCCACTAACTATTTAGACTGTTTGTCTTTTATTACTGTAAAGACATTGACCATTTGCTAACTGTTTCGACTGTTTTTTGCTCTAGTAAACATTTATCCATAATGTTACCTGCCTATTTATCCAGTTGTATTATATTTATGACTGCTGATTTATGACTTTTAGTTGCCTTTATCAATCCTTTATCCATTATTTTTTGTTTAGGCTAGCTTTATGTTAACTATTTCTTAGTATGTAACTGTATATTTTAGCTGTAGCCCTCACTTTCAGCTAGCATTAACTTTTTAAACCATATCCATTGAGGGTTAAGCTATCTATATGAATCATTTTTCCATTTCAACATCCATTCATTTGCATTATTAGCTGCTTATTTCAATCTGTTACCCATTACTTTAAGTAAGTACGTAACTGTTTGGACTTTTGCGATTGCGTACTAAATATTTTTCATGTTCTATCTAGCATCAGTTCTAAAAGTGGGGCCCACAGGGGACCTTAAGGGAGTTCCAGGGGATCCCCAGAAAAAAGAGGAGTGATTTATTTTCATTCGTAATTCCAACCAGAAGTAACACAATGACATAATGTTTGACCATTGTGACCATGGGTTTCAAACACTTTCTGTAATAAAACATCTGGCACAAATTTTATCAAATGTGGTCTGTGGTCCATTTGGAGTCAGTTTAGAAACCCTTGATGAGAAGAAATTGGAGAACCACTGCTCTGTCGGGTGAATTAGTGTAATGTCGGACACTTTCAAATGTGGAACAGCTCAAATACATCTTATCTCTTCTTCTAACAAATGCTAATGAATATTAGCATTTAATTCATTTAATATGAATGGGCTGCTGCCAAGTTAAACCTGGGGTGTCACATACTTGAAATCACACATGATGTGGGGCGGGGAAGATCTTCCAACAGGAAGTACTTGCTGTGAAGTCAAGTCAAAGGTCAGTGACAAAAGATTTATATTAATTTTATATTAAACATGTAAATCTGTCATAAATAAAGCAGTATCTGACTGCTATCAGGTTGTGTTTATGATATATTCATACATCAAAATATGCTCTAATATGGTGAAAACACATTTTTCTTTTTTTTTTTATCTGTCAATTTGTCATCATCTCACTTTATGAATGGTGGTTTGAAATGTGGGGCAGCATGGTTTGACTAATGTGGACAGTCATATATGTTCTTAAATTGGTGACATAAGCATTTAAGAACAATAAATGTGCAATAGACTACCAATAGTTATTCAGTGTTCTTATAATGCTTATTTTTAATTATTTTCAGCCAGATTGCAAAAGATATAATTAGTAATATTAATAATACATAATACAGTGCTGTACTATTTGTCACAGTGAAATGTCTGAAATATCCAATGTATTGACTTCAAATCAAGATATACTGCTGAAGTGCAAGTAGCAAATATTGTCCCACATGACTAATTCACCTTATGTTGATTTTTTCTTAAATCAAGTCGTAATTTCAATGTTTTTAAATTACTTAATCTGTCAGTCTTACCACATACACCCTGGCAACCCTCTGGGGAAGTACCTCAGGCTGGGAATCACTGCTGTTGAAACATATTAGATATCCCATCATGTTTTCGCTGATGTCATGGTAACAGAAGTTGTGGTGGACTCTCATAATCCTGTTGACTTTATGAGTGAGGTCGCGACAAAAGAAAAGATTCCACAAAGTCACCACCGGAGTTGGAAACACTCTTCTTTCAAGAACGTGAGGAGAATACTGCTCATGACATGTCCCTGCTATTGTCTGTTTGTTTCCAGTGTGTGTGTGTGTGTGTGTGTGTGTGTGTGTAGGCACGGACAGTAACTTAAACGCCTCAACTCCTGGGGCAATTAAGTCAAACACTGGCACAATGAAAAATATCAGCGTGGGAGTGAAGAGATGGAGACAATGGTGAAAGAGAAAGAGAGGAAGTAGCAAAAGATAAGAGTTTGTGTCAGAGAGAACAGCTCAGTCATGTCGAAATTTGAAGTGTTTATCTGAAAATGATTGGAAGAGGGCAGAATGAGTGGACCTTGGGTGGAGGGGAAATATCTTAGTCAAGAGGGGCTGCTCGTGTTTCCCAAACCGACAGTTCTGTTTTGACTCTTTGGTGATTGAAAACAGCAGCTGGAGCCTGGCGTGGACCTGGTAACGTGGTAAATAATATTAGGTATTATCTGTGAACATGTGTAGTGATCCTGTGTGACTCATAAAAACAACAAGCATCCCTTAGCTAATGTGAACAGCACACCGTTGTTCCCACCCTGAAGGAACAGAAAACACAGTTGGGCTTTCTCTGTTTAATTTAAGATAGGGTTGTTTCATCCTCTGTTGTGTCTCTGCTCATCTATTGTGTACTTACACCTACTCCTTTATTGACTCTGGTGTGAGTGCAAGTTTGGGTTTGACAGATAGCACTTGAATGAGGAAACATCTTGACAAATCAATGACCTCAGGGCACTTCCTACACATCCACACCCACCTTGACGATGACAGTGTGGTCTGTGTCTTCAGGCGCGGGCCTAGTCACTTTGATGTAACCACAGAGAGGAAGCAGGGGTCAAGTCTGGGAGATCCTGACATGACCGACTAAAGCAGAGTCGTCTCCTGCTGATGTCATGGTCGGTCCTGCCCTGGTGTTTTTCCTTTTCCTCCGCCTCTAACTCTTCCCAGCCCGGTTCGATGGCAGTCATACTGGCAATGGATTTCCTTTTTGTAGGAATGAATGCTTCACAAGAGAGCTGCGGTTTGGAGATGAACGAAGAACAAGAGGTCATCCAAGACTAATAATGGTATCATCTGAATTTTGTCGATTCTGATTCCGCTTATCAATTCCGGTTCTTTCCGATTCTCAGTTTCATTTCCAGTATGGTGAAAAAACAGAAGAGATCAAATGTTCTTTATCCTTTTAAACATTTACTTTTATTGTTTCATTAAAATATGTAAGTTCAAAGTCTTTTTAACTGGACATTCACAGAGTAAATACATGCAACAAAAACATATGTTACAGACATATACAGTACATTTTCTTATGAAGGCTGTGGTTTTAGACACTCCTTAGCTTTCTCTTTGGTCATCTTTCTCTTTATTGCCACAGAGGACGGTGTGTTGCAGCTTCTTATCTCTGTGTCTACTTGAGGTGTTAGCACCGTCTGATGCCACGCTCGGGCTAAGAGACGGCAACACATCAATCAATCAAACATTGTTTCAGATCTACACCGTGCTGCCTTAAATATTCGGTCAAATGTCCAACCTGACTTACAGCTAATTAGCTTCCCATGCGCTGCACTTTGCCTTGTTGTTGTCTTTGATAAAGTCAAGCCACACTTTGGACCGTTACCACGCCCCTTCTTTCCCTATTGTGATGTAAATTTTGCATGCTCATATCTAAACAAATCGACACCCTATTTCATTGATGCATGATGTAGACAGATCCTGATAGACAGCCACATCCTTAAAGATATATACCCTTTTATTTGCATAATAAAGTGCTGTCATGTTCAGGCAACTTTTATTTGGTTCTAATTTAGAGTTTCCGATTCTCAACTCTATCCAAGACATCAAAAGTACCGAGCATGCCTCCCCGATTTGCTCACATACAGCTCACCAGCCAAAAACCACACCCTGCTTCTTTCAGCTTCAAACAAGGTGTTATCTATCATACAGTGTCATTAAAAGTGTGTAATCAAATCCGCTTCAGGTAACCGTACCTGATGTAATTAGAGGCCGACCACGATGCGGAACACAACGCGTGGGTTTGCTTTAGCTTCTCTGCTCCGTCACTGGGAAATCTTTCCTTTCCCACTGTAAAGGCGAATGGTAAGGATGAATCGTATTTTTTGTATTGCCAGAGAACAGTGTCTGCAGTGTGATGTAAGACGGAGAAATGAGAGGAAGAAAGGACGCAGAGGAGCAAAGAGGATGGAGCCGGGGGCGAGAGGATGTAAGAGCACCGGGGGAGTGCTGACAGACTGAGTGTTTAAATTTTGACGTGTGTGTTGAACTCCGAGAGGGGGAGCAACATGTGTGTTCACAAGGAGAGCTTGGCTCCCAATGATGGAGCAAAAGTCCACCGTCCTTGCAGCTGTGTGTACCCAAAGCATTGTGTGCAGTACAAAGTCCGGTACTATTTTCTATGCACGCAACTGTCTGAGTCTGTATTTCCTTTTTTTGTTCTTCTTTGAAGTCTTTAATAAATGTGTCTTGTGCATTGCATGAATCCATCTGTTATTTTTATATCATTTCTTTAAATCTGTCTATTTCTATTAAGCATATTATCAAAATAAACTCTCAGGAGACTATGATCTCTCCAGTAGGGGCTGCTGTACAGATGGGCATCCTCTTCCTCTCTTGGCAGCCGCAGCCGCTGCTCCCGAGGAAACCCGAGAATCACCTTTAATACTGTAACAGCCAGATAATTACTTACAAATAAATAATACATGTCACTTGTCGTTTTACTGTGTTTCCCTCGACACAGTCCAGAAGCGCCTGCTTTGATAGTCTGCTCAGTGTTCACCCTGACTCTCCCACACTCTCCAATCCACACACATCAGCTGAAATAGGATCTGCCTAATGGTCTGGAATATCCCTGTTTGGGCTGATCATCACTCCAATTTTCTTTTCAAATGTGAAGTTTTGATAAAACCGCAGGCCGGTGTGATGTGACGGGAGAGATGGAGGAGGAGGAGGGCAGTGGGGTGTAAACATTGGGGTTGCTATGGAGGCGGCAGTGTAAGAAGTTTGGAGCGAGAAGAGAGACAGTCAAGAAGGCAGAGTGTGTGTTTTATAGAAGACTTGGAGTGACCCTCTTACCACAGAGGATGTGGGACAGAGGGGAGAAAGACAATTCGTTTCTCTCTCTTTGCTCTTCATGCCGTTAGTCTCAAAAGCAGCCTCTCAATCAGATAAAAGAGGTCAGTAAAAGTGGAAAAATCCGGCCTTGTAATACCTTTGGTGTATGATGGCTTTCCCGTGCGTAAGGAAGCTTGGGAGGGTGTGTTATCATTTCGGAGCGCTCAGTTAATCAAGCACTAATACAACAGCTGTGCCCAGAATTGATGCCATCGTCCATTTATGCCAGGAAGACGCACAACCATTTCCTCATATTTGGCTTCTCTCATTTATGCATCTCTACCCTTCTGGTTTCAAAAACAGGCTGAATCCAGTGGAATCATGCTGGTTGCTTTGAAGCTGAAATAGCCATGGGCAGAACCAGACTGACCAAACGCTGCTCACTGTGACTCCACAGTCTGTCTCTGAACCCTGAACCTTCACCCCTGACCCGATACCTCAGACCGGATAAACTGTGCTGACGTCAGAGTTCACGGACAAGTGTGAGGTTGCAGAGTTTAGGGCCCGGGGTGAGTACGAGGGCATGGTTAAAAAGGAATGCTCTTATAAACCGGAGATAATCAGTTGCTCATAACAAAGCAAGAGTTGGCCAGTGGCAAAGGTAAACACCCTGTCTCAAGTTTAATCTTCGCATGCAGCTATATGGGCACTTTGGCATTTCTCTCTCTCTCTCTCTCTCTCTCTCTCTCTCTCTCTCGCTCTCTCTCTCTCTTCTACTTTACCTCTCTTCATCCGTTCTCTCTCATTCATGCTTCTTTTTTTTTCTTCTTCTTCTTTTTCCCTTCTCTTCAGCTACAGGGCTTTTGGCTGTCTGTCATCATCTGAGAGAGCATCAGGTTCCACTCTCTGGCACGCTGCACGTAGCTAAACACTGGGGCATGGAGACCATCCAAACACTCTTTTCTATCTCCTACACACACACATCTTACACATGCACATGCACGCTTGAGGATCCACCCAACGTGAATAAAAGTGTGATACAACCCAAACAAACACACGTTAACCTGAATCCCGCCCAAAACGTTGCCTCCGCTCCACTCTGCCGCAGCACCGAGCTCCTGTCTCCTGCAGGAAATAGCTGAGGGCAAAGGAAACCCGCAGTTAAACACAGGTTCTCACGGTGTATTAACAACCTCTGACTGAGAGAAGAGGACTTCATAGCACCACATCCAAACGCCAAGACCAGGCCATAGCCACTTGAGTGCAGGAGGTCGCCACAGCCGTGACACGAGTTCAAAAGGGTCTTAAAGGTCTAAATCCTGGCCAGGCGTGCTCAAAAGAGAGGTTCAAGAGATGCGTCTGTCTGAGCAGAGACTCCAGTCCTTGTGTTTCAGAAGCAAAACATCAACAGAGGCAGTTCTATACAAGTGTGGTAAAAATGAGAGTAATAGTAAAGGGGGGAATGTGGTCGCACTACAACATAACCAAAATCATGTGTGTGGTTTTATGAAGTTAGAAAGCCCATAATGATGGAGTATTAAATGATTGTAGCGCCATGAGGTTTGATGGTTTGAGGGGGGGCGGGCGCATATAAAAAGCCAGCTTTCTCCCATGAACTCCTCTGGCACCCAGAAATTTGCTTGGATTTCGCAAACTCACCCAACCTACTACAACCACCCCTCCTTTCCATTGTCACTGCTTCTGCCTAAAATAACTCCTGTTCCTGAAGGAGGTTCATTTTCTGCTGGGTTTTCAAATACTACGCTGTTGTTCTGCTGGCGGTGGGAAAACAGGAGAGGTTAGGGAGGTCACTTTCTGGGCTAACAGGAGCCGCTGCCATGTTTAGATGCTGCAACAGCCACGATGTGGGACCGCTGGAGCGTCTGTGGACACTCAGCCTTAATGAGGTGGTCCAGCAGTGCCATGTGACAATACCTTATTGTGCATGTTTTTGGAGAGTGCAAATGTAAGCGGATTATAATAGGAGATGAGAGGGAATTAATAGTATCAGTTTGTGTTTGCTTTTCACTTTTTTTTTTTAGCACTAAGCCGATGTTGTGACCCACAGTTCAAGTTAACATCATTTGCCATTTGCACAGGTACAGAAAACAAACACACTGGAGCTCTTGCGTTCGTTTTTTCTCTGTCATTCCATTTTTTATGTTAATGGTTCAACTGACTGTATGTAATGTGAAAGGTGACAGACCCACAGGTAATTATCACCTGGCTTTACAGTTCCTCTCAGTTCTCTGTGGTGCTTCAACATCTTTCAGCTCCTTGTTTTGATTTTATGGCCTGCCTTACTTTTTCTTTGGTTCTTCTTCACTGCTCTTATCAAGCTCCTTGTTTATAGTGGCAACAGTCAGCTGTTTATAGTGAAAAAACACTGATAAAATAATAAACGGTACTGGCCCACCATCATACTACAGGCAAAGGAAGTTTGTAACTAGAGCGGGTATTTCCCTCAGGAGTTAGCGGAGACCAAATCACTGCTTGAAGGAGAGGGAATATTTGTTTGGTTGTCAAAAACATGAGTGAAAATGTTCTTCTCTGGCTGCTGACAGATTTGTGGATTTGTCAATATGTAACTATTTGCCAACACGTTGGCCAGCAACTTTATACGGAGATTATGTTTCAGTGTTGTGTTTACAGTTGGTTCCACTGCCCTCAAGTAGCCAAAAAAGAAAGTAGTACTGCTTTAAAGACAAAGAAATAGAAATGTTGGGCACAAAAGGGAACAAATAAAGATACAATTACATACAATATACTGTATACAGGGCAGCTAGTGTGTGTGTGTGTGTGTGTGTGTGTGTGTGTGTGTGTGTGTGTGCGTGTGTTCACTCAACGTGTGTGCGCTTCGTCATGTATTTTGGTGGACATTGTAGAACCCAGAATTCACTGCTGTGACTTTTCATTTAAAGCCAAAAACACATCATATTGCTTAATCCATGTCATCAATTGAGATCGTCATCACAACAGCAAAGAAAGTTTTTGTTTATTGTTCAACACTGCAGGTAATCCCAACTAAAAGGTGTAACCTTGCAAAACAATGGGCTGATATCTTATCCCTTCATAAGACTGTGATGAGATGCAGCTTCTCACCTCTGACTCATGTTAGAAAACCCTAATCAAGGTGAGAGGAAATGACATCTGTCCTTTCACGTAAGAAGACCACTTAATGAAATTTGTGGCTAGACACACACACACACACACACACACACACACACACACACACACACACACACACACACACACACCAAATGAATCATAATGATGTTGCTTTTTCAGTTGTGGTATTAGTTACTTCATTTGTTGTAATAGTGGAAATCCAGGTTACACATGCTTTTTGTGGTAACTCAGGAGGAGAGTTTCTCGAATGTCTTCTTTATCATGAGCCAGTTTCTGAGAGGGATGATCCCCACTCTGGAGAGCATCACTGATGGTAGGATATACAAAATGTTACAAAATGTCAGCTAAGCCCCATCATGGTGACTGTTTAAACAGGTTTTTTACATTATATATATATATATTTTTTTACTTTTCAACACAAGTTATGTTACATCTGGATAAAATTTAAGTGAGGTTAATAATAATACACTCTAGCTTTTTAATTACAGCAAATAAGGAGAAAATGGGTTACAATGAATATTTTTCATGCGATAAATTTGAATTATATGAAAAATATTACAGGAATATTTTCATATTTTGGGAAATATGCAAAATGAGGACCAAAAATGTTTTTAAAAGGTGAAAAAAAGGGATCATTAGTGTGCAGGATGTTGTGGTCCTTTCTTAGACAGGGCTGAAATAAACATGACTTACTAACTGTGTCTCAGTAACAACCATTAGCGCATCACGTGACGATGTTGACCCACTGTCTTGTAAGGAGTTATGGTCTTTTAATGAGTATCCATGAATCAGACGTTCCTTAAAACCGACAAATACTTTGGAAAAGGCAATACTTTACAAGAAGTGAAGGAATGTGAGGGTGGGCTGATATACTCCTTGTTCTTCACCAGTTTACCGTCCAAGCTGCTGCATTCTCAACAAGCTGGATGACTGCCAGGGACTTTTTGCCATATCCACCATATTACAATGGGATATGATAAATGCATGAATAAACGATTCCATGTATTTAACAGATTGGAATATTTAAATTTTATCCCTCTTTCGTGTGTTGAAAGAAACAAGAGTTCATCAGTCATAGTGGTTCTGGTTGAGACTTAAACAAGTTTCTTATATTGCATGACAATATTACAGACTAATGAATCAAGCTGACTAATAAGTGAACTTGACTGATGACTAAACATGACAGAGAATCCCAATTAGTCTGGAGATCTAATGAGCCTAACCTGCCACACAAGTAAAGTGTGCTTTCACAATCATCTACTGAAAGAGAAGTTTTTCTGTATCAAGACACATTTAAGACATATATGCAAGATTTTGTAACATCATCGTTAGTTTTGATGCCACGTGTATCAGGAGTCAGAATCAATGATCCAATATTTAACTTGCTCGCGTGTGATGTGAAACCTCCAGTTCACCCCAACCTCAGTGAAGTAGGAGACATCTTGTGTCCAGTACTTGAACTTTTTGAAATGAAGAATACTTTCAGATTTATAATTTTTCTTCCAATGAGGGATAATGAGTGGATGTGGTTTTCATCATTTGTAAGCGGTTAAGTGAACTTTTGTGCAAAAGATCACATTTTCACATGATTAGTCAAAGCAGAGTATTTGTATGTGTTTTAGTCTGAAGGGAACAGTAAGTAATGTGTGAATGCAAAGTGTCATCTAAACAAGATAAATGAGTTTCATCAATGTGAAATTTATTTAGTTCATGAAAATAACTGTTTCCAATTGATTTATTAAAATTCAGATTTTTATACCAGTTTAATGAATAAAATCATTTATTTAGTCTCTCTTTTTAAGTGTTTTTTATTAATGAGCTAAATAATGTAGTGTGTTTTGATACGTGTGTAAATGAATAAATAGACTTTATTCCCATACTTCACTCCATCCCTGCTGGGCTGAACAACCTCGGTGCAGTGTGTGTGAGGGGGTGTGGACGCGCAGAGGGGGTGGATCACGTGTTAATGTGTTTCTGTAAAGAGCCTCTGGAGCCATAAAGGGCTCGCTTTACCTGTAGTGAGTTCAGGTCGATCTGCTTGCCAGTCTTGTCGAAATCTGTTCCTTCGATCTATTTGCGCACCGGCAGAACGCTCTGATTGGCTGCAGGGGGAAAACCAACTCTGTCAGCCCACCCACCGCTGATTATAGGGACTCTTGCAGACTCAGTTTCCTTCCTTGCATTGAGTCTGGGACCTGGCCCGGGGTCTGAACGGCACACACAGAGCGCGCATCATGGCAGCTACCCACAGCGAGTACAGAGGCTACCTGCGGAACCCGGTCGAAATGGAGGCAGGGCAACATCGCTTCCACCCGGTACAGCACTCGGAGCCCACTTACCGGCCGCTCCTATTCGGGACCCTCGCTGTTATGGGATTGCTTCAGGTGGCTTCCAGCGTGGCGATCTTATTACACCTCACTGGTTACCTGCAAGAGGTAGGCTCAACACGGCGGTGCGCCGTGTGGTTTGGTGTGTTTTTTTAATTACCACTGCGCAGTGAGACGCTTTGCAAAGTCATTCAGTGCCGTCAGTATGTATGCTGCTTTACTGGAGCCTTAGTTCACTATGCAAATATTTATCTACATATATTGTCAACAGTTTCCTTCAAAGCTACGCGAGTTCAAACAACTCGTCGCTATTTGCGTAATTTTATAATGCCATAAACTGCAAGATAAGTTTGTCTGCTCTTTTTGGCAGCATGCGCGCTCTTAGAAGTGAAGTAGGTGTAACCTTCAGAAGTTAAAAAAAAGGAAAAGGAAAAAAGCCTCAGCATTTATCCAGAAGTGCAGTTTTGCGCGCAGACACTGTTGGCTTCGCTTTGAAAGCGGTGCGTCTCGGCGTCAGAGAGTGAAAACACTTCTTTTCCCCGCTGTAAAAACATGCTGAATGATAGATAGCATCTCAAGAACCCCCTGGTTAAAATTTCCACGGAGATCAGTTGTTTCAGCGAGATATTTTCCAGCTCGATTCAAAGCATCGTGAATCCGTTTTGAAGTGATAACATCTCAGGGGTAGAGGCTCCGCTGCAAATACAAACGTCAGTTTTGCAAGATGTCTTGTTTGCAAAATACAGATGTTTGCACTTGAGGCTCCGTGGCTGCAATTTTTCATGCGCTTGTTTACATGCCATGTGGGGGTTATATTTGTAATTCATATGTGTCATGAGCCATAAACTTTTGAGCATAAGCAGAGCGTTTTTCAAGGACTTAAAAGGATGAGGGGGGAAAAAAGTCTGGTAAAGTTCAAGGAGCACACTGGATGTTCTAACTTGCTGCTGGTCTGAGAATGAGGGATAAAACACTGTCAAGTCACAGATAAAATCAAAATACATACTGTATACTTTCACATGGATGGTTGCCTATTCTCAGGTCAAGCTTGCAGTCTTACAGCCTGTCTGTCTGTGTTCTTGTAAAATAACTTGTACATTCTGCCACCATTGTTTTTGTTACTTTATGGCGGTTTTGGAGTTGAATAATTGTCATGTCAAGCCAAGAGAGCAGACCACATCTCCGCTCTGTCAGGATGCTTTAAGTTCACCTGGAGAGCATCAGTCTTGCTCTTTTTTTTTCTCTTTGCCTCTGTGACTTTTTTGTTTGTGTTAAATTTCTTTGGCTTTGTCTTTGGCATAAACACATTGCAGTGCGGTAGTAGCTATGTGCTGGATGTGAGCCAGGAGAAAAAAAAAAGAAAATGACAGGGAGGGAGACAAAGGAGTAAAAACACCAGAGTGAAGATCAGACCTAAAAGAAATGAGACAATTTTTTAAATTTCATGGCTGTCATGTATGTGGGATGGAGCTGATCATGTGATGAGAGGGATACAGGAACAGATCTTTGTGGAAGTGATTGAAGTGTTCCTCGAATGCCGAGCAGCATGAGCTGGAGTTTTGGATTAACGCGCGGCGTCTTCAGAGGTCCATGACAGCTGCATACGGTTGCACTTTTAGTGTGAGTCATGTGTTGTGTGCGGACTGGGTTCTGGCACCGGACCACAATCTGCCCTCAACACCTGTAGGACTTCCTGGAGATGGAGAGGAGAGCTGGAATCTGCACAGTGTCGTGCCTACATAGGAATGTGCTCATGGGAGCAGGTTTAAAAATACTCTTCTCATACAAACATCAAGGCTACAGTGTGTTTTTTTTTATTTTTATTTTATTGTTGTGTGTTTTTGTGTGCGTGCATGAAAGCCTTGCGGACTAATTTTTTTCTCGTAAACATGTGTGGAGACAACAGCCCTGCAGTGTCCAAATCACTTTGACTTTTGCCTGCTGTGGTGGTTGAATGCAGTGACAAGCGGAAAATAACTCAGCCCCCAGTCACACACACTCACACACTCACGCACACACGCACACATGCATTCATGCATACACACACAAACATCCAAAATGAAATGCTGCTTGTCTGCCTGCAAGTTTTGTCAAATTAAAATATTCCTCCCATGCACACCTGCCAGGGACTCATTCCAGATGATGGTGCTCATTAGAGGTGACATAACCTGGTAGGATTTAGTTTTTATTTATACGTCTACCCTTCTAATCTCTGCACCTCTGTCTGTTTCTGTCTCTAGGTAGATTTGTCTACAGCCCCACATCGGCCCATAGAGGTGAGTTTGACCCATGACTGACCTCTGACAAGACAACAACACAACAACACACCCTCTCCCACAATACATTATCACAGCTTTCCTTCCTGCTATTCATTCCATGATACACATACCTGTGGTTTTTGGTATCATAATAGCAAAATTGCTGCTGCTATTAATTACTAATCATCAGGGCTTATGTTGCAATTTGGTGCCATTTCTACTTAAAGTCTGCAGACTAAAATGAATTTACTCTGATCATCCATTGACATGTTGTTACTAAAGGGAAACTAAGTCAGAGGTAACAGAGCCAAAGATAATATCTTGGAGGCATAATCTAATTTGATTTAAAGCATATCAGGTATTTCCTATTGACAGAGTCATGGGGGAAGTACTATACATGTTGTATCGTGGTTATGTTTTGAAATGCAGCTAAAAAAGAAATGAGATAATCATCTGCAACTTTGCACTGACAGTAGTCTTAATCTTCCCATGAGTGTGATATCAGTGCATACCACAGCTTCTGTAAAGCCAGCACCAACCCTTATAGTATTACAGAGGCCACAGAGGCTGGTGAGAAGTCAGACCGCAGTGGGAAAACACACCTTTCTACCTTTGATGTAGGATTAATAAAAAACAAAAAAACTTGTTATGTAGGATTTTCCCACAAATTTAATGTATTGCTTACTGACACTGTGCACAGAGAGTGGAGTGGACTAGTTTACTACACGAGCCATTAGTGAGTCATTTGTTGGCGTCAGTGGTTGCAGAGTGTCCCTCTGATGAACAGCAGTAGCATGAGAGAGTTATAAAATAGGAATTCTTAATTGTTGAAGTCATATTTTTTTTCTTATAATCCCCCATTGGAAGTAACCGCCTGTTTTTTGGCACAAGATTCGCTGAGCGAAAGCAAAAACCATCCAGGAAGTAAAACAACACACAGAATAAAAGGGCTGCTCTGCTTAACTAGTGTTTGGTTTCCCATAATGCTTAAATTTCCTTTGAAATTATGTATTTGTGTTTGCCCTGGGTATCCCTGGTGGAGTACTTACACAAACCACCCAGCCTGTTTTGGACTGAGAAGCTCATTGTGTCGTTGGCCCTCGGCTCTTTCCCATGGAGCACAGGGAGGCATGCTGGGAGCTTTATGAGGTGTCAGGGTGACAGGTCTACTTGGCCCACGTCGTGTTGTGTTAGGGTCGGCCCAAAGACTGCTGGTGCTCTCTGCTGACAGTCTAGGGGATTTATTAGAGAGCCGGCCTCTGTGGACAGCTGTCAGATCTGCACTTCTGCTTTGCTTTGTGCTCTTTGATGTGAGACAGGATGTGCAGGCCTGGCCTACACCGTGCTGGGACTGCGGTCAGCACAATCTCGGGTGTGGTGAGAACACATGAATCAGACACGGCTCATGATTTGAATGTTTACAGTCTGTGGAGATCTGTACAACTCGGTAAGAGGGAGATCTGACCGATGCAGCATGAAACACAAGAAGACAATCTACTTTGGTGGCCAGCCTTTGAGTGAGAGGACTTTTGTTTCAGTGTACTGTCTCAGAAACCACTCATCACCATAATAGAGACGTTGAATGCTGTACAGTGTGTAGTTAAAAGCTTGAACTGAAGCCTGCGTGCATTGTGGTATTACAGGGCCAAACATGCCCGCCTTAGCTGGATATTTGAAGGCAGACATTTCTTCTTCATGTAGCAAATCCTGGTGAAGCGTGGTTGTCACCGTGCTACACTTTATTTCTAGATCACACTGCAAACCAGGAAGCTGCCAAGTTGCTGCTACTTTCTGGTTAAAGAGGTATGACATGGTCTCACCACAAATCAAGATAGATCCCACAATGTAGGGCCAATTGGGAGCACGTTCACAATTACTTTGTAGCCTTGGCAAGAAGTTGTTTATCCCTGTCTCATTCCGAGACACCGGCTAAAAACATGTTTGTGCAGCAAATTGTTTTCCCGAGGACAGACAGAGCTAATCTTAGTTTAAGAGCCGTGCAAATTTATTTGGACTTGGGTTATGAATAAATACTTCATGGTAATATTAGTACGGCACAGGTGCAGTGTTGCAACATCATTTTAATGGTGTCGGTGGGACTGGCTTATTTGGATTCTGTGGCAGTATTTGCTCTGAGGCACTGTGTGTGGGTTTTAAGTTGGTAGTTTAAAAAATTCTGCCAACAACATTACAACACTTTCAATTTCCCAGTTTTTCCCAGTCTTTTTTTAAGTTGTTGGCTCAGAGGTGGGATGAGATGATAATATCAGCATACCTGAGATAACTGGACAAGAGGAAATTACACTGAAATGATAAAACAAGTTAAAACTCCTTCAGGGGTATTGGGATTCATTCCCTGACATTTCTAATGAATTGCATTTATTTGTACATATCTGTTGCACAAATGCATAAATTCACAATTTAACGGACACTCATGCTACATTCATTTCATAAACAGTTGAATCCAAATTTATACCTTTGCTAAAATACCACATTGTGATGGTTGTGAGATTGTAGGTAGGTGCACAGGGAGATATTTTCATTTCATGCCAGATGTGTGTGTGAGAGAGTTGGCAGCTCCAGCGCAGTAAATGTTTACTTGCTTGGAAACCATGTTTTCCTTGAGTGTATATGCTCCGTCTTGCCTGACAAAGACACAGCCCATCTTAGACTGCGGATGGCGGCATCATCAGCCTTGGATAAAATAAGCACTCTGAGCTGAATTCAGTCCAGATTCTATTTGTGCCAAATCCGTGAGAAGTGCAGTCTGTCTGAAAGGTTACACTCACCGGGAGGCCCCCCTGTCACAGCGTCTGGCCCCAAATACAACCACGGCTGTAATAAGAAGTTAGTAGGCTGGCCAAAGAAGATGGATAACACAAACAGACATGCAGTATTCGTACTCTGTGCACTTACTGTCATCAGAAACATGCACACAATTCCTAAGTAGACAGTTATTCAAAGAGACAGCAGAACACAGTTGTGGTGAAATATGTCAAAATCATATTGTTGCTGTAAGGAAAAGTCTGTGGGTGTACTGATACTGAGGTACTGATATGGGTGCAAGTTTCCAATTGAGCAATTTTTCACAGTTGGATATCATGCAACACACACACACACACACACACACACACACACACACACACACACACACACACACACACACACACACACACACACACACAACTTTTCATTATAAATCAGTGTTGTTAAATGAGCTTTTTCCTGTTCTCTGCAGGAAGTGCAGACAGAGCCGGTGCTGAACGCTCTGAGAGACACGAGGAAAAAAGGACGATGCAAAACTCCAAAAGAGAGCCTGCCATCCGCTCATCTACCAATCAGAGCGCATCAAGAGTACTCGAAGAGTGAGTCGGGTTGAATTAATGTCTTATTGTTTTTGTATTAAGAAGACCATACTTTCAATCTGGCTTTATTACTTTTATTATTTTAACATCATCAGGAGCCAGTTGCACTACATCTTGCATCATATAAACCGGTTCATACATACAGTTTGTTGTCATTAACTGTCAGGTGAAAGTGATATGAACTAACTAATGTTGGCTTGTTTATAAAGAACATGACATGAGGACATATGATCAACTTATCTGATCTGATATTTAATACAGTGCTTTTAAATAAATAAGGAAACTGGAAAGATTTGAATGACATTCCACAAAAATAACATAGAACACCTCAAATGATAAAACATCATGCCAGTAACCTCAGACTTGACATTTACAAAGCATTAATAGTCAAATGTAATATATCATTTGACCCCCTATAACTGTAATTTTTGGAAATGATGCGACAACTTGTGATGCTGCAGTTATTTCATGTTAACATTGTTGTTTCTTTTGATTGAACAGCACCACAGATGTTTCCTAGCAACCAAGATACACATAACTAAAGTCTTTCTTATTTTTTAATGACGAAACCCAATGTAGTAAATCACTGTAAACACAAAGTAATGGATTCATGAAAAGCTGGTGCTTTTTTGTTTGGTCTGGTTTGCTATAAACCAGAAAATGTTACTATAAAATGTTACTATAAACCCAGACAATAAATAGATGAAGTAAAACTTCTGCTGTTTTATGCTGCTCTTGTCCCACACAGAGGGCGAGCCAAAAGCCATCACCATTGACTGGGATGAGGAGCACGGATACCGCCAGAGGATGGGCTATCAGAAGGGAAAACTGCTGGTGATGGAGTCTGGTTTCTACTATATTTATGCTAAGACCTGTTTCCGCTACTACAAGTACATACCAGAGGACAGCAGTCAGACCGGGGTCCCACCAGTGGATGTTAGCAACACCCAACTCATCCAGTACGTCTACCACGAGAGCATCAAACAGAACAGCAAAGCTGCAGTGTTGATGAAGACGGGCAGCACCATGCGATGGAACAACACAAGCTATAACATGTACTGTGCCCAGCAAGGACGAGGAGTCCGGCTGGATGAGGGAGACACCTTGTTTGTCAATGTGTCCAATGCTTGGATGTTGGACCCAGAGGGAGAAGGGACGTATTTTGGGGCCATAAAGTTGGGTAACTGAAATTTGAATATGTGGGGAGCGGACATGCTACTGAACATTAATGCCAAAGAACCACTTATTTGTAATGGTTATTTGTCAAAAACAGTTGTTGTGTTTTTTTGTTTTTTTCTACATGTGTTGTTTTTTTTTATTAATTGCTCCTCCCCAAATAACCTTGGGGTTGCTTATGAGAAAAACTTGTCTTGCCAATCAGTCCAACATAACCACACACAGCTGTCAACTTTAGGCTTAAATAGGCAGGGGCCGGCACGAGATTGTGGCTGTATGGTAACCATAAGAAAAAATATCATGGTTTTACGTTATGACGGATTGTGATTACAGCTCTAAAAGGAAAAAAATAAAGACAGACATGTTAGTTTAACCTGAATATGCACTGCATATGTGACAGTGTGGGGGGTCGTGGTACTGTACGCTGCAGCTGCACCACCTGAGGGAATTTCTGACCAGCACTTTCTGTCTTTAACCAGACAAAAAACAGCTCATACCTTTCTGTATGACAGAAAATTTGGCGGTTTCGGTTATCGTGACTTTTTCAAATCGCTGTATACCTTGAACACGGTTATCATCCCATGCCTATCCAGAATAGCACTGGATTTCCTTTTGGTATTGTGGTTTATATTTGAAATATTGAATACAGATTACAACATTCAGGATTTCAGTATAGAAATGTGTGTATGCACTAATTAAGTGAGTCTCCCAGACCTTCCTCTGAACCACGACAGTGAATGCATAAATGTTTTTGTTCTTGAAAGGCAATGGTCCTTCAGTCGGTAGCTCATCACAGTATCATTCGCAATTCTCTGTTAGATTGTGATTTATTTCACCCTCAAAATCTCTAAGGGACACTGAAACACCAACGTTTCAATTTGACTCTGACAATGTTTATTCAAACAAAATAGCCAGTTAAAAAAAGAAGGTCATGTGTGTGCTCCAAAAACTCATTTGTTATTCAGTTTTCTGTCTTGAGTGGCCTGCTTAATTGAAGACAATTACACAGCAGTGTCATTATTAGGTGGGAAATGACATCGATGTTCATGACAAATTAACAACAAAGGAGATGGCGGGACTGTCTGACCTTTTATTAACACAAAAAGACTCTTTACACTTCTTTAACTAGATGAGCCAACTGGTTTTTGGTTCATCTGTAACTTAAACTTTGTTTTTCATTTGGCTCTCCAGGGAGTTAAATGGGGAATATGCACTAAATATTTATTTATTAGCTATAGAAATACAGAGACAGGTCACTGTTACATTGACCTTTCGCCTGTAAATATCAATTATATGTTATGTCTTATGTCATTATGCAGCACTTAGGAAATAGTAGACACGCTTTTGTTATTAAAACACAGGGGCTTTTAAATTGCATATTTATCATGGTTTTGACAATTCTGTGTGCACTTGCATAGCTGAAAGCAATATGGATTAGCATCTGATTCCATTTGATAATTTTTTTCCCCCCATTCAGTGTTCTTTTTATTTATGTTGTGTTTTAATAAAGAAAATACTTTTGTAACAGTGTTTCATGTGTATTGACATTACGTGATGCAGTGAAGAGCATTAACTTCACAGGATTAGATCGCAGCCACCTCCTACTGTAACCTGATGAGCAGGCCACCCTGACTTTAATATTATTGAGAGGTGCAATTTGATTACCTGTGCTGTCTTTGGAAAATTCAACACCATTAAAAAGAGTAAAGTCATGCTGTTCCTTACTCCGCTGCAACCCTGGTCAGAGCAGCCCACCAGCTCATTATAGAGATACTGTAGGTTGTATAGAGAAACCGCCCAATGTTGTTGCAGCGTTGCTAACTCACAGCAGACATTTGGACCACAGCACAGAGCGACCTACAGAATAAACAAGAAACAGACTGCATCGGGTGGGAATAACGACGAGAATTTCATTACTTCACTGTTACAAATTTTGATCATTGTGGCGATTGGGTCTCCCATGAAGCCCCACGGCGTGTGCAAGGGAAACTGTTTTAATGTTAGACCCGTCGCCAAACAATTCCTCTATTGTCCGTACTTGGGCGTTCACCAGCATATTGCCAGAAAATGGCTGGGGTTCACACGTTTTGTGCTGTACACTGAGACCTCACACGGCTTTCAGCTCATTGTTCAAATGTTACTGAGAGTTTGAAATAAAATCTGGGGTTTGAGAAGAAATACTTGGCCGAGGCGTATATGGAGCGGATATGTTGTCGAGTTTTGACAGGATTCTGCGTGCCAGATTTTCTGTAGTGTACAGCACTGATGGATGTGACTGCAAGAATGTAACATGTAATTGGCTTTCATAAAATATCTTCCAAAGAATCATCAATTTTAAAGGGGAATTGTTCACTTGTGACAAACACTAGTGCCCAAAAAGAAAGCTTTTTAGAGGTCAATTTATACAACTGATAAAAGAACAATCCAGCTGTGGTGTCCATAGGACCACTGTGTTTCAGATATAAATAGCTGGAGCCATAAGTTTAAACAATGGACTTCCGTAGTGTGCCACCCTTTTCAAGTGACCTTGTTTCTCAATTCTTGGCACTGAACAGAAACCATTAAAATGTGTTGTGTCAGTAAACTATGGAAAGCTTGGCATCCATTGTACCCCCACTCTGAACAATGTACACACACTCAACACATACAGTACAATCACATTCATCAAGTTTCACTTGCTTGCTACACTCTGTGGTACATAAAATAGGCCCATTTGGCAGAACTGGAGAACTTACCGGCTTATTTTATAACTCACATAAAATAGATTGCTGACTTGTATTTCTACTCCTGCCTACAGGTCCTCAGATGTTCCATGATGATCTGTTGCAGACGAGCTCCAGTGGGACTTTACTCATGTCTTCTACTTATTCAAAATCGGTTTTATGATGCTGTATCTCCATCAGACATTATTTCAGAGTTCGCTCCCTGTGGCTCAGCAAACCAGTCTGTTGAAACAAAAAAAAAAAGAAACAGTCATGTGTTGGAAAATATATCAGGGTGTTTTCCCCCAGTAAGCAGCACCAGAGGCATCAGTATAGAAGTTAATGCCATTAGCAAACTGTGGGCGCTTAGTTTTATGAGGCTTTGTGGTTTGGAGGAAATGGAGCTCTGAGTAGTCAGTTTTACCAAACAGCTGGAGGGCTTTGTTATGTGCAGTCAGGTTGCTTAGTGTTTCGCACGCTTACACACTCGTGCTATCAATGTATAAATTTGTGCCCACACACACACGTACAAACTCACATGCAAACACAACCATCTTAGCCAACGTGCATACACACACTCCGGTGCTGAGTCAGCGCGGCTAGCTATTTTCACAAGCTGGGCCCTCGCCCTTTGGTCTTCACCCCAATATAGCTCAGATGTTTCTGGCTTTTGATGTCTGACGTTTTTACCACTTGGCTAATGCTAACATTAGTGTTATTAAAACAATAACAGAGTGAGATTTACAGGCTACACTGCAGACAAATGGGCGTGAGATAGCAGGAGGGTTATTACTGTAACCAGGCCCTGTCATCTCATGCATGAGCTGTCGGCAAAGAGTGTATGTGCCAAACTGTCTATGTCTGTGTGAAAATGTGTAGGTCATCAGCTATCAAGAGGTTTTTGAATCAAACATATTGGCAAATTAATAACTCAATTAAAAAATATCCTAAAGGGTGTAAATTTGGTGTAGGCACATATGATGTAACCATACCTTTCTCTCTCTTTTTTGTCTCCCATCTATCGACTATCAATGAAGCAAAATGTAAATAAAGATTTAAATGAATGATTTATCCAATTTTGAATAGCTGAGTGACTCCTTTGACCTTTTTGCCTTTTAACTTGGCTCCAGCACCATGGAGAGCACATCTCGAAGGCGGTTTTTCAAGGCTTAAAAAGTACTTGATGAATAAACAAGTATTTCACAATCTTTTTCAGGGTAATTTATTTTATGGCAATCTTGATTGTTACCACTTATTCAAGATTAAAAACATTCTTTAATACAACTAAAACAGGCCTAAGAATGACTTTTCAGCTCACAATGAAGTACAAAACATTTTCAACTAGTAAATATACCCTGTAGCACACTCACATGTTGTATTTTTATTTATGTGGACTGAATGGTTCCACAGTATGCTGATTGTCCCAACAGATCAGACTGTGGTCGTACTGGAAAGCTTTCAGCTTGGAAATATTTGATATTAACTGTTTGGAAGGGTTCATCAAAAAATGTGTGTCCCCATACAAGCTCTGATAATGATCAATTAGCAGCTAACATCATTAATCAACCGTCAGTGCAGAAAAAGAACATCATTACATTGATTTTCATAAACAAACACATCATGATGTTGAGAAATACCCAGTAGTCGCTCCGCTTTTGGCACACTAGACAAGCCAGGAAAGCCAGTTGAATGATAAGCCAACAGCTGGCCATCAGTGCTGAAACCAAAAGAAACATGTCTCTTCAGGAAGTTTTGTACATTTTTCAAGCAAAGTGATGAAAGTGATCCCATTGCCCATCACAATGTTATTTAAAGTTGCTTAAAACCAGTGGTTTTCAAATATTGTCTGTCAAGAAAAAGACAAAACACAATCAACTGTTTGGAGGCAACCATGCATGTATTTGCATGGAACTGCAGATATGTGGTCTGTAGAGATCTGTATTTTTTGGCATAAAAGAAAAACTTTTACAAATTCTCAATGTATCATTTTTTAAATGTTTGAATGGCTCCCAGGCAGAGCCACCAATTAAAATCTCATCAAACTATTAAAGTACAATCAAATTTCTAAAGTGAAGGTATTGCCAAATGTATTACAATTCAACATGAATGAGTGCGCCAAATTATATGACAATCCATCCAATAGTTGTTGAAACATTTCACTGGAAAAATGAAACCCATGACCTGCTGGTGGCGCCAGAGGTAAAGTCAAAGGATCACTACTGTCAGCAGAAATCCTCTGGGGACCATGAATGTCTGCATGAAAATGTCACAGTAATCCACAAGTTGGTGGTTGAGTTATCTCAGTCTTGATCAAAGTGACAGAGGGACCAACAGGCATGAACATGAATTGATAGGAATCACATTAAAAGGCAGAAAACTGCTTGTGAAAACACCAAGAGACAATGATGGAAATAAGTCAAGGACTTTATTGTTCTATCCCTGACAAAGTCTGGCATGTTGTAATTCATATATTATATGCTGTCAATAAAACCAAACCATCCAAAGCTCAAAATACTCAATTTTGTGTGTGAGTATGCATATGTGGCCAAGTAAGTGAAAATCACAACCAGACAGACAAAAAAGCAGAGATGTGCATTTGTGCAGTATGATCTTTGTATTCAGATGGTTTTGTTGTTTATTTATGTATTAAATAGTTAAACATATTCTGTATTCCATTCATTCTGCATTTTCAAATTTTTCTCATGGGGGATTATTAAAGTTTTATGTAATACAATGTTTTTCTTTCAATTTGGTTGTACGCCTACAAATTCCCAACGCGTTCACTAAAACTGCACTATTTAGGCTTCTGGTTAGCCCACAGATTTACACACAGAGGAGGAGGGAATATTAATAAAGTTAAAAACAGGAAGGATTGTGGTTAAACTTAGGCTGATAGACACAGACAACACAGGCACAGACAGACACACAGAATTAAACATGTAACCACACTCAAGTATATGTCCAGCGCCTTGTGCTCACACACACACAAACACACACGCACATGCAAAGAGGGAATCCCCATCCGAGTCAGTCATGATTATGCAGCAGCAATCTTCAGTGTAATCCCTGGATAAAAAGTCTCAGATGGATCACGTAGCTCCCATTAAGATGTGGTGACACCTGGACAGAGTCATAAGTAACATTGACTAATGCAGTAATCTTCATGAGGACACCTGCATCTCAGAACCCTTAATCTGATCCACTCAAAGCCCACGGTAGTATTAATGGATTTTGAATATGTTCTTTAGATATTCATATTTTTATTTAACGTGTCCGTTCTATCTGTCTATCAGCCAGTGGGTCTGATCTGTATTGCAGTGACGGCAGGAGTATTACTCAGACAAAGGGGTTGTGCCAGGACAATGTCAACATATGAGAACTAAATCAGCAGAGGCTCCCAGACTTCCCAAACCACCAGCAACAACAAGCAACACACCCAGAATCGAGACTAGCTGGAATGTCATTCATATGGTCCTCATTTCATCCCCCTCTCCCTTCCTTCAGTAGTTTTTCCATCCTATGACTATGAAATTGATTGGTTGTTGTTGGTTGATGGGCTGACTTGTTGACCCCATGACTTTTGATAAACTGCTCATGAGAGTCTCATTGTCTTGTCATAAGTTCAGTGTTGGTTGACCTTCTGACAAGTCAATGTTAGTTGGTAGGCCTTGTTGACTCAGTTGTTAGGTTGGAAGCAGCTGTTAAATATTTTCAACAAAGTATTTTACCAATTGATCCAATGATTGATCCAGAAATAAGAATAAATAATGTAATATAATTTACTCTGTTGCACAAGCTTAGGAAGTTGACCTAGGTGAGTTGTTGTATATTGGCATGCAGCTTTTGTCATAGTGTCATAATGTTACAACTTTATCACATTGTCATAGTTACTGTTGCTTGAAGGCAGCTGTCACTTACACTGAGTAATAGCTAACTTTGTGTATGACAAACTCAGATAGCCATACCCCCATTTGTGATCTCAACACTCCGACAGGCTTACCGACAGAAGAGGGGAGGACAGAACTCTCTTTGTGGGCACCCACATCAGGGTTACCACACCCAGCCTGGCTTTATGAGATTGTACAACTAGTTTACCACCGTGAAATTAGAGGTCATGCAAGACAATAATCCACATATTAAACTGTCTAACAAAAAGAATATCACTTCAGTGCCAAAGAAAGCCCACACCATGAATCTGAATTTATCAGTAAACAGGATTTTACTCTAAACCAACTAATATCCTCACCTTATTTGGACTTCAGCATGAATAACATTAGCAATATTGCCAAGATAAGCAGTGATGGTTCTCCAAGATAATTAACTTCAAACAACAAACTACAACCTAATGTCTTTTAGATCATTTCTAATGTATTTTCTACAAAGAAAAGTGACTCCGGTGACTCTGGAAAAAATACACAGTAGAGCACAAAAGAAGATTTGATTAGTTTTGTCTTAATTTACACCTGAAAATTGAGCCAAATATCTTCAGTGTTCATGGTAACCAGAGACCCAATTTGTTCATTCATTTGAAAAGTGAAAAAAACTAACTCTGTTTGGTTTAAAAAGTCCTTAATTAGCTCAAAGGGATTTTAGGTATTATCATTTCATTCATTCATTATCATTATTCAAGGATTCTTAAAGGGCAAAAACGAAACCCCTTACTTATCAAATGAAGTAGCTCTTAAGGTGTTCGCAACTTTCCCTTAGTCTAGGAGAGCAGACTAGTTGATACACTAATCATATACTGGACTTTGAGTGTTTTTCTCTCATTGATAATGGCTAAATGGCTAGTTTGTATCTTCGTTGCAACTCCTGCTCTTCAGACTGCTGCTAATGAATTTGTGAGTTAACTTCATTGGATTTTTTCCCTCAACAGTAATCAGTTGCTAAATGGTGCTGGGGAGTTACCAAGGGGAACTACAACTTGGTACAAACCAAAGTAATTAGAAACTTGACCTAGATGTTTATATGGTTGACGTAATTTCCATTGTGGGCGAGTTTGCCATCAAATTCAGATCTGGTAAGCAGCTTAACATTTCATGGCAACTATAAGATAGCTGTTAACCTAAGCTATTGCTATAAGGTGTATTATTAGCATGCTAAAATTAGCATAACAAACATTTATAGCTGCTATAAAAAAGTGTAAATGACTTAAGTCCATGGTTCATCCTAAACAATGGACACACCAGTGAGCCATAAAGGTAACACATCAACTTGGTACTAAGATAGTTTAAAAAAAGCTATATTAGCTAAGTTAGAATAGTAAATCGGTACCATTATTGTAAAGAGTAGTAAACAGGTAAGTATTCTTGTATGTTTTAGTTTGCAGGTTTTCTGGTTGTCTTACCATATACATGCCTACAGTTTTTTCTTTTGTTTTTTAAAATTATTTTTACTACATGGAAAATTGTATCCACCTTAGATAAAATAATTTTTTTCATACTTTTTGGTCCATTTTAAGCTTTTATTTTTATTTATTTACTTTTTTACCCTTTATAAGAACTAAATTGTTAAGCTCACCCAGCCTAGGGGGCCATTTTGAATTCTATAGAAACAAGAGTGTTTAGGGTCTCCAAATGGGGCTAAGCTAGCCACAGCTAAATACTAGCCAATGCCAGGTCAGTGGCACTGTCTGGTTGAATTGAGCCCAAATCTTAATAACTTCTACCGTCTTTGAGCTCTTCCCCCTTTTTTGTTTACTTTTCATTTTAGTCCTTTATTTCTTGCAGGAAATCAGGGTACAGGGCAGGTCTTGGTGCAACAGTAAATATTCTCTGTGCAGTGGTCCGCTGTATTCAATGATGAAACTAAGCTTCCAGGCTTTTGATTCAAGAATTTTTATTACTTCTATTACTTGAATTCCTCAAGTAATTGGTGAAGTGTGGCTTTTGGCAATTTCATCAGTGTGTCAGTAATTTGTTTGACTGATCTGTTGATAATAGGCTCATTAGCTCACTGACTGACTTCAGCTAAATGATTGGTCCTTTGGCTTGTTGTTTATTTGACTGGTTGGCTGATAGTTAGATTGGCCAGTGGGCTGTGGTGAAACAGTCATGGCTATGCTCCAGCTGGCTATGGAGACAACAAGACTGTCATTCATAAAGGATATTTCAGTAGTTACATGCATCATGCTTTCTTTAGGACTGTATTTAAAAGAGTGAACAATTGCTTGGACCCAAACAGTGAATGAGGATCTCCTACAGTAAATCAGAGGCTGTTTATGCCTGTTTCTAAAATGCGCTTCAGTGATCTGAACACAAGTTGACTGCCGAGATCACCGTTCACACCTGTGTCTCCAACGTGTCCAGCTGACCACTTGCGTTTAGATTTCACTGCTGCCTATATCAGTTCTGCTAGAGGGGGAAAGGTCCCTTCACACGTTTATTACATCAGTCTGTCACCAGACAAGTGTTAGATTTATTTCGCATACGCTAGCTAAGAAACAAAAATGATTCAAAAACTATACATATGGACTGTTCCAACTGATTATATTTTGCAGGACAAAGTCATTTGGCGTTGGCACACTGTCACCACAGCAACCACCATGTCCTGCATTGATGATGTTCTTGTTCCTGGCCTTTTCTTGTTACCTCTTTGTCAGGGACACATCAAGTCACATTAACGTTCTCACTACAAAAGATATGTGGTCAAATGCATCCCAGACCACCTTGGCAAGTGGTTTGAGTGACTTGATCACCATGTGTCTTGGTGGTCGTTTACACTTGTGTTTATTGCTTTCCACTTATGAGTCGATCACCCAAGACGCATTTTAAAGCCAAGTATAAACAGGGTCTCAGAAAAACAAGTTAGATGGAAGACAGTGTATTAAATTGTGACCACAGGCCACAGGCAACTTACCAAAATGTTTCACTTTCCATAACACAAATGACAAAACTTCCCCTTTACACTGAAATGGAAATCAATATCATGGTTGGAAATCTTTCTGTTACTCTTTGTCAAACTAGGTCAATGTCAGCTGCGTTGCATTGCATCAGATTTGATCTTTATCTTTATCTCAGCACTGGAAAACACATATTCTGATTAGAACAGCAGTTTTGTATCAGAATGGCCTTGATACGACCACACAGCACAACCTAACCACCAAGATGTAGCGCTACAGGAAGGCCGTCAGCCTCAGCCACATTCTCTGTCTGTCAGATCCACATGGCTTCATACTCTATCTATAATCTCATGTCATTAAAACTGCTCCTGCTGGTTTTCCCCCTGTGCAGGGCTGTGAATTTGCAGCCTGTCAGCGAATATTTGGACTGTCAGCTGTTTGGGCACATCAGGAGATGAATTCTCTTATTACATTGTGCACAATGAGAAGAGACAGTAGGCCAAAGATCTGTCTGTGGTAGCCTCTCATCACAAATACGGTGTGGTGGTGGAACAAAGTATAGTAAAAGCATGACAGAACCTGTAGGACCAATAATCATACTGAAAGAGACCAGAAATAAAAATCTAACTTTTGCAAGTTGGACATGTAAAGCTTGTATGGGAGTTGGCACCTTTGGCATAGAAATGAATTTTCTTGAAAGCACAGGGAACATAACAGGTTAATCAGGTTTATAAAAGAGAGACCTGCGGTTGGAAATGGTCTTGGAACAAGATCAGGAATGATGAGCCATCAGGAAACATTAGGAGGCAAAGACTGCAGCACTGTTACACAAACTCCAGCTAAACAAGCCAAAGTTCATTGCATTCAACAACAAATGCCATGCTTATCTTGGCACAGTCCACCATATGGTACATTCCTTGTTAATAATTATTTTGTCCTTAAATAATCCTAAAATAAACCTGTTACAGTCTCTTTTTTTCAATTGCTGGCGGTGCATGCAAAGAGGTGAAGCTCTTTAAAGTGATGATCTTTTTTAATAACAAAAACTTTATTAACATAACAAAAATAAAAAGCATGGGGAACATCATAACTTGAAATTTCATGCTCTAATAATAATAATGAACAAATATTGCTGCTAAGAGGTATGCCACATAAGAGATAAAAAAAGATACAAGGAAAGAGAAGACCAATATATACAGAGTTTAAATAGTTTTGCTCATCAAATAAGCTTGAGGCCTAAATTTAGAGGTAACTCGACTACTTAGAAAGGCAGGAAACTAACAGTGTGTTAATCATTGCTATGTTCCTGGAATCAGACCTGCTTGTGTAAAGTGAAACTATTGCATGATGTACAGATGATATTTGTTTATCTCTGTGGTAAATTGGAATAATCTCTATGTTACATTTTCATCAGCTGAAGGTAAATATTACTCAAGAGATTTGGGTTGATTGGAAGGCAGTAAATGAAGATGATTAGTTGGGTTGTTATACACTATATGCGTGACTGTCACAGTGATGGCACTGTGCTGAATCTGTAGCTGTGAAACCTCAATGAAAAGGTCAAAGCCGCTACCTCTTTAACTGCAAACAGCCCACGTGTGCCCCGTTTCTCCCCTTCAGATACAAAGAAAGGAAGGCAATGCTTGGTTTCCTTGAGACTCTGAAGCAAGACCCTCTTAAAGGTCAAGTTCTGCCTGTAAATGCAATGTTGTGGGTTTTCTGGTTTTTAAAATGCCCAAAAAATAATGTTTAAAACATACACAAGGCGATCTGGGGACAAGCTCAACCAATGAGAAGCTTTTTTTTGCATCAAAATATATGTAAGTGCTAGTTTCAACATAATTTAATTTCATGCATTCTTATTCAGTTAGTGAAATCTTGTCTGACTCTTTAGTTGTGATTTAAACAGTGTAATTTTAACTGAACAGTGGCCACTGGATTATGTTACAATTTCTCTTCATTTTCAAAAATGCTCGAATTGCTTTAAAGACATCATCATTACTCATCCTGACCATGAAAGTTCACTTTTTACTGTTATGCTTCATTTTAACATCGATTTAAAAAATGGTTGCAAAAGTAAGATATGTAGTAAACAAACACATACTTGTTGTGGTCCATTTCCACTATTCAAATTAGAACCATGGAGGTATTACATCATCAAGCTGATAGCTGCTCTTAGCTTAGCACAAAGACAAGAAATGGGGGGAAACAACTAGCCTTGCTCTGTCTAAAAGTAACAAAATCCCCCTACCATCAACTATTAATATCACTAATTAAAGGAATGCATAACTCACATTAGGGAATCATAAATAGACAATACAGAACTAAAGTATAAATACAATTTAAATAGAACTTTAAACAGCACAAAAATGTGCAGATTGTTGGGAAACAATCGCCTAGTACGCCTATAGCTAAGACTGGGCCTGAATAAAGTCCTGTAAATGGAACCATGTTTACTCACATGTGCAGTGATGTGTGCTTTACACAGTACTACTCTCTAGGGACTGAAAATATGATCATGAACATTTCTGAACAATTTAGTGGCACCACAAATTCATGGTGAAGGACTGTGTTTGGACAATGAGCTTTGGACACACACACACACACACACACACACACACACAATACTTGTAAACAGGATCTCTGCTGTACATGACATTTGTTGACAAAAAGAAGAACATAAAAAAATGCATATCCATCCATATCATTAAATCCGTGCAAAAAACAAAGTGAAAATGACATGGTTTGTGTACTTGGCCAATATATTTTTGGTACTTACCATAAGTGTGGTGAGTGGTATCAATCTTCCCATCTTCCAAAATATCAAACTAATGCTTCAAGAATTCAACTCTTCAAAAGTAATTGTGAGGAACAACAGCTTCCATGATAATGTGGATTGTGTTGTACACATCTTTGTTTGCTGCAGCCTCATTAGTCCAGACGACCCTGTTCACTTCCTGTGATATGGGAAAAATCCTGTGTCTGTCATCCATTTGCAGAAGCCAGCCTTGCAACCCACACTTGTCCCCGAGTGGCAGATTATTTCAGTATGTCATAAACAATGGAATAACACTCTGCTCTGCTCTCTATGAAAACATTATTGTATATCCACTGCCTTCACGCAGCTGACAGAATGGAGACTGTCATTTTCATTACTGTGTGTTTTTCTTTGCCTTGAAACACAGTTATCTGATTACACTGACTGTCACGCATGGCATTTTTAAGCAAGTCTGTAGTTGATTGCAGGTGATTAGGTGCAGCAGTTAAGAGCTGTCCGAAATTATAAAAGCTGACATTTGGGAATTGTCACTTTGATCACAGCGGTATGATGTGATCATTACTGAATGCTCCACAATACCTCCTTCATCATCCCTTATGAAAATCTTTATGATTGTGTTTCTCTTCTCATTCAAAGTCACTTCGATTCTTGCTTTCATTCTCTCCCCAAGCTTTGTTTCTCTTTCCAGACAGCATTTCATCACTGGCTCTTCCATTCTGCAATGACCCTTGATGATTTAAGTGTTTGTGAAACCGTGCAGATAAAAAAAAAAGGCCCTGACTTTCACTGAGAGCAGTCCTGACTTTTCAACAAAAGAGCAAGATGTTCAAAGAAGGAAAAACAAAAATGATGCAAACACGTACATACAACAGGGCACACACAGAGAGCTAGTAAAAACTTCCACCCACAGTGTTATTGACATGGGATTGCGCACCTCTGCCAAACATCCTTTTACCAGAATCCAGTCAACCTTTGGGTGGGATCAAACTCAAATACCCTCCTTATTGCTGGATTAACCAGAAGCAAGACCACATTTACGAGTTGGGAATGAAATATGCATGATGTATCACCTGAGAAGGAAGAGCCTATTTATTCTTAGTTAATCCTTCCACTGATTGGAAACAAACATATCACATTGAGCCATTTCCCTGCAGTGATCCGTCAGTATGTCTGCTGTAAACCACGGCAGCGGTAGCAGATTAGAGAGAGGAATCCAGGAATCAACAAGCGTCTGTCTCTCTGGGGTGAACATCAGTCTGGGAGAGGATCGCACACACACGCACACACTTACATATACACAGGATTACATGCATGCATAGACACATTTAAACAGACGAGCACCTACACACACAAACAGATGTTTAGCATTACATAGCCAGGGTGATGAACTCACTGACAGCACTGCGACTCATGCAACATTCAAAGACAGATGAGTATGTGGGAAAACACACAATATTCATAGATTTCTTGTAATCTGTTTTTTGATGTCTGCATGTAGAGTGTCGACTGCTGGCACACTGTTAAGACCATAATCTCACAAACAGGTATCTATTTCTCCAAATCTGCCCTAGAGGCATTCCTCAAATTTCAAAATCAACAAAATCAGAGCAGCTTACAGGAAAAATTAAATCTCAGCAGGGAACGTGGTTCGAGGAATCAATCAATCTCAGTCAGTGATCCATCCACCAGCAGAGCTTTCCAACATCCCTGAATGTAAAACTCTGCCCAAACTCAACACCTACTGCTTTGGCACTCTCATCCACAGTGTCTCTATGGATGGACTAACATCAATCTTCATTTTCTTTTGGATAAGATGATGGAAAAACCTGAGACATGCTTCAGAATGACACATCTGGCAGCAAAGCTTACACTAGTTTGTTGGCCCGCCCAGAGACTGTTTGATCGTCACTTGAAACAGCAGGCGGCTGAAGGAGAGTAGGTTTAGAATGGGGGAACGAGGACTGAATGGATGCAATAGAAACTGACTGATTAACTATGTTTAAAACAGTGAGAGAGGTTGTTGACCAAAGAACTCAACTAAGAATAGAACCTGCACAGTCTTTACAGATTGGTTTTTACTTTTTACTATTTATAAGTTCTTCATGTTGCATTATTTCATTGGGGATTGAAGGAGTCTCAGGTCTTCAGTACTATTTATATTAAAATACTCCAACTTCATCTTGCTTGTTTGCTTTTTGAATGATTGGTTTTAGACTACCTGCAGTTACATTGATCTGATAACCAACCCCGAACTTCCAGACTGAAAAAAGGTACATACACTAATCTAAATGCAGGTTATACTGTATGTTTCCATTCCCAGGCCAGTTAACCCACCACTTTTACACCATTTCTGCCTAGTGGCTTTCAAAACCTTTTTATTTCTGACAGAATGCACTGAAAGAAATGTGTGTGACAGTAAATCAATACTCAAAACAAATTGAATCTGGTCAACACAGAGAGAGCAGCAGCAGGTTTTCTTTTGGGACATAATAAAGAGCTTTGTGCATGCACCTTTTTAAATGTATCTACTTTGGAGATCATTCTTGAAAATATCAAAAATAAATACTTGTTGAAGAGAAGAGGCCAAAATAAAGATAAAAGTGCCTTCTCATATTTCTATGCATTAGCATTGGCTTTGATACTGTGGAAAAACATTGTGGCTTCTCATGTCATGGTTGGGGCTGATTTACTCGTTTCATACAAACAAATGGAATTTCAGTTTGACAGCATAACATGGATTAATGTGGAACTGGTCCTTTGTGTTTTCCTGATACCTGAAAGCACACTGTACTTAAATCCCACACTCCAGAACTTGGCCTCTGGTTTGATTCTGATCCAGTAAGTGTTTGTTCCACAGCCAGTCAAAAGTAGGCAGTAGCTTTACTGTAAACACAATTATGCTAACTGTGGCAACATTCAGTGACCACATGAAGGGAGATAGACTCTCACGCACAACACTCGCTCAGGCACTCTCACACACTATTCTTACTCACTTACATGCTCATAAACCAAAATACAGCATGCATCCACACCTGCAATCTCACGATATGGACCCACCGGCCGCTCACATGGACACACACCTACACACCATAAACAACTTCCTCTGTGGTGGATTTGATTAGAAAGCATCCTGAGAGAGTACAGCAAGGGGGGCTGGCCCGTACTTTACACAGACGCACACACACACACTGGAACCACAACAGACGATGGAGTCTTTACAGTCCAAACACTCCACAGGAGGCTGCACTGATGGTGTCCAGTGCTATCTGGAGGAGCACTAATTCATGAACACACACAAACACACATAGCTAAAGAATTAGGAAGAAATATTTTGATAGCTAACTGCTGCACGCAAGTTGATTCACACATGCATTCAATTGCTGTCTCTCTCCTACACACAGACACACACACACAGACACACACGCATGCATGCCCACACACACACGCGCACACACGCACGCACGCACACACACACACACACACACACACACACACACACACACACACACACACACACACACACACACACACACACACACACAATGCCCAGTGTCTCACCTCAAGCAAGCATCTGTTTGGTCAATAGTGTCCTTTAGAGAATAACACATCATTCTTTCCACTGTGGGAGTGGGCAGGGCTCTCTTTGGTTTCACAGTCACTGTATCCCCTCCAGCCAACACACACATGTATACACACGCGCAAACACACGCGCGCACACACACACACACACACATGCACACACATACACTGCCATATTAAACCTTACACACACCCTTTCACCACACAACTGTTATTCCTCTTAACTGTGAATTTAAGGGAATCCTCTGCCGGCGTCTTCCAGCAACATTAACACTCCTACCTCACTTCACCGACCGCAGGCCGGCGGAAACTGACAGATTTATCTCAATCTCAATTTGTTTAAACAACGTGCAGATTAATATTGCCAGAAGGGGGAAAAGTTCAGATGTCCTGGCCATGGTATGCGTGTCACTGCCATTGCTAAACCTCCTTGTCTCGGCCTGTTGACGCTGACCAGACATCGATCCATCTTGGCTGAATGTTTGTTGAACATCGGTTGACATTTCCCAATAAAGCAGGTTGCATTAGTTTTATTATTAACCACAAAGTCAAGTAAAGGGCTGCGTTCAATCAAACAAATAGCCACAAGGACCCTCTGTTACCCTGGCCATAAGTAAGCAGCACTTGAACTGGAATGTAGTTGTAGATGTCACTGCTCTCCGAGGTGACTTCACTTAATTTTGTACCAAAATGAATTGCATGCAGTGCAGACTCCAAACCCAAAAAATATTCAATTTTCCTCAGATTTATTGTCCTAAATCTTGCTGAGGCTGAGGCAGTGTGCGAGTGCTGAAGTGTTCCTCAGCATTGCAAAGTTGTTGCTGCATGTAGTTTATCTGCAGATTCCAGAGTGGTGGATATAGAAATCTGCATCAGATAACCGAAAATCTTTGTTTGAAAGCGAACGCTCGCCTGTGACCCGTTTAAAAAGGTCATGAAACCTCTGCTGAAACTTGAGATGAATGCAAAGTTAGTGTCCTAGCATTTCCTCTCCTGCTTCCTGTGAATTTCTGTGAATTTGGGCGATGTGAAAATTCCACCACACACAACAGATTTTTTCTTGTATACTAATTTTGTCTTGAGCATAAGATCTGCAGTGACATGAAGCAGTCTGCTTTTCCTTCTTATCTAGATTACAGGCTTAGCATAAACAATGTGGTGTGATTTTGAGATAGATCGGGGGGGGGGTTCTTTGCAGAGAACAATAGCAAAATAGCAGATGTGGTGTTGGTGTTCACTGCCACCATTATGTGCTTACAATAATCACACAGCGGGAGAAATTCATTCTCAAAGAAGCCAAATCTTTTACTGACAGTTGCCTCAGCAGACCAGAATGCATCACGACCACAAAACATTTTAAATCAGGAGATCGAATCTCTCAGCTGTCACCACCACTATTGCGTTCTCTGAGAGCTTTAAGTTTCCATTTGTTGCCTTGAACTTGTTGAAAGTCGCCCCCTTTTGGAACACATGAAATCATTAAGAGAAGAAGTGAAGAAGTGAAAATGGGCACACTACAGGAGGAGTGAATTGAAAAAAAAGGCTTCACAACTGAGTATTTCTTGGAAAGCATGACAACTTGACATTCAATGAGGATCCAAGGTTGGATGTTTCCATTAAGATAAGAGTGATAATTAGGAGAAAATGTGTACAGTAAGACACTTTTCAAACAGGAATGGTTTGAAAATCTGTCTTTGCACTAATCCTTGTTCCAAGAACTACAGTATGCCTCATTTTCCTGCTCTCATAAACTGGCTACGCTCAGCACAGGCAACTGGATAATGACCCCGAATACCCCCGATTGCAAATCAACTCGCTGAGTCAAAATCTATTTCTCCACTAAGGCGCTGACGAGCCTTGCGCAAGTGGTTGTCACAGCTCTACATGTCAACAGGCAACAGACTGGTACCCACATATCTGGCTTTTCAAGAGCAACTAACTCCTTATGATTTGATTTGTCTTCCCAATAATTGCGACAATTACACAGCATTAGTTAAGCCTGTCCACCCATTTCTGGTCATGGCTGACTTCTCGTGGGACTGCAGTGCAGACAGAGTCGGGGGAGGACGAGACATTTACTGTAGGAAATGACGGCGGAGTCGAGCTAGGTGTTACGTCTCCAACCTCAGACAGATTTGGTGGATCTTGGATAGACACGTTTCTGGTAAGACTCCCTTAAAGAGGAGCAATAGGCCAGGAAACACTCGCTCATACAGCCGTCATTTGTCTGCTAATGTGTGTGTGTGTGTGTGTGTGTGTGTGTGTGTGTGTGTGTGTGTGTGTGTTTGGCAGTGTGGATGTGGTATAGATCTCTTAGAATATTAATCTCCTTCGAGGCTGTTACTTTTTTTTCCTTTGTGTTTCTGCAGATGTATATTTATATCCACACACACACGCACACACACATACATACACACACACACACACACACACACAATAAATAAAGATAGAGGAATGTTGAGATAGAAAAAAAAAACATCTATCATGATACATTCCACTGCTCCATTTTTCCAAGGTGTGGCCAACATATCACCAACATCTCTGATTCATAAAGCCCATGGACATTTAATGAAATTGTGCTAAAAATAGAATGAAGAATTTTTAACCTACGGGTCCCATCCCAATCACGGGGCCCTTTATGGGCGGGCCCCATGGGTGTTTCTGTTTTCATTCCACAGACATCACAATACTGCTCCTCTTCACAATATCCACTTATACTGCCTTTATTATCTGGTTCCGGGCTATTTTTCCTTCCCCTTCACATGCATTATGTGCCTGTTAATCTTCTTGGTGCCTGATTGATGCTTCTTTGTGAGGGATGTCGGTGTGCTGGCAGTGTCAGTCAGATTCAAACCCTGCCAAACCGAAGTCATGTCAAACTTAAATATATGACAATTCAATTTGATCAGAGCACTTATAAACAGTAAGTGTGTTTCTTTTTCGGTGGAGAGTATTGAAAGCTTTACAAGCTCTTCCGCAGCTCTTCCAGAACAAAGCAGAGCACTTCAAAAGACATTGTTTCGACAGAGGAAGAAGGTATTTAGCGTGACAATATTTCCAGAAGTGTTTCACAAAGAAATCTTTTTTTTCTCTTGTTGCTGGTTAGCAAACTCAGTCACAAAAATAAATAAAATATTGTGAAACAATTTTGAGTATTTTAATTGATGACCACCTGTAATGATGAGAGTAGGCTAATGTAGCTATTATGGTAGCTAATTATGCATTTATGAGATTACTGAGTAAATCCCAGTAATTTGTATCACTTTCATGTCTTTTTAATAGCACAGTCCAGACTTTGTTTAAAACCTGTGTTCAAAATTAACTGTGACCAGAACTTGGGCTATAATTTGGACAGTCAGACAGCAAAGTACATGACACACTAAATTAAAGTTATATATTTAAACACTAGAATCATTACAACAAAAGTTCTGAGTAGAATGAAGTCATTAAGATGATCACTGAGCTGCTCTTTGCTTTTCTGGCTTCTACTTTGTGGAACTAAGAGTGGCAATTTGAGCAACATGAATATTTATTGTTTGATTTTTGATGATTTGTTTTTATGTTTTCAATTCTGGATGTGTGATGGCTGAAAAAAGTGAAAATGTGTTATTGAAAATTTGAAGAGTTGAATTCCGATACATATTTTCAATGCAAAAAAAAAAGAAAAGTGCTACACATTCAATGGCTTTTGAATTTCAAAATCTGTCGAGACAAATTTTCTTCCATATTCATTGTTCCAGTGCAAATGGACCTACTGTACAGGCTTCTTACAAACTCTGCCCAAGAAACGCACAGATGGCTTGCAAAGGAATTCCCCTACAGTGTTCTTGTGTAGGAAACTGTTTACACAACTCAACTCGCTTTATGAATAATCACTCCACACTGACAATTTCCACATTCTCTTCTTCTCTGCAGTGTTACATTAGTAAAGGTAGATATTATGACTAATATACTAAAAATGCACTGATTAAATAATGGTCTTTATGGAGCTTAGTTGTCTCAGTTGTTTCAGAATATTCAACAATAACATTTTTAAGATCAAAAAACACAAGAGTCTCCCCACACAAAAGAGCATTGTCAGAACATTTTAAAGCAAAATCCTCATAATCTAATGTAATTGGTGGGGCGACCCTCTTGAAAACCAGAAACTGCTCCCTGGAGGAGTGTTTATTTGAAAGATTATAGTATATGCTCCGTACCCATACACATACAATCTGCACGAGTGTCTTCCTTTTTTCCCTCACATGCACACACAAACACAATCACACAGAGACGACAGTCTCTTACTCTAAATAACTGATGTAGAAAACAATAACCGCAGCGTAAACACAACAAAGAGACAGAGTGGAGGCCAGACAGTGAACACAATCTCAAAGTTCATCAACATTCTTGACAGAAAATATTTGCATAAAGTATCCAATCTATGATGGTGAGCTATGACCACAAGAAAATATACATCACAATTACGCTGTAACATCAGTGATTTATTGTATGAGATGGGTCCAGTGAAATAAAGCTCTTTGTGCAGAGCAGTTGGACAGACAGAGTCTTAGGAGACCTGTTTTGGTAGGAAGACCATAATTGCTTTGAATTGGCCCTTGCGCAAATGTAGCCTGCTACACTATGCTGAGAAAGCATTATAGTGTGCAAATGTGTGTGTGTGCGTGTGTGTACGTTTGGGTGTTTCTGTACATGCATGCTTGACTGTGCACGTGTGTATGCGTGTGTGTATTGTTCTGCAATCCCCTGACTTGATGAAGTGGGTCCACTGAGCCAAAGCGTTGCTGAGAGTTCAGAGTCATCAGTGAGGATCCTAGTGAGACAGCGAGTGACCACAGGTTTGGTCAGGACATGGTCAAGCTTGGGTCAGGGCAGGGTCCGAAGGGAATGGCTATATTAAGTCACTGAGTTTGTTTCAGGGAATGTTTTTAGGGAAAGGAGCTGACCCGTGTTTTTGGGTTCAGTGTACTGTAAGCTGTTTGTGTTATTCTTTCGGTTGCTCCTGAATCGAGCCTTCTTTTTTTTTTTTTTTTTTTCTGGACTGCTGCAAAATCACAAATCATTTTGATTTCAACGTGAGCAATTTAGACATTTGGAAATATTATCAGGCGTTAAAAGAACGTTTGCACAGTTTTAAATCTCTGTGAATCATTTCGATTTTTACCACAGAAACTGGGCAAATTGTTTTCCCACAGAGGTTTTTCGTATTCCATTAATCCTTCGTAATTTGCAGCCTGATATGGAATATTTCTGCTGTGCCACACCGCTGTTACACAGGGAGAAATTTGTTTCATTTCAACACAGGAGACGACAGGAAAATTATTTGCCATATGCCTCTGTTTTAATTTCATTTTTTTTACTTACATCTTCTTGTAACACAGGAGTAACATTACATAATTTGCACTAACAAATTGTGAGAGCTGTTATCTCTATAAATATACAATGTGCCAGTACAACAACCAGCTGCGTGCTTCATGTGCACATTTCTAGCCCCGTGGGATTTTCCCGAAGTTCTTTCCCAGACACAGGGACAGCTCGTGTACATTACATGCTGCAGTACAGTAGGTAAAATGCCCATCCATTCATGTGGAAGACCTCCAGTGCTGTCCTAACCTCCTATTACATGCCATCAATCTGTCACCATCATACCCTTGTTACTGTAAGGTCTGTTCCACTTGAAACAAGCCCTCTAATTATACTCCCAGTCAACTCCCACTGGACCACATACTGTACGCTGCGCTAACCAGCCACACTGCACTGTAGGTCCGCATCCACAAGCAGTCATCTCGCTCCTCTCTGTCTCTCTTTTGCGTGTGTGTGTCTCTCAATTCCCAAATCTCCACTCCAGAATAGTGTATCGAAGCAGCCGCAACACAGATTAACACCCTATTCAACAAGCCGATGACATACAAAGAGACAAATATGAGCCTCACTGTTGTGTTTGGGTCTGGGGTCTGTGCTAAGGATATGAAGCTGGAACCTGGTTAAACAGAACAAACAACACTCTCTCTATTTAGCTGTGTGTCTTTCTCCGTGTAAAGACGAGTGGGAATCGACACAGTGGCCCTGAAATGATTAGTGGTTCCAATCATTTTCATCCCACTGCATGTGTGTTTGTTTGTGCCTCAGTATAAGCAATAAAATAGAAACAAGGCACCGGGCAAACCAATCTGTGGGTGGAGGAAACTTATAACCAATCCGATGATGACATTGCCTTTGGTTGCGTTGTTGACAGTTGCTAAGCTGTAAAGCTGTTATTTTGGCTTTTTGCATGAGGGTAAATTACCAAAACACGTGTCACTCCGATATCAGTAGAACATTTCAACCTGTGTGAGTGTGTGTGTGTGTGTGTGTGTGTGCGTGTGTGTTTGAAACTTTGTTGCAGCACGCCTAAGTGTGCATATCAGCATGTACAGTATGTCATGCTGGTCTGTGCTATGAACCCGGCAGCCTTTCACCTCAGCTTCACCCCAGTATCTGCAGCTGAACTTGTGACCTGCTGTAATGCTGAAGATTAAGCTGGAGTCTGCCATTATAAATATGGTGAGTCACGTTCATTAGAAGTGAATGGATGTACAGATCAGTCTGAGGTCAGGGCATTGGCGATTAAAAAACATCAGTTGACAGAACAACTCCCCTTGTCACAAGATATATTTTTCTTGATCATACACAGCTGTCATCTACTGTTTGTGGGCACTTTGGGTAACCCTGATTGATATTTCTATGGTTTCGATTACGTTGCAATTAGAGCAAAGGTTCTTGTTTTATTCCCCTTGGTCACATTTTTTATTTCCTATGGATTTGTAGTGCAAGTGAAAAGGCAGGCGAGCTGTAAAACTGTGTCATGCTCTTGGATGGAGCAAGGGTGAGAGAGCTGCATCCAAAAGCCAAGGGATTCAGCTAAAACAGACGAGTGTATATTATCTTACTGCTCTGCATTTTCTAGGATGTCACAGTGTAACAAATTAGCCCATAAATCATCATTACAGTGTAATATCTGTGCTTTGACCCTGGCTTTGTCTGTGTAATTGATGCTAGATGAAACAAGGCCTGTGTAATACTAGATAGAAAATGTGGACCACACAGGAAACTACTGAGGATGAGGAGCCAAAAACTCTGCATACCTTTGCCTCAGGATCTCTCTGTAGCCATCCCAACATCAAACATGACCTTGTCTTTTCTTGTGTGTGTGTTCACAGTTCATTTCATTTTTTTTGTCTTATCAAGATCGCGTGTGAATGTTTACCTGGTTACGATGCTTCCGCTGACAATTTATGGATTTAAAAAAATATATATATAAATGTGTGTATTCATGCCAGTGAATGAGTGTGTGTGGGAAACGCACAGCGTGTAAAACACTGCTGTCAGCGCTATAGGCCAACTGTTGAGGAGTGCCTTCACTGCTCTCCTTGTGAAGCCAATTTTCCCTCAGGAAGCAAAGTGACTCAGTTGTGGTTTGACATTGTTTTTGAGTGCATATGGTGTGTGTGTGTGTGTGTGTGTGTGTGTGTGTGTGAATGTGTGTTGGGGGGAATACAAAGAAAAAGCAGGAGTGTGTAAATGCATTTCTCATGCTTTCAATGCGTATGCGTAGAAGCATTTTTTGGTGATTGAGTCCCAGGACTGGCATGCCCTCTCAGGTCAGGTTGAGGTTTACCGATATCTTGAAATATACCTCTCATTCTTCACAGTAGAAAATGGTTTATGACAGTTGGTACAGACATCACACCCGCTATGCCCAATATGTAAAGTCTAAGAGGAGCACACAGGGCGCTATCAAAACCAAAATGCACCCACGCAGAACAATGTCGGATTTGTCCCCTTGGTGCGGAAATAGTCTTTGTGCTGTGTGCATGTTAGGCCGAAGTTAGCCATCTGCAATCCTAAAGGAAATAATTTAAAGTGTCAGTGAAATCGCGCAAGACATATTTTCTCACTCACTCCTTGTGGTACAGTATCTTAACCATGCAGAGTAGTTTTTTGGCCTTATGTGCTGAAATTTTGAAATATCTGTCTGTGAGATTTCTGTCACCACGTCAGTACAACGGAGGTGACTGGAGCTGTTTGTGGTGTTCAATGTGTTGAAAAATTACAATTGAAAAACTTAACAGGAGCATCTATTTCCAGAAAGAATGTCTTGGTTGCTCTGGATAATCCACAGACCTCACTGTGAACATTTTTCAACATTTTCATTGGAAATACTTTCTACTGAAGAAATAGTCCCAGTGCAAGCTGCCCAGTGAGGTCTGTGGATTATACATTGTTTCTGGGAAGACACGTTGCTGTTGATTTTTTCAAATGTCATTTATAAATGCTGTGCCCACCGCAAATGAAATCCGGTTTACCTCTATTGTATTGAGTTGATGGCGAAAAAAAGAATGGTGTGGCATTTTGGAAATTTGTTTACTTCTTTTGTCGAGACTTAAAGATTAAGATTGATACTTCAGTCATAATTGTCCATTAAATATGAATCTAGAGAAGAGTTAGTCTGTGTACCTCTAGCAGCCTTTGGTTTTTACACTTTGATTTCTGCTCAGATTAAACCAACTACATATAACATGTTAGTAAGAGAGCTTTAGAGTTGCTAGTAGGCAGATTTATTTGGACAGAGAAAGGCTAGCTGTTTCTCCCTCTCCCATTGTTTTGATTAGCAAAGCTAATTCTTGGTAAAAAAAAAGAAAGAAAAGAAAGTTGAGCAAATTTCTCAATGTTGAAAGCGTAAAACCCTAACCCTGAAAACATCCGCATGGCGAGAAATAATTTTGAGATATATATCATCTTGAAAATGATTTCAAGGTGATGTATATCATACGCCAACTCATCTAGGTGGTTGATAAGTTCACAAGAATTACTTGTTTACTGTAATGATGCTGGGATCAAACCATCTCAGATCATATCATCATCACAGCTTTGCTGAAAAATGCTGGTCCACCTTCCTTGGCTCTCACACAGTATTAGTCTGGCAGGGAAACAAAGTGGATGTGTGGCTTAAAACTTTCATATTGCTGTCACACATGAGCTCATATGTAACTCAATGCGACATATGCTTTCAAATAACCAATCTCCAGAGCTATAAAAACAAATGGAGGTGATTTCCAACATATCAAGATGCTTTATGCTTTTCAAACCAATACTTAATATTCTCCAGAGATTCCTGGCTGTGTGTGACTGCCGGGGTGTATCTGAAGTGGATATATTTTTTATTGTATTTTTCACCCAGAAGTTTTGGGGTGTGTGTGTAACACTACAGTATGAAGTGACCTCATTCTGACTGTGAACCACCCTCTGGGAATCCCCCAACTCAAAACTGTTGTAGGCCTCTGCATCAATGCATGTGTGTGTGTGTCTGTGTGTGTGTGTGTGTGTTGGTCTGTGTAGCTCTGCCATATTCTGAGGTAATGGTCGTCCTCCTGGGGACAACTCATCCTCAGAAACAACCAGTGGGTGGTCCTGCCACTTTAACCAAGACAATAGCTTGAAGAAAAGGTACACATGGGAAGAAAGAGTGCACAGTAAGAGTCTAATACATCAAACCTCAAACTAATTCCTAAAACAGTCTAAAATGTTTATCTTAGCTCTTAGGGACATTGGAACGGGGCTTCAGGCAGGGTTCGAGTTACGTGGGAGCCAATGGGAGCTGAGCTCCCATAAAGAGGGGACCGAGCTCCCATGAAAGCAGTAAAATCATACATCTATGGGCGTCACTAAAACATTATCATCAAACATTATTTTAATCATAAATAATTCAGTACAATGACTGTTATTTAAATAAATGAAACAAATAGGCAAAAAGAAACATTTTTCCAGCAGACAATGACTTCCTCACCAAGCCACTGTGAGGCGCTGTATAATATAGCAGGACATGTCTATTCAGAGCGCACAAAACCACGGACCTGAACGCTCTTTTAAACCGAGACATTGGAAGCAAGTGATCGGTACCCTCCCGCCATCCACAAACAAGACATGTAAGCCGGTATAATTACGGTTCTTTAAGAACAGGCTTTTGACCTAGCACCTACTAGCATAACAGCTATCACTAGCACTTAAGAGGACACCATCTCTGTAACCCACCCAGATGCTGCTGAGTGTGGGAGTCCGACCACCACACACCTGGACTCACATTTACCTGCTAACATTACAGCTAATACAACTTTGCTGAACCAACCATACCTGCATAAGGGTGTCTTTTATTTTTTATTAGGCTATTGTGCTGTGGTATGCCCCGTCATACTTTCATGTTTTAATTTGTGAATATAAAATATTTCTTGTTGCAACTTGGTATAGCCTAATTGTGCCTAATTATGAGCTGTTGCATATGTAAATGTTGGGTTGAGGTACTTGTCCAGTGAAATCTCTCCCTCTCTCGCCCTCTGTGGTGTGCTCTTTCAAACTTTTTATTTCATATTTCAATTCAATAATGCATTGTTGTTCAAATTTACATGGTAGTACCATTATAGCATGTACCGTAAAAGGTGTATAAGACCACCTTTAAAGTGATTTCTTTACATTTAAAAGTGTGTCCTATTCACCAGTAAAATACAGAGAGAGGCTGGATCTGGATATGATCATAGGTCTGTAACAGGCCCAGTTTCTTGCAATGTCTTTTCAAAGTCCGGATGCTGAGGATGATATGGTGATTATGGGCTAAGATAAACACATGGCTTAGAGTCAGTTTATGTTTCTGCCAGTTAAGCATTCACACAGTCATACGTCATACATTTGAATCTAATGCAATCTTAACTTGGATCAGAGCAGTGAGAGGAGACGGTGACAGTCTGCAGGTGCTTCTGTAGCTTCATACTGGACTATTTCTCAGGTTTCATGGAGATGCTTCGTGGCTGAATAACTTCTGTCCACACTGAGAAAAATAACTATAAAGATAACGATGTGAGCGTCCACACTTATGAACTATAGCATTCCTATAAACAGCGGTGTCAGGCACAGCTGATGAAAAATAGATAATCTATTGATGACCTGTTAATGCTGTATGTTGTACAGAAAAATAAAAAAGCAGGGGGGTTCACTGGCGGGTGCTGATTCAGTGTGTTGATCAGAAGTATTTCCGACACATTGAAACCCTTCAATAATTGTTTTAGAATTGAATCATAACCCTCTGAGTCGGATTTTAATCGAATCGTGAGGTGCCAAGAGATTCCCACCCCTAATGAATAACTACTGGTGCATTGAAATAAACCAATCTTTTTCCCAGCATGGCACCCTCCAAAATAGGCTGCAACTTATACACCTGTTTTTACAATAGTTGCTCGCTGTGTGTGCAGGTGTGTGAACGTGTGAGTTCATATAATGAGCAGTGAAATCTATCTCTCTCTCTCAGTCTGACTGAAAGTGGAATGTAAGTTAAATTGGAGACCGCCACAAAGATCAAATCATAACTCAAACCATGGCTTCAGGCTAACTTTTTTCCCTGAGGAGTATGTGTGCTCTTAAATGAAAAAGTGTAGGAGTGCACAAAGGAATTTAGGACACAGTGGAGCACAGTGAAAAATGTTAAGGTAACACAGAGTTTATTAACTCAGAAATGTGGTGACTCCTCTGCAGTTTATCTTCCACATTAAGTCATTACTGTCTTTAGCCCTGGCCTGCTATCACCTGCTGCTGTTACTAATGTGTTTGGGTGTGCTCAGGTCTTTGTCAAACAGACTCAAATGTAAATACACTGAGGGCAGCCTTATGCAAGATCTATATTCTGAGACCACCATTTCTTCATGGGGAGCATGAACTATCATTCACCTTTTTGTGTTGGACCACAGTCAAGAAGTGTACCATCAGTCCTCATTGCTTATTTTAAACTAGAGCTGCAATGATCAACATTTAATTAATAGAACATTAATCGACAGCTATTTTGACAATCAAATTGTTTTAGTATTTTTATTTTAAGTAAAAGTGTCATTTGTCAGTTGCTAGGCAAATATTGCTTAAAAATCAATATTATATATATCGCAATATTTACATATGCAATATTGATATAAGATTAATACCGCTCAAAATTCATCACTACATAAGTTATCAGTCTGTTACACTCTGAACAGACTGATAGTCAGATACATGCCAATTGTGGGTGACACTATGAAATGTAAGCAAAATAACCAAGCAAGAGCAGCTGCTGTCAGACCCATACTTACTTACTTTTGGTTCATACTGCAGCTGCCCTCACATTGTATTGTTGCATGCAGTATGCATATAATTGGGGCATAGTACTTCATCTGTCATTGCGGTTTCTGTTGTTGCACTGGCTTCCATCGTTACCCTGTCAATGCAGCAGTTCAGTTGATTTAACATATCTTCTGCTGCACGGAGTCAGAATAGCCACAGAAGCATGCTGGCTTAGATACTGCAAAATGCAACTGAATGTAATAAGTCATCCTGGTACATTTGGCATACTGTATTTGACATACGATGTACTGGGACATATTAAATCTTTTTTCTGGCATACTAAAAGATACGGTAGTTTAGATATCGGAATACACTCAGAGAGTAAGCTGGAGCTCTGACAGTCACTATAAGCAAATTCATTCTACTACACTACCAGCAGCTCTGTGTGAGAGGCAGACTGAAGCTACAATTAGTTTACATTTCTTGAATGGTTGTAAGAACTGCAGTCTAAACACAAAACTAAACTCCACTCAAAGTAATGCTAAGAGTCGTCGTAGTTGAGCAATGTTTACTGATAAGTGACAGTGAAAACTGCAAAATAAAGACAATAACGAAAAATAAATTAGTCTTGTCTCATTTTTAATGAACTGAAAACTGTACTAGAAATAGCACCAAAAGACATTAATTATATTTTTAACCTTAACTTATTACATACATTTATAACAAATAATCATTAATATATTACCTTTAACATATGAATAATAAAGTACACCAACTCACAACATTGATTTATCAGTCCTTATTTGTAGATGTGAGTGGATTCTTTCTGAATCAAACATGTGGCTTTCCCTGCACCTTTTTTCCTTTCCTGGTCTGTCAGCCAGGAAGTGATGCATTGTTCAAACTAGTTGTATTCACAACCAAATAAATAATTCACTTCAAAATAAAAGCATAGTAAACCAATTACTGACATTACAAAATGAGACCTTATGTCTTATAGACATCACAATTAGTGTGCTGATATTTAGACATGGCGCCATGTATACTGTTGATAAACAATATACATTATGTGACTATTAAATACTAGTTTTTGAACAATTAGCAGCAGGGGGGAAAAAGATTACGGTAGGTTGTAAGCTTTACTTGCACACTGTGCTCGTAAATTATTTTTCTGGTTTGCACATGCCTGTTTTTAGGGGAAATGAAAGTGAAATACTCACGCTGTAGAGGCCTGTGGGAGACGCTCAGATGTAATGTTTTTTGCAGTTGTGAGTCCTGGCATTCATATATGTAGGTAATGAATGCAGGTTAAAGCCTTTGAGTTCATTCAAATAAATTCCATTTTTATTTGATCTCACTGGAGTCCATTTATCACACACATACACGCCTAGTGGCTATCAGGAGGAAGCGGAAGGTCTGCATGGAGGGTATTAGCATGAGGGTGAGGCGTGTACACTCTGTTCTCTGACTCATCTCAGTTCAAGAACAACAGTATACCAAGGCACGGTGACCAGCCAGGAAAGGATCAGTATCCCTCGCTCTGGTGGGAGTGATGAGGGTGTTTACTTCCTTGCGTGTTGGCGGAGTACATGTGGGTCAAATGTGTTTGTTTTGTGAAGTTTGGGTGTTTTACAGGCAGAAGCCTTCCCGCTGTGAAGCTCTGTGTCCTCCTACACCTGCTGAACCAAACACCCCCCATGCTGCAAGACTTTTCCTCTCCTTGATTCCCCTTCTTCTCTTTCGATCTAACACTAATCCAAAAGTGAATACACACACACTTTGAGTTTGTGTGTTTATACCGCATGTACCACATGGGATTAGACACATTTACTCATATCTAAAGGACAAAGTAGGTCATTTGTCAGGGCCTTCCAAAATGACTCATCTTTCTTTTAAGCTTTGGGGGCGACGTCAACTGGGACTTGTTCAGGCTACAACAACAAAAGACAGCTGTAGTTCAGGTGTTAGAGCCATTCAGTCAATACATGTAGGGTAGGTGGTCCAATTCCCAGCTTCTCCTGTCCCCACTTGTGCTATCACATTCTTTCATATGGATGGAAGCATTTGCCAAAAATGAATATCATTTACAATTTTCATTTAAACATGCCGAGTTGTACAAGAATTTGCACTTTTTTGTTCATTGCTTGGACTGGAGATTTGACCCTACACCTTTTCTACACCAAATGTTAAATAATCAATGGTCCTTGCTTCCTAATCAGCTAATGTTACTTCTGAGTTTAAAGCCTTTTCACTAAGATTTCTTTGTTCAATATTGCTATAAAATACAATGTAGTGTCAGTAGGTATCATTCAGTCATAGTTGTAGATAGTTACTGATGGGGGCGGTTTGATCATAAACATATTACTGGTAAGAACTTGGTTTGATATGAATATGAATATATGTGTTGTGAAACTGTGTCCTGTGACTGTATGACTCTGTTTGGCACTGAACGTAGACAGAGTTGTTTTCAGCTGCCACAACAAATTACTAATGCTGTCTTTCTTTTTAAAGGAACATGAATTCACTGTAGTAGCAACATGGAGAGGAATCCAACAACCCAATTTTATTCTCAGAAAATGGTTATCACACAATTTACGAAACCCTGAAACTCACACAAAACACATACAGGGAAGTTCAGGGTATTTTCCAACAACTATGTTTTTAAAATGTTATTTATTTATCCTTTATTTACTCAGGAAAGTCCCATTGAGATACAAGATCTCTTCTTCCAGGGAGTCCTGGACAAGACAGCAGTATAAGCAGTGTCACATAAACAAGAAGATAAGCAGATAGGTAGTGACATTTATATCCATAACACAGTCAATTCAAGTTAAAGTTATATAAACAGCAACATGTTTCTTTCAGGGCAAGGACTTCTAAGGTAATGGTAATTTGCAACTCATTCCATGGCCAAGGTGCATGAAAGCAGAAAAGAAGTTTTTACAAGGTCTGAGTGCACCCTAGGGACAAGACAAGAATCCGATTAGTATATTTAGCAGGGGTATAGTTGCCAGTATGATAGGATGGAGGTATGCACAGTGTTTTATCTAACAATGTCTTGACAATAAATAGCAACATGTGTATTTTTCTCCTCTAGTATAGGGATATCGATCCTAAAGATAAAGCATGCATATTAATCACATCGCCATAATCAAATACAGATAGAAAAGAGCTTTGCACATTTTTTTCTGGCTTCAAATGGAAAGCATTTTTTAAATGTAAAAGATTAGCCCTATTTAGGGATTTTTCAATAGACTATGAATATTAAAAGCCAACTTTTCATCAAGCCATATGCCTAAGTATTTGTAAGAGGCAACTATTTCTTTTCATGTACCCTTTAATGTCAACATAATGGGATCAACTGAAGAATGAGTGAAGGTCATATATTTGCTTTATTGAATTTATGACCAGTTTTAATTTTAACAGTGAAAGCTGTAGTGATTGAAAAACATACTACTAGAGCTCTATGGTATGATTCAAAGAGGGTGCCACAATATAAATCACTGTGTCATCAGCATACAAATGTATCTTAGCTGGATTTATTCTATGACCTACAGTAAGTCATTTATAAAAATAGCAAATAAGATAGGCTAAAATATATCCTTGAGGCAACCCTTGTGTTTACTGTATAGTAAGTTAGGCTGAGCTAACACACTGAGTTCTTTTGAAATGGTCTTAAACAATTTAGAGATTTTATGAAAGCTGATTCCTTTAAGTCTCTGTAATAGCAGTTCATGATCTACAGAGAGTAAAGAACTAATGATATCATTAGTAACTAGCATAGCTGCTATTATAGTACTATGGCCTGAAATAAAAGCTGACTGAGATTCATTGAAAATATTATTATCAGATAAAAACTGTTTTGATTGGTTGGTCATTTACAAGAGATTCAAATACTTTGGCTAGACCAGAACAGACAGTCTGGAAATGGGACAGTAATTTCATTCAAGCCAGAAGGGTCTCCACCCTTTAATACGGGAAGAACCATAGCTGATTTCCAGGTACTGGATATCATAAATCATCAAAATATCATAAATGTTGGACCACAAACTGAGATTAAAAACAGAAGCAATGGGCTTTGCAATTATCCAGCAATTTCTATGAAAATAAGGCTCTATCTTATCAGGGGCTGAAGAAATTTTACAGTCTAGGCTTAACAGAGCTTTGTAAACTTGTAAAGTTAAGATACAGTAGGAGTAAAAGTGAACAGTTGAGTAAATCAAAATGTGGCAGGCTCAGAGTTTTCTTTTGCAGCATATATCCCTGAATTACTAGAATCAAAGATTGAACCAGCAGAAACAAAATGTCTAATAAAGGTGACTCTTGATTTCACTTTCATTCACTTTTAAAAGATCAGACAGACAGATTGGCGCAATAAAAACTGAGGAGGATTTGAGTAGCTTCCAAAACTTGGCAGGGTTATTCATATTTTATTTGTCATGTTAAGATAGTGGTCATGACATGACAAATTTTGAGTTTTTTTATTATTATTAATTTGGTACATTATTAATGTTCTGTACATGGTCCAATCCAAAGGGTTATTAGTTTTCTTTGCTTTGGCCCAGGCAGCATTTCTTTGTCTAATAAGAGAGGAAATACATTCATCAAATCAAGGGTTGTCTCAACCACTTATCCTAGATCTTTTAAAAATGGGCATGTTTATCACATGTGACCTAGAAAATGGATTTAAAATAATTCCAAACTAGAACATCAGTTATGTGTGAGACAGAACCCAGGTCACTGTTATAGAGATCATCTTAAAAGATATGACATAAACTGCAATAACTCCTTTTTTGCCATGGTCTGTTCTTAAGAGCTCTTAAGATTACATCACGACATATTAGTAATGTCATTTGTGATTGACTTTTTTAGCCACGTCTCAGAAAAGACTATGATGTCGGAGTCAGGCGAGTCAGCCATCATTTTTATTACCAGACTGTATAATGTTCTCCTCGCTGGATCAGTAAGCCGCGGCCATATTCCCCTGAGAGTAAGAGAAGCCCTTCACGAGCACTTGAGTCATCTTGACAGGATCTCTCACCAAGGTTGCAGTGTGTGGGATAAGCCATAGATGAAGTGCAGGTACATTTTGCCTGTTCTCAGCAACGAGTGGCACACCAATCACAGGAGTCCGCAAAGACAGTTAGCCAAACAGATAGAGCATCAGAGAGGATATCCACCTTTTGGAGCAGTGTTGTAGCATAATCAAAGATTGGTGAAAGGTGTTAGTAGATATGGGGAATAGCTGAAGTATTCAACATCAGAAAGGAAATACTAAATCTCTACACACAAGTCGCCATCTTGACTGAGTTATCTTGAAGTCCATGTAAAAGACTTTAGGGGTTTCACATTTTTTTATCTGTATAACTCGGCAAACCTACTTCTTGGAACATGTCATAGATCCGTTGCACTGGTTTCCAGAGCTGTTTCCATTTGAACTGATTGAACTGTCCTGTAAGAGATCCACATAGCCTGAGGAGTCATCATATGATACCTTCCTACACCAGTGTCTAATCAGCTCACAGACATGCACAGAACTGTATTGATTAGGCGACAGAGCAATGGTATGTCCCCACCTCTCAGCATGCTCACTCAACCCACACACATGCACACACAGACAGTTCATTTCAGGGTTTTTCCTGTTTACTTGACATAGTGATACACACATTAAGTGCCAGCATATTGTAAAACACACATTCTTTGTATGACTGTAACGTAGCTGTGAGAAATGTATTTTGTGATCCAACTCTTCATCGTAACCATAGACATCCAGCCCGAACACTTACTAACTTAAAACTAATTTTAATTTAAAATTGAATAACCTAAATAAAAACCTTAAACTACACTCTAGCAACTGATACTGTAATGTGTAACTAATAAATTATGTACAATATGCCCCTAAATAACATTTTACTGAGTTGTCAAATTGTAATTAAAGTAACATTGTGTTACACCACTTGTATATTGTAGTTATTACACAAAACACTATGTAGGACTATTCATCTACTTATGTTAATGTACTTTTAAGATACATTTTAAGATTGATTGTATTAAAGGACAATTGTTTGATATTGTGTGAAGGACCTTATTCATTTTCTTTGAGCTAAAGAGGATCAAAACAGAATCCAGGAGGTCATTAGCTTAGCTTAGCATCAAGACTGGAATCAGGGAAAAACAGCTATGATAGCCTAGCTTCTGCTAAAGTTCAAAATGATACCCGCCAGCACCTCAACGCCCTTGATGAGGAAAAAATGTCAAAACATATTTCTACATTGTGCGTTGTTATATGGTCTTTGTGAATGGAGAACTGCCACAGTGATATTATGTTTCTTGGTGATCTCCATAGGGAAGACATAATGGGTGGAATTGGGAGTCAAATGCTCCTAACATGACTTCATGCAGATTAGAAGGGGATTTTTTAGTCCCCCATTGTGAGTGCACCACCCTTTGTCCTTTGTTGTCAGCAAGGTGATAACCATCTCTGGGGTCCAGCTCAGCTGTGTCATGAGGCTGGCATTTTTTGGGCCCTTTGCCCACTGGCTACCTGGAAACCCCACCCAATATGATATAATACACTGATGGAAGGAAAAGGTTTGGTTTAAACAGTGATAAAGAGAGTTCACTAAAAGGTTTCTTTTAGGTATTTATTAAAGAAGTTTTTTCAAGCTGTTGTAACTTAGACATCAAACCAGTCAAAAAGGTCTTCCTACAGAAAATCCTATTTGAACTTCCTACTATAGATACATCACATGCGACTTTGATTATAAAACAAACAAAAAACATTGTGTTTTTGAGTAAAGCCCTGCACACACTGATTTAATTAAGAACCTCAAATATGATCTGAAGATTATGACTCATGGCGATGACCTTCAACTAAACTGATGAAAACGAACATCAATTCAAGTCTATGTCAGGGCATAAAACCCGACGTGACTCACTTGTGCATGCAGACAGATACACGACACCAAACACTCAGTGATTAATGGCATAATCAAAAACAGATTTTATGAAGCAAATACAGCTCTGTAGGTATGTATATAATTCAGTTTTGTAGTGCAGTCAGCATTTTTAACGGTACATTCCTTACTTCCCTGCTACTCTTTAACATCTGAACACACATTTAACATTTTCATTTGGCCCAATCCCTAAAGCAACAAACACAATTTTTCTAAGCAAGACAAGCCTGCCATTAAAGATAGATTAAATTCAACTGAGTGAGGAGATGAGTATTGTGTAGGCTTGCTCGTAATCGCCGTTGCACTGAATAAGGATGTCCTCTAGAAAGACGCTGTCGCAGTCTGGAAAGTTGCTCATCAGTTTCATCAAGTCCCACTCATAGTCAGGCTGTGGGTCTGGAAAGCACACAAGAGAGAAATAATCCTCATAGAGCTCAATTTATTCAATATTGTTCCCACAAGGCTGCTGTTGAAAGAGGGTTCTTTGATTTGATGTCATAAAATACAGTTCAATGCACTTCTTCACGTTCTCTTAGAGTAGTTGGACGTTTTACTAGTATTTTATTATCTTTTTTTGTGGACAAGCCAGTGCAATCTGTTTTGTTGAATATGTGCGCACACAGTGTGATCAGACACCAAAGGTCATGAGGCCATCCAAAATACTCTTGCCTGACTAGTCTGGCATCTGGTCTCTACAACTACCCACACCATCCGGAATCGGATTCCCGGTGGTTCTCCCTTGCCATCGGCTGATTCCAGCTCTGGATCCAGGCAATCAGAAATGTAGGCTTGGGCGACAGTGAGGGACAGAGAGGAAAGGCCATCACACAACAAGGCAGGAGATTGGCTCAGGCAGGTAGTAACAGAGCCGAAAAATCGCTCGGAAAATGTAGGCCAATGCTCATGGATGCAACCTATCATAGACTGAGGATGTTGTGGGATTCTGACATGCAGAATTTTGCCCACAACAGCAGTGCCAGGGCTGAGCATTTGAAATATTCTTGTGGTATTTTTAACCTCGGACTTGTGACATCGACTTGCTGCAGCTGGTGTTTGGATGGGCAGTTTGTAGAGAGGTAGTTGAAGAGCTTGAGGATAGCTCATAGAGGACTTTTGGCTGAGACTAATCTTAAATGCAACTTTTAATGTCCAATTATGATACATCAACTCTGACTACATGTTGATACTGAGTACTGATCTACTTTGGTATCAAATGATCAGTGCTCTCTTTTTCCGTATGTTAAAAATGTATAAATCTGACTGTGATTTAAACTATCTTAATGTATAATCACAGTCACTAAAATTTGGTCAGAGGCCCAACAATGCAACAGATTAAACTCTGAATTTTCACTGACATCATGGCAACACCCAATCCACTTGATGAGGTCATATAATTTAATGATTAGTTAAATTAAAACTTTATTACTTGTTTCAGTTATTTTTATATTGTTGTAAACTGAATATTGGATAGCTGGTTGGACAGGCATTTGAAAAGGTCACATTGAGCCAAACATTTTTTTAACTATTTCCTCACATTAAAAAAAATCAATAGTTGCAGCCTTTAAGTGCTATTACCGATCTGGCATGTCAGATTGGTGCATCTGCTTTGTATCATCACATATCATCATTTGAACTCTTATCGGTTTGTTTACAGTTCAACAAGCTGCAGTTAAACATTCAAACAAACAGAACAAAGAATGATTTTAATTTCATGCATCGTGTCATGCCCACGTGCAATAGCAGGTAATACTAAGGCGCAGTAGGTAATGAGCATGACATAGTCTGTTTCTGTTTTCTTTCTTCTGTTGCGAATGGCAGGTATTCATAGGTGTATGGCAAACGGCCAAGTATCAAACTCTGTGTGTCAATCCAGACCAATTATAAAAGGGCGGGACTGCTCCTCTTGGCGTGTGAGTTTGGCTGGAGGCCGAGAGTCTGTCAGTCTACCTTGGGTTCACCGCTCCCGGAGAATTTTTCTCGCTGACTGACAGACTCCTATTAGCACCCAGTGTGTGTTTGTGTTTGTTTCACACTTCTGCTTTTATTCTCTGTGTCCTGTCTGCACGCTCACATACTTGAATGTGGGTGATATATTGCCCAATCCGTAGTAAGTAAAGGCCTAAAAAGAGGGGAAAATACTTTCTTACTCACACTTATAAACACACACATTTCCCACAAACTACAAGTATCAGCAGGATTTAAATGCCAGGAGCGACAGTATCACAACGTACCACGCATAAATTTCTGCCTGCATTTTTGTAGCACGTAAGGCCTTTGATTTAACGCAGACTAAACACAATCACAGTGCTCTCAGAAATGATGAAGTGGGCAACTCTTGTCACATGTCAGATTTAGGTTCGGTTAACCAGCATTGGGCCAGACTAAAAAAAGGCGTGAGAAACAGTGGACAGAGGGTTATTCACACATCCATTCTCAGCTCACCAGCTTCCTCTGCCCTGTGCTGTTCTGGATCTGGTCTCAGGTGAGTAGGGGGTAGTTGATGTCCAGGGGCGTCTGATGGCTGGTGTCTGAATTCTTCAGAGGCCATGTTGAAACGCTCTGTCTCCCACTCTGGCTCATTCTCACTTCCTCTGCGCTGACCCTCAAGCTTAGCCAGAAAAGCAGAGTTCACCCTGTCAAAATATAATCAATCAAAAAAATGGTTTCGCATAAAACTAACTAGTGCTGTACTTCATAACTTATTATGTTGGCATGCTCCAAACGGCAGTGAGCAGGATGTGTTTGACAGCTTTTTAAACATCTATACCCACTAAAATATGGTGAGGTCTGTAAACTGAACACTTAACATTCACCAATGCGGGCCAGTCTGTACTGGTTTTTATTCCAAAAGGATGAGCAAAACAAACTATTAATCATGTGGAGTCCAGTTCTGTGCGGTTTATGCTTTACAAGGCGCAATAATAGACATATTAAAATACTTTACGTAGCAAAACCATGATGTAAAAGTACTGCATTACAAGTGAAAGTCCTGCATTCAAAATCATGGCATTGTTCATAAAAGATACATAAACAGCTAATTTGAACAATTTTATATCATTTTAAGTACTTTTTGAAAAATGTAGTTAAGTATAAAGCAGTATTACAAGTATTTTTAGATGATTTGTTGCAATGATAGAGACTGAACCTGATTTGCTTGGAAATGGAATGTAAAAAAAATACATGAATGTTATACACACCTTCTGTGGTCCTCCTCTACTTCTTTCCCACTTTTCTTTGGTTTCTCTTGTTTACTCTTCATGGCCTCACTCTGAAAAAAGGAGATTAATCAAACCAAAGTTTTAAGGAGATGAAGTCTCACAGTGCAATATGCTTTTGGAGGAAGACAAAGAACTAAAAACAGCATTTTATCTGCATAGTCTACTGTAAACACCTCACTAACCCACAGCACTGCTGATTAAGAAAGTAGAACTATAGGTTTAGATGGAACTTTCTGTACTTGTGGTCTTGACTGCCACTGACAATGAATTGTTATTCAGTTCCCACATTTGTGGGTGAATGCACAGTAGTATGTATGCTGTATAATTTGTTTATAATAATGTTTGTTATTTATTTATCCAGTAAAGTTTCACTGAGAACAACACTGGTTTTTAGGAATGCTGGCACACAGTTACAAACGTCAAAGCTTAAATCTACACAGAAACACCACATTATGATCTACTGGCCACGCGGCATGCTTGAGGCTATGCACTGGTGGATTTAAGCAATTTGGAGAGGCTATCCTGGATATGATATGATGAGTGTCTAATCTTCCAAGAGAAATTATAACATTGCGATCCCAAAATGTAATAGACAGCGAAGCGCATTAAAGCAATTATGTGTATGAATACAGCAAAATGTCAATTTTAACAGAACAAACAAGTTTGAAGAGGATTACAGCATTTAGGGTGTGAGCATAACAGTAACAGATGAAAAATATGTAAAATATGAAAACATTCAGGGATGAATGATTAAATGAAACATAGGCAGCAAAAAGGTCAACGAGTTTGTCTCCTGTCTTGTGCAATAACCAGTTCTGTAAGTAGCGAGCATACGTCCCATACTGTATGAATATGTTTTATATTCACAAAACAGCTTTCTAAGATTTATTACAAGCTCATTACCATGTTGTTAGTCAGTCCTACAGTATATCACCCTGTGAAAATTAGCTCTGGTTAATGCTGAGCATAAAAAATACAGTACATACACATTCAGACTCCATTATCATCAATTCTCACTCTCTGTTTTCCTGTCCCAAGAGAGCGATGGGTCTGATTATTTAGCATGGCATGAGAGGAAGGAGGAACACTGAGCCCACCTGTACTGCTCTCTGCTCCCATCAAAGCAGCTTAGCATAAACTCTCTGACTTACACACACACGCCCACAAATAAAGGATGTGAAGGAGAGATCAATCTGTCTTATAAAGCCATTGCTGAAAGAACAACAGATCCTAGAGACATGGTCAGAACCACATCAAAAAGTTTGACTTTTGCTGCTCCGCAGCCGCAAGCTTTCATCTCCTGATCTGTGACGTCTATCTAACAGAGCTGCAGCCTGGGAGTCTGGAGAAGAAAGGAGAGGAGAGGACAGGAGAGGAGAGGAGAGAAAAGCAGAGGAGAGGAGAAGAGAGGAAAGGAGAGGAGATGAGACCAGAGGAGAGGAAAGGAAATAAAAGAAAAGGAAAGGAAATGAGGAGATGTGAGAGGAGACAAGTCGAGACAAGGCAAGACGAAGCGAGATGAGAAGCCAGGAAGAGGTGAGTCTTTGTTGCTGTCTGTAACCCTGGTATCATCCAGTGAACTGTATCATCCATTTAGCCTTTCTGCATGATTCTGTGAATGTGTGTGTGTGTGTGTGTGTGTGTGTGTGTGTGTGTGTGTGTGTGTGTGTGTGAAACAGAGACTTCTTTATTACTGTAACTGACTGCTTTTCATTTCTTCCTACTTTCCAGTTTGACCCTAGTCCCCTCTCTCTTTCTCTTTAAGTCTCTCCCTCACCACTAACTCTGTGTGTGGGGAAAGATTTACATCAGGTCTATGTGAGAAAAATAGAGCGAGAAAAGAAATATGCAACAATGAGAAAAGCACCGAAAGAAAACATCTCCCCTGTCCAACGAGGGAGCTGAGCGTGCAGTTTTGACAGTGTTGTCAGTCACCACATAACAGGCTCACAGCAGAATGCAGTGTGTCCTCAGGCCCTTTCCTGCTCACTCTCTCCTTCTCTGGTCTAACATCACTGACAGACGCTAGGCTGGGTGGAGGAGCGCAGACACTGTTAGCAGCGCGTCTGACTTTCCGACAGAAGCTGTCAACACTTTCTAATAAATGTATGTTTTCTGAGCTGAAAATAACTGTGACCTCTTCACTTTTATAGATTTACAGCAGCAGATGATTTTGAGATTTATAGCAGCAATTAGCCAAAAAAAGATAGAAGATTGTTAATTAGGAGGAAGATTCTTAACAATAAGGGCAAGTGGATGCCCCCTCAGACTGACAAGGCATGCGATTGGCTTGAACTTGGATTGCAGCCAGGTACTTTTATGAGCGCAGGTTATTCCACTCTATTCTGTCCTCTGCAGGCTCCTCGCAGTCATGTTGTGTCTCTGTCTCTCTCAGTGTGAACTCTGGGAAGTCCCTTGAACTAGCCTTCCACTTATTCCCTCCCAGGAATACCAAGAAGGGGAAGACAGGCAGAGAGGAAGAGAGGCTGAGAAAAGAGAAAAAGGAAGCAGAGAAAACAAAGTAGAGTGAAAGGAGCAGACAGACAGACAACATTAGAGAGGCAGAGGAGAGGAAAAGCAGTGGCCTATTCCTCTGTGTATTTACACTTCCTTTTACTCAACCATGAGCTTGCTGTACTGCTGTGTGCCCCGGCTCTGACCAGGACATAATTGCAGGGGGATCGGGCTCCCCACCCCACCCGGCCTACTGGGGATACCGCTTAATACCCGCGCGGCCCCGGATGATGAAAACCCTGCACCCAAGTGTATTTATTCAGAAAACAGCTTTCAAAGGCAGATCTATTGGTGTGAACCACCACAGTGCTTCAGTCTCCGACCCCACAGCCACAGATATGAGACTCCACACTGAACCCTGGGACCCATAGAGCAAGCATTTGTGTGTGTGTGTGTGTGTGTGTGTGTATTTGGGTGTACACACACGCTGATGCACAGACACGGTGTATACAAACAAAACATGTGAAAGCACATACAAGCGCGCACATATATATTATGTGGTTGCTGGCTTACCCCGGATGACGTGCATGTGGCACTGCTGGATGCCACTGGAGCCGGGGTTCTCCTCTCAAGACTCTGCAGAAAGTTGTCAGTCGTCCTGTAATAAATATACACATTACATGCTCTGCCTTGCAGTCACATAAAAAAAAAAGACAGACATGGAAACACACACAAATAATAAGTTCTAAAGGGGTATTCGTTTCCTCGTCAAGCACTCTACAGGCTCGGGATGCTGACAATACTGGAGTCCCACAAGGTTGACCAAGTTTGTTTGTCCCACTCTGACGCCAATCTCCCTGTTCCAGAGCGTCTGATCTGCCGTGCCGTCCCATTCCATCTCTAAATATCTTCATTGTTTCTTCAGGTTCACAATTGGTCCGCTGTCTCCTGTTTTTGTTTTTCTTGTAAGGACGCCAGAGATGCTACTTGACAAGTAATTTCCCTCAGAGGCAACCACGGATAATACTCCAATAACATCTTGACTGTCAGGCAAATTGATTTAAAGTGGTCTGATACACTGTAGGAGAATATGGCATGAAAAGCTTGTGTATACAACAGACGCTCTAAATCATTACTGTCTCAACATCCAATATAAAATACAAAAAGCGCTTGTCCACTTGAAAGGGTTCTCCACTGATTTTACATGTCAAAGTCAATTCAATAGTCATAGGGAGCATTACACAGCCTGTGGAAACAATTCTATAATATCCTCTGTTCCTCTGAAAGAGCTTTGAGAATATTTATTCAAGTGACATCACCCACTATCTTACCTTTGGCTTTGAGACTTTTATAAAATAAATTCTGCATTACAAATTGGGTGTGTGGAGTTTGAAAGACATGAGCATTAAAAAGACACTATTACATTAGTATTACGGAGAGTACAGCATCGAGGGAGTTGGAGGTTGACCCATACTGGGCACTAAAAGGTCTGTATTATATCGAGTTTGACAATTCTTCTTTAAAAATCTGTCTCTAGAAAGTTCCCCAACTTTATGGAAATGTAATGCTTAGTCCCTGGAGTTATTAATCTAAAGTTTCCTACAAAGGCTTCTTTTTGCATTAACAAAAACCACACCCACGAGTTTGAATCGGTAAACGGGGGCAATCATAGGTGAACCTTATGTCACCTGTCTTCATGCTTCCCCTGATATTTGCAACTGATAATCATTGTTTTTCCTTGTTCTGCCAACAGAAAATGCAGCGTGCTCAGGCTCCACTGATAATTATAGGTCAGCAGAGGATCAGACACTGGGCGCTTCCTTTGTAAAGGTTTGGAGATGGTGTCATTTGATGCTACATCTATGACTAAGATGCATTGCAGAGCAAGAAAGAACACAGCACAGCACACAAAACAACACAATACCGCACAGTGAGAGTGATGGGACAGTGAACCTGATCCAGGGCTGACCTGAGCCGATCCTGCCTGAACTGCGCACTCCTCCTCTCATCGTCCTGTCGCTTCCTCTCCTCCAGGCGCTCAGCCTGCAATGCATCACAGGCAGCAGTGAGCACACAACCGGATGGATGATGTACAACCAGAGTACATGTCTTCTTCCAACACGCAACACATTTATCTCAACAATTACTGGGCATGAAGTGGAATGTTAGATAATGTTAGTCCTTTGATAGCCTTCAGTTACCAGTTAAACATGTTGTAGAATATACAGCACTCTAATACCCTGTGATCACTCAAATTGACAGATACTACTTGCATAATACTTTAAAGACATTGATTTCAGGTTAATTATATTATATGCATATTTCACATGCTTAAACACTTTGACTATTTATTGTGAAAATACAAAAAAACCCAAGCAGTACCCAGGAGAGGCACAATAACTTGATACTGAAAATGTCTGTAAGAGGCATCACATTAAATGTAGAAGTCAACAATAATAGTAATAGTAATAATTATGATCTACAAAGATAAAATAATAAAGTAGTCACTATTGGGCTGCAAAATCGTCATAAAAGTGTTTTTACTTTTTAGAATGAGATTCAGTGACATGATGTATTTATTATTCACTGAAGTTTATTTTGCTATAAAGAGGTGGAAATCCCCCTCAGTCCCCTTAATTTCAGTGGTCTTTGTCTCAGATTTTATTTTGAGATTATATTCTGGCACCGACACGTGTATAGCTCAACCATATGGGCCAAGAGCAGGGCTGATCTGTCATATATTCGATTACTGCGGTTTACGCACTTCATAATTCTCCTGTTTTTTTCCAGAATCCAGCTGCCCCTACATCCCAAACTCTCCCTAACCAAAGTGGGTCAGGTTAGATTCATGACCCAGGCATGTTTTTTGCCAGCATCTGCTTCGATCACGACATGCATCTGTTTATTTGCTGCATTACAAGTAAATTCCTTATGGCTTAACAGAGCTCATGGCGCAACAGGAAAAGGCCTGTGGAATACCGCTTTGGTTACAGCATTAATCACCCTTCTACATAACTGAAGCAGTCCATTAACCACTATTAGACCAAGAGCAGGGCCAGACATGGAGGAGAACATGTCTGAAAACAGAGTGAGGAGCTGTCTTTAGTGGCTGGAAACCCACAAGATCATTAATCAGGTAGTTCTCATAGCTTTAGCACGGGGTGTGCGAGGGAGGATTTAACAGACATGCAGCAGCTCAGGCGGATGCTTGTCTCTACTGACATCTAGAGGCTACACATGATACTGTTTCTCACTGAGGGCAGACTTCATGGTACCCAAACGTGTTTTTAATGAGCCTCACATCTACTATTATATACAAATTCAGCCTCAACTATTAAAGAACATGTTGTGATTTGCGTGCAATGCTTTGAATGGTGGATGGCTTTTCTGGAGTCATCATTTATTAATTATACATGAGGAGGTCCATCACAGAAAAGATGGATCTCCTCTCCTTTCCTCTCCTCTCCTCTCCTCAGATAGACTGCTCATCAGATTGATGTCACAGATTAGGAGGTGAGAGAAAAGTCTTATATTAGATTTATATATAAATATCCAACTCAATACACCAAAATGCAATGCAGCAACAACACGTTATATACATAGTAAGAGTTTCAACACTTTACTGGAAAAACACCGCTCTTGCACTAAATATTGCTCTTCCCACCACGGCAGAATGCAGCACATTCCTGACATGGAACTCTGGGATTTGTCTAAAAGCACTCTGGGAAGCAGGAATGACTACGCTGATGGAAATAGCAGCAGATCAGGAGGATTGAAGAAGAGAGGAGATGCCAAAACCAGTAAATTATTACTTCATAGTAAAGTAAATCTCCAAAGGGGGTTTAATATTTTAAAGGCGTACGGGGGTGGATTTCCTTTAAATGCTTTAATGCTTTTTGTCGGTTTTTCAAACATAATAGAAATATCAATTTAAGGGTGGTGAGTGATTGTTCTAAAGGGCCAAAGTGCAGATTCTTGTTGTTTTAATCTTTGTCTCACCTTCTCTCTCTGTTCTGATTTCTTCCTCAGGAACTTCTCCTCCTCTTCTTGTCTTCTCCTCTTGTCCATCTCTTCCTGTTTCAGCTTGAAACAACACACCACATTAAGCATTTCTTTAAAATTTGGCCATTGCAAAAAAGGAAAAGAGAAAATGAATACCCTCATATATCTTCCCTGTATCTCAACTGTGGTATGTATATATATATAGTATATACTGTATAGTTACTTATAATGTTCATTAGACAACTGAGGGACAGGATCTTTAGGGCTGCAACTAACAATTATTTTTATAATCAATTCATCTATTGATTTTCTCAATTAATCGATGAGTTTAAAATGTCAGAAAATGGTGAAACATGTCAATCACTGTCTCCCAAAGCCCAAGATTGTGTCCTCAAATGTCTTGTTTTGTCCACAACTCAAATATATTCATTTTAGTGTGATAAAGGACTAACTTAACCAGAACTTATTCACATTTGAGAAGCTGGAATCAGATTCTTAAAATTACTCGATAAAGATTAGTTGATTATCAAAATAATTAGTGATTAATTTAATAGTTGACAACTACTTAATTAACCGACTGATTGTTACAGCTCTTGTAACTCTATGTAACTTATTGACTCAGAAAAATTCAACCGCTTCTTTTTTTCTGATTATTTTCCACTAGAGAGACCTTTTCCCACTGTTTTCCCACAGATTCATTCATACATTTTTTTGACTCAACCACTGCTTATGACCGAAGTTCCACACTCTGGTCACTTGATACACCTGAGCCAACTTAATTCACTGCAGATGACTCTAAGATGTGGTTTAAAGCTCCGAGTAGCTAGTCAGTGGACCATTCATTCATTTCATTATACATCCTGTTCCTAAAGGTAAATACTGAACTTCCATGCTGGGATCTTTTAAGATGCATTTGAACTGAATGGATAAACATGATGTGTGTTTTTTTTCCAATACAGTAAGTGCTTGTGTAGATACCTTCTTTTGCCATTTGGCGCACTGCAAGTCTGTAAGCTGCCTCTCCCGGGCTTCAGCCATCGATACATTCCCACCTTGATATATTAAACAACAGATTAACAGTGAGTAGCTTAATGAGCATACTGTATGAAGGAAGGAATAATGTTAACAAATAGACACAGTGATACTGTAGTTGCTCAGAGGCGAGTGTAATAAACAGTGAGGATGGTCATGTGTTGGTTTACCCAGTCTCTCTGGATTAATTTGCACAGAGGGGACTCTGTTTGCCTCTTTCCATCTCTGATATGCTTCCTCTTCTCTTTGAGCCACTGCAGCAACAAAAAAACCCTCTATTACTTGGGGGACAAACTTTAAATGTACACAGAGTAAAAGATTATAGGTAGGTAGAACAGCTGAAAGCTGCAGCATCAAACTCACTCGTTGTGATCTGGCTTCGTCGAGCTTGATTTGGTGGGATCATAGTGAATCCACCGGCACTGAAAAGGAACACATAAAGAAATACTCGTCATTAAACAGTCTTCAACATCAGTGATAACCAGAATGTGTCTGCAGCTTTAAATTGCTGTCAAACGTTGCAAAAGAATGCTTGATTTAACCCTCCTGCTGTCTCCCTGTCAACCAACTTTTGTCCCGCTGGGCTTGGTTTGACTGTTTATAAAGCAGGAGGTATACATTATCAACCATTTCTGTGTCAGACCCTTTTAGCCAACTTCATTCCAACCTATTACCAACGGTTTTACATAATTCTTTGGAAATTATGCTCTATGGAATGGAAATTCTAACTTATTTTTGGGCTAATGCATGGGTTCAATTTGTAGTCTTGTTTATTTATTTTCTGATCAGATATTCCACGGTATAGGCCTACTTCTATATACTGTAGGTTGATTTTCACGTGTATTAGACAAAGTTCTTGTACAGCATTTAAGACAACATTAACCATGGATGTATTTGAGAGCTTTGGCTTGGTTTGTTAGCCTATATCTTTGCAGGTAGGAAAGGTATCTAAATATCAACAACACACCAACTTAGTTTGGTTAATTTATCAAACTGGTACAGCCATAGAGTAGAATTTTGTTGGCTACGACAAAGCCAAACAAACCAAGGCAAAATTAATGAGAAATACATCTGTGGCATAATGTTACTGACTAAAATTGGATAAGCATATGGACAATTTCTGAAATTGAAATGCTCGGACAACTCCTGCTTTATCATCATTTAAATGCTGGTTATTGTTATTGAACATAAAATAAAAGCAATGGTAGTCAAGACACTCTTCTGTGGATACAGGGTACGCGTAGTGTTTACTAGTAGCCTATCTGATCAGCTCCTGGAATTTACGAGAAACCGTGAAGGCACCGTTGCGCTTTCCAAACACGTGAAACGAAACCGAAAGTTAATGGCAGTTCATAATTTCTACTCTCTGTCTACCATAACAATAAATATATTTGGACAAATAGAATATGAAGTGAAGAGAGTAAATGATTGCTTACAGCTACAATATTACAGTTAACAGCCTGTTCTGTCCTTGGCAAATTATTAAAAAGCAACACATAGCCTACATAACAGGTCTGTGTTTATGTCACAAATGATGTCACATTGACTGTAATGTTCAGTTTCGTAATGACACTTCATCTGTTACTTACTAACTGGGCTGCCTGTCTGTCCCTTGTGTATTTCCGCTGTCAGGTACATTTCTGTTGGAGTTATCAGGTATATGATCATTTCCAGACATGTCTGAAATTCCGTCTGTCCCGTCTGTCCCGTCAGTCCTGTCTCTGGGGTTGGCAGCAGTGCTTCTCCTGTTATCAGCTGGTCTCTGGTATCTCTTATTATGAAAAGGATCCATACCAACGTGAGGACGATGGCAGCTGTCCTACTCCAGGTGCAGGGTACATGGATAATACAGTGAGTCACTTCGTTTTGGGTATGTCATGATATGGTATCACAATTGTAGCAACAGCGCCATCTTCTGGAGACAAACTGCTGCACAGGCACGATCTGTTTATTTTATGATGAAAACATAGTGTCGTTAAGGAGTCATCATTTCACTATATGATCTATAATATAACATCAGATATCTCCATGCATCTTACACCCCAGTAACATTTTGATTGTACAGTGTGTGGTTCATTCTATTGTTATGGATACAAACTCAATCCATTACTTTGCACCAGTAGCACCAGTTTTGCCCACTTGCCCTTAAACCCAGCATGTTACTGGGATTATCATGAACAGTGTATATTCAATAGTACAACAATATTTACTTCAGTTGATATTCAGACTTTATTTTTATTCTTTAAGATTATTCCTTACTTACTTTCTTGTGCCCTTGTCTCATTGTTTGTGATATGTGCACTTTATTCCAAAATACCAGCCTACAATGCACCTGTGCTTTCAAATGTTAATTGTCTAAACAGAACTTTTAAGAGCAAATCAGAATACAAGATTTATTGTTGTATGATAGTCCATTAATTTAAAGACATGTTTTAGGGCATATGAAACAAAACATGTTCAATTTAATCGTTTTGTTCTCCCTCATTGAAACATCGAGAGTATGTTTTGTTTTAACCCTCCTTTATCACTGCAAAAATCCATTCACAATTGATATATGCACTGGAGGTTTCCTCAATCAGCTCCATACTAGTTGTGATGTCATACTATTAGGTACTCTTAGGTACCCACCTTCACCCCAGATTTTCAGTGAACTTTCCTCCTTCAACAGATGAATGTAGATTAGTTTTCTATTGCCAAACTCTACACACACATCATTCTGCACAGTGAAGCTCAAACCTACATGTGAAGGAACAGAGAAAACACCTTTTTGACAAAAGGGGGACTTTACATATCTGTGCATATGTGCGAAAGCAGGTTCCTGTCCTCTGTATTAAATTTCGATGGTTTGGTTACTGTTTTGTAGAAGGCATGAGACACCAAAGAATTCAGCTAGTTACAGCTGATGTTTAATATTAACTTCAGATACATTTAAAAAAAATATTTTGCACAGACTATGGATTTTGGCCTACATCACTTTATGAAGAGATCTTCTAGCCACCAGTATGAACAGGACAGATGATTATGGCAATGTTCATTTTTACATCTATCTACAGTATCTTCCTTATAGTGAACTAGCCTTTAACAAAGAATGACACCCATATTTCTTCAAAAACTCATTTATTGTGAGTTACTTGAACATAATATTGATGACGAACCAACAGATGGACATTTTGATGAAGACAGTTTAGCATGATTTGAATTACTGACATACTGGACGTTAATACACACGCACACACACACACACACACACAAAGGAAGGACAAATAAATACATCTTTTTCAACCAGTGTGAGTACAAAATCTAAAAGCACAATTTATAATCTTAATCTGTTTCTAAATTGTGTAAATGAGTCAGAGCTCTTGTTTGCTCAATGAACATGTCAGTCCTTGTGTTCTGTGTTTCGTGTTGCGTGACGAAAAATTGTGTATGTATGGCCAGTGTACAAACATGCTGAGAGGTGTCATTTATGAAAAACAGGCCGATTCCCTGTGGCTGTTAATGGCACTAAAACATACAATGTTGTCAATCAAATGGCTGAGGTTTGTTACAACATGATATGATGTAGGGAATGACCAGAACCAACAGATGATTTGACACAAAGTGAATAAGGCAGTGAGGGTCCGTTGGGATTAGCACTGATCAACAAATACTAACACACATCACACTCACTTCAGGGAACCTAGTGCAATTAGGGTAAACGAGGTCACTGGCCCGTCAGGTAATTTATCCAGTGTCAGTTAATGTTTGAATGGTGTGTCTGCACTGCCACAGTATGGCTTTATGGTCTACTAGTGATGTATTGAGAGGGACGTTGGCCTACATGGATTAAAAGCCTCCATTCCCCCTTTCTTCTGGACAAGGCACCCTGCGTGATCAGACCCTGCCTTAGGGAATGATTTAGTTTCAGTCCAAAGACCTCCTGGAGTCCTAGGCACACTCATCAGTGCTCCAGTATCATTTGGGGGGGGCCAGTATTTCCAGTAGCTGTACAGATGTCTCTGTGTGCGTGAGAATGTGTTTGATTGTGTGTGTTTCCGTGTTTAACTGCAGAGGCTGGGAGGTCAGATCACAGCTTGGGCGGGTTGGCAAGTTTAATCTTCAGGTTCTCTGCCAGTTTGTCCAAGAACTCAAAGGTGTTCAAGTAGTCAGCACGAGTCACACTGCAGAGGAACAGAGGAAAAGGGATTACATATACTTTATTTTAGGACTGTAGGGTTCCTATTGTTTGTATATACAGTCATAGTCAACTAAAAATATAAAAGTAAGAAAAGCAACATTTTTACTTGACATGAAATTAAACTTTAACCTGGAAAAAGACCAGAATTTGTATAAGTTAAAGAATAGTTTCACAACTTTTCAAGTCTGTCCTTAAACATGACAGGTTCCATTTACTTTTAATGTAAGTGATGGGGGGGGGGGGGGCACATTCCTCCTTCTGAGCAAAAATGTAGTTAGAAGTTTATTTGAAGCTAATTTCAAGCTTCAGCTATCCAATTTAGTCCAATCAAGTAGATATATTTCAGAATTACAGTCTATAACTTTCTGTTATGATCTGTCCACTGCAGCTGAAAAGAAAATCACTGTCCGTCAAGACACAAAGAGGGACATTGTTACAAAAAAGGTTGTAACTGTGGCAAATATCTACTTCATATGACTAACCTAATCTGCAGAAGCATCATATTATCTTTAGAGAAACCTTTAAATAAATGTTTGCACAAAATGATGGACTAAGGATTTTGTCTCCTATCACTTACATTGTAAGCACATTTGGAGGGGATCTTTAATTGCCAGAATAAACAGAAAGAATAATTACAGAGAGGAAAACCTGTTTCTATGTTCATTTGGGCACCTGACAGACCTAAGACAGACTTGGAAAAAAACTGTAAACCTTTCATTTAAGACTATCTTGTAGGTAAAATGATCATAAAAGATCAGATGATGTAATATTCTTTTTTTTTAGTCACACAGTCATATTTTTTAGATTTCTGAGGAGACTAACTTTGGCAGTCCTTTGATGCAGATAGCCAAATCCTTGGTCATGAATCCAGCCTCGATGGTCTCGATGCAAACGGCCTCCAGCGCCTCAGAGAACACTCTCAGCTCTGCATTGTTGTCCAGCTTTGCCCGGTGGAGCAGGCCCCGCGTCCATGCAAAGATGGAGGCTACAGCAAGCAGATGCACAGTACAAAAAAATGAGTTAGAACTTTAGTTTCGGTGGTTATGTTTGTCTAGTTGCTGAACATTTAAGTCCATTTATCCTTTTCCTACCAATGGGATTAGTGGAGGTTTCTTTTCCCTGCTGGTGAAATCTGTAGTGGCGTGTCACTGTGCCGTGGGCAGCCTCTGACTCTACTGTCTTTCCATCAGGACAGATCAAGACACTCGTCATCATACCCAGGGAGCCGTAGCCTGAAAAGGAGTCACACGAAACCACATGAGCAACAGAAAATCTTTGAACCAACAAATGAAAAACTCTGGATGTATATTTATATACAAGTCTTCTAACAATCATGTGTCATCGCCAACCTTGTGCCACAGAGTCAGACTGGACATCTCCATCGTAGTTCTTGCAGGCCCAAATAAAGCCTCCGTCAGACTTCATGGCCTGGGCCACCATGTCATCTATGAGACGGTGCTCATACCAGATGCCTTTGGCCTCAAACTGAGCACGGTATTCCCTGGGACACAAAGAAGGGTGGAAAATACACATTATGTTGTGATCTACAGTATATGAAGGACAACATTGTGTGTACTGGTGTTTCTTAAAGAGAGACACAAAGGATACCTGTGTAATTGTGGTGTGTGTGGATTTTAAAGCCCTTACTTCTCATAGATCTCCTGGAAGATGTCTTTGAAACGACCGTCATACTTCTTCAGGATGGTGTTCTTGGTGCTCAGGTACAGAGGCCAGGCTTTAGACAGAGCCATCTGGAAGGAGCTGTGAGCAAAGTCCCTGATGGAACTATCAGTATTGTACATTCCCATAGCTACACCACCAGTGCCTGGAGAGACATACAGACACACGTAAATATATACCAATTATACATTCACAAATCAATTATATAAACCTGTTTGTGTGGGTTTAAGTATTTTAGAAAGCGGTATAGTATGGCCGAATGAGTAACACAATGCTTCCTATAGGCTGTATTTCAAGGCCTTTCTCAGTGTTTGTCTGTCATTACTCAACCTTTTAAAATGTGTTTCAGTTGGCTCAGTGTTTGGTTTACAATGATAAAACCAGAGCTGGCAAATAGTTACGACAGAACTATTAGTAGATAAGCCATATCTCATATTTTACCCCATTTACAATGTGAACACTGTGTGCTTGCAAAACTTTTTCTATGGTGCCAGTTCTGTTTAGTTATATTGACTAACACCCTATTATACATCCATATTATGGTATTTGACATATAGGCTGCGAGATATTTTTCGTGTCAGACTGGTGTGTGTATTTGCACACCAGAGGTATGTAGAGCTACCATATTAGAAGTGTCTAGTTACAATCTTGGACATCCTGTGTGACCAACTTTACCACCTTGCTTAAATTAGCAGACCTCTCATTTGTAATGAATAGGAGTGTCACCATTCTCTAATTCCTTGTTTTGATATGACATCCAATTTTAAGGTCACGATTCAATTTTCAATGTAAACTTTTCTTTCTGCGACACTGAAGGCTGTGTCATTGTTAGGCTTGTAAAGATCAACTGTCATTTACGTTTCCAAATTCTCCTTTAAAAAAGACATGGTATCAAGTATGATACAGCTGATACAACTACCTTTTTCTGTGAATGTACCATATTAAGGCCATATTGTCAAATTAAAATAATTGAATTAAAATGTACAATAACTTATTTAACAACAATAACTTATTTAACCAGCCAGTTGGAAACAAACAAGTGCTTGAGTTTCCTCGGCTGTAAAAAGCCACCAGAGTTAATCCTGGTGGCTTTTTGCAGGTGAGTAAACTAAATTGAAGTGTAAGTGTTGCACTTTTTAAATGCTCCCTGTGCACTCATCTCACAGCTGGCTGTACACAGAAACCATTTTTATTTGTCCAGCTTAGACGACAGCTTGTTTAGGTGAAACTTAGGTTGTAGCTCGTTGTGTACTACACTATGGTGGGAAATAGGTGTTTGTGTTTTAACGTTTCGTTTATGAGGTGTTGATTCTGGAAGCTTGAATCTGTCAATATATTTCCAAGTGTGGAGCATAACCTAAAAACTGTAGTTCTTCTGTCATTGCTGGGTGTTGGATGTTAGATCATACACAGGACTGACTGTGCTCTTACCCTCAAACTCATGGATAACAAACTTGACTGGCTCTCCATTTGTGGGTGTGTAGGTCATTTCCACCTTTCCGGGCCCAGGCACCACAAAGTCTGTGGCTTTGTACTGTGGGGAACACGTTGAGAAAGACAAAAGGTTAATAATAGACCTTAATAAACTACTCTAACCATTACAAACAGCTATTAAAAAGGTATGACCCACATCCTATAAAGTGGTGTTAGATTAAAGATCAAATAACAACGACCATCATCAGAATTGTTGGGTGATACGTCATGTCAGCCGAGCATAACATGGATATCTCTGGCACACATGGGCTGTTGCGTAACCAGCAGCCATGTGACACTTCACCTGGATTACTCTCCTCTGATGGAAGAACTGTTGACTTTGGCACAGCGCCGCAAGCTAGCCTATGATTTAGCTCTGTGACACTGCTGCAACTTGCCAAGCCTGTGGGGCAGTGCATTATAGTCCAAAGGACAGCTGATGAAATATAATTATTGACTGAGTCTCTCCTGACAACCCCATGATGTCTAGGCTAACCACAACTCACTGTGCATGACCTGATGGAGAGCCAATAAACAGCTAGTCACAGAGGTTTAAAAGTTAAAATTATGCATGCTTTCCCCTCAGAGTGCGTCAGTATCAGTAGCGGCTTTGTCACGTAAAAAGGGAGCAGGGTTAAGTTCCTCTGTGGATACAGAGAGGTCTGTCACATAACTGCTATACAGTTAGATACAGTCTTGCAGTTTGACTTCTGTGGAAATCAGGATTATTTCAACCTCTTATGTAAGGCTTCTCCACACTTCTGATACAATATCATATTAGCAACATGTATTTTTCTTAGTTTTACAGACACAGTGAGGGTAAATACTCAAACTCATTCATCTACTGAGCAATTTGGCCAACTCATGTTTCATGAACTGATAGTGTACCTGGTCTCCATGGGCATGTCTGCCGATGATAATGGGTCTGATCCAACCGGGCACAAGGCGGGGGATGTTCTTACAGAGGATGGCCTCTCTGAAAACTGTTCCACCTAAGATGTTACGGATGGTCCCGTTGGGCGAGCGCCACATCTGCTTCAGCTTGAACTCCTCCACGCGTTTCTCATCTGGAGTGATGGTGGCACACTTGATGCCCACGTTGTAGCGGCGGACTGCCTCTGCCGCTTCGACAGTCACGCGGTCATCTGTTGCGTCGCGGTTCTCCATCCCCAGGTCATAGCTGCACAGGGAAAAAAAAAGAGTTTGAAAAGTTTGAACAAGTGGCAGCAGGGTGAAATCTAAAACATATATCACAATGTACTGGAAAGATCATCTGGTGCTTTGTATAAGGCTGGGGATTGTTTCAATTTTAATTGGTGCAAATACAACACTCAACACAATACAATACCTGATACTTTGCTCTTAGTTTGGGGAATAACATGTTTTAACAGTTTTGTTGAGATGTATTATCATAAAATAAAAGGCCTACAGCTAGTACAGTTTCTCAATTTAGATCTGGACCTCAAATCAAGAAGTATAAAGGTTTAATACCCATCCTTGACATTATATCTGTGTACTTGTGGAGATGGAAAAGGAGCGTAAAGAAGACCAAAGGGACATGGAGACAGTTTATAATCTCAACAGCAGAGGCATGGGACACCATAAACAACAGCATTCAGTTTCAAGAAGAGCAGTGATTATGTACGCTTCAGTACACACACACACACACAAACACAAACACGCCTTGGAACATTAAATGACGAAGCACTAAAAGTAAATGTATGCAACTGGTTTAGTTGGCTAGAAGCAGCTAGTCAGGGAATATTAAAGTAAAACATCTGTGACTGACTTACTGTGTCAAAGAACATGAACAATAAGTAGTTAAAGAGCTTGCTTCCAGATTGAACAGTATCTCAGATTACTGCTGTGCCCTTATTCACTCCATATCTGGGCTAATTATATTTCTTACAAGAGCTGACAGTGTTAGCAACAAGAGTAGCCATTGACCTCCTATCCCACTTCCTTCACAGTACTCCAACTGTGCTCAATCTCTTCCTCTTTCTACAACTTTTACTAGTCTTAGTGAGGGGTGGATCTGCAAACACAACCAGCAACACAATGACAAAGACAACAAGGACTCAGTTGTGCAATGATGACTGGCATTCTGCCAAGATGGCTTGGAAAGGCTGCTCTACTTATTACATTTGTGCTAAAGGAACCTTGCAGATCTGCAGGACGAAGAAGTACACCTGAAAAATAGACCAACTCCAATGTGCTAATCATGCCCTTCAAGTATTAGTCTGCATGCTTTCTCGTGCACTCAGTGGCTTTGTTTGAAAGCAGCTATGACCTTTTACCCACTTTCTTCCTCCCTTCCCCCGAAAGCAGAGCTGCAACAATATGACGCTCAACGTCTGATAACAAACTGGACACAGACACAGCAAGCTCTAAGACAAACAAGAATGCTGTTCATCGCTTATTTAACATGCATTTCTTGGAGTTGGAAAACCTGCACTGGCTTCAATCTATGCCCTTCTAGTTACGCATGCACTTACATCACACGCCTGCCATTAATATCAAATGTGTGTTTTAAGATGTCTCAATGAAGGGGGCTATTTTGTGTGACAATCCTGCTTATTGTGAAAGTGTTTTTCCAACAGAGTAATTATTACACCATATTGAATCAAACTTGTACCACCAAGGCCTGTTGCACAATAAATCATTAACTTTTACAATGTCGCACAAGACAAAATGATGATGAAAATGCTGTGAAACATCTATCAAATCTATCTAAAAAAAAAAGAACAAATCAAAGTCCATTGTGGTGAAGATGTGATTCACATGGTAGTGACTTAAACTTCACACAAAGGTCATATTATAACATTATATACATACTCTGAACAAGGTCCATTCATGTAAGCGATAAGAAGAGGAGTAAGGTCAAATGAAGCAATGGAGGTTCCTCTCAAATAGGATGCAACTGTATTGATGATCTTGGGAAGAGGATATGGCAAAAAAGTCACTAATTTTGTTGTCTTCCAGTTATCCAGTTATCAGTATCACACCCTAAAACCTTGATTTGAAGCCCCCCCTCAGCAGAACAACATCCACTACAATGGAGCATACATGGTAAGATGCTTGTGGTACAACTATAGTGTAATATATCTTCTATTAGTCTTGTGAAGATATACTGTTGATCTTCACATAATAACATGACATCTCCTGTTATAATGCTGCTACAATTTAGGAGGATGTTTCTTATGTGACATTGTGCAACTACATGCTGTACCTACCGCTGTGTAACCAAGATAGCAACAGCCACAGAGGAGATCCTGTCAAAGACTAGTCCCAAAATGGGACCTTGGCACCAGATTAGCATCTATTCACAAGGTGCTAATCAGATACTGGTTGTTTTGCCTGTCACATTCTCCACAGGGAGAAGCCAGGACAAACAAGACAAACTAGAAGTCCCAGAAATCCCAGAACTGCAGGAAACATAATATGCTTTCTTTATTAAAAAAAATGCAGTCTCACTGTGTGGTCCCTGCAGGAGGCACAGGTTGCCACGCTACAGTCCTGTTAATAGGAGTGCGATGACAATGTAATTAAATTACAGACTGCATTATCTGCTAATCTAATCTCTGTAACATTAGAGGTGCTTTTCAAGACCCAAGAACAGATATTTAAAAAAAAAAAAACAGGTCTACCGGTGACTGAAAGCTCTGCACTAAAAAAAGGAGAATAATTAGAGAGACAAAGTTGATGTAAAGCACCACCCCTCCCCCCACACACACACCCTGCAGCTTTCTTCATACTACAGTGTTATTACCTGTGCAGGTCGAGCTCCAGGTATGGGAAGATGAGTTTCTCCTTAATGAGCTCCCAGATGACCCGAGTCATTTCATCTCCCTGCATCTCCACCACAGAGCCTGATTTGATTTTCTGAGCCATCTTAGAGCCTGGGAGTAGACACAGGACACACACACACACACATTGAAAAGAAGATAAAAGAAATGAATCAAAGAGAGATCATTGTGGCAATGTTGTTTTTTTAAATCAAATTTAAACACCATAGATTTGCTGCTACCATAGAAGGAAACATCTATTGAGTCTCCTTAATGAATGGTTTCATTCAAAACATAAAGTAGGAGCAGCCAGACTGGAGACTCAGCATTTAAATCGCCCCTCCTGATTTACTCCTTAATCCTCTATGTGTAAGTAAGTCTGTTAAAGTGAGCCAGAAAACCCTGCAGCAGATGGTTTACAAATGCCAACAAATATACCTCAGCCCATTTAGAAATTATTTATTATTTTAAAGTATAATGACATGTGGTTGTATGTTCCATGTTTACTTTATTACACACCAGATTGCTATCTTTTGTCTTTTTCAGAAAATCACAGCATGTTCGAAAAGGTTACATAATCTGGTCATGGCATGATGGGGAGGAGACTGCAGAGACAGCCAGAGGCAGTCACACTACTAGCCTAGTAGAGCTGCACACATTAGTCGATTAATTTAATTAGTTTCCAACTATTTAATCAAGTGGCAATTATATTAATAACTGATTAATTGTGTGGAGTCATTTTTCCAGAATAATCTCTGATTCCAGCTCATTTAATGTTAAGTACTGATTTCATTAGTCTTTAGTTGATGATAGTAAACTGAATAACTTTTGATTGTGGACAAAACAAGACATTTGAGTGATCAGCTGTTTTTAACCATTTTCTGACATTTTAAAACACGGAACAACTAATCGATTGGATTAATTTGGAAATGGATTAATCGTTAGTTGCACCTCTGCAGACGAGAAGTGCAAACATGGTGTTTAACGTATAGCTCAGATAAATATCTCCAGAAATAACAGTCAAAAAGATGAAGACAGGAGGGAGTTTGCTGAGACTACAATGGGCCTCAACTAGTCTGGTTGGACACATACGACTTCATTTAAGTAATGACCACCCAAAAGTGACAGCATTTGGTTAAACCCTAGTTAGTCGAGAACAAAAAAAGACTGTTTAGCTTGAATGTTGTTATATTCGCTGGTTTGAAGCCTGACTGCTAGCTTGTCATTGTACCAGGACAATAGGATGAGAAATGAAATAAGACTAATAACACTTCCCTGTCGCCACTACTTCGTTGTGCAGTAACATTTCATTATACATTACAGACTCCTACCTTGTTCAGTTTTAAGGTCCACGACACAGTCAGCACCGACACTTGGCAGATATGGGACGTCTCTTCCTGCTACTTGAGAGCTGAAAGCTGTTCAACCAGCTAGAGGGAAGAGGCAGGTAGGCTTCCACCCACCGAACTCTCTGACAGCATATTGACCAATAAGAGAAGAGAGGGCAACCTCATCGCCAATCAGATAAGCCCACACAGTCTGAGAGGCGGGATTTCTCCGGGCGGTGTCTGCAAACACTGCAAGCTGATTTGTCCAGAAGATAACTCGTATATTGCGATATGTAGAATAGAAACATGTATTAAAAGTTAACGCCACTTAAATGAATCCAGTCATTAGTTTCATTGTATTTGTAATTATTTCTTGATATAATTCGTATCTATTATCTAACTGTGTGCTTCCTGTGTTATTATCCCCACCAAAAATGAGGCTACAAAAGACAGCATTATTTATTGCAATTTGGTTGGAGAAGACAAAATAGTAGTTGTTTTTTTCACGAAAGCTTGTGAAAGTATACAGGTGATTCATTACCAGTGATTAACGATTCTCATTATGCCACTTAGGAAAATATTGTGTTGAATTTCTTTGATACTAAAACCTGGATTAACTCAAATGGCCATACAGGCTACTGTGGACCAGGGCACACACAAGCATTTGTATTTTATTAACCCATTATATATCTGCTGTGCTCTGTGTGTCAATATTACATGGTATAATAACATTTTACCTTGAGGCCCTGCTTCAAAATCTAATTTTAAAACCATTATTATACTGCTGCTATTGTGATTTCATTATCCATATTATTAAATTAATTGTTTTAATGTTATTCCCACATGGAAAACCTGGGGCCATCATGCACAGAGAGGGCCAGAAACTTGTTCTTGTCTCAGGGTCCACTAGCAGGATAATCCAGCCATGTAGGGTCTGTATACACACTGGTTATTGCAGTTAATCTGGTTATAACTGGTTATTGAAGTGGAGACCACTAAGAGTCCTTGAAGGCCTCCAAGGGGCAAACATTTACTGTTTGTCCCTTATTGACTCTTCCCTCTACCAGAGGAGGACTTGTAATCTTTATGTTCTGGTGGTGGAATCATAAAAGTCCACAGTTACCAACAGGCCTTTTATCGAGGCAGACTTGACTTGTCATAGTTGGGAAAGCAGCAGGTGGTACTACTAATAATGACACCATTCTAACCAAGTGGCCCATCAAGATAGTGTGCATTGAACCACAATGTACAATACTACCAGGACCCTGAAACTGAAGCGGTTACATATTTTTTCACATCTGTGCTTTTCCATCTGACATGTCAAAATGTTTTCCATGAACAAAAGTGATGGCCAAATTAATTAATTTCTACACACACATGCATGCTTGTCTGCTGTGTGTACTGAAGTTGATGGAAATAAATGGCCTCAAGTTGCCTATGTGTCAATTAGGTGTTGTTTTATTAAAATAATAATGTATGAGTATGTTATGATGTCATATTAGGGATTGTATGTTAACAAAAAGTACTAACCTGTTACAAAGTACAAAGTTCCCATTCTGCAACAACAACAACAACAACCACCTGTGCAGCCTATAGCACAGGTCCAAACCCGCCTGACGGGCTGCCCTGGGATGCCGATTCAACTGATACTGATTTGTACCTGGTAAAATGTTTCCACTATTTTGTATATTTTTGATGTATAACTTAACATTTATCTCTAATTGGTCACCAAAATTTTGAAGGCATGACCTGATGTACTTAACAGACCATAACTTTTCAAAGTTAAATTCGAGTTCAAACCAAATGAATGTTGCACTGACACAGTGCATCAATATGTAACGCTTGATACAATTCTATCCACAGGGGGCGTTATTGTAATATTATAACATCATATTTCTACAATGCTGCTGCCTTTAATCATGGCCCCACCTTGTGGCCATTAGGGAAATACCACCATACTACTTATCAAAGGCTATAGCCTGTCCCTTGTAACCATATTGAGTAGGCTTGTACAGATGGGGAAGCTGAACAAGTCTGTAGTATTTGATACAATTTCACCTATAGGTGGCACTACATTATTTTAAACAATTGCTGCAGATTTCATTAATGTTTTATGATTTATTTCAGGTGTCAGCATTCACATGTATTTTCTGCAGGAAACAAATTTTCTAATTCAAGCTACTCGGTTTACATGTGCTTGTAACTTTTTAGTTGTTACAGCTATTTCCCAGTTTTCACTATTTCTTCAAATTAGTCCTGCGAAACAGCGCAACGCTAAATTGCAGTGTGGTCAAAGACAGTATTACACTATTGTGTGAATATGAGAAAAAAAGTCAGGATTAGCAATTTCAAGCCATTTTGAAACTGAATGATAAGGACTCTGGTGGGAAAGAATCGTCACAACAATGAAGCGATAGAAATGTAGTAATGTTATTCACATGAAACAACCAGAAGTGGACTCTTACTCAAAATATAAATGGAAACATCTGTGGTGAAGGACCTTAAATTGAGTGGGGAAACAAAGTAATTACTGAGCACTTCCCACCATGCTTGGTCAATTATCACATCAGTGAAACACACCCCTCCTCTCTCTGCTTGCATGTTGTTTTGGGTTGTGTTGCTTCTCATGGGTGAAATGTGTTGTTTTCCTGGATGAACATTTGTGTTGTATTACTCGCAGAGTTGCAGGAGTTTGTCATGTTGTTTTAAACATAACTCATAGAATTCCCCTGTTTCACATTTACAGTATATTAATAATGGTCAAGTCAGTCTTTCAGCCATGTGTGATTCGTAATTGTAAACTGGCAGGTGGTTTGTTGCTTGGATGTTGGGATGTTTCCATATTTTGTTTGGTTTTAGGTTGAGTGACTATCTTAAATATGCACCTCGACAGCAAATGTTGTATAAAAGCTATTTTTTATCCCCTATATATATATGTGATACAGGTATTGATACTTGATTAAAAAAAAACCTTAGTTGGCTGTATGTCAATTGGTGTTTTGTGATTAGTTATATTCACCTCCTGATCTGTTCTTGCAGGTAGAATTTGCAATATAGCCTCTGTACAATTTTATGTTACCATAATAGTTGCCTGTGTTAAACTTATTTGAATTAAAATTTAAAATTGTGTGTGTGTGTGTGTGTGTGTGTGTGTGTGGCCTCCATCTGCTGGCCTTTGCACTACTACCCTGTCACCTCTAACCTCCCATTAAATACAAACCACACATGGCAGCTTCATTATATGACACCCAGACACCAACCTGTGCTTTTATGTTGGAATAAATTATTAGCAGCTGGCCCCTGTGTGACCGTTAGTTTGCAGACATTTAATTTAACACAGCTTAACAACAATATCTTGCCTTAAGTATTATTTTACAGTGGTGCAAATTGCAATTAATCAAATGATCAATCAGTCAGTTATTTTCATTTATATAATGCCAAATCATTATCTCACATAGAGCACATATTAATATATTTAAAGAGGCCAAACATTCCCTCATGAACAAGCACTTGGTGACAGTAGAAAGGCAACTGCCAAGGTAATTGACATGCAGTGATTCTGATTTTGCTTTTAAGTGTGAGTAAAATGATGGCAAATGAACGTAAATTCTATATCAGGATTAAACCTGCAATTCTCAACCAGTAGATGGCAGAACCGCACTGTGCAATGAGGACTCTCCAACCGCATGAAGCCATGTGGTCCTGAGGAGAGGCAAGAAACAGCCAGAGGAAGCCGATCTCCTCGGTGTGCATCAACAACAATAAAACCTTTTACTTCACCTTCTAAACCTAAAGGGTTTGGTTGATTCTATACATGTGTATCCCTGAAAAATGAGTCTAGACACTTAAACATGCAGTGAGGTGCTGTTTATATTGATTAAACTGTAATTATATGTTTTTAAATGATACTTTTGCTTCATAAACGCGATTAGAAACTCTCTCTGTACTTTTCACAGGGTGGTCCACATCAGGGAAACGGCCACTATAGCTTCCAAAACAGCATGCCTTTGTTGTCTCCCACTTCCACTTTGAAACAGGACCACAGCTTGGCAAGACCTGAAAGGCGTCGTGTGACTCTGCATCTGCTCTCAGTTGTGTCGAGATAACCAGGCAACGAGAGAGAGAGAGAGAGAGAGAGAGAGAGAGAGAGAGAGAGAGAGAGAGAGAGAGAGCTGAGGAGGAGCTTGCTAGTATAAGATTCACTCCACGTACCATCAGCACCAAAACTTGCAGTCTATCCATCCATACTCATCTCTATGCTGCGCTCTTGCTTTTGCGTCTTCATTTGACTTTTTTGCCCCCCGCCGGTTTTAAGGTGCATAGGTGCATCCCACGGTTAATGCTCGCTCTTTGCTGAGTTGATTATGGTCACAACCCCCGCGGTGCCAAGGTGGAGTCACCGCGCGTATCTCGGATCGGTGCGCTTCTCCAGGGGCTGGGATGCGCACCGGGCACCTCTCGCTTCCTGCCTAGTTTTGGGTCTGAGCAGGAGTCAAGCGCTGCCCCAGGGCGCCGAAGCAGGAGGACCCAGTCGACCCGGAGCAGGATGCCGGTGATGAGAGGGCTGCTGGCCCCACAAAACACCTTCCTTGACACCATCGCTACCCGTTTCGATGGCACCCGTGAGTAACAAAAAACCCCAAAACAAGACAAACAAACAAAAAAACAGCACTGTGATGATTTCTTCTAAAAGAGAGGAATAACACATAATCACATAATATACTTTGAAGGATGCTTCACACAATTAAGCATACACAATATGTGGAAAACCACTACACTACACAATATTGATATTCTCCAAGGTGCAACTTTAAAAGTTTGATAATTTACCTTTTCACACTGCCTAATAAATTATTATGATAAATTCTCTACAATATGTTGATGTGCAAAGTTATGTTCTCAATGAAAATGCCTTCTTTTAAAGAAGAAGCACTTCACCTGTCTGTACATAAAAATGTCAAGCTGCACTTTCACATGAAGAGCTACAAACAAAGCAAAAGGAAAATAATTAGTGTTAACTTTTGAAAAAACACAATGCATTCATAAATAATTTATTTTTCTCAATTTTGTGGTTTTACTGTCTACATGCTGGCAATGTTTAGATGACAGCCAGTAGTCACAGTGTACATGCGTGTCATTAAAGGTTCCTTATTTATTGAAGGCCAGCTGTGATGTAGCCTATAGTTACAGCTTTATGACTAGATTGCTTTTATTTCCATTGTGCCCCATTGTGGCCATTCACCATTGTGTTTTGCACACACACATGTCCAGACCATTCTCTGTCTTAGTCAGCTGTTAAAGCAGAAATGTTACAGTTGACTGCTTGAGTTGACTTCCTGCTTTATTCTGATCTCTATTATGACACTCAGGCTTTTTAAGCTACAGCATTTGAGATGATGCCAAAAAGAATAGGGTGTTCAGGCCTTTTTGTTTCTTTTTCTTCGGCGAGGGTGTCTTGCGAACAGATGCAATGAGCAGCCCGTGTGTGTTTGGGCCCATGCTGGGTAGGTGGGCGGGTGAGAGATGCTTATATTGCATTGGGGCTGTTCGTCTCTCCTTCTGCGTTGATTATTCAGGGTGATGGGGAGTTTGTGTGAGCCTGCGAGTGGGGGGAGCCAGTGTCTCCCCTAAACCAGTTATGTGTGACTGCATGATAGCAAAGATGATTTCACCATGCAGCAAGTCCCTTGAAGGCAGATCCCTAACACACTCAAGGTTTTTCCAAGTCTCCTCTCCTCTCCCCTCCTCTCCTCTCCCCTCCTCTCCCCTCCTCTCCTCTCCTCTCCTCTCCTCTCCTCTTCTCTTCTGTACAAGACAATACTTAAATATTCTGACTTTGAAAGGCAATGTGAGTTATTATTGTTCTTCTTAGTCAGACAGAGAGTATCTGTGAAGACAAAAAAGGAACAAATAACATCTTTGTGCTGTATTGTCCTTTATCTTCCCACCCATCTCTACCGTTATGTGTGACTCTTTTACTTTTCTTCATGTCTCAAACATTATAATCACAAACGATTGCACACACATGCAGCGCACACACATACTGTAAATTCACCCGCTCCTTCTGCCACACACAGCCCTCATATGTGATGAGAAGCAAATGAAACAGTAGAATAGAAATCATCCTATTCATTTTCATGTTCTGCTCCTCGGATTAGTCTTCATCATGCAAAGAAGTGGTCCAAACCTTTGCTATTTTGCTTTGAGCGGCTAAAACACAGGCCTTCCATTTGCCGCGGTGCTGATAATTACACATCTCCAGCAGCACATGTGCAGTCATTGTAATTAACTCCCATGGATGACAAGAATTCATCGTGGCCTTTCTGCTTGTCAGAGCAGGGGGTGTTGGGGGTGGAAAGGTTGCGGGGGCGGGGGAGGGCGGAAGTGTGTGCAGGATGGTGAGATGTGTGAGTGTCTGTAGCTACTCTGATGGCAGAAGGGGGATTTCTTTTGGCTAATTATAAATCCATTACAGGTCTAACTGTGGCAAACATGCAGCTATGTCTTTTTAAAGGGTCTACCATCACTGAATAAGACACTTAAGTGAGAATGGAGGCCCGTTATGTGTCAGTCAGTGGAGGTGATGGAAGCTTTGTGCCCTGGTGAATACTGCTGTATGTGTGTGTGTGTGTGTGCATGTGTTTCTGTGTGAAGGCCTTTTGTTGTAACATAAATTGAACGTCACTCATGACTACTTGAAAAATGCCACTCATCACTGCCAGAGCCATACCTGAAAAGCATTTCTTTCTCTCTCTCTCTTGTTGAAGACTGTTGGCCTCTTTGTGTGGCTGCTCCATTGTTAATGTGTCTCATTGACCCAATGCTGAATCTGTCAAAATATGAAATGCCCCAGGAGATGCAGAAAAGCCTTTGTTTAAAAATAAGCCACCATCAAATTAGACTCTCTCTTACAGACTTGCAGCTGCGTGTGCAACTGTGACTTATATTCACTGGCTCTTAAACAACACTCAATACACAGATTTTATGTACTCTCACCCAGTTTTGACACCTAAGTAGAGAAGGTGCACACATCCAAACTCAGCTGGATGCAGGTGCAGGAAAAAATTAGCACCATACAGTACAGTTTAAAAAGAAAGGAAAGGACTGCACACTGAATTTCACTCCCGCAAAGTCATTGGTTTCCTGATGGAGATCTTGTTAATATATTAAAGTGATAATCTGTTTCAGTAAAAGCTTAGGGGCTTGTACATTTCAGTGTGATAATATAATAGTAATAGTAATAATCTGATGACAGTCCGGAGATTGTCGTGACTGAATGAATATAACTGAAGGCATAAACATTGAATTTTCCCAAAACACTACCTGAAACCTCCGATACATTATAACCACATAAAATACACATTATCTGATATGTTCAAACAACCTTACAAAGACCCCATTCAGATGTCAAAGTGGTAATATTTCATTGTTAGTGAGATCACAGCAGGGCTTTGTATTAGGTACAGTAGGCAATATTTGTGCTCTTGACAGTCATTTGACAGATGTGCTGCTGATACTCCTACGCAGAGTGACCTACCAGAGTGTATGTGTATGCTTGTTGACAAGAGCAAACACACATGTAGATTCACACACACACACACACACACACACACACACACACACACACACACACACACACAGACACACAGACACACACACACACACACACACACACACTTGGGAACACTTGAGAACCTAAATGGCTGCATCACATCACAGTTAGACATCACAGTTTCTGAATCATTAACTTGTAGAAATGTTATATTTTATAGATGCCCCCCCCCCCACACAGTGTGTGATACAGAGAACATGTGTCAAATGGTTAAGCACCCTGTGAATTTATTTGTCATATTTTGTAATGGTGGATTCATGCAGAGCTCTCATTAAACAGATTATTTCAAATTTGTTAATGTGTGTAAATTATATTTTGGAAGAAAATGGAAAGCGAGAGGATGGAAAGAATGAGTTCTCTGAAGACTCACTGCAAACCTCATGCATAGTTCAATCAATGCTTATTTGCTGTGGTGTTCTCTAGAAGAGGCAGCAGCTGTGTGGGACTGCACAAGTCAATTGGTCCTATTAATTGAGTGGGTCTTGGCTAGGTACTAATCAGGTTAGGGCCTGAGCCCTGCTCATCACGTGGACATGTGGCCCAACACTCCTTGTAAACTGCCATCAGCCTGTTAGTAACCCTTCCATCTCCTCATGCTTCATTTTTCATCCAAGTAGACATTCAACTGTATGCAAAACAGGGCCAACAACATGATTCCTGGTGTGGTGATATATCTGATTATTATTATTATTATTTTTATTATAAATTCAAGCAAACCCAAACATTTCCACCTTTGTGCACATGTGAGGTATTTAGTAAAGGATCTTTGAATTGCAGAAATGAATTAGTAGCAAATCAATAAAATGATTACATGCACTGATAGAGGGGCTTAATCTGTTCATTAACTTAATGAAAAGCAAGCTCCTCAGATCTTACAAGTAGAGATAGGAGAGTTTTGCACTGACTTAACTGATTTTTCATGTTCACAGTCTTATCACACACTTACTTTGCCATAATTCTCATTTGCTCCAGTCACATACAAGTAAAGTGTATTATTCTGTGTCTGTCTTACATTTTACGTCAATTGATCACACATCCCTCTCTTCTCCACCCATCATCCCTCACGGCTTTACCCCCCCTTTAGTCTTTCATTAGCTGCCTCCCACCCTCTCCTCTTGTTATTCATATCATTCTGTGCATACGTGTCCATGTGCATATGTGTAATTGAGAAAATGAGTGTACAAGGCTCCAGGCTGCAGGGAGAAAGACTGTCACCACCTCCCTATGCCTGTGTTTGTATATTCGCGTGCATCTGTGCCTGTGCATGTTTGACAGCAACAGATTAGCGGTGAGGCATTGTCATGTCTCAGGTGTGTGTTTCCCCTGTGGTGCTTTGTGTTTAAATCCCCCTCCTGGCTTCTTGTCAGGCAGGAACAGATATAATGATAGACCTATAATGGCTGGCACTGACCCTTCATGGTATTAGCAAACTACACGCATTATATTTTATGCCAGATTTAAAAACAACTAAAAGTCTACAGCCAGGCTCACGGCTCTGTGAAGGCTTAATTAAGCACAGCAGTGACGGTAACATCAGAATGGCAACGTGCTCATGATGACAATGCTTATGTTTAGCAGGTGTAATGTTCACCATGGTCATCATAATGCTGCTGAAGTTATTAAGATGATTGGGTAACAGCCATACCGTGACCAATCTTCATTAAATACAATTTCTTTCTCAAAGTCATTATAAAATGAAGTGTTAATTCTTTCTCAGTTTCATTAATTTAGTCACAGTGGGCTGTCAACTTAGCTTTTAGAGCTCTGTCCTCATGCTACCTTACATAAAAATGATTGTAATTTGTTTCACACATTGAGGTATCAAAGCTGAGCAGCTCAAAGTCAGTATCTGGAGACATATGATGTCGGATCAGTGGATCCCCAAAGGCAATGTCATAAGTTTTGTAGGTATTTCATCATAAACGTATCAGTGAGTATTTTTTAACATGATAATGGTGCTAAAATAAGAAAAAGTCAGGAGATCACTATGTGAATACATCATCTAGGAACTATGGATGTCTGGAACAAATTCTGTGTCAATCAATCAAGTAAATGTGGAGCTATTTCCCTGGATAAATGAAGACCTTCACCTGGTGTTGGCTGTAGAGAAAAAGTCAGGTGGATTTCACGGCAAATCATCTAACAGTTAATGAAATATTTCATCCTGGACACAAGTGACCAGACTGTCACTGTCATCCTTAGAGCCAGACTGTAGATTATAAAAAAAAAGATCTGTGATGTGATGTGGAGCTACTTTATTGTGTATGAATCACTCACTGTGATGGGCCACCCAGCACCACAGTAAATCTAGTTTAACATGCATATGTTATTCAATGCAAAATGTTGTTTTTAGGACAGATTTTTTTGTGCCAGATTAAAATAACCACACTGATGGTGATTTTATTGCTCTATGAGTAAGTGGATGGATAAGTGGAGTAGATGATTACAGTGAATATGAATGAGAAAAATGATAATGATTACAGTGTGGTCATTTACAGCACTGATGAATGAGATTTTGTTTTAAACATAAGAAGTTACACATACTTTTTTAACCTACATTACACATGATGGTGTGATGATGTCAGTGTTAATGAGAGTTTTTTCTTTTTTTAAAAAACATGATGATTCAAAGAGTGAATTATTATGATGGGTAATATTGTTAGTTAACGTTGTGTGATTGTGTTTGTACTGTAGCTCTCAGACCCTCCCTGGTCATAACGACAACGGCTCACAAGCTGCCTGTTGTTATCACAAAGAGGGAGGGTGAGAGAGACGGACAGGGATCGAGAGAGAGAGAGAGAGAGAGAGAGAGAGAGAGAGAGAGAGAGAGAGAGAGAGAGAGAGAGAGCGAGAGAGAGAGAGAGAGAGAGATGTTAATAGGGAGAGAGACACATTTGCCTTTAGCACTGATACCCAGAGGGAGGGAAAGAAAAGATGGGGGAGGCTTGGATGTTGGGGAGGGCAAAAGGAGGAGAAGAATCAATAGAAACGGGTGGGGAATGGTGGGAGGAAACTGTGGGAAGTAATGAAGGGGTGTGTTGTGCACAAGACAGATATGATTAACATGCAAAATAGGATGAGAGGTATTTACAGATAAGGGTTTTTGCAGCTACAACATGTGACAAAAGCAATGTAATAAAGTGCTTTACGGTGAAACACAGATAGGTAACACAAGGTAATAAAAATGTGGATAAAATTGTAAGAGATAAAAATTAAAAGAGATTTTTTTTAAAAATACAGGAGAGAAGAACCCTCAGTGATCCTTATTCATAAGCCCCAAATATGCTTGATCCAAAACAACGCCACATTGTTTTCTTGAGTGTGTCACTAGAAACATCTTAATGCAATGCAAGCTGGGCTCGCTATAACAAGGGAAAGCTGACATGCAGTATGAGTGAAGTAATAAAGTTTGAAGCCATGTTGTTTTTAGCAGCGTGACCGTGGATTTATTGAGCTGGATTTGGCACTGCCACTCATCCTTGATGCAAATTTATCGTAGAGGCCACTTGGAAAAATCCTCCACCGCCCAGAAAGCATTTCCCTATACAAAGCAATTTATAAAAGACGTACAACTACAAACAAGATCAACTGTTCTTCTTTTTATTATGACCATTTAAGCCAGGTTTTATATTTGTAAAACGTTCCCAGAGCATATGTGCGCTACATCATCCCAATGTAAAGTCTATGGGCAGAGTATAGGAAGTTGAGGCTGTGGCCAATGAGAGAAACATTAATGCACATGTGCAGTTGCAGAAGCATACTTTAAAATTAGAAAGCAATCCTTTTTTGGCTTCTGCGTTCTTCATTGAGCCTGCGCTATATTTTTAATAAATCCGTAGGCTTAATGTCATTGTGATGATGTGGCATGCTGACATTAGCATTTAGCTCATAGCATGTCCGTGCCAGAGTACAGCCACACAGAATGGCTAGCATGTCTTCAGAGTTTTAGTGCTGTGCTTATTGGAGACAAACACTTTGACATACATTCCCACCTTCAGCAATCCACTTCAGACTTGCCTGCTACATTACTCAGATTGTACAATTTAAATTATAAGAGGCCTGTTGTAGTAGTCATGTGGACTGCGATGGAGAGGAAAATTAATAAAACCATCAATTAGGCAAGCTCTCGACAATTATAATCAAGTGAGCCCTCAACAAAGTGAGCTTGGCTTTATCAAGAGCGTACTTCATTATTTCTCAATTTATCAGTGTCCTTTTTGCACTTATGCTGTGCCTGAAGTCAGACTATGAAGCTGATAATCAGCGTTGAGAGAACTTTGCTCGCTTACTGAATTAGAACTTTAACAGATGGATAATTCACACTATTCATATGCTGCCAGGCTTCCGGAGCTGGAATCAGGGAGGCCTGCAGGGGTTGTTGTCTTTTGCTTAGTAACAGATGCACACACTAAAATATACAGACATCTATTATCTCTCTCACTCCTCACACACACACACACACACGCACACACGCACACACACACACACTCACTCTCTCTCTCTCTCTGTGTCTCTCTCTCTGTCTCTCTCTCTCTCTCACACACACACACACACACACACACACACACACACACACACGCACACGCACACGCACACACACACACACACACACACACACACACACACACACACACACACACAGTGTCTTTCTAGCTGTCAGTCATGTATTGTTGTCAATAGCTGTCTGCTAAAGACAATCAATAAGAGAGGCTTTCACCATGCACCTGCTACTAACTACCAGAAGCAGTTAGCTGAGGCTGCAGGTAAAAGCATGACAGTGATATAAAACAAACATGTAGTGGTTAAACATGATTCCTGTTTACAGAGGATGAGGCCTGAAGGGCAGGTAGCCTTTCATTATCTTTCTTTCTTGTGCAGAGCAGTTCTCTTCATGGAAGCCCTGTAATGAGAATGTTTAGTTAAAAATTCAGGAAACTCAAAATCTACCACAAATGGTATTATCAAAATGCTGCTTAGATCCCTTCTTACTTAAAACTTTGAACTCTTTTATAATTTTCTGCTAAAGGTGCTGATTTTATTTGGTGACATAGAATAGAATGTCAGAATGACTGTGAGACATCACTGTAAATATTTGCCTTCATGGTGATATTCACCTAATATTTGTGAAATGACTTTGGCAGATATAGGAAATGTGAGGAGGCTGATGGTACATTTAATCATGTTGAATATTTAAAATTTCAAACATGAACATGAGGATGAATGCTAAATAAAGAATGCATGAGACAGACATTTCAGAATCATCAAGTTTTAATATTTTCAACACTATTACGATGTTTTAAATTAGTTTCTGTGTTTCTTCAATAAATTATTTTTTTCATTTTTTTCCTAGTGTTTGACTTAAATGTATCTTTTAAATAATAATAAAGTTTCTCTAAATGGCCCATTCCTTGTTGAATAGTTTGGCTCAAACGTTTGTCTACTAAATTATGGGACTAGATTTCCTGACAGCAGCACTACAACATTTTGATTTTGTAGTTTGAAAAATCATTTAAAATAATTTATCTGCAACTTTCATAAACGTTTAAGCTTATGTGGGCAAAATTAGTTTTAAATTAATAAATTCCGCAGCAGGAAAAGTAATTGGCTTCAGATGCCTTTGTACATATCCATAATCTATAAAAAATATGTTGAATCAGAAAGCATGTTGAAGACAACAAAATAGCTTGCTGCTGCTTTAATGGATTTGTAAGAAGCCAAAATTAAGATGTATTCAACATCTCATGTCAGTTATTTCTGGCTACTAACAACATTTATCAAAGACGTATTATAGAGAGCTTTCTGTTACCAATCTAAAAAACCCTTACAACAGAGCTACAGTAAGTATCCAGGCAGTGATGTACAGACTCTTAAAATAAACCAGAGGAAACAGGTGTCAAAATGTCAAGTTGAATTTTGTCATCTTTTCTTGCCAATAAATTCCATTTTGTCTTCAGTTTCTTATTTTAGAACCACAGAGCCATGTTAGACCCTCAATTCCTTTTACTTCTGCACTGCCACAAGTATAATTAGAGCAATGTAACAGTTGTCAGCAGGTGGGGAGTGTACTGCGGACAGGTGAGCTGACGGATCGGCTAAGCAGAGCAGAAAGAAAGACAGGTAGAAAACACAGACAGAGAAGCAGACAGCACAAGTCAGAAATAGACGGCAAGCCAGGTGGTCAGCGAGGATGTCACCATGTGCGTAAGAAACGAGGGAAGCAAAAGATGTGTGCAGGATGAGAAGGACTGAGCCTGGGATTGTAATAGCAGTAAATGAAAGTGATGAAGCCAAAGTGACAGCGGGTACATTAGACTGCACCATGGTAATATGTTCAGATAGGAAGCAGATGAATCCAAGCTTCAACTTTATTAAACCCGGGACTTGCCAATAGAGTAGCTTTTTAGATTGTCTTCCAACTGTTTCCAAGCAATATCCTAAAATCAGCTCTGTCCCCTAGAAATTATTTTCATATGCTACTAAATTGCTTCCTAATTTTGTTGTAGTGAAAAGGGTAATCTCACTGCCTGAGTTGTAGGCTGGTGGTCAGTGTGGATGGACAGTCCAGGACTTTGACCCTGAGAGGTCTGTATCCTGAATATCATCTATGGTTGAGATTAGGCAATGAAAACCCTTTGATTAAGGTAGGGAACGATTGTGGTTTGTCAGTAAGCATCTTTACTTCAAGTCACTGTAGACTATGTAGTTTTCACAGCATGTGATTCTGGCAGTATGCATCTAGCAGTTTTCACTGCATGTGAAAACTACATAGATATGTGTGCAGAAACCTCTTTCATCAATTTTGGACTTGATGCTTCCATCACTTTATCTGGGTGTAGAGATATCATCCTGCATTGTCCATATTGCCTTATTTTGCTTAAGTAAATCTAACCTCAATTATGGTGACATATTCCTACATTGCCAACAAAAATGTATATGGTCTCTCAGGTTGTTGTCCACAGGCAGCCAAATATTTACATTCCTCTTCTATTTCTACATGCAAATCAAGATAATGATCTGTTATCTTTTTGGATTAAGTTTATAACTGCCAACTACTTACTCTGACAGATAAGATAAGATCTTTTTGGTCAGAAGCAGTTTTAGTCCTGATTAGTTAGACTGAGGGAAATATACAGCAAAAAATTATCTTTTATTTTATTGCCTAGTAGCAGCATCTTATGGCTGAATTGGAGCAAATCAGTGTGGCCCAATTGCAAAAATATTGTGGAGCGGAGGCTGTTATAGTGCCATATTAATCCCAAATGTTCTGGAAAGATATACCCACATACTTTTAGCCATGTAATGTAAATCTGACCTCCCTGCTTGTCAGTTTTTAAAAACTGTATTCAAATGCTACATCACACCTCTACACACACTCAGAGGCAGAGTTTTATTTCTATCTCCAGCTATGCATACTACAAATGGCAAACACTAAGCTGTGCCTACGAACATCAATGACAAATCCCTCATTCTAGCATTCTGTCATCTTAACACACACGCCATACTGCCTTAAACCCCGGGTTCCCATCCACACTGCAATTACTTCATTTCCAGTCATATATACAGTACATGGTGAACTTTAGAGGAAATGTGGAAATACTAGAAAGGAAGAAAACATATATCTGATTGCTTTCAACTAGATAGCAAACTCTGTAGGTGTGAATCACTGTGACACCAACCTGGACAGATTAGAGGGAGTTTTCCTATTTTTCCCTGATAAGGTAGAAACCATGAAGGACAGTTAATGTAAACTGTGACACAGTTATGTAATGAGAAACACCCTATAGATACATAGAGACCCATGTTTGGTTTTGGAAACAACTAATCTTGTTTAGCTTTTACTGTGTTGGTGTTCATGTGATCATTTCATTGCAACGTGCCTAGGTCACGTCTGGTCACAGCCATAAGGGCGACATACTGTACAGACGTGGGACGCTGTGTAGCACTCAAAAGTCACCAGATGGAGTATGATGTCCCCAAGGGCATCCTCCTGTCTCTTAGTTAAAAAACAGTCATGCAAATATTAAGTACTGTACACATATGGATACACAGCCTTCTTATAGCCATAGGCTGTGAAGATTCAAATATATGCATAAACAAGGACAAGATAAGGACACAAGATACTGTGCTCCCAAGTAAGTACCCCAAAACTACATACTGTACTATATGTTCATGTTGAAGTGACAGAAGAAGGGTGGATGGATACCTCAACAAAACATTGGAGACTGTGGATTATTTCCTGTTCCCAAATGAGTCAACATTGTTGTTTCTAACCAATCAATGTGACAACTTATTTCAACCCAAACAATGATATCTTAGTAAACCTAACCAAACCTTCACCATAGTGTTATCACATCATACAACTCAGCTGTGTTGGAAGGCACAGGAAAATGATATGCACCGCTAACTTCTGATAGGGGTGTCAGGTCTGAATACGCTTCTATGTTTTGTGGAGTGCAAGGATGACAACATATTTTTTTAGTTTAATTTGGATTACTTGTTGGGACACAAAGTTACAAAAAGAACATTAAATGGAGAAGCAGAAAGAAAAGTATGAGATGATCAGACAGGTGATTCAGGAAAAGTCTTATGCAGTAACAATACCTACTCTAGTCCAGTGTTGCTGCTGTTATTATTGTTGTCAGTCTATGAAAAATAGAAATCGTAACTGTCCAAAGCTCTGCCACCGTCCCTCTGAGCACATTATTACAACCAGGAAACAGATGCCTCATTTAAAACTAACATTGTTGATAAAATGTTTGGTAGCCAACCAAATCAGTGGTTTTAGTTGCTTCTAACACATCCCACAGTTAGCTGAAATCTGCCAACAGGGATTCATGGTCCGAGCCACAGTCGACCATGTCATTGCCAACAAATGACTAATGAATCTGAGAGTAGCTATAGTAGCTGCAGTCCACGTCGGCCAAGTTGGGAAACATAAAAAGCTTTAGTAGCAACAAAGTTGACCACAAAGTGATCTACAAGGTGGCACAGCCAATTATGTTATAAACATTTGGGGAAAAAATGACTAGCTTGGCTGGTAAACCAACAATGAAAACATTGTGATATTACATTTTTTATGCTCTTTTGTCCATATGCGCTAATCAGGAATACCTGATGTACTAGCTGCAGCACATGAAAACATACACAACATACAAGTGACATTAAGGACAGATTTAGCCTTTAAGTATTTGAAGCTTAGTAAGTGACTTGGCTCAAGGGATTGCAATGTTGGTCTATTAGTTAGTTGATCTTCCGTTTTGGTCCAGAATGAATTATTTCAACAATTTGGGATTGAATGGATTGCTTGTGTCTCTGTACAGGCATTTGTGGTATCCATAGCATAAAACCTAATGGCCTTGGTGGTCATATAATTTTCCTACAGTAGTACCATGAGGATGACATTTGTGGTTTTAAGTGAAATGTCTTGACAACTATGGGATGAATTGCCATGCAATCTGGCTCAGACGTGTACAGACATTTGTCTATTTGTGTAGTCATTGTGTTGTCATTACATTAGAATGAGTGCTTTATATCTACACAGGGAGCGGGTCCTCTTCCACGGAGTCTGCCATGTTGCACTGCCATGTTTCAACAGTAGCTAGGTAGCTCCAGAGAGGGCCTTTCGCAACCACTGTGGGTTCTCCTACACGCTAGGAAGGGAAGGGGAAGGCGTATTAAGTTGGTTGCAATCTGCAACGTAACCTCTGAATGCTACTAAATCCTGCACACTGTGCACAGATCCTTCCCTTATCCCTCCCTCCTTTCATTTGAGTTGAAAAGGCTTTGCTTGGGGAAAAAAGGTGGTGGCATATGGCTGGAAGGAGATGTAAAGTTGGTGCAGGGCAGTCAAACAGAAACTATGCCAGAGCCAAGTGACCCAAACAGGACTTGGCAGCGAGTGCCTGGGGACTGTCACTGTCTCTCCAACCTGCTCTTGGAAGACAGTAGAGACATCGAACAGCCTTTTCAGAGACTGCTGCTTTAAAGGTGGCACCTCAGCCTCAAAACACATTTTTATCCCTGTCTGTGTTCATGTTGTATATGTGTGTATAAATGCTCATATTTAGCATGTGTTCATGTCCATTTGTTTGTTTTTGCATTGCTAGATAACCATTATATTGCATCGTTAGCCCCACCACTACTCTCCAGTTTGCCATCTCTTCTTGCTTTTGTGTAATTGTAGCAAATATTGACTTTGGAGAAGGCGACAAGCCTGTCTCTCTTTTCCAGCATCAAAGGCCAGTGACTAAGCAATGTTCCAGTAAAGAAAAACAATGCTGTTTTCTATGGCATGGCTCTGGGAGTGGCAGCTGGTCAGAGAAAGTCTGTAGCATCGAAACATTTGATGCACCTGTTACTGGACAAGACAGATTGGCTTTACTGGGTCCCAAAGACAAAATCAAACTGCTGTTGTTGTTGTTTGTTGTGTTAATAAACCTCTTTTATTTTCTTGTTTAATCTCCTTTGTGTCTGACTAAGCGGTTTGTGGTTTCATAGCTTGTCTTCCCATAATGTTCAAACATAGAGGCTAGGCATAGTTGTTAAAGAAACAACAATGACTCACTGTTCTGTTGCATATGTCCCTGGTGTTCTGAAGCCATATGTGTTGAGGGATTAACTTGTAGAGATGTTGGCCAATAAACAACGTTGCTTTGGTCAAATACTTGCTGAGTGCTGTTCATCCCTCAGCTTGGGATATGTCTGAGCTCTAACAAAGCTCACTTCACATAAGAGGTACATTTGGAGGGAATACAGTGCTATTCTGAATATTACTGTTGTAAAATAATATCAGGGCTACATTGTAAGTGTGTTTCCCTCCACCGGTATGAACCTCTATCTGAGCTGGACATGTAAATGTATGTATTTTAAAACCCATTTTCCACTGTGAGTGTTAACCTCAGGAGGTATTTATTTAATTCCTTCTCATTTCCTTCTTATCCTGGCCTGTCAGCTGCAGAGAGATGTCACAGTGACTGACTGGTACTCTCAACCCCACAGTTCTCCACTCTCAAACTAATTGGCTGTACGTGTGAATCCACCCTCGTTTAGGGGTGGGCGGTGGGGGTTGGGGGCTTTTCGTGCATGGCATTTGTGACTTCAAGCTGTTTGCGTTATTACCACCTTTCTTAATATAGCCTACTGGAGTCATAAGATTATGCAATTATGGTTCTTCCTCATCCAAGTTGTTCGAGGCACGATGCAATTTGATTGTGTCTTGATAATTATTAAAATGCCAAACATGATGGTTGGTGTGTGAAGAATGCTGCTGTGGGAATAAAGAGAAAAAGAGTCATTTGATTCGTTTTCTGGTGGGGTCAGAGTGACATACAGAGTGAAAAAATACAAAGAGCAGAGAAGCTTGGCTGCAGTGACTTAAAGGATAGTGATGGAAAGGTAATGACAGTGTGTGTTAAGAGGCTGTACATTATAATTTATAACTTGTTGAATGCTGTTATTAGCAATCCTAGCTCTTTATGCTTACAACTCTGCACGCACTATTTCCTGTCCTGGTTGCTTTTTGCCACATTGCACAAGGAACATTTTGTCTGGCTAATTCTGGTTTGATTGGACCATTAGTTTGAGAATCAAAAAGATGATACTGCATGTACAGCTTCATTTCAGTCATCCTGACAACGTATTAGCACGATGTCAAATAGTACTGCATGTCACCTTCTAGCTGAGGTGACAGCTCTAACTGTGTCACTTTGGTTTGGCTTCTGGGTACACTTAATCTTACCTACTGAATTTCCATATAAGCCATTTAAAAGTGTAATGGCATAAGGTTTAGTCATATTTAGCACCTGTGCAAAAGTAGCTTTTGAGATTTATCATCATAGCACAAACAGCAGGATTAAATGGGTAGATACATTTTTAATGACAGACAAGTTTCTCTGAACTAAACCACTGAATCAAAATAATTAAGGTTTTTTTTACTTACTGCAGCTCTTACTTGGCTATGATTATCATTGCTTAGAGACAGACAGTGACATAGAGGGCATAATTAGGAGATCCCCCCCCCCCCCGACACATTGTTTATATAAATTAGAACCTATTATCTGTCAGCTCAAATCTCACTTTATTTATAGAGGAAATGGTGCTATCTGGGACCACAACTCAGAAGGAGTCATGTAACTGCAACAGCATCAAAAATGTGTTTTTCCTTTTAGTGAAAAACAGCATCTTTAGCATTTAGAGTGATCACCTGCATTGTTGCAATCTGAGTGGGAATCTGAGTAGGAATGCATCGAAATTCAATGTTTTTTAAGGTATAATAACACAAATACAAAAGTGCTATGTTCAGCATTAGATGTCTTGATGCAAACACCTGTTGTGTGTCAAATGCTTTTGTGTGTTTTATGCTATTTCTGTTTTGGTGATTTCCATTTGTTCTCACTCTAATTACCAAGAATAAGAACCAAGAAGGCTGAGAGATCCATGGTTCATATAATATTAATTTAAACATAATTATTTCAAATGATTTAAATTCAGTTGAATTCAATTTCAACATGTTTTTCAGTGTCAGAAAAATAAGACTGAAATTTAGAATCCAGCAGGACACTGGGTGGAAATCAATGAAAATCAGGAAACTCCCTGTGAAACTGCGATAGTTTGCTGAAATGGATGTCTTGACCTGGATAATGAGAGCTGCTACACCAGAACATCCAGCTGTTCCCACATCACTGATCATTCACCCAGAAGCCAACCCCAACTGTGCACGTTCTGCTGGGTACAGAGATACCCCTGATGGCTTGTTCAGGACACATCAGACTGTTAAACAACCATGTGTGTGGCTTACTTGGCAAACATGGAAGTGAATATTTCGTCATACTCAGCATAAACTCAGCTGGAAATTGTTTGATGAATGATGGTATAGATATGGATGTATGATGGAAGTATAATCGTGCTTAGTCACCTGGAATGACAGTGGAAATACATCTGCTCTCCTTTTCATAATGTTATCTAATCTAAACTAAACTTTAAAAAGGCTAATGATTTAAACATAGCCTTCATGTTTTTCTTGGCAGTTGGCGCTCAATTCCTGCCTCGGCTTAAAATTCTCTGCTCATAGTATGAACTACATTGACAGTTTTGATCTGTTCTGGACGCACAGACACCGCTACAGAATGGATGATTTTCACTTGAATAGAGAAAGGGTGCCAAGGCCCCTAACATCTCTCTTCTGTCATACAATAGAAATCACATTTGAAAGGAGCAGGAAGATGCCAGGCTCACATAATCATTACCAGCCATCTCCCCCATCTCTGGCTAGAAACTGTGTCAAGAACCAATGCCCTTTCTATATAATAACACTCACAAAAGTGGTTTAACAAAATTCAAAATTGACAGTCTCTCTTGCCTACAGTGGGGAGACTGATCAGGACAACAAGGTTCACCAGACTCCAACCACATTCCCGTTTTGGGATATCTCTCACAAGCTGAGGTCAAAGTTTAAGAAACATGATATTACTAGATACCACTAAAATGTAGTGTGTGTGATATCAACTCATACAGACATGAATATTGTATGACCCCGCTGCTTCCTCTTACTTGGTATGCACCAGTGTGGAAAAGATCTGCCATTCCTACCACATAACCTGGCATCCACTCTTCCTGTCCCTATTTATACCCAAGTTAAATGTGATTTTAACAATTGATTGGTGCCTATCCACACAGAGGGCAAAATAAGGCCAATTTCAGTCAAACTCCAAGATGGACAGCATCATTATGACAACTGAACATGGCACTTTAAAAGATTAAATCAGTGACAATCAATTTGTTTATTGTTAATGATATTAGAAAAGTTAGGAAGCAGACCAGGCTATTTTAAATGAAGCTTCCCCTCCAGACACAACTTTGTCACAGTCAGTTAGAAATGGACGAAACTGCCAGGGTGGTAGAGACCAGTCTCTCTTCCAAGACTCTCATCCTTTGTGTATCCTGCTGCCTTACAAACCCACACTGCTAACAGCAATAAATGAACCGAAAGGTTTTTTTTATGGATAAGTTCTCTCAGTTATTTTCCTTATTATTATTATTCACTCAATGTCTGACAGCATCAAAGCATCGCCTGCTGTGTTTTCGGCTTTCAACTACTCCTTAGAGACCGGTCATTTCCCCAAGCATTTTCAAAACAGCAATTGCGTGCCCACTCTTACAAAAAGAGTCTTCTGGCCTCATCTAGCCCATTCAACTACAGGGCCAATTTCCAACCTGCTGTCTGTAAAAGTCTATTAATCAGTTACAGCTCATTCAGAACACAGCAGAGTTGTGAACACAGAACCCAGAAAAGAGCTCACATCAGTCTGCACTGGCTCACAGTTGGATCCTGGATCACTTTTAAGATTCTTATAAATTTGTTCATGGATTTTTCCTTGTACACTTTTTTTTAGAGATAGTTATCTATCAACCAAGTATTGGGTGATAGATATAGGGAGATATATCCCTGTTACATTCCTCAGATCCACATACTTTCTGCTACTCACTGCAGCCAAAATTAAAACTTCAAAGACATTTGCTGAAGGTGTTTTTTATAGTTCTGGACCTGAATGCGGAATTCTCTTCCTCTGAATCCAAGGATGGCAATATCATTTGAGGCCTTAAAGGGACTTTTAAAAACTCACATTTTTAGCCTTTTATGTTTTTATCTAGAATATCAGATTGCTATTTCTTGATTATGTACACTATCGCTCAGTCATATAAGGTTACAGTCATTAAACTGATGATGGTGAAAGTGGTTGTGCTAATGATAATCGCTGCATTTATATCCATTATTACTGATTTACTTTTACGTTATTTTACTTCCTTCTACTTATTCTTCCTACTTATTCTTTTTTTTTCTTTTCTTTGATCCAAGTGTTTAGACACCCCTGTCTCCTGGGAAATGACTGGCTTGGCAAAGGACCCTTTGTCTACGTTGTCCATTATTTTCTAGCATTTGATTGCCTTGTTTCCCACAAATCATGCTGGTATGTAATTCAACTGATATGTGTCATATCAGTGAAGTTGGTATGAATACATAGAAGTTACATGAGAGTGTATTTATACCAAAGGATTCAGTAATGTAGACTACATTAAATGACCTAATCAAATTTTTTGAATTTTATATTATTGTACTGTTTTGTGGGCTGCTGCATTATAATGTGGCTAAATCATTTATTGGATATTTAAAATGTATCTTTGGTTTTCAGAATCACACATTCAATATCAAGATGTTATTTCTCTCATGGGGTGTCAATATGAGATTTTTAGTGAATACAAGAATGGATGAAAGGGGAAGACGGGTGATATTGATATGAACTGTGTAAACCAAAGACAAGAAAATCCAAGCACGTTCAGGAGCTCTAGTGTCAAATCATAATAGGTGCTTTCACCTCTTGTGAAGCAGGAATATGAGCCTTTTTTACCTTATTTATCAGATGAAGTGACCTTTTCCACACCGTGCTGCAGTGCTTCTGAATGTTTTACATTTTATTGGCTGTTTTGTACTGCCGCGTCCGTGTGGTAACAAAACGATTCGCTCTCAGATCTTCCCCTGCTTCTCCCCTAACTGATCAAGAATTCAGAGCACAGACACTAAATTGTATTCTTCAGCCAATCTTTCAATTTTCTCTCTTCCACAGAGTGTGCCCCGTTCATTTATCTCTCACACATTATAAACAGCACATCCTGTAATTGCTTTTCATAATAGTGCGCTTGAGTGTCTGTGTGACTATTTATTTATTGACCTTAATTATGGAGTCAGAGTTTGTGGCATATATGCTGAGACTCTATGTTTAGGGATCTGCTGCATGTGAATTTGGCCTGCTCATGGATGACAACATTTAGACTAAACCTGACATTCAGCTGCTTATTTTCTTCCCCATGTCCATTTAATATTCAGTCTTAATCTATTTACAGTATTTTAAGCACTATGTGTACATGTATGTGTTCGGCAAATGCATATAATAGTGTACCTAAGGGTATAGTTTAATTCTTTGTTATGTAAAGTGAATGCCTGAGTGGGTGTGTGTGTGTTTGTGTGTGTTTGTGTGTGTGTGTGTGTGTGTGTGTGGGTGTGTGTGTGGGTGTGCATCAGTGTGGAAAATTAACTTTTTGGCCACCCAGTGGCTCGGAGATCCTTCGAGGATCTGCCACTCATCAGTTTTATAAGCCACTTTCACAATGTAGATACATTTGACAAAAGTGTACAAAAAAGATATTGAAATGCAAAAGCGTGACACATTATCCTCCTCATGATATTGTATGTTTGGTTTATTCTGTGTTCTTGTATTTCAGGTTTGATTTTCTACTAGTAAATATCACAAAATGAAGGCAGGATTTACAGTATGATCCCACTGTTACCTGCTATTACTTTATGGTTTACATCGCTAATGTTAAATGCAGGACACAATTCAAACTTTCTTCTCAGTTATGCATGTTCTAAAGCATGCAAAATGAAGATTTAGTAAATCTATTAAACCAAACTTTAATGATACAAATGGATACATTTGTAATTTATATGGACTAATTACTGCTTTAGCCTTTAAGAAGCTGTTGTCAAATAAATATGGTAGCCCTGAGGTGAAAAATAATATTTTGTACAACAAATTAATTAAAATCTAAAAAAAATAATGAAATGTGCTTTACACTGCAGGACCATTGTGACCTTTACAGTTTCTAACCAGGACACATTACCTCCCAACGATACTTCACTGTCCCACAGTAAAGCACATTTTAACCTAACTTGAGTTGATGTTTCTTCTAAAAACATGACTAAGATACATCCACAGTTGAACCCCCCCGATTGTTTGTAGACAAGACGTGATTAAAAAAAGAAGAAAATGAAAATCTGCAGTGCCGCACTGTTACCAGCCACTTCATACATAAAAGCTATATTTATTAAATGCATTTTAGTACTTGAGACTCAAATGGTCCAGCAGAGCCTTTGATGTGCATGGAAGAAAAATGTATTTCAAGTGTTTCAGACATATTTAATCTACATAGTGCAGACTAAAGCATTGTTCACACATTTCATTAGATCTATCAAAACACCCATGAAGAGAGATGAATAGAAGGAACTGGGTGGTTCAAACCTAACCAGTCTACAGAGTCAGTGTTGCCAACTTAGCGACCTTCTTGCTATGCGCCCTTTTATAAAGAGAAGTGAGGAAGGGGAAAGGGGGGATACATGGAAAGATGGATGGTCCAGACATCGCAAGTCTTTGCAGAGCAGACAGATGGCCTAGACAAAACCAGTGTATGCAGAGTTGACAGATAGGTCTGGATAGGAACATGAAATATTTAGCAGGAGTAAATGGAGGAGGAGGCAATGGGGTAGAGGACTGTCTTGACTGTTTTCATTTGCATCCATTAATATTAACATTGTCGCTGGTCTGATCTGTCACTGGAACATTAGGCGCTTTTTTATTCTTCTGTTTCTTTTTCCTCCACATCTTACCTGTCAGAGCAACGGCGAGGGGTTTTGATGAATGTGAGTGACAAAGTGTAGCAACGTTCTTGAAGAAATGCACTGTTTTCTACACTCGTATCTTAATATTTATGTAGGAATTTTATAGCATTGCACCATGCTGCAACTACCACAGCTTGAGGATGATGTCTGTGTGGAAGTACAATAAACGGCCGCTATATATATATGGCTCCAATTGACTCCTATTCAGGAAGGGTCCATTTTTCTATAGAAAATACATTTTTTTCCAATGAATCATTAGTGTTTTAATTGCTAAATTTGAACCCCCTAATAAGTGTGTTGGTGGTCATTTCAGAAATGATTGCTCCATTCATAAGCTGTGTGAGCGTTGATTGAAAGCTACTCTATAATATTCACTTAGATTTGAGGTTGCGGGTGTGTTTCCAGAGCACCAAAAAAGCAACACCCTACACTCCTTATCTGGGAGGTCCTGGCTCCAAATTGGAAAAGATGGCACAGACTGGACTTCATACTGGCTCCAAAACAGGTCAGATCACACCTCGCTACATCCATCTGCAGTCTATACATTTTGCCATAAGCCTGCGACATCTGTGCTATGAGCAACCATGATTAGATCTCAAATTGTGTTCCATAGGTCAATATGGAATGTCAGATGTGTGGTGGTTTGCACAAGCCACCGTGAGAGCCTGTCGTCTGCAGCTCTTCATGTAACCCACTCCTTGTATCAGTTTTGTGGGCCTATTTTTTCAGCAATAACACTGCGAACAAGGTTGTGCTAATCATGGTGGCAAACATAATACATTTTCTAACACTGCTTCACAGTAGAAGTCTGGTTTCCCAGTAGAAAACCTTTAATGTCAAGCAGAAGATTGGATTAGTGGGAAACTTTCAGGAGCCAGGAGATGGTTGGTTGGCCCTAGTAACTGTTAGAAAGCAGGTCCACGTTACAGGTCAGTGCATTTGTCTCTTGCTGTGACAGCAAAGTGCAAATGCGTATGATTATGATTTCAACAGCCATCAGTCAAGAAACTCTCAATCCAGGCGGTGTTCTTGTCTTTTAGTGGAAAACGGCTCATACTCAAATGTAACCACAGTCCCAACTGGTGGTGCATGTTGTTAGGTTTGGGCTGTATTTTAATGTCACTGTTCATATAGTTTCTTTAACTTGCTTCATTTTAATTTCAGTTTAGCTTTAGTTTTGGACAAATGGTTACAAAAATAACCTTTCAGTGTTTGCATTGTAAAAAATATAACACAAGTCCCACTCTGGTTCACATTAGGATTACAGAAGGATGGGCTAATTAGATAAGATATGAATACAGGATTGATGAGGTGAGCGGTTCAATGTCATTTCTAATGCTTGTGTCTGTGTCTTTGTCACGCACCATGTGACCTAATCACTGCTTTACATGATATGATTAATATGTACAGGCAGATATGAATTGCTGGCAGGCTTTAATGCAAGACTATGTAACATTTGCTGAGCAACAGCAACTGCGGCCTGTCAAGTGCAACTAAACATTTTCATTGGTCACACCGGTGTGCGTGAAATTGAATTACTCCTGTCTTCCTGTTTGTACCTTCAGATATCAGCCCTATTTACTGCTTCCTAATCACTTTCAGCCATGTCGGAGCCATGAAAAGTTACTGCTGATGAAAACATTTCCTGCCGGTGCTGCTTCATATGAAAAGCTTTCCACTGACAAATTAATGGAAGGCTTTTATTGTTAGCAGAGCTTTGTTAGTGCTATTCAGCACAACAAAATTTGGAGATATTTGCTCATTGGCTCAGTTTATAACACTGCAGAGAGTGAGAGTACAAACAGAAACAGCAGAAACAGTGAGGTGCTTGAGGAAGATGACAGCACATCTCACAACTTATTTTACCTGCAGGTAGGGTTCCACACTACTGTAAGATGAAGGAACACTTCTTGACATCCTTCACTGTGCTTCTGGCTGATCTTATTTCCATGATTATCAACATCTGAACACACAGCAGCTTGCAACCCATTTAGATCCACATCAGCTTCTCACACTGCAGAAAATGCAGTGTGTTGATAACAATCGGTGAGATAATGTGATTGTAATTCACCGAAGGGCTCATCAGGCGAGCTAGCTATCGCACACACTCATAGAACTGGAGTTACATCCAGGTAATTACTGCTTCTCGTGGGTGATCATACCTGCTCAACCCGAGTTACATAGTGTGAGAACAGGTTCGGAGTGGGACTGAAAGAGGCTCCATTGTCTGTCTTACTAATCTGTGCGTCATCAAAAGCTTTGAAACGGTTATTTTAAAGTAAAATAGTTGGATAATGTGGCTTAAAAGACCAATGATGTGTCTCTGTTTGAAGAGATAAAGATGATTTTCTTTCACTGTGTGTGATGAACTGTGAGTTTTAGTTCATTCTTCACAGGGAAGGAACAGCTACCTGTGTGATTGACAATATCTAATAGAAGACTATCTATTTGAGAAGTAGCTGTGTATGTATTGTGTGTGTATGTGTGTGTGTGTGTGTGTGTGTGTGTGTGTGTGTGTGTGTGTGTGTGTGTGTGTGTGTGTGTGTGTGTGTGAGCCTCTTTCAACAGTAGAGGCAGAGAAGTCATTAGTCACTGTCTTTCCTCTCCAGTTTCTTTGTTTTGGTAAATTGAGCTCCTGAAAGGGAACAGACCTGTCACTGCTAAAAAGTAACAATCATGCTAACACATCATGACATCCTGATGCCTTCCTGTCGGCCAGTCCTGTCAGTTAGCCCTGTCAGTTGCTCGGTTGATTGATTATGTGATATCAAGTTATTGATATGAAATGGACATTCTTGTAGATAGATGCGTCTTTCTCATTGGAGATTAAACATAATTTAAACATTTACACTCCAGCATCTGTTGACATTTTGGAGGTTAAAAGCAACAATTCAACAGGTATTGAAGTATTTTGAGTGAAAGATAATTTGTACACAAAGGATTAGATGGCAACAAGTCTAATACACACAGCCAAACGAGTGTGATTCTTTTTAAGTTTCTCAATTGAGGGTTATAATGTCAGTTTGTAGCAGAAATAGTGAATAGAGTTGTGAATAGAATAATGGTACATTGTAGCCAGGCTTCAATGAAATGGCAACAAAAAGTGAAAAGAAAAATAATCACAGGTATTAACTGAGCTGTTGTGAAATTGTGGTTTGCTCCTCAGTCAATACCTGGGTCTCGCTTCTCATTAAATAAGACCTCTCAGTGTTCAGCAACCAGTCAATAGGCTAATGACTTTAAATAACTGGTGCCCTACAGTAACCGAAGAATAGATCCAAAATAAAAATTAAAAATGATTTTGCTCTTCTGATTTCCTCAACTGAACTATTGTGTATCCTATTATCCCAGAGTAAGAAAAAAATTGCTCTACACTGATCGCCTATCTTTGCACTCTCTCCAAACTCTCCAAGCTGTAGTGTTACACAATACACTGAAAATATGCCAGCTTTAGTTATGTTTGATGGTAGTGTGTAGATGATACTTCTGGTCACTGAGCATGTAAACACATTTTCTGATTCCTGTGACAAAATTCTGTCGGCCAACACTTTGTCTAGTGACACTGACAGTGTAATATAGGCTTTACACACACCATCTCATCTGCATGTGTGAGTGTGAATGGGTTTTTGTGTGGCAGCTTGGGGCAGTTGATACGATTTATCAGGTCTGAAATGAGCAAATAACAATCTCTCAAGTGCAGAATGGCTCTGACACACACACACACGTGCACACACACACACACACACAAACACACACACACACCCCGAAGCTTCCTCCATTTATAAGTAGTTGTGTCCTCTTCTCCGTGTGCCTTTATGAGCAATATTACAGTCCAGTCTGCCTTTCTGTCTGTCCATCTGTCTATCTATTCATCTGCCAGTCTGTCCATCCAAACCGTCACTCTGTTTATCCACCTGTCTTTCCATCTGTCCGTCTCCTTCTAATTATTATATCTGGCTGTCACTCATACAGTCGTATTGCTTTGATTGCGCTGTGATAATAACTGTGGCTGCACTGTGTGAGTCAGTACATGTCCATCCACGTCCTGTGTCCTTAGGGCTCAGGAACATTTGTGTTATCATGTACTTACTCGCTTTTTTTTGTCCTTTCTGTCTCCTGTATGATTTTAGAGGTTGTGTAAATTGTGTTAGTCATTGAGAAAATCAGACAAACCCTACTGTGGAGTTAAACAACATATGGGAAAAAAAGATGTAATAATCTAAGGAAGGGAAGTTTGCTTCAAAAATAAATACAAAATTGTTTATTCAGCAGTAGTCAAACATTATTTGCGGCTTACTATTTGCACAGATTATTTGAGATGATCTGCTGTTCCTTTTCTCATCTTTCTCTCTTCTGTTCACAACTCCTGAACCATCAGTTTCCTTCAGTTTCTCTGAAGAGGCTCTGTTCATACTAATTATTAAAAGATCCCCTTGAAAATGAGCTTGCATTGTAAGTGATGGGGGCCAAAATCGACAGTGTGTTTAAAATACATTTTAACTGAGCTTAATGTGAGGTTTCAGCATTGTGAGTAAAGAGTTTTCATACTTCACATGTTCTGTGTCTGCGGACTGCAGTGGACTTCAGTTCCAGTTCCATTCATACTTTATTCAGAGGTCCTTACGCACAGACATGTCCCCATGTGTCCTCTCGTAAACAGGGTTGCAGTGTGATAACTTTCCAGAGTTGTAAAATCCAGTCTGTGAGTATTACAAAGAGCTGTGCACTGTTTTTCTGATCAGCCTTTAAATGCAATAATCTGTTACTCCAGCCGGACTTGCTGGAATCGTATTTTATTGTCTCACCAGCACTTTAAACAGCACGACCACACCAACAACCCCATGTATTCTTTCATACAGGACTGCTTTCAGTCTTTCCTGTATGTTGCTGAACAACAAGAAAAAGTTGAAAAAAGAAAGGTGACAACTGAACGAGAATAGGAATACAGCACATACAGTAAATGAGACAGGTATTCCTGTTTGCTTTTCTAACCCCAAAGATTTTTGGCTGCACATGGACATCTGCAGAGGAGCCATGTGGAACCTCACATACAACATTTATGTCACGTGGACCAACATGGACACTTGTGGCCAGATGGATGCAGAATGTATGAATTGTGGATATCCATCACATTTTTTTGTCTTTTTAACATCAAATTCCCTCTTTGAGTTTCCTTAGACAGTGTTTTCTTGTCGAGCTGCAGTGGAAATATAGTAACAAAAAGAGGGAGTTTGGCACTAACACTACTTGATTTGACTCATTTGGACAGCTGAAGCTTCATATTAGCTTCAGATAAACTTTTGAATACATTTTTGCACAGAAGGAGGCATACATTGTAAATGCATTGTGAAGGCTTCTTCTCGTTGTCGGTATGAACAGAAGGATTGATTACAGCAAGAAAAACCTATTTCAGTCTTCATTTGGGCAGCTGACTGTTTTGAGACCGATTTGAAAAATTGTGAATCTGTCTTTCAAAGTTTTTCCTCCCTCAATCTCATCTTTAGTTGCAGCACGTCTACCTCTTGGATGGGTATGAATCCATCCAGCTCAAATCCCATTTCACAAACTGCGCTGAAGAAAATTCTGCTTCATTGAAAAGAGTCAAAGGCTCAAGACTGTATACATGAAACTTTAAGGATTGTCTGGCAACGAGTCGAAGACAAACAGTCAAAAAAGTGTGTTTCTTTTGAACCTTCCATGTTCAGGGAGTAAACTCAGTTCTCAGCAAAAGTAGTCATGAGTGAAATGATGGTGCTTTGAAGCCAGACTTCAGTGAAACATGAACAAAAAGTGAAAAGAAAAATGATCACAGACTTATGAGCTGTTTTGAAAATGTGGTTCGCCCCTCAGTCGTGATTCAGAGCGACAGTACTTGTTGAAATCACACTAATCTACCACTTACTATTTGTTAACCATTTGTGAACCAGTGAACAACCCTCCACTGTTTCAGTTTCACTACGGGCTCTGGTGTGACATCACATTGTTGTGAGGTGGCCAGCCAGCCTGCAAAGTTCTCTGCAAGTATAATAGTAGCATATGAGTGAGTGCTTGCAGATTTTTGTGTGTGAGGCAGACTTTGTGAAGTGTGTGTTTGTAGAAACAGACAGAAATATTCTAACCTTGAGAGTTTGGGTGTAAAGTAAACTTAAAAAAAAAAAAGTGAGTACAAGTCCATTGCCTTGACACATTGCCTCACCAAGATTTTATGTCCATTCGAATCTCAGTTACCAAAAGTAAACATAGTTCCCCTGATAATGCAACTGGAAAGTAATAAAAAAAGCAATCAATAAATGTATTTTTGCTCATCTTTTCAAAATCAGATGTTATAGAAAATATTAAATAAAAAAATGGTTAGAGCTTTAAAAAAAGTAAAAGCCTGAAAAAAGTCAAATATAACCTTGACAGTTTTGGATAGTGTGAGTTATGAATACTGCTTAGCTGCTACTTAAAACGGTTTTGGTTTATGAATGCATCCTGTGATTTGTGTGTCTGTGTGTGTGTGGTTATATTTATAACAGAGTGGATATGTATGTTTTTGTGTGTATATCAGACCTACATTCATAGAACATTACAGTAACTATTCATTGCGCTGCCTCCTGATTAAATGTTTTTACAGAAACAGAAACAGGAGAGCAGCAGCAGAATGCAACAGTCATGTCTAAACACCAGGTAATGTGTTGGCTGAGAGACTCATGCACTCTTGACCCTGTAATTACACTGCGCCCTCTTCAGTAAGCAAGCAATTGAACCATAGCATAACAGCCACACAGCCACACAGCCACACAGCCACACACATACACACAGCTTCATGAATTAGCTGCGCCACTGAAAAGCTGTTCCCTGCCTACCATCTCCCTCCCTCTTAGTGTTGGAACCAGCGGTTGGTTGTAGGAATTTTCTAGATCAATGACCTCAGTAATGAGCAAGCCTTATGGACATCCTATGATCCACTGGGTCAATACCAACACACATAATTAAACAAAAAAACCAATCTATAGTCACATTTACTCTGACAGTCATAGTAAGGCACTCCAGAATGAACTATAGCAGTGTAAGATGTTTTATGGTCTAGGCACAAAAACCACTTGGGTAGGGTTAGGGAAACATCATGGTTTGGGCTGAAATGATCACTTGAAACGTGGTTTATACTTGGTTAAAGTTATGCAGCTTTTGTTGCAATGGCAACAGTAAACACCACAACATTACGATTAAAAAAAAAGTCCTGACTTGCAGTTGGAAACATGATATCACATATCTGTCTATCCACCCCCGTCTGCCTCCTCTGAATAAGGCAAAATCATCTGATGTCATCTGATCGACATCACTTTCTCAGGTCATAACTGCTAGATGGCATAAACTACTAGATGTTTTTTGCCAGCCTGAATTTTAAACCTATACAGGTCATTTTTTCTAGTGAGGATGGACTGCTCAGTACATAAATTCACATCTAGAGTTGATGTGACAATACACAATTGATGCATATTTCAAGTCACTCTCCAACACACAAGCATGCACACAACATAACAAATCACGAACACAAACGCAGAACAAGACAAATCTCTTTGCCTCACAACGTGATGTAGAGCACCATCCATCAAAATCCCACTCAAATGTGTATTATTAAGAACATAAAAAAAATTGATTTCTCTGCAGTGAATCTCTGGGGTACTGGAGAAAGGGAGAGAGAGAGAGAGAGAGAGAGAGAGAGAGAGAGAGAGAGAGAGAGAGAGAGAGAGAGAGAGAGAGAGAGAGAGAGAGAGAGAGAGAGAGAGAGAGAGAGAGAGAGAGAGAGAGAAGAGAGAGAGAGGGAGAGACTGCTCGTACCTAGCTTGAGAATAAATTGAGATTCGATCTGGATTAGTAAAACAGAGTAGCCTATGTTGCCTTCTTGATATCTGGATGGATAGGACCTTCTTCAAGACCTTCTTCCTATTTTTACATATTTGCTCCCACCGCAGACACATAGAACCAATCTAGCAGACTGAATGTTCTCAACTGGCTTTTAGTGATGTTTTTCTGTTCATTTGGATTTTTTCTTGAGTGAAAAGAAACAGAACCAACAAGTTTACCTTCTCATCCACTGATTCTGATGACAGCAAACAAACTATAGGTTTGAAAATGCCCCTGGTGTAAACAGCACCCCTAAAGCACAAAGATTTAGTTCTTTGTGCTTTAACTAAGGCCCTATCCCAAATATCAGAGGTGATCCATACACTTGTCAGCGAGGGTTTCTAGAGGGTCCCCCAGCAGCTTTCCAGAGAAGAAACTGGATAAAAATGGGCTCTGAAAGATAACACACAATCACCTGCACTCATGGTTTTCTAAAAGCCTGCACACATGCTGTTCCTTAATGCATGTTATCTGACACTGATGCTTTACCTCAGAAAAAGGAACAGAAAGTCTCTTTTTCTGCTACCATTTCCCCACTGCAGGAGATTTGGGGAGGAAAAGACAGTCATTGTCCTATTGTACAGACAGAGAATGCTTAAAATGTGATTTTTAAATCAGCTTTTGACTACAAATGTCCCAAACAAATGTACCATTATCTAGTTAAAACAACACTGGTTATTGTACATGACAGATTTCTCTTTTGGTGTTTTGTCTGTGCTTTTCTTTGGTTTGAAGTGGGCAGAGCTCAACTGTAAAAAGTTAATGTCACATATTTCTGTGCACCAATCAGATTTGAACAATGTGACAGTTAGAATCAGAATTGAATGACAGTTGTTGATTGATTTGCTTCTTTTGCCTTTTTAAATTTGGTTTCTTAAAATCAGGTTTTTTTATATTTAGCACGGTGTACTGATGCAGTGATGTAAGAGGAACAGTTGCTTTGTGTCCTCTCTCCTCTGTGAGAAATACATTATTACCTGTTATGGAAGGGTGACAAACTGATATTGGCTCTAAAGACACAAATTAGGAGCTCATATCCATTGCGTGAGCCAGTAGCAACTAAATAACACCTCGGGCCCTTTTACTGGCTCAGGGAGCAGGAACTGAGAAGAAATAAAAAGACTGGGTGTAAAGAGAGCAAATTGAGCAGGCATTGTTAGGTAAAGAATAGAGCATAATAGCGAGCGAAAATTAAATGAAGCCTACGGCTGCAGAGGTGAAATGCAAGTTCTATTTCATTCTGTAATAGGGTAAAATCCTATGTGAAATAGAACTTTCTGTTTTTGCTTTGGGATGGAGGCTGGAGACTGGCAATGGCAGAGGGGATATATCACGGATGTGAAGGTGGAGGCTGTTGCAGAACAAAACATAAGTAAAGAGATAGATGGAGTAGGGGCAGAAAGGGTTATTAAGATGCTTCATTCAACTGTTAGCAATCATCTGGTATCAACAAACAAGTGAAGTTGAGGTACAGTAGTCGGGGTGTGCCATGAAAGGAAAAAACAAAAAGAGCTTTTCTGGAGGATTGATCTGAGCGAAAATAGTGTAGGGTGTATTATTTCACACCTGCTCTGCCACAGCTGGTATTGGGCTCAACACAGAAACTATAAGACTCCTTAAAAATGAAAACTCAGGCCTCTGATATGCTGTCCATGAACTCTCCCAAGACTCTCATGTTTTGAGGCAGCGTTAACCATTAGGTACCAGAATACTGACTGGAGAGATGTGTTGTTTATTCAACCATTAAGCCTGGTCTTTTTGTAGCCTAAAGAACAAATGTGAAGTTAATTCCTTCAGGAGAGGCCGGGCCAGACTAATTAAAGGCCCAGTGTCAATAGTCACTGTGATATTAATGAGGCTGGAAGAGGCATAAACCTGGCGCCAAGAGACATGTTTGGAGAGGAGGGGGAGAGCAGGACATTAAATAGAGGGGGACATTTTAGGGACCAGGAAGAGAGAGGAGAAGTAAGAGAAGAGGTGTGTAAATAAAAATGTTCAGCTTTTATGGTGCAACATAAAAGATTTTAAAGAAAGGCTTTACACCATGTCTCTCTTATTCTGTCTGTCAGTCTCTCTCCCTCTCTCTTTTTCTCCTTCTCTGTCTTGAACACACACAAACACACACACACACACACACACAAAATAACACACACACACGCGCGCACACTAATGAATCTAAATTTATCAAGCCATGTACACATGCAAGTGGTGGAACAATCAGGTTAGAGTAGGGGAACAAAAAGCCATCTGTATTTATTGTGTCAGCAATTCTCCTGACTCGCCCTGATAAAATTTCCCATCCAGTATTTACACAGACAGGTGACATTTTCCCTTGTGTGTTTTTAAGCTCAGAAACCATGAAAATGAATGTAAAAAGGAACCAATGTCTTTAGTCTGCAGTAGTCCCATTAGGAGCTCTCCAGTGTTGTTGTGGTTATTGCAGCCAAAAATTAATACATTTTCTACTGCTGTTCTGAAAAAATGTCAGCAGGAAATATATTGTAACTGCTTGCTAGTACTACTGCATCAATAGTTTTATACTAACAATGGATCAAATTCCTATGTAAAAGGGCTCACGTGTATGATGAACCCACAGATGGTTATCAGCTCATTGCTTGAGTATTTATTAGGGCTGTCAAACGATAATTTTTTTTAATCACGATTAATCGAGTTTTGAATTGCATGTTTAAAATCCTGTTATTTTACATTTCAAGGCAGTTTTAAGCCCATAATGTAAAGCATTTCTTACCAGAGTGTCTTAACTGGGAATCAATCACGGCTCTGCTGCGACTCCCACACTCCAAAATGGTCCTTTGGTGGAGCTGAGGCTCACTTGGCTGCACCTGGGTGTTTAGCGTGGAGGTGCTAACTCAAACTTGACGTACTCCGGTGGTAGTTTAACTCCGTTTGACACAGGTTGCATTTTACTTTTGACTTGTCAACTGAACCATCTGCAAGTTTTTTAAAGTTAAACAAGCCGTTCAAAAGTCCAGTAGCTCTCTTACTTTCCATCACCGCGGTAGGTTTACTGCAGGAGGCCACTTCAAAGCATAGCGCTACAGCTAGAGGAGCCGTCTAAGGGTGAGTAGAAGGGACAAAAAGGCTTGCAACATTAAAATGCGATTTAAAAAAATTAACGTGTCATGAATTGCATTAATCTAATTGCGATTAACGCGTTAACGCTGACAGCCCTAGTATTTATGCTTGCACTCAAAAACCCTATCTCCAGCCATAGTGAGCACACGAGATGGTGAAAACTGTGTAGCATTTAGCATAGAAGACATTTAGTAGAGATGGTGGAGATCAAAACAGAGCTAAAAAGGAAAGTGAGTATTTGAGCACATAACTCAAAAACCCAAAGTCCAATTATTATATTATGCAAATCATCTATGTATGATATCTCTTTCTTACATGTGAGAGTAATACATGTGCAATGATTGCTTACATGACACAGACTCACAACATGAAATAACCCATGCAGACCAGAAGACGGAAGTCTTTAATCAGACCATTTTATACTGATTACATCCTCTATACAGAAACACAAGTACTCTTAATCAGAAAAAAAAAAAATCCCACTTCACATGAACGTCATGCCACAGAGTGATGGAAATGTTTAGCATAGGTTTTTGGTCTCGTTTTTAGATATTTAAATGAGATTTTGTGGAAAGGCTATGCCCAGTGGAATAAGTGATAATGTTTTGGTGTAGATCTGTACCCAGGTAATATTTACTCCAGGATCTTTTCAATTGTAGTGCTGTGTTTATCCACGAGAGTCCTGTGTACAGAATGTGGAAAAAGACTTTTATTCTTGTGGACTCTGTTTACTATACAGTTTGTTTTGCTGTACTCTCTAAGGGGGCTAAATGTTGATTTTTCAGTGGTCATACTTTGCTTCTTCCAGGCTTCTTCCAAACATAACTAATTGGACAGCTAGTCAATGCCTAAGTGAATCCAGTGTCCTTTTCTTTTTTTTTACTATACTAATGGATATTTACAATTTCATCTAACTCCTGTTTATGAAATCTCATTGTTTTCTAATTTGTGAATTACTGTCATTGAATTTGTTGTCCAGCACCATTTCATAAAAGGCAACATGGCACTTCCAATTATGCAAAAACACAGGACAAACACATTCAACAGTTTCTATTTACCACAAATGTATTAACAAGCCAGTAAGTTTGCCACAGAGGCTGGAGTGTTCAAACAAGCACGTACAGCTTTCATTTGAATCCATACTGATGAAGGAAGACATCTAGATACACACAGATGTCACTGTAAATAAGATAACACTTGAAAAGAATGAAGGCTGATGTAAGGATGGGGGAGAACGTAATGAAGACATAAATGTTAAATATGATGTGTTTACCTTGGAGCAACAGGAGGAGTGTGCGCATGGGCCTTGTGCACCGTGTACAAGCCAAGATAGTTGGGGGTGGAAGAGCTTTGAAGATGATCCAAAGTGAAGAGGGTAAGAGGATTGTGTGTGCTGGTGTGTTGTACAACTGAGATGACATTCCCACCACCCGGTAACCACGAGGCTTGTAAGCTGCTGTGTGCTGCTTGTCGCCCCCACACATAAAGGGAATGTAGCAGTTGGGGTTCTCCTTTCCTTTCCTTTCCTTTCCTTTCCTTTCCTTTCCTTTCCTTTCCTCTTTCCTCCTTCCTTGACTCTCTTTTCTTTTATCCCAAGTATGCACCCACATTTCCTTTTCTCCTTGCCCTCTCTTCTTCCATCTTCTTCTCCACCTGCTCCTCATTTCCATTATTGGGCTCCATCATTCTGTCCTCTGCCCCTCCCCTCCCTTTCTTTGTTTGGAGGTCGTGATACAACAGCAGCGGCGTTTCTCTGAGCACTGGAGTGACAAACACAGCGGGAACACCCATGAATCCTGCTGATCTGTTTGTCTTTTGACCTCTTTTAAGCACACTTAACATTTGTCCATGAGTAGCACTAGCCAGAAATTGGGGAAAAAAGAGAAAAAAAGAAAAAAGGTGACACACTGTATGTCATAAGGCAACATAAGACCAATACAAAGACCTATACTTGATCTACATAACATAAGCACATGTATCATGTTGTGAAATGGCAGTTAATAAAAGTACCGCTTTCTCCTTTGCTTTTGACAGACAGGGTCATAATTTCTATATAGCTGCTATGTCTCATCATTGGGTATTTGCGACAGATGCTGCCTTTTTTCTTGGGAAGACAGTCTCGATCAAATAAATATGTGATTAGGTTCTTGATATAAGTACAGTAGCAGACATTTCTAGTCTGAGACAACCCAGGGCCAGCCCACACAGCTTATTATGTTTAATTAGCCCCGTGTTTTCATTCTCTTACTGCTGGTCTTGCCCTCACTGGTCTTTCAGCCAACACACACCACTGTACTACAAATGGAGGGCCAGTGAAACAATATTGTATCCATGGAAACAAACCAACCAAAGGGATGACTATACTGTGCTTTGCATGCGTTTGTATGTGTGTCTATAACCACAGATCAACAGGTAGTTGAAGTTATTTGAGTGGAGAAGCATCCTTGTGAGGGAATATTTCTGAACGGGGCTATGAAGAGAACCCTCCCTGTGCACAAAACTGGAATAATCAGTCCGAGTATTAAGCAATTGCTAGCATATAGGACTGCACCTAGGTTTTATGTGCACAGGTAAAACATTTTTTGGAAATAGTTTAAAATTGTGAAAAGAAACTCTGAATTTGGACCAGTTTGCAGATTCTGTGAATGTGCCTATTGTCTAACTTGCCTCTACACTCAACTTTAATTTATCTAAAGCTCAGGCTCTAGAAAACAACCAGTATTTTGCCTCAAGCATTACAAATAAAATATGTATGATGTTGTTGCAATCTCAAAGAAAAGATACTGCATGAATTGCACATCAATATAATAAAACACTTTGAGCCTACTCCATTGATTATATCTGTGCCAGTCTTTTCAGGACTTGAAAAACTACAATACTTGTGTGAAGACCATTACTGTTTGAAGTGATCTGGACGCTAAGTTAGTGCTTCATTTGAATATCACTCTTGTAACTAGAGGTAGTTCAAATAAACCAAAACCAGGATTTATTGCACAACTGTACAATTACACAATGACAAATGCTGAAATTGTAATTATCCATTTAAATTCTACACAGGCCACACACAGTCCTGGTTAAAAAATCCCATTTAAAAAGGTTGGATATGAATAAACATGATATCACAGTGGATTAATGGAAGTGTATGCTTCAGTTAGTCCCCTATATTAAAGCTCTGCATATTTAATGCACACAGAGCTCAAATTGCTAAATGATAGTTTATTCATTATTAAGCAGCTGAATTTAACTATATCACCAATGTATAGTTTCACATATATTTTGGTAATACATATTTAAATCATATTTCATGAGATATTGTTATTTTCCCATCAGGTTGGTTCATTCAACAGCAGAAATAGCATTATAAGAAAAACTACACCTTTTCTTCTCTGGTAGTACCATGGGTTTTGTTGTTGTTGTTGAATTGTTTTGCCACAGTCTCTGAGGGCCGTTTCACAAAAGCAATTTGTGAGTGAAACCTACAGTATACACACATCACAAATGGTGGTAGCGTCCCATTTCACAAATGGCTGTTGTTCATACATTTGCATATAGATTTGCAAGTCCCACAGAGTTTTTGCATGTTGTGCAAGGAACACAAGTGGAGTGTTTGCTATGATTAGTCAACAGTCTTTAAGTTTAGTAAATACCAGTGGAAATTATTTATAGAAGTTTGGATGTGTGAGCTTGGTTTGGTTTGGTAAGGTAAGGTAAGGTAAGGTAAGGTAAGGTAAGGTAAGGTAAGGTAAGGTAAGGTAAGGTTAGGTTAGGTTAGGTTAGGTTAGGTTAGGTTAGGTTAGGTTAGGTTAGGTTTGGTTTGGTTTGGTTTGGTTTGGTTTGGTTTGGTTAGTTTAGTTTAGTTTAGTTTAGTTTAGTTTAGTTTAGTTTAGTTTAGTTTAGTTTAGTTTAGTTGAGTTGAGTTGAGTTGAGTTGAATTGAGTTGAGTTGAGTTTATTTTGGCCACATGAACTCAAAACACTCATGTACAAGAAGACTATCAAATCAAATAATTTCCCCGCCTGGTGTCCCTCATCTCCACCACATCTACTAACAAGCCAAAAAGGAAACAAACATAAATAAATAAGGCCGTTTGACAGAAAAGGTGTAGGCTAAAGCATGTGATTATAGCACCTACCCTTCTTTCATTAATCATTCAATAGTTTCCAATGTGGATAACAAACCCAAAACATCCACAACAATTAGCTATACAGTACACACACAATACAGCAACAATACAGTGAAAATACTATTGTGGTAGCCTTGGAGTTGTTGGATAGTACCTTTGACAGACCTGAGTGGATAATAATGTAATGATAAATGTTACTAACTACTTCATCTGTTGAGTAATTAGTATAGTAATGTAGTTACCTGCTCTTCTTCAGATAAAGATGGTAATATGTTAGCTTGCTCTAGAGACAATTGCACTGAAATAAGTGGCAACATTGATTTCACTGTGAAGCAGCTGTAGGCAAGTGGTGCACTTTAAACAGAAATGTCAACCCGTTCTCATTTTCAGGTTGTTAAATACTGACGCTTTGTCATAGCCCTCAGCTTTTCATATTGACACACACTATATTTCAGTTGGAAGTATCTTTATTACAATCATTATGTTTTATGGTGTGACAACATTGTGGTTAAGGTTTGATTAGGTTTAGGCACTAGGTCAGGGCAAGGACCAGGTGATGGTTTTGGGTTAAAATTATCATTTGAAACATGGTTGGAAGCAGAAAAGGAAAAAAGTGCTCTCCTGCAGCACTTTTTGCCATCTATTTATCAAGCCATCCACCCAATCCGCCTTCTCCAAAAATTGAAACATTTGTCACCTTATATAGACGTCATCTCGTCGTCTCATCTCTAATCAATATGTGGGAGTTCTATAGAAGTCTGTCGGACTACCCTGCATGTGGAAAAAGTGTTATCCAGTGTGTTCAAATGTGACGTGGTAGTATTTGATGAGTTGGGAGTGAAAATGGGTTGGAAATGATAATGTAGCAGGGTTGCCAACTTGTTTAAGGGGTAAATTAACCATATTATAGGTCAGCACAGAATGAGTAAGTGAATAAAAAAAGGCTCATTTCCCTTTTGTTAGGTCAAAAGGTTTCAATTGAACATTCTTGTGATACCCAACCCAGCTGACACATCTCTTTTACCAGTTCACATGGTAACATCCACTGTTTTGTCAAATCCCTGCCCAGGCAACATGTACCTAATCTCCAAAGGTTCATCTTAAGGTTGAGTGTTTGTAATTTCAGATATGAACTATTAAATTACTGTTGGGCCAATTTGTGCATTCTTTTGAACTTACTTTACTTAATACTTACTTAATTACTGCATTGTACTTCCAATGGGGACAAAACGTTGCTCTTTCAGTAGTTATATGTTTTCATCAAATGTTTTCCTCTTGTTTATTCAACCTTAGAAATGACGTTTATATGCTACTATATTTTTGGCTGCATAATGTTTGCGTGTAATGTTTTTATAATAAATTTAGTGACACATTTACATATTTCCTTGAAGTCAGAGGCATACAAGTCCCACACATGGTTATGTTGACAGTCTTCTTCTTCCATGGATTTGCTGGCAACTTACTGAATTTTTGGGATCTAGATTAGTGTGAAATTGTGAAACCATTGGCTGGGTAGTATGTTACAGGCACATGCTTGTGATACATGAGACAAGACAAAATGACCCGCCTGAAAACATCAAAAAGTCAGTGAAAAATCCCTTACATGTTAACCTCTCTCTTTACCAATGTGTAGTCATAATTTTCTGCACCTCTACAATATCCATTGGGAGTGGGGCTTTGGAACAGTACTAAAGATGAGAAAAAAACATTTTTTAAGGTGTTTTTATCCCCACAGTTGAGTAAAATTACTTTTATTTTGGTCTTCTTGGACGTTTGTGGACTAGACTTGTGTCCAAAATTGGGATACAGGTGACAGATCCATCAAGCATTGATGTTATTGTGAGTATTCCAAAGAGCTTTCAGTTGCTGCAACGTGACATTTATCATTGTTGGGTATAATACGTTGTGTGCATTGTTTTGATATGCATTGGTTGTGTTTTGGGGCTGAAAAGCATATGAATTTGATGAGACATATGCAGTCCTCGTCCTGATTCTACCCGATTATTTCTGGTCTCACTCTCCCGCTCCTTCTCTCTGTTCTGTTACACTGTGTTACAGATTGCTGTGGGTGGATGGTGTTGCATGGAGTGAGAGCAAAGCATTATCAAACAGACATACATTTATGTCAGTGTGTGTGTCTGTGTGTGTTTTTTTGTGTGACTGTGTCTATATGTATTTTTCTAAAGTCTCTAGATTGTTTGTATGGTTTGGTATAGAGATGATAACCATTGGGAACGGATGGATGACGTAAGCTGATCAATAACACACACTGAAACTTGATGGTATACATTTACATCATTGTATTCTATACTACAGACAAGTCACATGAAAGGGTCTGCTTATAATAAAAACAATGCACCCTGTGTGAATTTTGTCTGCGTAATATATTTCACCTGTACTTGAGATGAAGATATACTAAAAAGTTCTCTACTACATGCTAGAGAAGACAATTACAGAGTTTAACCAAGTTGGAAGCTCCGGGTCTGAAAAGTGAAGCCAAAGCGGAAGTCCCTTAAACTTGCATTCTCTCTAATGACCAGCAGGGTGCAATTCCAACTGCTCCAAAAAGAAGTACAATTGTATAGAAGCCTATAAGAAGACTTCTCACTTAGTTTATTACCTCATTGTAGACAAGTTGCTACCATGGTGACAAAGTTGGAAGAGGAGTATAGGTGTAGCTGCCAAAATTAGTATTAGCATTATCACAGATAACCATAGACTGTAAATGCTAACCAAGCTAGCAGCTAGTGTTAAGGTCAACTCCACCCACTCGTCCAAAAATAGACACTTCTGGCTCCAAAGATCCAAGATGGCAATGGTGAAAATGCCATCTTGCTTCAAAACAGGAGTCCATAAACCAAAGGGTGACATCATGGTTGTGCCCATTCATTTTTAAGTTACTGGTTTGACCCACCAAGCAGAAACCACCAGGAGTTCTTATTGGCCAGCAATCATGAAGTGATCTGTAAAGTCTTTTAAATGAATTCATGATGCAATGTTGTGTGATTCATAAAATGAATATGGAAATAGGGATATCAATATTGGTAATTCTTACTTTTTTATTTTCTTGTACTTTAAAACAAGTTGCACCTTTAATGCATAATTAAACATTAAACAGCTTTTAAAAACAGTTTATATAGTGGTCATGATTCAGTGTAGAGTCAGCTCTATTATTCTGGTGGCACACTCCAGACTCCACAGTGAACTCTTCTAAATTCAAAACAGCTACTGTAATTTGAATTCTGCCAAAACACTTTCATCTGTTTCACTTCTTTAGGGATTGCAATTTGACAGAGGAGGATGGGGAAGAGAAGAAATTGCTTTGAAGCATTTTGAGTGATGTCTTGGCTGAAATAGAACCTGTTTCACGGCTGGACCGTTGGGACCCTTTCTTCAGGAATAAGACATTTGTACAAGAACAGAAAAAGTTATCTGAGGTCATATTCTCCAGTTATAATAAATTAAGTGTGTGTGTTTTACATATGAGTGGCTTTCAATGAGGCAGATATTCACAACTTAATCAAAGTGGAGTACAAAAAACACAAACTGCCAAATTGTGTGTGTGTGTGACTGGATCTATGTCGATGCCACAGCTGTTGTGTGAGGATGAGTTTTCCTATTTCACAGGTTGAACCTTGCGGCTGCAGACATTTCTCGGAAGTCAGACACGCTGAATCACTTCCATTGTTTTCGATCATTTGTTTTCTACTCTCTTCACTCTCTGTCTTGTTACACGCTGTACCACCAGAATCACTCCCTTTGGTGTTTTGCGTGTGTGTGTGAGTGAGAGAGAGAGAGAGAAAGAGAGGGAGGGCATTTATCTTTTTTATGACAGCAGAATCTGTGTTTGAATGACACAATTGTTAATATTATGGAAGTTCTGAGTCCTCAAGAAGAAATCAGGTTTGAGCTAACAGTGGGCCTTCATTCGTTTCAAAGTAGTTTTGGCAGGTTTGGCGGTGTACATCCCTGACATGCAACCAGAAACAACAGTAAGAGTCCATCTATGTCTATTAAGAAACATCTGGCAACTTCTCCTCATGGTCCATCAGCTTTCTCATTTGGCTACTGTGAAACAGATGTGAACCTAACAAGCTAAAAGCTTTTTGAAGCATATTAATAGCAGTAGTGGTCTCCTGACTTGATTCATGGGCTCAGCTGCAAAAAACTACATTTTAAACTGAGTGGACTCACTAATCTGTCCATGTGTGCTTTCAAAAATTAATTGATTACTGGTTGATTTTTGTTTTTTGTGCTCACATCATGTGTTATATTTATAGTCACCTTGAAGGTAATTACATTTGGCACATGTGACTTTTCCTGCAGTTCAGTCAGCCTCAGAGCAGTTACAGGAATCCAATTAGTCAATTGTATTGATTTACTGCCTGCCTTTAAGGGCTGTTAAAACCACTTGTCTCAACAAACTGAAATAAATAAGGATCATCTTCAGTTTAAATTCAGTCCTTATTGTCCCAGATGACAGGTTTGGCTCACAGCATGGCCGCTCCAAATGACAATCATGAAAACATATTAAAACAGTAAATCAAGGCAATAAGTGAAAAACTAATTAAAAACATTAAATAACAATATCTTGAAAGAAGTAAGACCCAATAATCGCATTGTAGGCTAGAAACAAACACCTAATTATGTGAAGAACTGCTTAATTTGGTTCAATAGCATCACATATGTGCACGTTACACCTGACTCAATCCACATGAGTGTAACGCACGGATACGTCTCCTTTTAAATCTTAATCTGGTCAAATTAAAGTCTGTTGAAGACACCTGCAAATTCATTCACAAATGTATCCATCCAGTTAAATCCTTTTTTAAAGCACGATTATACACTTTGAAGAAAGCAATCTATTACCACAGAGTGGTCTTTCGTTGCCTCACCTTCTCTGTGAAAAAGCAATCAAAGTAATCGTTCTGAGTGTAAATCTGTGTCTGTGTGGCTGATACGTGTGTGCATGTGTCTTTGTATGGGCATGTTAAAAGGGTAATGGGTTCTTACATCATTTCCATTTTAGCCCCTCTTCTATCACCACCTCCCATGCCTAAACCGAGGGGATCATAGCTCTCTGCTGAGCTCCTGTCACAAGCATAAAAGGGTGCCTGTCCATGCAACAATAAGCTAAATTTCCTCAAGGGAATTCTGGGAGCTGTGGGTCATACTGGGAAAGGTTGGTGGTAAAAGAAATTACTATTGATCCACTACTGCTTTCTGGAGGTGTGGGAGTGAGCAGGGAGTACAGGCCACACAAAATGTCATGTACACCCTTTTCCTTTCACAAATACATACACACACACACACACACACACACACACACACACACACACACACACACATTCATCATGTTTGGTCAACAGGTTCTGCTGTTTGCTGTCATAGCTGGAAAGTGATGAATAGACAAGAAAATGCTGCACTTGAGAAACACCCGTGCTGTCGATCATCTTCAGTTACACCTGCACTCCTCCAGCTCCACTTATCTCTGTCCATCCACCACAATAAATGCACGATTTTAAAAGTGTTTTAATTGGATAAGTTTCATAAGTTTTTAACATCATATGACTGATATTTTCGCACATGAGTAAAATAATGTTTTAAGGTGTTAAGCTGTAGCTGTGGTTAATGTCTACAGTAGTTTAGGCACAAACCCACTTAATTAGAACTATGTAAAGATCATGGTTTGGGTTAAAATGATCACTGGAGACAAGTTTTCAAATTCCTTAAAGATATGCAACCTTTACTATCATGGCAACAGTGAACACTTCGATTAATTGACTGAGCAAGATTAAGTCGATTAGAGTTTCTAAAGGTCGGTTTCGATTATTTTTCGATTAATTGCCCAGCCCTACTGGATCGTACTGTGGCAGTGGAGCATTAACAGCCTTAAAGCTGGAATGTGTCATTTCCCTCTCTTGATTGAATTCCTTTTCCTCGTTTAGTTGCTTGAAAGGGCAACCATGCCACATCACTGGACCATGTATATGACATTAAGTGCATTTACATTTATTAATTATATTCATCATGCTGTTTTAACTAAACTACTCTGTTGTTCTTTATGCTTCATATAAAGCTATTAGGCCTTCAGGGCAGACACAATATATTCTGCTATTTCATAATGCTGAATGGCTTTTTGTATTTTCAGGTGCTGAAAAAAATAGAAGCCAAGTAGCATCGTACTTTACTTTTTTTGTTTTGTTTTAGAGAGGCTGAGGCTTCCACACAGCTATTTCACATTTTAACGCCCCCATCTTTGCTTCCAGCCTGTGATGGATTTTAACTATACCCAAAGTAATCAAGTGGAGTGAAAGATCTGTAGCAGCATACAAAGGTTTAGTCCACATAGAATCGACCTGTTTCAGAGAAAAACCTGTTTCTCAACAGACACCATATGACGCATATGTCCCTAGTTGATGCCAACGCTTTATCAAGGGTATGAAAGGGGTAATCACATTGAGAAGCAGGCGCTTTTATTCAGCTTTTGGAAGCAGTTAAAACTGGTCCTTATCTCTGGTGTTTCACTTCTTTATCTAAATGAATTAAAATCTGCCTAATTTTAATCTATTTGGTTGAAAAAGTTCAGTACACACAGAGTTTGGTCTAATGTTGCAATGTTGTTGCTTTATTAAACAGCTTTTCAGTTACCCTTCAGCATTGTGTGGCATTTTGTTTGTTTATTTGGATCTCTTGTAGCTCAAGGCTAATCTCCCAAGAATCCATCTTAAAATACACTTATTATACACTCACTCACATTCACACCGTTAAGCTTAATCATACATAAATTACAGAGTATGTGCACAAACACATTTTATTTACATCAACACATTCATATCTAAACTAATGCACACATTCTCATACCGCAATGATAGAAACACAGCACTGTATGTTACACACCATTATAAGAGCTTACAGTCCACAATACATTATTAACAAGAATAAAAAATAACATTTAGATATCAGCTTTTAAAAATGGTGACAAAGATCTGATTAAATCAACACAAAGAACCAAAATGTGTTATCAGACTAGAGAAGGGGAAATACAAAGATAAAGTTGAGGGAAAACTACAGCTGAGTGACACCAGAGGTTTGTGGAATGGCATGAAGGTAATCATAGGTTATGGCCCCACCATTTCTAAGTTACAGGAAGGGGCTTTCAGTGCTGATGAGGATAACCACTTCTTTGTCACGTTCGATGAACATGATTAGTCTGCTGAGCTTGAATCTGTCTGTCCCACTCTCTCTCAAAGGGGGTTCTGATGGTATCCCCAACCCCCCAATAACAGTCACTTCTGATGAGGTCTGCTCCCAGTTGAGGAAACTCAGAGCAAAGATGGCACATGGCCCAGATGGGGTTTTGCCATTTTCTCTAAAAGGAGACCTATTATGCTCATTTCCAGTTCCATATTTCTATTCTGGGGCTCTATAGAATAGCTTTGCATGAGTCACTGTCAAAAATACAGATCCTGTATGCAGCACCTCAATTCAGCCTCTGTCTCTAATAGGGAGTTTTAGCTCTAAGTCTTTGGTCAGCTTTCTGGAAGCCTGTTGAGTGGCAGCCCAATCAGAGTCATGTGAAGTTACTGCTGATGAAAATCCAACATTTCCTGCTTTACTCAAAGATAAGAGCTTACCAACAGGAGGTACAGTAGATTGCTTTTTCAAATGGTGTGATGAAAACCACTTAATTTCAAATATTAGTAAGTAATGTAAGTGAGGTTTTTGATTTTTTTTGAAAGAAAATGAGGCAAATGAGGTGGTTTCTTCTTATAAGTACCTCAGTGCCCTCGTGGACATAGACTGGACAGAAAAGAGAACATCAGTGCCATCTTTTAAAAGGCCCAGTCAAGGCTATTTTTCCTTAGGAAACTCTGGTCTTTTGACACCAGCATGTCACTCCTGCATGTGTTTTATCAAAACATTTTAGCAAGTGTTCTATTTTATGTCATTGTCTGTTCAGGGGACAGCTTAATCTCAGGGGGACAGGAACAAGATCAATTAACTGATCAATAAACTGATCAGGAAAGGCAGGTATTCATTACTGGCTTGACCCCTGACCTACTAGAAGGAAGCATGGAGCAAAGATTGGATAGGAAGCTTAAGAGTGTTATGCAAAATGAGGATTATCCAGACCAGCCAGTGAGCCAGGCACATCCTAGTTATTCCCAGGTGCTCTTCAGAGACATTCAGTCCTTTGTATCTGCTGCTGCAGTAAAGTTTTTTAATGAACGTTGTCATTCACTGTCACTCTTAATGATGACAATATTGATCTAACATTGATGACTAGGATGGCGGTTGTTCTGAGGATTATGGTAATGTTGGTGTCCATGAATATGTTGTTGACATCATATATAACCACTTACATATACTAGTACAGTCACATTGAAGTTTACAGTATCTATTATGATGATGTGCTCTCTCCTTATTTGCACTGCCTTGAGATGTGTCTGCCTTTTTCCTATTGTCCTATCAGTAGTCTGTCCTATATATAATGACACTCAGTTCCCCCACTGGGGATTCATAAAGTATTTTGTATCTTATTGTGTCATATTGTGTTGTACATCAGTTATTATTCATATTACTAACACATTGTTGCATCAAATTCCAAACCAACTTTCTTGTGTTTGGCCTTTATGGCTCAATTCACATCACCTATCTGAGAAAGCCAGGTTGACCTTCTCTTATCATACACAAAATCATGGTACTCAAAAAAAGGCTTTGTCCTCTTTCTTCAATATAGACTCTCTTACTAGAGAATATATTCCAGTCCCTGGCCGAGAAAATATTCCCAGTCCAACAAGGAACTTTCTCAAGGTCTCTCTTGGGAAATAGTGACAAGCCTTGCCTTAGAATAAACTGTCCAACTGTCGTGCAGACTAGTAGAGAATAATTTATAAGGCACCTTCACCAGCTACATAGGGACTAGAGCCAAATGTACCAAGGAAAGACATGATTTTGAAGGATGTGAGAAGTCAGGATGGTACTGTAGACATACTCTTTTTTCCAGGTGCCACAGTGGTACATATCCACAAAGAATCCTCAGATCTTAGTAGATCATCCTACTTATGAGCAAACATCTTCTTCATGGTATGCTTAAGACTATCTAGTAAGATTTGAGGTATTTTGATGATGGTGGTCAAGACAGTCCCAAAGCACTATATGCTCAAGCTATTCCCAGGCTGGATAATTGGGGTTTTCATTATATTGCATCACTGCTGTTTCAAACAGTTTCCTATAACCTGAACTTACTGACTATTCTAACTTACTCTGAAATTGGAGAGTCCTTTTAAGAGTTCTAGTCCACCCAGGTGGTCTTGTGATTTGTTTACTCTTACAATATTTGAAATTCAGTGCAACAAATCAATTTAAAGGATTTTAAAGGACTAGTCAGCAGCCATCTGGTGCAATCACAACAAAACAGAAGAATATAAGCTTATTAAAGGTATGATTAATTGCAAGGAAATTGAATTTGATCGCAAAACAATGTCTTGTATAGAGCTGACAGGCTTTGATAATCATCCGTGAAATCACTTACTGTAAATTGAATAACATAAAGGGTTGAAGCGGTGGGTGGTGTATTGTCAGCTTTCAGAGCAGCAGTGACTTCGGTTCAGTATTAAAAGCAGGTGGATTTGTAGAGTCTGGTGTATAAGTGTTTTATAAGTAGAGTATGGCGACTTCTCTGTCAACATGTGTGCAATTGATGACCGGCTGATCTAGATAACATCAGATTACATCTAGATTACACTGAGACTGCAAATAGCTCTATGACGGCTCATTCATGTGTTCCAAAGTAATGTTTGGTCTCTGAGTGTGATTTATTGCATATGCATTAAAAACAAGCAAGTATCTTAGTTGAGTGTCGACCATAAACCTCCAGAGCAGCCTTTCCTCTCCATACATCCTACAAGTCCCTATATGCTGAAGTGATTGAACACCATTTTCCCAAAAGATATTTCCTTTGTTGTTTTGATGATCATTTCTTGAAAATCTCCTATAGCTGTGATTGGAATGAGATGCAGTGATGGTGAAGAATATGATTCACATGATTAAGCTATTCATTAATCATCATTCAGTGCCTTCAAAATGGCTGTATCCATATATGTATCTATATGTGATGATACACTCACAAATAATGGGGTTATGAATGAGGTTTCTCAAAAGGTCTGTAGATGCACAGATTTAAAAAAGAAAAGAAAAGAAAAAAAGAGAGTAACACTATTGTTAATTGAAGTTGATTTGTGTTATATTTAATATCTGTGTTCCACTGGATTTCACTTACAATGGAAGCAGGAAAAATAATAGTTCAAAATGTGAATGTGATTTTTTAGTGTATTACACTACACTAGTTTTATTGATAGTTTTCAAAACTAGTGGATATAGTGACTTTTGACTCACTATATCCACACTGTCAACATTATTATAATACATTTCCAGTCTGGATGTTTTGAATAGTGTAATTTTGTCATTATTATTGCTGGTGTGACCCGTGTCTGAATCTCTGCTCTCTCCACTTAACGTGCAACTTTCTAATAAACCAGGGTTTCCGCTTCATGGCCTCCTCTGCTTTCACTTGTTCTTACTGCTCAGCCACACCTTATTGTCTCCAATGGGGAAAAAAATATGCTTTGCACTTTCAGCAGAACTGAGTGTGCCCCCATAATACCTCAACATGTTACATTTAGTATATTTGCTATCAGTGACAGCAGTGGAGTAAAAAAAAAAAAGCTTATTCTTCTTACTCTCTATCCATTTGGCTTGCAGACTGATCTGGTCATGTCTCTTTCTTCCTCACCATTTTACATCTTTCAGCCTACTCTCTATGTCTCTTTCTCTTTTGCTTGTCTGTGTCTGTCTGTCACCACCCCCTCCATTTTTCCTATCCATTTGCTACATCCTCATTTTGATTCAATTGTCCTCTTACCCTCTCTGGTTGCTTTTATTCACCCATATTTTCCTCTCTCATCCAGGTTTTCTCTCTCTCTCCAGGCACAGCCACACTACTCAGCACATATCCTCATGGATACATGAGGATGTATGCCTCTGTCTGTGTCTGTGCATTGGTTCTCTAAATAGACTTATGTGTGTGTCTGTGTATTCATTTTTCCAAGTATTTACTATTTTTAGCAGACAAATTTCACTCTCGGGTCTCCATCAGTTTCTCTAACAGCACTGCAATCTACTGTAAATCCCCAAAGAAAATTGGCCTAATTACTGTAGAATCCCATTCTTTCCTCTCATCCCCATTTTCTTTTGTTTCATGCACTTCCCTTCTGTCCTTCCTTTTGTCACCCTCCTACACTCTCTTTTGCCTCTTGCACATCCTCCACTGACTGTCTCTTTTCACTCTCACCTGTGTCTGCTATCTTACTCACTCAGTGATTCACCTCAGTAAATTTACTGGCTTTGTTTCTCAGCTTTCTCACATGCTCAGTTTCTTTGCCTTTCTATTATTCTCTCTCTCATTTGATTCTTGGAAAGCGGGCAGTTGGTTCACTCCTCTTTGTAATATTAGCTGCCTGCAGTTCCATGCATGCTTTTGGGGGCCATCAATCAAAATTCATCACTGTGATCAGTGCTTTTGTCCACGCACCTAATTCTCCAATATGCTGAGGATATAATGATTTGCAAATGGCGCCAAATAATAAAATTCCATGGTTAATGGCTTATCAAATTTGAGCAGACTTTATGTAATCTTACAGCCTACCATATATCCCCCTCATTGTATTCGTGGCTACTGAAAGACCTTCACTGTCCATCACAACAAAATAAAGTAATTTGATTTGCTATTTGATTTGATTTGTACATTGTCAACAACACAATTGCCTTAATATAACATTTATCATATATTACAGTGTAAATAACTTGCACAATCTTAGGCTAAATGAATCTCCAGAAACTGCTGTCTGGCAGTCCTCAGCTGCAGAAAGGTGGTATTTTTAAGTTTTTCTAAAATAGCACAGTCTTATTGAAGGAAAATGTCAAATTTGCTAAAACAAGGAGCTCCTCTATTGATATTCAGCTGCTGCAAATGTACAAAAGATGGCTGATGATAGTCCCATTGCAATATCTGTATGCATGTGTGTTTTATGAGATGTGAGACTTAGTGGGTATCGACTTACCTCTGAGAAAGGTATTGGCAGGTCAAGAATTGAATTCAACCTCAAAGAGTGTGATCCTCATTTTAGAATATGCTGTGGGAACAGTGGACGTAAATGAAAGGTATGTCCGTCTCCTCTGGCTCTTTCCTATTTTAATCTCTTATTCTCTTCTCTTCATTTCTGATCTTCTTATGCTGCACACCCTTTCCTCTCCTCTGCTGTATCTAGCACCCTTTTTCCAACCTGTTAGTGGCACAGAATACATTGTTTGTTGTATTCAAGCTAGGAAGAATTGTCTGTTATAATAGTTACAGCACTAGAGAGTTGAGTGTTTTTACTCACACGGCAGAGCAGGTGATGTATTAATCATATGGTTGGTGGTTCAATCCCTGGCTTCTTTTGTCCAAATGTCGAGGTGTCCCGCAAACCACTGAAGACACCATTAGTTTGAGAGTGAGCATGACTGAATGAGAGGCTTTGTACTACTCAGGTTGAAAAGCATCATGTAAATGCAGTCTATTTACCATTTATTTCTCTTTTGTATCCTTTGCTCATACACAAACAAATACATGAACAGCTATCCATAATTGTTCCTTTCATTTTAGCGTATGTGCTCTTTCTAATGGCATTTTTGTCCTTTTCTTTTCATGGCCTAACTTTGCTTGAAGGACAAGCTCTGGCTGGCTGTAGGAAAAGGCTGTTTTTTCAAATTATAGAGATAATTTCTTGGAGGAGAATGTCAAGTAACAAAAGGTGTCTCCATGGGGCTCACATTAAATGTCTTCCTATTACACACCAAATCATTTATCCTGGCTTGATTAGAGTTCTATTAGAGTTCTATAGGTTCTATTGTACATTGTTAATATTTTCTGCCAGGTGAGGTGGAGATGAATTTGAGTGAGGCTTTACATGACGGCAAGTTCTGTAGCATGCATGCAAACCTGTGCAATATTGCACATAGAAAAAAATTACAGAGGAGTAAATCTCACTATCTGGTGATCCTGTATTGATGGTGAGCTATACGGGCTGGACCCCAACTTTCTTGATTGTCTGTAACAGCCTGTAGACTGGTTTCTATGTGAAGGGCTCAGGCCAGACTTCCACGACAATCCAAACGAAGTGATGTTTTTGCATGCTGCTGAATGCCTTGCCTCTCAACAAATAACGACCCAACACAACAAAAACGGTGCTATCTGACTAGAAACTCCCTGCAGGTAGTAGCTCCCCAGCTAATGAGACAGCTAGCTGCCACCACAACACATTTCATAACAAAATGCTGCCACAATGACCAGTCGCCCACTCCAGAGATAAAACATCATTTCCTCAACAAAGGAGCAGAAAAAAGGTCCAGAGCGAGAGCAGAACATAACTCACCCATTTTTGTTTTTTTCTGTTGGTGGGCACTGGGAGTGAGAGATGCTTTGCAGTGCAAATCACAACGTCAGAGATGTTTTATGTAATTATGAGTTTTAAGTTTTAGTAAGAAAAAGACATCACTTGCAACAGTCTCCTGCCATGAGCACACATGATAACTGCAGTTCATTTAATGGCCACAAGTGGCACTAATAAGAAGGAATTTCCCCAACCCCCCCTTGCTAAAGTGTGAGATTGGTATAGTTCAGGGAACAGGAACATTGCTTAATGCTATCTATTACATGATGGAGGCCAGACGTCTTCTTGACCAGCGCAATGGTAACTCAAAAAAAAAAAAAAAGTCCCCATCAGAAATGATGTTTAAAAAAAACAGCAATCACTTTAATGCAAAATCAAATTCCTTTGGTTGTTAAATTATGAATAGTATATCTAAATTAGAGAAAAGGTCAAATTAAAATGAGAATGTGAGGTTGTGTGGACAACATTATTAGTCTGCTGGTGTGGCAACATGTGGTGACTTAAGGGCATACATATTAAGTATTCAGTATATTAAAAAAAGTTTCACTCATGGATAATTCTATAATACAACACACTGTAAGATATAGAAGTAATTCAACATGTATACCTTGCTTGAAATAAAAAAAATGCTTTCACAAATGCTTTAGTTTGCATTCATTTGTGAATGGCGATGCTCAAAACATTTTTGTTGTTTTCCCTGTTGGCCTCCTTGTCCTTTGATTCATCTGAGTGGAAGAGATGAGCAGAAATCATTCTGTGAGGTGGACTAGAGCCACAGGAGAGCATAGTGACGCAGAGGAAATAATGGACAGGGCAGTGAAGAAAGTAAACTCACATTGGCCTAAGAGAGGACACTGAGGAAGGTCAACGAGGCCAATGGAAAGGCAGGAAAAACATTCAGACTTTCATTTATTCCGCTACCACCTGCTGCAGTTCTTGGAGATACTATTGTTAGATGTATCAGCAGGTGTCAGAAGGCTGAGCAGACAGCTTCTCTGGACAGCTCAACATTAGTGAAACAAAGGATTTTGTGTTGGACCTTAGGATGAAAAGGGACTCTCCTACAAGTACCTGGACGTTTTACATGGCAACAAACTAAGCTAGGCTAGAAATATTTAGGCCTTGTATGAAAAGGTACAGAATTGACTATACTACCTGACACTCTGGTCATTCACTGTGTGCCATATCGTGCTGCAGATGCCCTACCATTCAGTTGTGGACACTGTTTTGTCCTGTGCTATGGCCGGCTGTTGACACCAACAGGATCAACAAGCTCATCGGGCAGGCTGGCTCTGTACTAGGGTGTAATTAGATTTTCTGTGGAGAGAGGATGCTGCTCATGTTACTGAGCATTATAGATAATACCTTTCACCCAGTGCATACCTTTCTGGATGAACACAAGAGGACGCTCAGCAATACACCAAAGTACCCCACTGAACGCTACAGGAGATTCTTATTGCCATCAGTGTGTACAACCCCTCTCTCTCTCTCTCTCTCTCACTGTTGGACACTGACAATAACAAGGGATTACTGACATGGACCGTTATCATAGACCTCCAAATCAATCCACAGTGTCTGATTCTTTTCCTACTGCTGACACCAAGCGGCAACTACCACATCTTGAAGGTTGCCGTATACCCACTCTCCTCTTACCTTTCTAACAGTGGATTAGGGAAGGCTGTGCACGGTCATTTCTGTGACTTTCCAAAAGCTGGCATATACACCTACTTCACGCAGTGATTGTCCAGCTGTGCCGAGGAGAGAAAGCGTTTCTCTCTGGCTATCCTTTTTCATTCATGACACAACTATTTCTGTCCCCTTTCATGTGAACAGCCAAATGCAACACTGTGACTGCCTTCCAAAAAAGACTCTCTGAAAATAGTGTTTCCAGAGTGTGAAAGGCATCACCCCGGTCTACTTATTGGGAAGGTCCAGGCTCCAAAGTCCTGGTCTTGGCTCATGAGATGACATGGCACCAATTATAAGCTGCAATTTTGGGGTTCAAACCAGCTCCAATACAAACCAATGTGTGACATCTCACCTTGCTACATACATCTTTATGTCAATGGTTTTCTATTTTCACTATGTGCATTAATCTGTTTCATTTTAGTCTACATTACTTAATTCTATCATAATTATTACAATATCAGTCTATACATGTTCATTACTGGTTGACAGCTATCCAGTAATCAAGACAAAATATAAATGTAACATAACAACAAGCAGAACACATATGTTTTTATTATAATGCTCACATGTTAAATTCTTACTGTACAGACAGGCTGCACTCTATAGTAGTGTGTCTGTCAAACTGGGTTGTTATCCTCCATCTCTCTCTCTGAGGACCACAATCATCTACAGACACTGATGCAAAGGTCACTGTTTTGTTTTTTTCTTCACCTGCCATAACGTGACCTTTCTTTGAACGTCCACCAACACAGCTAAAGGCTTTAAGGTTCTCCAGCTTAACAGCATTCGTTTCAGTCTGGAGCACCACAAAAAAAGTTCAAGGTGGGCACAAACCATTCAGAAATAGTATTTCTGCTCAGATTGACCAAAGCATTTTAGAAAAAGAAAGAGGTCAAGGAGGAAGTCCTTGATCTGTATATAACCAGTGAACTTGATACAGACAAAAAACAGCCTAAAGACCCAAATGATGTTGTAGTTTGCTGCTTTTTTCTTGTGCAGCTACAAAGGACAGTTATCTTTCAAGCAACAATGTATCACTAATATCACATCCACAATGATCCGCAGATGCACGCTTATTTCCATACGTCATCCACTGAAGAAAGTAGCTTAAAAAAAATGTTGTCCACAGTAAAACACCAGTCTTATGCTGCAGTTTGGCATGATAAAGATAGCTAGAATCATAAATGGCCACTGAACTCCTTCAACCCGCTGAATGAAAATTGTGTTAAACACTAAACAATTTCCTTCAACATATATATATATATATATATATATATATATTTCACAGGCATGTCTGAGCATAAATTACAACATATTGCTTGCCAAACTGGTACATGTGGTGACATGCCAGAAAATTGCCTCATGTAGGTTGCATGCATCAGTGCAGTCAATAAAACTTCTTCTCATGCAGTCACATTGCAGTCATCTCAACCAACACTCTCAGTGCATCATACCAGGAATCACTGGTAGCCTTTTTTGGCAGGTGGCATCTACTCTATATGGCAATTGATCAAAGCACTATTTTATACCTTTTTAGAAAAACACCTTTCTGTTTGGTCACTTAAATATTCTGCAGTGTGCAAATAAATTGAGAATAAAAATATAATAATCCCCTCTGATAAAAATTGTTTTGCAAATTTCCCTCCATAAAAAATGGCTCTTAGAAGAATAATATTTCAAGACATGTGAAAGCCAACAGGAGATTATATATCAGGTTTTTCAACTCAAAAAAACATTTAGGTGTATTGTCATGGCATGTGGTTAGAATGCAGTGTTGTAATCACAGCACCACTGATATCATAGCACATATCTATTAGTAGCGACGTTGCCATCCACTTTCCATCCTGCAGCCGCTCTGAGCGAGCTTTGTCCTGTTTGCACTCAATAAGTGACACACAAGTGCCGAGAGCATGCATCCTTTTATTGTTCAAAAAAGCAGCCTGATGATATATAAAAAGCCCTCTCTTCTACTTAGGCTAGACATGCTCAAGGCAGCCAGTCTGAGTGCTTATGGAGCTATTTCTGTAACTGTGTTTGTGTATGTGTGTGAATGTGTGTGTATGTGTGTGTGTATGTGTGTATACGTTTCTCACACCAGCAAAAAGGTAACAGAAGGTGTATTTAACACATTCTCTACATCTTCAGTCTCAGTCAGGTCCTTGAGCAGGTGCCAAAGTCTTTCTCTCTTTTTTGACTGACCCTCTTCCACTCTTTTTTACAACTCTATTTATTTCAGCTTTTATTACATAGATACTTCGACAGACCAATAGACAGACCAACAGACAGACCAACAGGCCAACAGACGATTGAGTTGACAGCAGGGAAACTACTGGACCAAAGTATCAATATCACCACGACTGTTCCAGGAGCTTAACAGTATTATTGCTCTGACCTAAACCAATCCTTGATATTTTGATTCATATATGATGATGCACACTCTCATAAAACTGTTATTCAGAGTTTTTCTTTCTCTTTGGCTTATCCACTCCCAAAAACAGCAGTTGCCCAATCACAGCTTAGAGACCATAACCAAGCACAACAAGTCTGTCAAGCTTTGGATTTCTCCACAAACTGCAACACTGTGCACAGCATGATACTCCATATATAAACAGTGTAGAGGTTTGTGTCTTTTGCTTTCAGGTTTATAAATACCAAAAATGTATGGAACGGATTAAACTGCATGTTTTGCTGGTTTCATATCAGTTGCAAACATTTCTGTTTTCTGTATTCCAGTCATGGAAATTACAATATTTATTAATTCCGTGAACACATATCCACAAACATGACATATGACACAGACACAACAACATGAATTTTGACCCTCATGCTCAGAATTCCTTGAAATCAATTTCAGTTGCTCTTTTTAGCGCTGCTGCACCGATCAAATTTCTTTTCAATTCCTCTATTGGTGCACAAACACACACTGACATACAGAAATTCTGTCTTTTTTTATTCTTTCTCTCTGTTTTATTGCCTCTCCTGAGTTCCTCTCCTTGGTGCCCCACAAGCAATTTCCCTAATTGTGTTTTTCATCAGAGGATTACAGCAGGAAAACACCATACCATGCTCAATGAATCTGTCACAGCTGAGTGTCCCCAAACTAGCCCACAGTGCCGCACTATGCTCCAGCTACTGTATCTTGCTTTAGGGAACTGACTGATAAGGTTGGGGTATGCTGTATAATATGATGCTTTTGATAGGCCTATCAGTAAGCAGTGCTCGATGCAGAAGCGGTGAACACCATTAATATTTTAGTAGATGAATCTAGAGAGAATTGGTACAATAACTTTGATGTGTGTTAACAACACTGATGTACTTTCTCTTGCTTTTTAAGGTAAACACTAAAGATGCTGAAGCTCTCTGTCTTTCTCTCTTTCTGCCTTTGGCTTCCCTTTCACTACTTGTATTTTTCATTTTGCTTCCCCTTGATTTGTTTCCAGGCTTTTCTGGTATTTTTCTCAGGAGGTGAGTGATGGACAGTCCGTTAGGATCACTAACTGGTACTGCAGGCTATTACACCATAATGTGTCTAACACCAACCATGCAAACAAAGAACTTAAATGCATTTAATCTTTTCTTTATGTTGGACTGGTGTTAAATCAGAATCTGAAAAACTATTGATGTCCACAGGAAAATTGCTTTGTTACAATTGCTCAATTGCTCAACATTCAATAGGAAAGAGGATGTAAATAAGGCAAAACTACTATACTATAATGCAAAATAGACAGTATGTAAATAGAAAATGTACAAATATGAATGTAAAAAAGTGAATGTGTGAATACGTAGGATCAAGGTTTGGACAAAAGTGTAAAAATGGAAACATGCAAAGTAGATTAACAGTATATTAACTGTAATGTGCAAAAGTAAACTGAATAAAAAGGTTAATGTTGGTCAACAGTAAATTAACAGCAGTGTAACAGCAAAGTACTGATGGAGATATGCAGAAGTTTTGACAACATCCTCCTCTCCGTGACTACATGCTGAGGGTCCAGCTCCACGCCAAGGACTTAGCCTGCCTTCCGAATTACTTTGTTGAGTCTGTTGATGTCAGCTACCCTCAGGCTTCTGCCCCAGCAGACCATAGCATAGAAAATGGTGATAGACTTATAAAGCATCTGGTGCCACAGATTTTTAAGTGCCAGAGCTGACTCTTGTCCAATCCAGTTTGCTGTCCAAGTGCACGCCTGTTTATTTGTACTCCTGTACCATCCTCACCATCTCTCCCCAAATGGAAAGAGGAGTAGCAGTCGTGGATCTCCTGAAGTCCACCACTAGCTCTTTGGTTTCGCTGATGTTGAGCTGCAAGCAGTTCCATTGGTAAAACTGCCCACTACCCTCAGCATGGTGGGACAGATATATGGGTCCTATATTGTCCACTCTGACATCAGGACGGTAGGTGAACTGGAAGGAATCCAATGAAGGCTTGACTAGTAACCAGAGGGATTCCAGGACCAGTCTTTCAAAAGCCTTCTTGATGTGTGAGGTCAACGGTACTATCCTGTAGTCGCTAGCAGCATTGGGACATGCCTTCCAAGAACCAGGCAGCATGTCTTCTACAACATAAGGACTTTCCTCAGATGAAAGCTGAGGTTAAAGAGGTGCTGGAGCATGACAGAGCTGGGGGGCAAAGGCCTCGAGCACCCTTGGGCTGATGCTGTTGGGCTCAGCAGCCATTGCTGGATGGAGTCTACTCAGCACCCTCCACACCTGCTCCATAGAGATGGTCAGAAGATTGGAGGTGTTGTTGTTGCTAGGTGGCTGTTGAACAAAGTTGTCAATGTGAGGCTACATGTCGAATCTACTGAAAAAATGGTTCAGTTCATTAGCTCTGTCAGTGTTCCCATCCCATGCCTCTCTAGACTTCCGTAGTGTCATTCAGCCGCAACCTCTGCTCTAGCATCCTTGTATAGTCCTCCTTTTCCATCTCTGACAGCTGTTTCTGGTTCCTCTTTCCTGTCTCCCTTTCACCTGACCTGAAAGTCCTCTTCTTGTTAAGGAGTGCTTTGATGTCTTTGGTAATTTTAAGCTTGTTGTTGGAAAACAGCAGACGGTTTTGACCATTTGTGTGCAGAGAATCAAGCCGATTGATTCAAGTGGCTCAAGGTCTTTGATACAAGGGTTGAAAACTATGAGAGGCTATTTGAGGGAGAAATCATAGTTGTTCTCACATTATAATCTCACTTACTACCCTCTTTTATGCACAGTCATACTCACCAACATATTCACTTTCAAAGACCTTCCCTTCTATGCGCTCACCATAAGACACTGACACCATGAGAAAAAAATAGTATTTATGGTGTGTAAGGCATGACAGGGTATTTAAAGGTTGAATATGTAGAATATTTATTAAAAGCTATATATTTTTTTAAATAATACAGCCACGGGGCGTTTTGAGGGGTACAGAATGAAAGTATTGCTTTTCCATAAAAAAAAAAAAATTTAGTCTGAATTAATATTTTTAAAATTTTTTGAAGGGTTCGACAATGACGTTCTGACACGTTCTGTGTACATTGTACCAGCCAATTAACGGCTGGAATTGCGGGTTGCCAGGGTTGTCTGTTGTTCCGGTGCAGCTACTGTAGGCAGGCACTGGGTGAAATGGAGTTGTAAACAAACACGGCCGTGTTGGACTCACTAAAACCAGCGTTTTTTGCTCTCAAGTACAACTTTTCATCACAAAACTTCGAAGGTAAGACAGAATATCTGTTAGTCACTGTAAATAAGTGGTTGTTTACCTTTGTATGCTGCTGGTTCACTGAGTTTTTAGCGCAATAATAGTGGTACTGTTGAACTCGCCAGGGTCTTAGCTTTCATATGAGATGCTATTTGTTTGTGTACCATGAAGTATCAAAACGGTAGCAATGGAAATGTGGAGAGTGGGTTGACTTTCTGACGCTATTCGGATTTTGATATTTGATCATTAACCTCTTAACGCACGCTGTTCCGTTCACGGGACGGGACGGATGTTAGGAGGTAGCCACACGGTCTTCTGAATGTTTTAAACACCAACCCTTAAACATATATACTCATGCCGTACATTGTTGGAAAGCTTAGATTGTTATGATTCATTCAAGACCACTCACGACTTATATGGTTGCTCACAGCCGTAATAGTATTACCAATTAGCTCGGCTAGCCACTCAGCTAAGTGAGAAAAGCTATAATGCCTACATACCTTCAAAGTCTTCCCTTTATCCACAACGATCATCTTATGACTCAGGACTTTCTGTACAGCTCGCCAAGTATCCATTCTTGTGAAATATGAAATCCGTTTTCATAAAACCGGAATATTTTCCTCAATATGTCCATGTATTTAGTCCAACACGTAACGTAATAACACAAATAACAAACCATATACGGTCCGTTTACGTCATTTCCTGACCTGTGCGTCCATCTCAGACTACACGTGACTAGATGTTTACGACCGTGAGTCTCTTCTGCTTCTGACGACACCACACACAAGCCAATCGGTGTTTAGGATTAGACAGTACATGCAGAGACATTGCTGCTACTCCCACTGGCGTTACAATGTAATGTACCTCGGTGGTTTCAAGTCAGTTACAGCGAGGGTATGTTCGCTTCCTGTTTTCAAAATAAAAGCGCCAACTCTATCGTTATGGTTTTCTTAATAATATAAGGCAACGGGTGTTTTATTTTGTGAAAATGACCGGAAGTGCGTTACTCGCTACGGCTAACTTGAGTGGCTCCGAATTCGCAGGAACAAAACTTTAAGCAGATGTTATTTGGACAAATTAGCGTCACATTGTGGATCTAAAGGGCTACTTTCTCGCCTAAAAAGGTTAGACATGTGGATAAAGTGGTATATTTACAGAGTTAGAGCTAAATTAAAATCCGGCACCGGACCTGGCGACCCGACTGCTGGAATTACTTTTTGGTTGTTGCGACTACGATCTCGAGACATTAGATGGCGTTGTTCTGCTCATTCTACATATTCTACCTTTAAGGCAGAATGATAGGTTAAATTATTGAGAATTGTTTGGATGAAATGAAAACGTAGACTCCTTTCTTCAATCATATTACTTTGAATACTCATTTTTAATAGTCCGAAATGCAATATCCCTTAACCTTAAGTGTCTATAATCAATATTATCAATGTATCAAATGAAAATGTGTAACATCGGCGGTGTCATTCGTAAGGATAAACCTACAGAGAATCACCGCTTAATGCATGTGTCAGCGCTCTCATAGCATCAATTTCAACTGTTGTGAATGATAAACACAGTAAACACTGGTGAACACAGTGGAGCATTTAGCAGCTAAAGGTGGACAGAAACACAACTTTAAATGAATGATAATGTTCTGTAACTGCTGGGTGTGGAAATCAGCGTCTTTTTGCTAAAAACCTGAACATATCAACTTAAAAGGTGATGATAAGTCAATATTGTGCTCATCACTCCTTCCCTTTTCTCCCAGTTGGCCAAAAAATCAGATAAATTCACAGAAAGCTGTTTGGCTTTTATTTACATGAATTTCATTACTGGGTTGTTCTTTGGCTAGCTCGCTACTGACTTTGTGTGTGTGTATCTCACAGCCCAGACTCTGACTGATCTCAGATCTCCAATTTCTGTAAATTTCCTACAGTCTTTCTCTTTTTCCCTCTTTTTGACATTTGCAAGTTGAGTCATAATTCCTAGGAATAGGCATAAATATTTCAGTCACACCACAGAGAATGAATCTGCATATTTGCACCCACTAGTGTCTTTTGTACCGACTGCATGTCTAACATTTTTCTTTACATTCAACCACCTTTAGACCTATGATGGTGTGTGTCAGAAAGTATGATGGTGTATGTGAGTGAACATGATGTTATTGTGATTTATAGTACAGATGATGATGATGATGTGTATGAAAGTATGATTGTGCATACTGGGGATGAGTGTGGGAGATTAGACTCTGATTTCTAGCTTCTGTCTCTTGTTGCTCTAACCACATTTCATTTGAGGCATGTTGGGTACATTGGACTCTATTAGGACCATTTCCTATGCTTTTGCCAAGTGAGAGCTTGACCTTCGCCACCATCCAGCCTGCGTAGTCAAGTTACTATGGCGACAGCAGGATGCAGCACAGTGGGGGGGTGGGGGCGGGGTTAATGATCAACTTCTTTTTACAGCTCGACTACTTCCTAATGAGCCATTAATGCTTTGATTGGGTCAGGGCCAAGGTATGCAAAGAGGAATCTGAATGTGGAAAGTGAAGTGTTTGCTGTGCCACTGACTCATGGTCTTATTTGTCTCATATTCCTATTGCCATGTATTTTCTGAGCCAGCATGTGCTTCCATGGGCACACACACCGCACACACACACACACACACACACACACACACACACACACACACACACACACACACACACACACATACATATATAAACACAGTAAGCGCACAGTCACTAATAGCCAGTGTCTCAAGCCTCTGAGGAAAGAGAGCTTGATTATTAGTTCTATTCCAAGATTCATGATTAAAGAAATTTGGCAATCTTTGCTGAGTTGTGTGTGTGTGTGTGTGTGTGTGTGTGTGTGTGTGTGTGTGTGTGTGTGTGTGTGTGTGTGTGTGTGCGTGCGTGCGTGTGTGTCCGTGAAGGAGGCAGTGTGCGTTCTCTGCCCTCTTACCATTTCTCTGTAATCAGATTTGGTGTGTTTCTTTGTGTTTCTGTGGGTCTTTTGAAGTGAATTTCCATAACTTCTTATGGAAATGTGGATCTTATGTGGATCTTTTTTTTGTACTTTTTATTTATTAACTCATCCATGCACGCACTTTGTTCTCCATGATGCAAACTACTTTCGTATACAGTATGTATATAACTATGAACATACCATAACATAAGAATAATAAAGAAACCCAATATAATAGATGAAAGCTGATTGAGAAACAGTGATAGAAAAAAGTGACTACTGTATATATTAATATAATAATTTCCATTACTCAGGTTAATAATGAAACATACTTTCTCATGGACAAAAGGGTGCAAGACATTCAAAAGCCATATTAAAGAGATGTGCCATGTATTGAAATGTAACTGAGCTAGCTTAAGACATATAGGAATTAATTAACAGTTGCCAATATTGTCAATATCATTATTGTGATATACTAATTAGAAATATATTATGTTACACTTTGAACAGTTTTGTATTCAGATGTCCTTTTATTGCATAAGATCCTCCATAATGCTGTTTCTCCACCGTTGAAGACCTTTGTTCAACCACATTCAGAGCAAATGAGCAGACGTTCAAGGTCTGTTTCAAGCTGAGAATGTAGTGTCCTTAAATGATGCTCTGCCTTTGCATGATGTGCTGTTTCTTTTAAAGCCATTAAAGAATGGATTATGCTATATAATGGATGGATGGATGGATATGTAATATTTTGATATTTGTTTTCTGCTTTGCATTTATTCACATGAAGCTTGTGTGCATGTTTATGCCAGCGTGGATGTCAATAGGTTGTTACTCCATTTGTAGAGGAGGTGATAAGTTTTGCTCTGTGTGTTTTATTGTTTGTGTCCACCTGCCAGGGACCACTGATGGTAATGTGCTGGTAGCTATTTCTGGTGCAAAGCATCATTTCTCTTTGTTTGGGATTAATGTATTTTGTACATGGTCCCTGATATAAATACATTTAATAAACTTAACTAATTAACAGTATGCAGTAATATATTCACTGACACAAAAACTGAGAACTTCACTGCAGGTCTTGTTCTACTAATTGTCACTCAACCTTAAGCTCTCATCACAGAGAGAGAAAGAAGGCAGGGTGTTGGGGTGTAAGTGCTAATAAAGACTGAGTCATCAGTGCCATATAGATGTAGATTTACGTATAATATTATGTATGATGTTGATACCTGCCTAATGACTTTCGGTTAAATATCCCTACCGACTACACTTGTCATGTTTTGTTTAAAAATTCAAACTACTCATCAGTAATGAGTGGACACATTTTGGAATCAAGACCACTGATTTAAAAAAAAGTGGATAAAGTTAAGGCTCTTTGCTACCATTTAAAACTGCAACACATCAGTAACATAACCTAAAATGAACAAAGCCATGTCATTTCCACAACGCATATTTGGATATAGGATATGTCATTAATTTGAATAAATTATGTGTTAGTTCCCATTCCTTTGATGCTCTTGATGTGACAGCCCACCTGCCAACATTTTGACTTCTAATCACAAAGCTGTAGCATATTTAGATTAGATTTCATCCACACTGTCATGTGCTTTAAACAAGCAGAGCGTGAGCTCATAGGTAAACTCACTGCTCATAAAGTGTTTTACATTAATGCCTACTGTACATAGCAATCTAGCAAGTAAAACTAACCAACAATGATGGAGACACAATAATGGATTGAGACAGTAATTGGTTATAGTTGTAATATTCTGGTTATATAGTTAAAATCAAAGAGGAAATATTGACATTTGTAGTTGAAATATATATCTTGCTTTCTGTCATCAGTGAACTAACATAGGTACTATTAAGACAAGTAGCACATTTGAAACAGTTGCCCTCAGTTCATCTACAGTATATCATTCTAGCAGCAATATGGTGGCAATGATAGAAGTTTACATTCATTGTTTCTTTACAATATTAATTGTATGTATCCTTGTGGCCACTTCTAGGTTTCTTGGAACATCACAGTGGAACATTGGCAGAAATGTGTTGCCTTTATGTGCATCTGCATGTGAATGGGAAAACACTTCCTCCCTTGCACCTGTAGCGGTCAAAAACACCACAGGGTACCTTTTAAAAGAAATAGCAAATCTTTATCTTCATAAAGATAGTGGCGCTTTAGGGGGTTCTTAACCGCCACAGCACGACAAAGGATGTGAGGTTAAACCCATGGGAAGGCATTCTGGGGTAATCTTAAAGAAGGTTATTTTGGTTAATCAAGACCGGTGGTGAGTCTGTGTCCTTTGGGAAAAGGGAAGCTCTGTTTTGCTTACGGCTTCAGAGACACACATACACATGGAGAAATACGTTTTGCTTATTAAGTCTTATTAAATTACCATCGCTGAAGTATGCATGCTATGTGATGTATTTTCACTTAAGTCTTTGTTATTTTAATTATTACTATCAAGTGAGTTATATTGTTTATGTTCATTCACATGCTTTATGTTAATTTTACATAGTTTTTCATGTGAAGCACTTGGTGCATGTACATTTTGTTGTAAAGGTATGAAAGGTAATAATAATAAACTCAACAAAATATGGAAACATTTCAGTTGGATATATAGGCTTGTCAACAGTTTTGGGCAGTAGCTGTAACCTCTGACAGCTCATAGATAACATACACTTATATGGATGACCCAGCCTTATGTTTCACTGTGCTTTATCTCACTATATAGTATGCAAACACTGATCAACAGTATATACTTGATACCACTGATAGGAAACGTATCAGCCATGTCACAGTCTGCTAAACACACATTCAAACTTGATCTGTGTTTCCTCAAGAGTAGACTGAACACTGGAGGCTGTGCAGTTGAAACAGCTGGGAAAAGAAATGTGGAACAAACCACCTCTGTGACAGCTGACAAAGTGTGTGAGTGTGTGTGAGAGAGAGAGAGACAGAGAGAGGGTGTGTGTGTGTGTGTGTGTGTGTGTGTGTGTGTGTGTGTGTGTGTGTGTGTGTGTGTGTGTGTGTGTTCTCTGCCAGCAGCTCCATGTCCCAAAGATACCGGGCAATGTTGCCAGGCGACAGGTACCAATTGTGTTGCGTTTCCGTGGAGACAGTGGGGAGGGTGGGGCTTTGATGAGAAGAACACAGTGTTTCTGACTCTCTCACATGTTCACACACATGCGCATGTGCACACACACACGCACACACACACACACACACACACACACACACACACACACACACACACACACATTCAAGATCTAAACAATAAATTACATTAGAGGGTTTGAGACACTAGACCTGAATGGAACCCAATATCCTCACTAACATTGTAACACATTGCTCACCTAACTGATAACAGCTGAAATAGAAGACAGAGAACCATTCACACACAGACTGGGGCTGCATCATCAAAAGAATAAAGCATTCATAATAAATACTGTCGGTTGATGATCTTTTTAGGGAAAACTCTTTTAGTCCCAAACTGCAAAGACTGTTTAAATCCTCAATTCTCAAGAGATTTCAAGTGGCCCTCAATCCAACAGAGCACACTATACAGATATCACCTAAAATGGAACACTTCTCTTTTTAAAAGTCGATATGAATCAATAATAGACAAAGGAATCATATATATAGAGATAGAGAGATAGAGATCACATATATAGAGAGTCTTCTTTTAGATTACCAGAATGTATTTTTAGCCTCTGTTCACATTTCCATTCCCAGACATTCTTCTGATTCAACTCTGCTTTATAAAGTGATTCTATGACCCAGAATATACAAAGATGGTAATATTTCATCTTTCTAAAAATGTTTTTTTGCAGTTGATACACATTTTCGTTGAGTGTCTGACTCTCATTTATTCAAAAATAGCATGTGATAGTAAATATTTTTTCTCCATTAACAAAAAGCATAAAAACTGAAGAATATACTATCTCTGCTCTCTGAAAGCTTCATTAAGGATTAATCACCAATTTACTAATGACTGATGAAGTATTCAAGTCTGAAATGATGTATAAAGACCCAAATAGGAACAGTATGTAAGGGTTATGTCAGTGTTATGTTGTGTTTCCACTGCCCAGAAGTGGCCAAAATATCAATTATTGCAGGTGTCTTCCACCTCAGTTTCATTAGTTTCTTGTTTGCTTAGCCTAAGTTTAGTTCACTCAGTATCTTTGTTAGAGAAATGCAATAGAAATGATTCAATAATCTGTTCAAGCTACATGTAATTCTTTTATCTAAAGAGAACAAAAACGGGCTCATACTGACAGCCTCACCTTTATTTCCCCGTAATAATGCAAGGAAGTTTGAATTTCTGTTCTTTAATAACTTTGTTGCTATAGAGACTTAAAGGTTATAATCCTTTAAGATTTCAGTAAATCAAGCTGCGATACTAGCCCTTCAATGTATTCTGTAATTCCATCCCTATAAAGTAGTTTTCATTTTATTGGAGGAGTCTGCTATTGCCACACTGGATATTAGATGCCTCCTCACACACGAGGGATTTAAAGGAAACAATTATCTAATTCAGTGTTACTATATGTCATTTTACCTCACCGCTTACTGTTGATTCTCCTATAGCTGTATCAGAGCTGTATGAATCTGCTGCTAGTTCACATTGCAAGCTTTAAAATGGTACTACACAGTATGGCTTTTATTGTCAAGCAGTCGGAGAAAACAGAATTTGTCAGCAAGGTTAGCGTCGACCATGATCGTTCTCAGTAACATTGTACATTTCCCGAAATAATCATTATTTCAAGTATGGAATAGAACAAGAAGGAAATCAGATTGCGGTTGCTTATGGCATGATGGAAAAAGGCCGATTATTGACCAATTTCTTTCTAAGAACAACCTGACGTCGTTTGGCTGCACTGTAAATGGATACACAGTTACCATTCTGTTGTATTTCTAACAGAGTGTTTGCTGTTCCCACTGTAACCATGGATGTCACCAGATAAACCAGGACTGGAACATTAAGGATTATAATTTAAGCAGAGGTCAAAATTCATTTTCACTCATACATTTATATAATGTAATTATAATATCAAATACTGCTATCAACAAAGAAAGAGGTCTACACACATGACATTTGCCTGTAAGCCCTGTTTATATATGGCAGAGCTAATTGCCACATGCTCATTAGCAGCAGAGGAGTCTAATGTGGAAGATTTGATTGCATCGACTGTTAAATTGTCATTTTGTGCCTTTCTCCGTTCATTATAAGCAATTGTCTTGGCCTTTTAAATGATAAGGAAGGAATCATGATGATATTGTGATTTTTTAAATTATAGCATTAGTGCACCGAGTACATGCAATTGTACAGTAAAAGCCTCAAGCTAGTCAGGCGTAGAGAAAACAGCACGTGAACGAGGAATGATTTGGCACAGACCTTGTGGTTTTTATATGTCTGTGGTTAGTGGACTATATACAAACAGCTATGGTTGGAGGAGCACGCTGGTAATTACATATGGAGGGGGGACACTGTCCATCTGCTTTATGTTTAACTTTGTCCTTCCCTCTGAGAGCACAGATGAGCACTTAATTTAACAGTGAATTTGACCAGAGAACCTGCATTCAGCCTTTCTTTTTGTCTCCTAAATGAAAAAAAAAACTTCTAGGCTATACAACCACCACTAATGGAGCCTGCTCTAATCTGACCCTCACTATGTTGAGCTGAGGCTTGTTAGGAAAACCAGGTTCATATGTCCACGTACTGTATGAGTGGACTTGCATAACAGGGCCACCAAGGTCAGTGTGATCGTCTCCATTCATTCGTGCATTGAAACTTCTGACTGTCTGCATGTTTTGATTAATTTAAACATTGCTTGATGTAATGTAGCAGGTCTTAAGTCATCTGTGAACCAAACTGGACAAAAATGTTGCTGCATCACTCTATATTTATTATTAACTTCTAGCACCGGTCAAAACCCAAATTTGCAACGTCAGAGAGAATGCTGTACCTTTCATGAATTATAGAAACCACTTATTTGAAATTTGCAACCTCACTCAAAACTACTGGAGTTCAAACTTTGGGACATTAAATGACTGTATGTGATGGATGAAAGTTCTCCTGAGTGCTCACTAAACTTTAACTTTGTTCAGGAACATTGTTAGCTTGTATTGCATACTTTCCTGCATGAGAGGTTTATTGAGTTCATTTATGTACTGTAACTATCTCAGATGTGTCAAATTTTCTTTTTTCTGCCAAAATGAAAATGTTTTAACAAAACCAAGGATTTAAGCCCACTTCAGACCAAGCTTTCCTTGTAGGGTACATCATCCACAGATGATTGAGTTGTTTTATTATTATCATTGAGCAGAAAGTGTCTGCTAATGCTGCAGCAATTAAGCCTTAAAGGTTATTCTGCTTGGTGAATGGACAATTATTCTCTGAAACTGCTGTGTTACTGAGAAAGCAAAATGTCATCGCTAAGCAACTCTGGCTATCAAGTCTTGTCAATGACTCAGCAGTTTTTGGCTGTAAAATCTTAAATGTATCGAATGATGCATGGATGCATCTAAATTTACATGAGAACAACTAATAAGCAAATGAAGTCAACTATTCAGTGCTACTTTATGTATTTGATCTTTAGGAAGCATAAACTGAGAGTTTCCATCTGCAGCTACACAGTGTCTCTTCTTTCATGATGTCAAAATACACACACACACACACACACACACATACACACACACACATTCACACATGGCACTGTGCTAAAGGGAGACAGCAATGACAGCAACATATTTAGTTTCCTATTTTTGCGCCTGTCACACACTTGCTGTGGAGGAGGAAGTTGATGGGGTTTTGCCTGTGAGGCTGATTGGACAAAGTGCTGTCCTCATGTGGGTGCATTTGTGTTTGTATGTATATAGTGTGTGTGTGTGTGTGTGTGTGTGTGTGTGTGTGTGTGTGTGTGTGTGTGTGTCAGAGAGTGTGCAACTTAACATTATCAACTCAATATGCCATGTATTTTTAAACTGTGGCCCAAAATGAACCTGGCCCTTGTTTCCTAAAAGCATCTTATGTTTAAAATCCATCTTAAGAAAGTTTGTGAGCTTTACATATGCTTCCCAAACATACTGTACTGCACAATGCTCTGGAATTGTCTCCTATTGTCTTAAAGTAGGCTAAATGCATCTTAAAAAGGTCCAGAACCTGCAGTTTATACTGTTCTGTTCATTTAACAACATCTTTATGTCTATAATATGATTCCATCAGAATTCATGTCCACTGATACTTTCTGTGTGGAGGTTGATGAGGTCAAAATTGGAAAGGAGGCCTAATTCGAGTTTTATTAAGGATTTACACAAAATGTTTTAAATGTGATTGTTTGTATCCATGCAGCAAACATGAGGATGAGAAAATATTAGGAGAACTTTTCAGTATAACTCCAGTACACTGACACCATCCACTAAAACTTCAATTATTAAAATAAAGTAGAATTTTGACTATGTCAGCAAAAGCTGAAAATGTGCAAGCAGGTGTTCTTCAAATGATACTTTTTGAGCATAGGTTGCTAATATTTTTGCCTGTAAGCAATATTTTGAATGCAGGTGTTTTAATTGTACCCAACTGTTTATAACAAATAATTTTGCTATTTTTAGTAAAGGATGTGAATTATTCTTTCAATGTTCCCATTTCCCCACTCCATTTACAGTCTTTCAAGTAACAAAGGTCTTATGGGACAGTCAGTCCTCAGAGTGTTAGCATATACTAAGGACAGCCATGATTTATTTATACATACACACGCCCACATGCATTCACACAGACAGCCAGTATTAACCAGGTTGGTGAACTTTGAACCCTAGGACAGGTTCAGCTTGAGGTCAAAGAATTCAGCTGGGTGTCAGTCATGCATTCATACACACACCAACAGAAAGATTGATATGCAGACCCTTATCACATGGCTGGGTGAACCTGCAGTAGAGCAGATGATGGATTGATTTGTTGTTTCTTTATCATTCACACTGTTATCTCCCTATTCCATTTTCAGCCATCACCCAAACCTAAAACAAAAACAAAAAAGTCAAAACCAAAGAACTCAATAGCATATATTCTCAATAGAAAACCTGAGAGAGTTCAATTATGCTGAATTTACCATTTCAAGTTTTTAGGGTTTTTTATAAACCCTTTGAACTGCTAGAATGGTGATAGAATGTGAAACAACTGTGCATATCACCTTAATTCCAATATATTTCATTGTTCAAAGGCAAACAGAAGATGTGCAATTCTTTTGGAGAAATGTTACCAGTACTAGTCTGAGAATGAGCAGAGCATGTATACTTTACAGCTTGTGGATGGTTCATTCGGTGAGTAAAACAGATTATTTCTCCCAATTAGATCATCTAGATTGTCAGATGAAAGGATAACAGTGGAACAACACTAGCCAAAGGCCAGTTAACAACTCCGTCATTTGCTTTGAACCTCAGTCTGATGATGCTGAAATAACAGGTTTGAGTAAAAGTTGTGTTCAATTTTTAATCAATGATTTTATAGCTTTAAAGTGTAAATGGATTTTTTAAAATTTACTTTAGCATAGGAATGCAGATCCAGGACTTTCTGCCATGACACTAAAGGGAGCAAGAAAGGAAGACTGTAGAGCAGTATTAATTAATTACTACAAGTGTCCCTGATAGATTGTGTGCCTGGTACATGTGTGCCTGCATGTAGCGGACTGACAATCAGCCAGCAGTCAGAGCAGGGTCTAAATTAGACACTGCGCGTCACTTCAAGCCATGCATAAATTATAAGATGAAATGATGATGAAGTACAGGCCAGGAGAGATGTCATTTATATGTGCTTTAACAGTCAAAGAAGAGATTGCTCAATGGGCTATCATACACTGCTGGGACTCCATCATTGTCAGTCTATTCTATGCAACATGCAGGGTGCTTTCCCTTTCTGACACCAGTTATTAGTTTCTGCTTTCATTTAGCTGATATGACAAGTAAAGTAAAAATTAATTGATACTTTGGCACATACACAAGTACTGCCACAATGGAGAGTAGAGCAGGAGGACTCAATTGCAAAGACTGAAGGGGAAAATCAGGGCTCAAGAAAGAAGCCTTTATTTCTTTGGGCATGCATACAAAAAAACAAAAGCTGGATGAGCAGAACAGGACATAACAGACAGAAAACTGGACTTAAATACATCAGGGTTCAGGGATGATTACAAACTTAACACAGGTGAGTAAAACAGGACACAGGTGAAACATAGGAGGAAATCAACCGCAGGAAGTAAAAAACCCAGGGAAAATATTTCAAAATAAAACAGGAACTAAAATAGAAGTCTAAACACAAACATACAGTCCTGGCAGGATATGACAAGTATATCTTATTCTATTGTGCCTGAGACCTCCACTGTTATCCAAATACTATTAAAAAACACATCAGAGTCACACTGTTGCACAGTTCCTTCATTACCATGAACATGGGCATGAGCTTTGTAAATCCCACACTGTGCTCTATCGCTGTAAATGCTCTCTAGTATACCAATTTCATATCCATCTGCTGAAAGTAGTCCCTATTAGTACAATATATACTCCTGTTTGAGTAACATTTGGTGTTACAACTGTCCTGCTGTTTCATGAACAATTACACTACACCTTTAAACTATACTCTTTTTAAAGATGGACATGGTCTGTATGGGCTGAGTGCTACAGAGTAGGAAGTGGATAATACTGAGAGACAAACTAATGCACTGTTGGTTTAGGTCTGTTCATTAGATTTAAGTTTAAAAAAAAAAGACATAGAACTAGAACTAGAAATATTAAAATGTAATATGAAATCAAATATTACTTATGTCCTGCTTGAGGAGCACTTAGATGTTTTCATTACTCAGCTGAGGTACACCACTCAAATATAATATACCTGTTGAATTTATTTTCCAAAAGATTTCTACAGCAGTTCCTCACAATATGAGCCACATTCATGAAATAAAGTGGCTCAGGGTCAGAGTGGCACTTGTGTATGACACTGTGATGGTTTTATAAATGTAAGAAAAGAAGGGCAACAACAGCAACAGCATTTAAAATGTCTCCCACACAAACCTGAAGTACCCTTAACTTTAAGTACTCCCAAATTTCTGAAGAACAGAGTGGATGAGGGTTTGCTGTTGTGCTTCAGAAAAGAGTTTTTAAAGCAAAAGGAAGGACTTGAAGGAAAAGAAAATCAATAAGGTCCGGTGAAGTGATTTGTATCTCTCTGGACGATTGCAGCCTCTCTTTGTTTTTCCATTCTGTTTCCACACTGCACCTCTCTCCCCTCGTCACTTGTTTTGCCTCCACTGCCAATATCTATAATTTTATGTTGTTTCCTATAATCATTCTTTTTTACACATTCTATACACCCCTTCCCTTCTCATCTTTGTCCCGACATGCACTCTCTTTCAAACCCAAAATCAGGACTTCTGGGTTTTTAATCTTGCATTGATCCCACACCAGAGCTGATGTTCTCTCTCTGCTGCTCTTCAAGTCCGTTGATTAAGGTGCCATCTTGAGTCACAGCTGCACGTTTGCTACCCAAAGTGCCAGCACCCTGCCATTAATCCCCCTCTGTTTAATATGTGAACACAGACTATTTACAGACATGGCAGCTAAGATGCTGATCATTAAGGTCTTCTTAATCTGCTTTGGCAGTCTACGAAGGGACCCAGGAGTTATACAATGATCCTCTCTCTAAAGGGCATCAGAGGATGCAAAGTACACACACACGCACACACACACACGCACAAACAACCCCCACCATTTCTACCTTTCAAAGCTGCTGCCCGCCGTCCCTTCAAAGGCACTTTGAAGGGTCCCTGATTACCAGACAGCCTATAACTAGCTCAGACCACCAAACACATGCACACACACACCCACACCCACACACACACACACACCTCAATAAACCACCACGGAGCAAGTATGGTTTTCTATGTGAATCTGAATGTGAGTAGGTGTGTTTCTGCATGTGGGTGAATTTGTGCATTTGTGAGGGTGTAGCACATTAGCACTTGTTGAACCATTCAGTAACACATGACTAATCTGCACTGGGATAATTTCAGGATTGTAGCTTTCAAACCTTTATATTACGCTCCATTTACATACCAATTCAAATGAATATGAATCACACAGATCTAACGCTACTCTCTGCATACTAGTGAGAAAGAAAGGGAGAGAAGAAACACAGAGAAGGTTAAAGTAAGGTTATAACAAGGATGCAGCATCAAAGTAAAAGAAAACAAGAAATGTGTGTGTCTGTGCTTAAAGGACATGATGAAGCAGCCTCGTGTTGGCGATGTATGAAAGCTCTAGCTTGCCACTGCTGCGGGCAGGGTCTACATTAGACTACCTGTTTAATGTGCAGTAGCAGTCAACATGCTCTCTGCCAGTCCATTTAAACTAACCTTAGGTCAGCAGCTGGCCTATCTCTATCTGATTCATGTGCAGTACACAGTGTCTTAATCTCACAATGCGATGCATTATTGATTCCCAAAGAGATCTGTCCTCTTTTTATGATCTAAAGAGAGGTCAGAAGTAACCTTTGGAAACACTTTCCTGCTCGTATAACAGTGTCACCCTCATCACATCACTGCAGAAGAGCCCAAATTCAATCAATGTTTAATAGAAGTGTTGTTGAACAGAGTTAAAGTACCTCTCCAGTAAAATTTGAAAGAACTTAATTTATATGTCTAAGCAGTACAGCTGACATGTGATGTATACAGAGTGTCTGCAGCTGTCATGGCAGCAATCTGAATGAATTACAGGTGTATAGTTGCAGCTGTGCAGTTGAAGTGTTATACTAACACTCCATTAATGCTGGACGTTTGTAAATGTTCTTATTGTTAGTGAAGTGACAGAAAGTGATGTTATACAGCAATTTATTTGAGTGTTCTTCCTGCTCAGTAGTTCTCTTTGCTCTTATCTCTTTACAGTATTCTCTCTATTTCTTCTTTCTCTTGCTGTCTATCCACCTTTCACTTGACAGGATGTTTCTCTCCTGTTGTGTTCCTTACACAGTTAAAAGACCACTAAGCAGTTATGTTATTCAAACCACACATCTGTCAATCCATTCAAGTTGTAAACTGTTTGTTGATTATGCATTTTCTTACTCACATCAAACCTTTTGACTGCTGTGTAATCCAATCACAAGCTACTGTAGAGAGGTGGAAGAATTATCCAAATCGCTGCTTGATTGGCGAGCCTTGCTAATCTGATAGCAGCATAGCTCACCAATCAATACAGGCAGCACAGCAATCCTTTTGACTCTCATTCACATAAACAGATGCACACACACACACACACACACACACACACACACACACACACACACACACACACACACACACACACACACACACACACACACACAGTGTCCAATCCTGTAATCATTGTCGTTGCCAGGCTTGTGTGTTAGATTATTCATCAAGGCTACTGCTGCCATGTCTTCAGGATAGATTAGATCCCTTTCCCTTCCATCTCTACTTCTCTTTCAGCATTAACATGTACTATCTACCACACATCACTAAATACCCTCAGATAAATAAATATCACAACACTAATCAGAATATACAGAATACTTTTTAGGCTAAATGTCCTAAAAATAGAAACCATTAGAGGGCAGTTTGTCCCTTTGCATAACTCAAGCCATGTCTACACAAATGCAGATACATTTTAAAAGACATCTTTTCATCTTTTTCAGTTTGCATTTCACAATTTAACACTGTTGGATAGTTTGTGGAAACAAAGAGAGAAATCATTTTTGCATATTAAATATATTGTGCCTCTTAGTACAGAAATCCACATGGAAACTAGCATTCAAACCAAAGTTTTAGTTTTGACTTGATATACCTGATTAAGGTGAAGTCATTTAAGAAGAATGATACAAATATTTGATGTAAGAAATAAGACATGTCTGAAGAAATTGAGAATTACCTCTAACTTGAGAGCCCAGACATAAACATGTTGAGAAACGGACAGGACAGATGACGGCTATTTACTTTATGTTCTTTCTCTCCAAAAAAAATAAAAAAAATAAATGCAATTGACTGATTGTCATATTCCTAAAAACATGTGCTTTTTGTCATCTCAAGTCAAGCCAACTTCATTTGAGGCACATAGCTAGAAATGTCTGTTATTTTTTAAATCCAGGAGGACCTGTATCTTTTAATTGATAGTTTGCACAAATGAAAGCATGACACACTAAACTAAGACCGTGAACATGGTAAACATACCAGCATGTTAGCTTTGCCACCACCTCATGTGGTGCCTAGCATTGCTGCAGACTCATAGTCTTGTTTAAATATCTGCATAAGTGTGGTCATGGCCCCATGCTTTATATTTGCTTTTGAATCCAATGAAGGAGAGGTACAAATTGTGGTTAAGAGCAAGCAAGTAAGCAAGTAAGTTACTCTGCTGTTAGGCTGTGTTTGTTTTGCTGACCTACATGAAACTGGCATGAATGCTTCAAAAATACACTTTTAGAGTTGTTTTCACTGGAAAAGTATAATGTTACATTGTAATGTGTTTTGACAGTGACAGAGACAGAGAAAGTATTTTTGCTCTTGTTGTTAAATTTATAGAGTTGGAGCTAGAGGCGATCCATAACTAAACAATTGAGCTGGTATTTGGTAGTGCTGGTTTGTGGTATATGGACTTGAGGCTAATTGCAAGGCCTCAGGCAGATACACATCAGGAGTCATGGCCTTCTCAATTCTCATGCATCTTTGAATAAGTCCAAATTTAAAAGTGAAAGTTTGAAATTCTATCCTTCTGGGACAGTGTTAGGGCACTGGGGGATAAAAAGGCCAGATATTCAAGCAACAAAAACATTCACCATTAATACACAGCAGATTTGTAGTGGATTAAAAAACAGAAGTTTTGTTGTTTGAGGAAGTTTTTTTAATTTTTTTAACATACATGTCACTGCTGCTCCAGGACCGTCACTGCAACTGACCAATCATGTTGTTGTGATGTCTTCATTTTTTCACCAATTTTGCACCAATTTTGTGTAAAGCAATGACATCATAACAGTGTGCTGGCTGGTCAGTTTGATGATGGTGCAGCAACATTAATTGTATGAAAAACACCAACACAGCAATATCAGATTGTGCTTGGGTGCACTGCATTTAAAAAGCATTAGACAGCAGGATGATAAAGTAAGAAGAAAAGCAATTAGAGACACTGAAGTAATATTTTCCCATTCACTTATTCTGTCAGTGCATACAGTGCAAGAACTATCTGAGCAAGCGGCGGAGACAGTTTTATGTGATCTTATCTCAGAGAGAGATTAAGTTGTCTCACCCTGCTTGACTTTGGGGACACTGATGTTGTGAGCTATATTTGTCATTGACTGCATATTGTAACAGTGCAGCAACAGGAGCAATAAAAAATAAACTATTACCCTGGCTTTATTAAAGTGCTACAGTAATGGCATTCTTATTTTGTCACATCTGTTTTGCGGGGAAATGCTTATGGTAGGGTCTGAAAATAATAGACGCCACACTGACAGGAAAGCCAAAGGAGGGAAAATGCAGTAAGTGCATTGGATTGACAGTGTAAGACGGGAATAGTAATGGCCACTGACATGTTGCCAAGGCAGAGAGCAGAGGAGAGCTTAAAAACATGACGGTAAAAATAGTTATGACTTAATAGAATGAATAGCTAAAGGCTGGATTTTCATTGTTAATGGACCAGACGTTGTTTGGACAGCACTGAACATTGAACCGTTCATTCCAGCAAATAAGCCAGTGGAATATATTTATATGATGCGGGAGAAAGAAAAAGAAAGAGAGAGATGTAAAGAGCAAATGCACTGTATAACATGTAGAGTAGAGGTAAGGTGAGATCAGAGTCTCACATTTTGAGGAAAGGAGCTATTCTGCAGTCTGCTGGTATGGTAGCAGATACAGCAGCACTACTGTCCTTCATTACTCTCTGAGCCTCATCTCACCAATGTTACCAATGCTGGTTAATGGTCTGCTAATGATGTTCTGAGTGGTTCTAACAAGACTCCTTTGATCCTGGGCCTTGCATGTACCATGCTAGCTTGTGATGAGGATGCTTTCTGCTGCACCTCTGGAAAAATGTACAGGAACCAGGTATGCGGATTCTGCTTTCTTACAGCTGAGTTACAGCTGTTGAAGTCAATATTTCAAGGAATTATGTCCATATTGAAGGATTCTGCACCTCAGTCCCAGTGTTCAGCACCAATACTGGAAGTAGTGTGCCCTTTATGTCGTGATTATGAGGGTGACGATGGTGTTATTTCCTTATAGTCTTAACTGTCTGGAGTCAATTGTTGGTGAGGAAGTCTAGCACTTAGGAGTCAAAAGGCTTACCAACTGGTTTCAGAGGTGTATTTGTGTTGAATGTTTATCTTATATCAACATCCTGATGTAGGTTTTGTTATTTCTAAGATGAGTGAGTGCTGTGTGGAGGGTGGTAAAGATGGCATCTTCTGTGGATCTCTTGGCACGAAATGAAATCTGGTGGGGGTCCAGACTGGCTAGTATGTGGTCTTTGATGTGTTAGAGGACTAGTTCCACAAAGTCCTTCATAACAACAGGGGTGTGTGCTGTAGGGCAAATATCATGTGGTGGAGAGGGAGAGTATATCCGAGAAGAGCAGTGTGGTTAAACTAATGCTGTAGGGGGAACTTCTAATCCCATCACCCTCACTACTCTACTGAACTCCTAAAGTCCCTAATAAAGTGCACATATTTTATTGCCCCAGTCCCTGATCCAGGATCCTTGACTCCACTACAGCTTAAACTGAAAGACTGCAAGGCAGTAATTTCATTAGAAATGTATCTATCTAGCCTAATTATGGTCTATCTCAATTCAGCTCTGAACACCAGCAAGAGGTCTAGGGAGACTTTAGCGTGACATGAGGGGGTTTGCATTGCAGGGAAATGGATGACGTTTTTGAGATATGACAACACGATAAGAGTTCAATGCCTTGCCTTATTTTCTCTGCATACATTTAAAATGTCTTGTATAAAAGGACAAAACATGTAACATGGACACCTTGCACAAAACAGCAGGCCTTTCCTCAAGCTCTGTGAAGTGGCTATTTGGCTCTGGGCTGAACAATAGGCAGAGTAATAGGCCTCATCAGAGACATGTTCCAGCAACTTGACGTTTATGATTTTGCTCAGGTAGCCTGTCAGATGTTACCCACAGAACAAAGTGGATCACTCTGCTGACAAGTTGATGAGATCAGAGTGCAATAAGCACAAATGAATGTGCAATCATGGCTGTAGTTGTATTGTTTGTCAGGGTAAGGTGATGCCCAAGGCTACATCTGACAGTAGTACATACTGTTTTTTGTTTGTGCACAGTACCCACTGTGGCAAGACTTTAGAGATAGACATTCATTTTAGTATATTACCCTTATGAAAAAAACAGCAACTGTGTTGTAAAAAGTAGGATTTATGGTATATTGTATATGAACATAAACTTTTTAAAAACATTTTAGTTTATTTCCTCATTGATACAAATTTCCTTTTATAGCAAACATGTACATAGCACATTTTTTGGACTGTTATAAACGCATCTTAGTGCCTAAAGTGAGTCATATTTTTTTACATGTACAGTCCAGTGAGACAGTATGACAGTACACAGATATTAGCTCAGGTTCAAAGTCCTAGATGATAGGCAAAAATGAAGAGCAACAAATGTACTGAGCTAACAATTTAATACAACAATACAACATGAAAAACACACACACACACAAATGTTTGAGGTTTGCAGAAAATAAAGTGACTTTCTTGTACATTTCCAATGCTTGACTATCCTCTGAAACTTAATTTTATTGTGCAAGTAAATGAATGAGTGGTTGCCCAGTTAGTTGGTAGCCTGTTTAACAAGCAGCTCATTATCTCATAGCCTATAAGATAATTCTCTTTTAAAGGTCTGAAAGATGAATAAAAAACATCAGAACCTTGTAGTTGTTTGTTGTAGATTCAAATAATGCTGCTGTTCAGTTAAAGATCTGTTACTGGAGATGAGGTCTGTCTGTGCTTATCTCGTACCACTTTGTGTCACAAATTTTAGCGAGGCAAGCTTTACTGAAATAATGGAATACAGTACCACATACATTGTGACTATAAAACTGTTAGGATGTCAGTAGGGACTCATGGTGCAAAGGGAAATATGAACGAGGCAACACAATAAATCATGTATCACATGAGGAGATTTGCAGAGCTCAGCAAGTCTCTGTCCTGCAGACTATGAAGCCAATAATGCACCTCATACTCTCTGCAAACACTGTTTGTGTTCTAGCAACTACAATGCATGTTTTGTCCTAATTAAACCTATTCCAGTTCTAACTTAATTAACTCAAATTGATCCAAAGCCAAAACAAGATTTTGAAGAAAATGATTGCTGGAAATCTGACAAACCAACAGCTCCTCGGCAACAGTAAGATAACTGCAGGCCGACTGAAATCCATCCTTTCTCTGCAACTAATGGATTATGTGTTGCAGTGGCTGTTTGCATGAAATATGTTGCGGAACTACATATGAATGCATTCAGGCTACAGTAGTGTGTAGTTACCATGAATAATTCTCACACTTCCACAGGTACAAGGTAGAGATAAGACAGAGAGTTACATGAGCTCTCGATAAACCGGCTTGCAGGGGCTTTTGCTCACAACGAAGTTTCTATTGCACACAAGGTCAGATCCAGCACATTCATTTGTAATTCAAGTCGCCGGGAGCCTCACTTGACCTCACAGACAGTGACATAACAGCAGAAGACAGACAGAAAGACAGTCATTAAAACTAACTTCAAATTCAGAGCTGAAGCAGATAGAAGGCAAAAGAGCAAGACTGAGCAGCAATTACATACGATAGATTTAAACCTCTACTGAACAAATGCAACTTTTACTGAAAGAGAGAGGCAATGACAGTGGCAGTAAGGTGAAAAGAGACAGCGACATGGATCAGGGTAGTCATTAAAGGAAGATGAACATGAAAACTGTTTCCTGGCAACAGAAACTAAAACTGGGAAGACTGAACGGAGCTAACAATTACAGCTTGATCATTTTAGAAACCAGTGTTAGATTGTTTGTATGCATGCCAATATAGCTGGGTGTGCTTTTGTATTGCTTTCCAACTTTAATTTTTTATCTGATTGAACCTTCTTCTTTGGTTTACTGTAACACTTGATCTCCCCTGTGATGATTAATAGTCTTGTCTAAAATGATAAGACCAAAACCTGATGCTTATCCTGGAAATTCATTGTTAGAACTGCATCATCATTCAAAAAATAATGATTAAAAACACAACAGGATCACTCACCTCAGTGTTGCCAATTCATAAACATATTCATTTTTCAACAGTGATTTATAAGATAACAAGATAAAATAACAGGTTTGGAAGGCACAGAAAAACCTAATTAATATTTTTATATTAACAGTGGGTCAAATAACTATTAAAACTACAAGGGGTTCACACTCATACACTGATGGCAAGGGCTGTCATGCAAGGTATCAATCGGCCCCTCGGGCAGAGAGAGAAAGACATAGCAATTTGGGGTTCAGTATCTTGCCCAAGGACACTTTGACATGTGAAGTGGAGGAGCCGGGGATTTAACCACCAACTTTCTAATTGGTGGATGACCTGCTCTACCTCCTCAGCCAGAGCCGTCCGATTAATTCAGTACCAGTGTCATCGGTATAATTTTGGGCCACAGCAGGCACCTGCTTTCAGCAAAAAATTGCAACTAGCTGGTGAACACAGTGGAGTATTTAGCAGCCAAAGAGTCGGATATCTCCCTCAGGGGATAGTGGAAATGAAAAACAGAGCTAAGAGGAGAGTGAATATTAGGCTTACATTTGTCAGGTCACCTGAAACTGTCAGATTCAAATGAGTGCTTGCAGTGTGTTGCTGTGTGTCTGCTGGATGTGTATATAGTCAATGATTTGGCTCCATATGTTAACTTTGATAATATTTCAAAGTTGTGTTTAGAAGTGCTTAAGACAGAGCAGCAATGACACAAAGTATTTGAAGACAGACTAGAGCATTGTTGGTTATGGTTTTCTTTATGGAATTGAAAAATGTTCAATAATACCAACCTTATCCTTATCTAACAAAAACCATTTACAGAAGTCTAAAAAAGCAGTTGGAGTAAGTCACTAAATCACCACCTTCCACAGGCAAAATCACTGCAGACATAATATGTAGAGTGTGTGTATTTATCATCCAGTCCAAACATCAAATCATCCTTGTTTTTCTTGTATAATCACTGTTAGTCTCGTCTCCTGAAGCCTTCAGGAGCGTTGACCTCTGTGCCTCGTGTCTCATGCCTGGTAGCATATCCAAGCACAGCGCACTAGATGACATCAGGGTTGATTCCCACAGGATGAACTGAGAAAGGAAGCATGACAGCATGAGCTCACAGCCAACAGGGACTCTTTGGAAGGTGGTCTTGAATTCTCTGTTAGTTAGTATTTTTGCTGGCATCACCGGATATCTCTGCTTTCCCCCCCCCTAGAGAGAATTAAAAGAGAGACAGCAGGAAAGTGAAGAAGTGTGTATGTGTCAGACAAAGAGGTAATTAGCTAATGAGACAGATTTTTTCTTTGTTGTGATTGACTACTGCTAGTTGGAAGAATATTACTTACTATTGTGTCAACTGCAGTGAAAGACCCTTCATACAATCAGCCTCTATCCAACCCTGCTTATATTGCTGTCACGCTCATTTTTATAAATTCCTCATCTCATTTTAAGCTGTCTCTCAAATGAGCTGAAAGCAAAGCAGATGATGTAACACATACGGACACACACACACACACACACACACACACACATACTTCACACACCATGGTTCGGCCATAAAATATTAAAGGTGGCCTCAAGGGTCCTCAGAATTGATGGATCAATGAGAACGCCTGAGCACAAAGTAATAAATAGTCCATTTTAGAGTGTTCACCCATGCCTAGGGCCATTAACCGAATATGCACCAGCAAAAATTTCCACTTGGCATTTACACACCCACCCTCACACGCACGCATAAACACGCACACATGAACACACACACCCTCAAACACACACACACATACATACATACATCTATCTTCAACTAATCATTGATCAGGAGCCCGAGAGCGTAGCTGTATTTGTAAAGGAGGGAGGTAAACAGTGGATCATACCGGGCCATGTTTCTGCTCCTGTACAAGATTGTTACTTGAGGGAGGGCAGATGTACTATTGGCTGCATCAATTAATGAAACCTCATAAGGTTTTGTGATGACTGTTGACAGTGTTTACTTCACCCGATCAATTTTAGTTACTGATCTGAGCAGTCGTCCTCGCTGTGGAAAGCAAGTGGCTGCTCTCCTTCAGAATTCTCTTTCTTCTCTCTCAACAAGGCCATTTTAATATGCATCATTCTGAATGTCTGAAATGGACTCATTGGTTTCTTTGGAGAATAACAGAATATCTGTAAAAATTACTTTAGTCTGACTTTGAGTATTTGATATTAGATTGATTTTTGACTGAAGCTGCAGATACCGGATTTCTTGTGCAAATATTTATATCCCTTCTTAAACTGAAGATTTTAAATTCCCCTGTCTCTGTAAAATCTAGTTTTAAAACAGTATTCCCAATTAAAAACCAAACTCATTATATTTGTTGTTTGCCTTTTACAGTCACATTAATCACTTTCTCCTCTCTCTTTCTCTCTTCTCTCCTCATAGACAGCAACTTTGTTCTGGGAAACGCCCAGGTTCAGTCACTCTACCCCATTGTCTACTGCTCAGACGGTTTCTGTGAGCTCACTGGTTACGCCCGTGCTGAGCTCATGCAGAAGAGCTGCGCGTGTCACTTCCTGTATGGCCCTGAAACGAGCGACCAGTTGACAGCCAAGATCCAAGGAGCCCTGGATGAGAGGAAGGAGTTCAAGACCGAGTTGGTCTTCTACAAGAAGGAGGGTGAGGCAGCATGATGAATCTTTGTGTGTTTATGGAATCACTATTACTCTGGTTTAACGGTTAATTTGTGAAGCCCATTGTGAATTGACAAAATACATTTATTCATGTCTGTGAGCTGAAAAACTGCAAGGTGGAAATTAATTGATTTAATTTAATTCAGTTCAATATCAAAAATATCACTAAGTGGGCCGTAAAGTGTATTTCAAAACGGTGATTACTTGAGTCAAAAGTGTCATAAACACAAAGCTGCCAGCACATTACTGTATGACTTTTAAACACATTCTCATCTAATCTTATTTCATGAGGTTTTGGATTAATTTCCAATCTAAAATCAGACCATAAAATGTGTGTAGACTTTTTTTTAAACCTGCGTTAGTATTTTAAGTTTTTCATTTTTAGTTTTTTGCAACACTGTGTGGAGGAACAGCACAACAGTATATTTATTTGCGTGGCAGCAGAGGCTGTGTATGTACTGTTTTTGAAAAATGATCAGAGCGATAACATCAAAACTGGAAATTAACTCTCCATCTGTATAAATAGACCCCGAAACTGAGGATTTGCATCTGATCATGTTTAATGAAAAGGCACACAAAGTTTCACAGTGAAAGTGAATAATTTCTGAAGTTACGAAGTAAGTCAGTCTGGGACAAGTTCACATTCATGCCACTTCCTGATCAATTGTTTTGAAAGTCGCCCTTGAGCAAAGTCATTAATCTGTCAACTGCTCCAGTGGACCAGCTGAGCAGCCATCAGATCAGACTGGGGTTGTACTGGGAAGCTTCCAGGTGTGAATGTAACAAAACTTCCCTGAATAAATAAAGGATAAAGGATAAAGGGAAACCACGACACTTTAATGTGCACAGTTAAAAGAGCTTTTACTTTTGCAATGATTACCTCACACTTCCCCTACGTTACAATCCAGTGGCTTGTTTCAACAGTGAGCAAGGTGATTCTTTAAAAAGAAATATGTTGAAACTGTCATAAATTGATGAAAGCCTGAAATAAACAGAGGGAAAATGTCGAGTGAGACGAAGAGTGTGAAAGACGACCAGATGGAGAAAATCCTCCACTCATTAATCCACTCTAAATCAAATCTGTGATTTATGTGGGGGTGAAATATGTGTGACTGAGGAATGAGGAGGTAAAGAGGCAAAAAGCACAGTCCACAAAGTAAAAAATAGCCACGTATAGAAAGCAGAGAAACAAGGGGAGACACATCTGCTCCTCTGAGATATAAGCCTATAACAAAGACCAGCAGAGGGTTATGAAAGCTAGTTTCTCACAAAACACACACACATTACAAATTGGAAGTGTTTCATGCTTTTATCAGCTCACCATGAGCCCACATTAGCATTGTAGCGGTTCTCCATGGCAAAAGGAAAAGAAAAAAAACACATTCATATACAGTACCCTCACTCAGATCACCATAGTTCTTTCCAACAAAGCCTGGGGCATCTTTTTAATATTGAATTTTGTCCACTGAGTACACACTCATAAGATATTCATGTCATCAGACTTTACAATTCAATACAGAGCCATTTTCTCCACTTAATCACTGGACAGTAGTTAAACTGTAATGATTGCATGGGAATAAATACAAATAAGAAAAAATCTAACAAAAAAAAAGAAAGAAAATAAAGAATTTGAATCTTGAACAGTCATCACTAGTTTCCATCGAGCTACCATGTGTTCATGTGTTTTTTTGGGAAATTGAATGCATTCAAAGACAGAACACGCCACACTTAATAAGCTATGTAAGTATAGTTATGATAAGATTTCCTGGTCAAAAACAAGACTTTAGACATTAGCATTGTAACCTGCTCACAGTGACAATGCTACCATGCTAGATTTAGCAGGTGCACTATTTATCATGTTCACCATGCTAGTTTGGCATGTTTGTATGCTAATAATTGAAAAGTGAGGGGATTACTGAAGTTTTTATAATGTGTCGTTACGGGAACGTGAATGTTTCGTGGTCAACCTCATGGTGGAGCGGGAAAGTACAAGGGTCATCAAAGTCATCAGGATTTGTTGTCTGTAAACCACAAATTGTTATGCCAATCCATTCAGTAGATATTTCACTGCTAGTGTCACTGGGTGAAACATGAACCAAATTTAGCAGCAATTCACTCAATCCTTTATATTTCAGTCAGGATCAAATTGGTATTCTGACCAACCCAAAGACCAACATTGCATAAACTGTTACATACAACATTTTATTAAAAGGCCACGCACACCCATTATCTACAAGCAATTTCACTTTTGCTTGATTACACATCTTCTCTTGGTCGTGTGGACATGTTCACACTGTGTTTGATTGGCATGTACCTCACTGAGCTGTTAGCTTTCACAGCTAAATTACACCATTATTCTTTCTCTTGGTTTGGTGACCTTCAAGTAAATGTTCACAACAAATGAAACTACTGGGTAAAAGCAGTTTGCATTCCACTGACAATGTGTTATACAATGTATTATACTTCATGCTCTGATGAAATAATAATCTGTATACTGATGACAGCCTTCCATCTCCCTCATAGTTACGAATGGAGAGACAGAACAGAAGGCGGTAAATGTTGTTTCTACTGATACTGTTTACCATCATGTTCCAGTCAAACAGGGACAAATCCAGCCTCAATATGGCTGTTGTATTTATTCAGGCAATCCTCACGCTTGTGTAAATGCATTATTTACATGCATGATCCCCTGCTGGGAATTAGACTCGGTCTTACAGGAAACAGTATGCAGTGTAATAAATGCAACCTACAAAGTCACAAGAGATTACAGGTGAGTAATCGAAAACCAAAACAGCTTGTTGCCAAATTTCATGCATTTATGTACCAGTTAGCATGGGGATGACGTGTCTCATTAGATAATCTTCTTTACAGGAATAAGACTGGAAATGTTCAATATTCAATCTAAAAAGTATTGTCTGTGTTGCCAGAGTTTGACGTAGCTTATTCCTCTGTATCATGGACCTCTATTGTTTTCAAAAGAGAGTCAGTCCCACTTCACCATCCTTATTAGTGCTCACACACTAGAGCACCAGACATGTATTTATCCGCAGCTGAAAACTGTCCTATTGTACTATTTGTAATGTACTATTTACTGCAGCTATATTTCTTTAAGATTACTACTAATTACTAATTAGTTGGTGCAAAGAAGTCAGAATGTATTGAGAGAATAATGCATTCAACTCACACATTGTTAATGTTGGTCTTTTCATGAGATGTACTTACAAGAGAAAAATATAGAATAAAGAATAGAATAAGCCTGAAACATTTAACACACATTGATTATATGTTCTAACTATTCATTAAGTATGCTCTACGTGGATCCAGCTAGTGAAATTTGAGTTAATTCTAAAACCCTTTTTTTTTGTTTTGTTGCTGACCTCCAGTAAGTTTAATATCTCACCTCCCTGCAGTGATATACAGGTGCACTGCAGTCACATTACAGCATTGAAACAGTCATTTTGTTTCAATTCAAATTCTTCTGCTCAACTCCTCATAAAAATAAGGACATAAGGACAGATGGCTTAAATGGTGCATGTTCAGTGGTGGTAATAGATGTGATCAGAGTCAACCAGCTTCCTCAGCCAGGCAGTCAAACGACTCTCATATCATGAAGGTTTCAGTGAACCTTTCCTATGTGCAATCAGCCTTTCCACTGTGCATCATCTCACATGGGTATGGAGTGTATTATAAGTGTATAGATGCTGTAGCACAGGAAAAAGGAGCTTTTCATCAAGGCTGGAGGACCACAATGAAGGTTATCTCATTATATCTGCAGGCACATGGTACTCCTGAATGTAATGAACACATGCTCACACGTGGAAAAGTAGGTAGTAAGTAATAGTCAAGTCAAGCAGTTTCTACATGGACGATGATAGCTAACAGAATTCACTTCTCTCTGCAGCAAATGTAATGTGCAAATGTGTTCTAAGGGCCAACTGAATATTTGCCAATATGTATTTCACACAATTTGCAGGTTTCTTGCTTTACTTGTAGCTGTCACTCACTCACACCATCCATATGGGGCTCTCATTCTCTATAGGGGGCATGATGATTCATTCACTCTGGTGTTGTATATGTATCTGGTGTAATATACTGTATGCAATAATGCAAAACAAGCACCTACCTGGATCCTTTGGGGAGGAGTGTTGTGAAAGATCAACTAGAAAAAAAGGCACAATGGAACTATTTACAGTGTGTATTACAGCTGGTAATACCCATATTGTGAATTGATATCAGCATGACATTTAGCAAGATGAGGCTTATGGGCTTGCCAACAAATATGGTGCCCACATCAAGGGAAGCAATGGCATGGGTGTTATTCATTTTCTGCATTGTTGTATTGTAGCTTTTACTTAAGCTGACAAGAAGATATGGACCTTTTACCTTATTGGGTGTCTTTTCTTAAGAATATGCTTACACTGTATGGATTGCATTTTAATCTGACTGAGATCCAATCATATATGAGTTAAACCACCACCTTATATTCTAATAGCAATGAGTTCTAACTGCATTTACAGCTTTCATTAACATGCGTTATTCCTTTTCCAGATATCATATTCAGACACAGTTAATATATAAATGCAGGGTCTAAATCATGTCAAGTGTTTCTCTCATGCTGTTTAGTGTTTGCAGTTATAGAGCACACATTATTGGTCACATCATTTATATTGAGGCATCAGCAGTGTGTTAGCATCATTCTCTCTGTTGCTAATTTTAAAATGAAATATTTGTAAAATGTGTAAATCATTGTTGTAGTCGGTACTTTATAGCCATTATTATACACATGAATTATTGTACATCTCTTATGGCATGATATTGTTTTCTGTGCTGTAAATGTGATTGTACTGTAAACCACACAATCAATTAAAGTGTCATGTTTCCTAAATTGAAAACAATGACACAAGTTAGTGGCCACCAAACTTGGAAGAGTAGAAACATGACTATTACGGCATGTCATATTATTTTATTAGTGTGTATTATTTACAATGTAACAATCATTTGAGAGACAAAGGGGAGCCAAGAACAGGGTTTAACCCAAAGTGATTCAGCTCTGTAACAGTATCATATCATGAGTGGAAATGATGATGCACTAACTGTTTGTATTTGTTTTCTCTACAGGTACACAGTTCTGGTGTCTTCTGGACATTGTTCCCATTAAAAATGAGAAAGGTGAGGTGGTTCTGTTCCTCGTGTCCCACAAAGACATCACTGACAAGAAGAGGGACCAGGATCCGGAACAAGGACCTGACACAGGTGAGTTCATACTGTATGAATAACACTGACTCAAAAATTGTGCACAAACTTCTAAAATGAATAAAATGCTGACGTAATGAAGTCTGAGTCCTTTTTCGTGTTTCACAATAGCTTCCACACAACCTTCCACAACATCCTGGCTGTAGCGTAAACATCATTTTAATTACTCTTCCACTCTGGGGAGGGCAACAGCGTGCAGAACATTTTCTCTGTGAGCTGTAAAGTGCCGCTGCAATTATTGTAATTCCAAGCAAACAACAATTAGGCATCAGTTAATAATAATCTCTTTTTTCCCCATCCTGCGTCCTCCTCAGTGTAAATATCACTCTGATTAAATAAGTATGTATGTTCATTTGAATATTACATTAATATTAATGAGTGTCTCTCATAAAATACACACAAACATTAACTGTCAGCGATGCCTGTATGAAATTTGAGATACTTGAAGTTGTTGACACGAATGTTCACTGATTTTAAGACTCCAGTGAATAAATAATATATCTTGTGAATTGGTTAAGGAACAAATAATCTTACTAAACTAAAAATAAGTTCAACAATTTTTTTTTTCTTTCTTTCCTTTTAGTTTGTTGTGTTTGTTGAAAGTTGCACCCAAGCCAGGCCAGTCCCCCTCCAACATAAACATTTTTCACCTGTGGCGTCGGAGTCAGTTCACCTACTTGACATTAACTGACCAATAAAACATATTTAGTTGTAAATCTGTTGGTTGTATTTGTCTTGCAGCCTGTATTGATTGACCCTCTGTTTGTTTATCTCACTCCCATGAAAACAAGAGTCATAAATCCCACCACCCAGTCACTGCACGATGTGTTCAAAAACCCTGAGTTATACATTTTACATTCCTGCTGAAATTGTAGGGGCAAACTATGAAATACAGTTATTACATACATTCTCATGTTTGTTTTAAACATCCGCATCCTGTTTCGAGAGAGAGAGAGAGAGAGAGAGAGAGAGAGAGAGAGAGAGAGAGAGAGAGAGAGAGAGAGAGAGAGAGAGAGAGAGAGAGAGAGAGAGACAGAGAGACAGAGAGAGAGACAGAGAGAGAGACAGAGAGACAGAGAAATTAAGACTCTTAAGATGAAGTCAAGTGTTTAAAATTTTAGGTTTTTTTTTTTTAGATTTGCTTTCAGTGCTGCTGTCTGTAGTGCTTCCTGGTGGGAAAGAGCACCTGCTTGAAATCACTTACCCAATTTTCCTCCACTTGCCCAGGCACTCGCATTTGGCTGAGTATCTCATCGCCTTGGTGCCGAAATGATTGAAGCCTGCTTTCATACACTCCGGCTTTGTTTTACACTCCACGTGAGTTATTACATTTAAAAATCAAGCCACAAAATTCGGCGTGCAGTACACACCGCAGGGAACAGAGGACAAACAATAAAACGGGAGCAAAAGGAAAGACAAGATGAGAGAGAGACAGCAAAGAATTTAAATGATTTCTATTTTCAGAAGATGAGCAAGAAGGAAAACAGAGAAATAAACAACTGTTAAAATGAAGGGAAAGAGAAGGTTTGGTCTTTTACGATGTGATAAGTTTACACAAACAATCACATTTACCTGCTTGTGCTTGCTCCTCTGTGGGAGTGCTGACTGGATGAGCGGCTCACTTTTGGCACTCAGCTCAGTGTGATGCGCTGTTTGAAAATGCTTAATCGGTTAGTGAGATGGAATGAGAGAGAGTAGGACAGGCTGAGGACATATTTATGCTTAAAAAAATAATAAAGAAACAGTGTTTTTGACAGCTTAATTGCGCTCAATATATACAAAGTTTGTTACTCATAAACATACACTAAACACACACTGCTATGCGCTACAACGTTCTCAGACACATCCATGTACTTTATTAATTGACTGTGTTAATGACTTAAAATGTTTAGTCAGCCCTTTTTCCCCACTAGCATCCACAGCCTCCCACAGAGAATATAGTGTTTATTCTGAAAGGAGCACCATCAGCAACAGTGTAATAAGTAGAATCTACCCTGAGGGATACAAAGACCTTCTCCTTCTTGCACTACATTTCCTGATATAACAACAGACGTGCTCAACAGTGAAGGGTGAAAATGACCCTGAGACCTCAGCTTGCTGTGAGTCCAGGAGTCACGCTGATGTTATCTCAGTGTGTCAAAATGCATTGGTTGCTGGAGGATTGGCCCTGAATTGTTGAGCACCCCCCACACATGGAGTAGATGTAGCAGATGTTCAACTATCAGTGCTGTGTGCTGCTGTTGAATGCAAAAGAAAACAGGAACCTGGAGAGATATGGAGTCAAGGAGAGGGGAAGTTTCTAAGGGGTCACAAGGGGCTGTAACACTCCCTTCCATAAGAATGAGGTTCCACTGAGAACATTGTGTTGTGTTATACATTAAACAACAGACAATTTACTTTAAGATACTTTAAGTTAAACAATCCCAATCTGTCACATAGTTAAAAATCAATACATTACCCATAGTCGACAAGCATTACTGCACTTCCTGTAGAATGCATCCTTCAGCACATTCCTCCATTCCCACCTTGGCACCACAGGAGAAATTTAAGAGGATGAAGAACTGAGAGATGAGCAGAGGAGAGAATGGAAATGAGACACTACATGCGATTGAATTAAGGGTCCATGGGTGCCTGAGACATTGCATCCGCAATTACATTTTCTGTCAAATAAAATCAATCACTTCCTAATCAATTAATCATTGCAGGTCTTATTAGTTCACACGGGTATCATTTCCACTGGGAATGTTGGAGGCAATGAACAAAAACCTTTCAAAACTAGTTCCAGATTGATTTTTTTTTACTAAAACCTGTCTACATATTGTCTTCCCTCCAGCCACCACACTCAAAGTAAGGGAAGAGAGGAGATGATAAAAGTGTTATTGCATTCACTTGTTATTATGTGCTCTAAGCAATAAGCTTAACAAGTAGCAGTCTTTGTCCCTGTTTTGCTTCCAAGCTATTTTAAGTCTGCCCTTATTGGTGGAGGCTGTTGATGCTGTATGCACTGTGCGAGGAAGACTGCAAGTACTACTCAGTGCTGAAAAAAGTAGTTCACCAATGCTAGAATCAAGATAATGAAGTCATCCAGAATGGTCTTTATCAATATATGTACAGCACGTAATATTTGTGCCCCCACTTTCAAACCAGGTGTTGAATGTTGTTGCCTCTGTCACCTGTTTTCAAGCAGCCTTTTCCATCCAGGTGCAGTCAATCTGGTCCATACAGCTGAAAAAACACAACAGCAAGGAGCCAGTGAAGCTGAGTTTGTGTAGTGCTGAGCATCCCATACAAGAAATACGTCAGTATTTGTGAAGGGATTAAATGTGACACAGTGCACAGTGTGGAGAGGCACAGCTGATCCGTAAACTCCACCTCAAACTTTCATCACCAGCTATAAAACACATTGTGCCCCATCAGCCTGCACTGACCTTGAACCTAGCCTCTTCCTCTGCACTGGGATGTAGTTTGACAGATGAACTTTTATCTTCACCACCACTATGCACCTGCTTTCTTCTTGTGGGAAGCTGTACAGGAGGAAAATGTCTCCAACCTGCAATGTCTCCACGACTAGCATGCCCGCCTGTACACCTGTCACAACGAATACTATGGCACCGCTCTCAGGAAAAAAACTAAATACACACTTTGTTTATGCCAAGCTTCTTCTGGTCGTGATGGTCCTGTGTGATACATACAGAGTGAAAGAGTTCCCGCAATAATATTTAGTTTCCCTGTACACCGACTGACCTGTTTAAAATCCACCCTAGATACCATGAATAAATCGAATTTGCTGGCTGAGAATGAAAATGATTTGGTTACAGGGGCTGGTATTTACCAAGCATGACATCATATTATGGACAGACAGAGGAAGAATCATAATAGGAAATGTAAAGTGGAAATTGATAGAACAAGAACAGATTTTCTGTCTGAATGATGACTCGGTACAAAACAAGTCAATTCATCTACTTTTTGTTCCATGGGGTTAGGGTTAAGGTTAAGGTTAGGGATTTACCTGATATTATGCCTTGTTAATCAATTAATCATAAAAAGGGATGTCATGAATAAGAAGTTGTAGGAGTTGTAGCTTGATTCTGTTCAATACAGATCTGGCTCTCAACCCAGATCGTCAAATTTTACCTGAAGAAGACCCGAAGAACATGTTCAGTCAGTGATGAGCCATGAAGGCAGACAGCGGGTCGATATCATATGAAATATTTACTATGCAACTGGAGGAGTATGTGCACATCATACTGTATAACTTGCACAGTGGAGTTGCGGCTTCAGAAATATCCAATTCAACTATCTGAGACCAATAAAACTAAAGTGAGATAGTTTAAGACATGGTAGAAGGCTGTTAGAGCGGCATCTCTGGGCTGAGAGCAGCTTCAGCCAACATGTGGAGAATCAGATGAAACTTGATTTGTTTGTGTTGTTTGTGGCCCAGCATGTTTCCTTCTCTTCCACAGATGAGGAGACAGGTCTGGAGGTGCATCAGGTTACTCGCCCTCCAGGCTTCAACGCCAACCGGCGGCGCAGCAGAGCTGTGCTGTATCACCTGTCAGGACACCTGCAGAAACAAGACAAGAGCAAGCTCAAGCTCAACAATGTGAGTCTGTCTGTGTTTGCCTACACTCATACATTGTGCACAATCATTTATTTCCTCTGTGATTAGACTGGTTTCATGGTAGCTGTATTGGTTCATATTTCATATTTTTGAAGTATTCCACTAAATTGCCGGTGGGTGTATCAGATGCCAGGCTGGCCCCAGTTTGTGCCTCTCATGTAATCATTATTTTTTTTCTTTTGAGACTTTTTCCACTGATTATTATGTTCAAGTCACAGAGGTAAAGGTAAATATAGTACAAGCCAAACTTAACAAACCCCTGCAGGTGGTTCAACAACAAACAATTTGTTTTGAAGACATTTTCCAGATTCTTCAAAGACTTGTATCCTGCTGGAATAATAAAAAAAAGTTTTCAGCACAATGAATTTGCTTAATTTTCCCCCAACTTTCTTAAACTGTCATATATGACCTGCAGCATAGACTGGTATTTATACTGTATGATACAACACACATAATCAGAGTCCACCCTCACTCCAGTGCACACCACATAGACCCCAAAGCTAAGTCCAGTCCTGTACTTGTACTTGTGTGTTCACTGCAGCACGCACACTGACAGATGGTATGAATGTCATCAGGGGTAGTTTGACTTTGGGGTAAAAGATCTCTGTATTTAGTTAATGTCAGTGATAGAACACACATGCAGACCCATGCAGTTTGAATCCTGCACTTATCCAGTGATAATGATGAATAGCTGAATAGTATGAATAGCTTTTATATAAATTGTATTTCATTATTTATTTTATTTTACATAACACAGTATATTCAGTGTGATATTTGGAGTTGATGGAAACCTTGAGACGTTCACTTGAATGTATATTTCATTTCAATTGGTTTGCACGATGCTCGTCTGGGATAATATGAGTTTTTGATGGTGCAGCATCCAAATGGTCTGCAAGATTCAAGAGGTCGATAATAAAGAGACTCTGTGTGTGTCTGTGTGTGTGTATGTGTGTGTGTGTGTGTGTGTGTCTGGGCACAGAGAAAATTAAATACAAACAGTGGAAACCTGGAATATGAGAGAAAGAGAAAGAGCTGTGTTAACATCTCTGTCCTTTTCATCCAATCTAGAACATGTTTGGAGAGAAGCCTCCAATCCCAGAGTACAAGGTAGCTGCCATCCAGAAATCTCGCTTCATCCTCCTCCACTATGGGACGTTCAAGGCCGGCTGGGACTGGTTGATTCTGCTGGCGACCTTCTATGTGGCTGTCACCGTGCCCTATAACGTGTGCTTCACCGTGGTGGGAGGGAGAGATGAAGGGAGCACTGCACCCCGAAGCCCACCGAGCGTCAGTGACATCCTCGTAGAGATCCTGTTTATTTTAGGTGAGAGAAGACACTGTGTTTGTTCGACTCTAGGACATGAGCCAAAAATGATAAACTCACTCCTTGAGGACACACCTGAGAATACACCCAAGCTTATACTGATACTTGTTTGGTAACTTCAGTAATTAATGAGACTTAATGATTGCATCGATCGGCTATTAGTCTGCCGCTGTATGACCCGCCCCTGATGGGAAGTCTGTAAAACAGCACAAGCCTGTATCTGAGAGGCTCATCAGTCATCACAAAAGTTACTTTGACACTTTTAATGATGCAAACACAGCAGTGAAAGGATATGAGCCATTCACAATAGACCATTATGTCTCATTGCTAACTCATTTCCTAGAAAACAACAGGCCTCTTTGTCCCCAGTCTGTAGGAAACTTATATGAGTGCTCTTCAATGGACAATTTGCCTTAATGGAAATGAGTGAACACAAACCCTCCATCAATAAACTTTTGCAATGAAATTATACTAGCCACCCGCAGTTAAATGGCTGATTCCTGTCAGTCGATACCCCATTTGTTAGAACTAATAAGGCAGCGTGTTTATCAATACATCCACCCTGTCCTCAATAGTGGATAGGAATTGTTCATTTTTGTTAATAAGATGCTTTTCATGAATTAATTTTATTCTCAAGACAACCCTCTTTAAGTGCACATTTTATGTACTGTCTTACATCACTGCTTTATTTCCTACCTTTGGGACAAATTTTGGTTTCTGTACATTTATGGGTGATAATAGCCTCAAAACCTTAATTTTTCTGCCAGTGGAGTGTTATTTTTAGGTATAAACAAGATGTGAGCAGGAGACCATTTAGAAAGTAAGTCAAAAGCATTACATTTATGAGCTGCCTGGTCATAAAATGTAGTTTGGAAAACAACCTCTAAGCAAACACGTCCAGAGACACATCATCGTTAAAGCTTAGTCGTTTTCTTGAATTAAACTGAAGCATTTCTCATTTTCTCACAAGCCTCAGATGTCAGAGTGTCCTTGAATGCACCAACAAAGTTTTAAAGTTGTCCCTGCTTGTAGTCGTTGTCATGGATCACTGTCAGTTGTAACGAGGACATGGAAATCAGTGGCTGCCAGTAAGATATTAAATGAATCGATAAACTGATTATGTGCTTTGAAAATGATCACTAATGTAAATTAAACATGATATTCAATGAGAGATCAAAACCCATCAGCTCTTTAAACCATTGTGCCCAACTAAATTAAGTCTTTTGCTAGAACATTTCTCCCTGCATTGACCAGCAGTGCCTCAAGAAAATGTTTATTTCTGTGAATTTGAAGGTTCCTTAAAGTTACTCCATATGACAATAATAAAAACTTATGGGAAAAACACAATTTTGATTAAATTTGCTAAAACACGCAGAGCTTCTGGCATTGTCAGTTATACAATGTAACATATTCGTGCTGTTATCATCAACTCATTGTTTATAGTGACTTCTGTGTGATTCAATGAATAAGCGTCACCCTGTATGTTAGTCATAACTGCGTGATTATCATGTAACAGTCATTTTTTGTCTATGACACTTGTGCTGTCATGTTGGTAACTCCCGCTGTAAGCTGCTCTTGTTGTTATTGTTGTTGTTGTCGTCCTCTGCAGACATAATGCTGAACTTTCGAACTACTTTTGTGAGCACGTCGGGTCAGGTAGTGTACGACGCCCGCTCCATCTGTGTTCACTACGTCACCACCTGGCTCTTTGTCGATCTCATAGCCGCCCTGCCCTTTGATCTGCTGTATGCTTTCAACGTCAGCGTGGTGAGTCTCCTCTGTGTGTGTGTGTGTGTGTGTGTGTGTGATATTGCATGCTCATTTGTGTGTATATGCATTAACAAAGAGTGTGGCAGACTGATACGTGTGATAAAGCCGCCCACTTTTTTTTTAAATCAAAGAAAGAACACTTGAATGTGGGCATATTTTCTGTCTACTCTCCTGTATTCATTTCCTACACTAACACACCAATGGCAACAAGCCATCATTGGAGAAAGAGAACACCGATGCATAATGTTATAAACTCCCATGTGGATTTATCAGATCAACATTTCATCCAAACTGCTCATCAGACAAACAAATGGCAGAGAGCCAAGCTGATGTACATACTGAGATTTATTTGTATCTCCCTGTTCAGAATACTGAAAGATGATAAACTGCTGGGTACATTACTACACATGCATGCAAAATTAAAAGACTAATTTGGAGTAAAATTATAATTGGGAGTCATTTGAGAAATGTTTGATTTCACATGAAGAATAAATTAAAGATTCATCTTTTTAACTGCAAATCATTAATAGAACATGATGAAAGAAATGGTGATGTTTTAAGGATAACTTGGTCATTTAAACCCATGGATGTTATAATGTTTGCAGAATGTTTAATAGACATAAAGGATTTCTTTAATGCATGGAATGTACTGTACACAATCTAAGTTGGGTATGTTCTCTATCTATCCATGCAGTACTTTGGGGTCCACCTGTTGAAGACGGTTCGGCTGCTTCGGTTACTGCGGCTGCTGCAGAAGCTGGAGCGCTACTCCCAGTACAGCGCAGTGGTTCTGACCCTGCTGATGTCCATGTTTGCCCTGCTGGCCCATTGGATGGCGTGTGTCTGGTACTTCATAGGTCGCAAGGAGATTGAAAGCCCTGATTCCTGGGAGATTGGTTAGTATCCATTTTTCTTTTTTCCACCCACGAAGACAGACTTCAATCAGGGTAGTTACTTTAAAGGACAGGTTTACAACTTTTCAAGTCTGCCCTAATACAATATTCAGGTTCCCAAATGTACACTGACACATGTTTTTCTTCCATTTATTTTCCATTAAGAGCTCCCCTCATAATGCACTTTCAAATACATTTCAGAGTTTATTTGAAAAGTAAGAGAAGGACATTTTTACATCTTCATTTAACTGGCTCAGGCTGCTGAAGCATCATATTGTCTTCAGGTAAACTTTAAATTACAATTTTTTCACATGGACTGTGTATTTTGTCCCTAATTACATTAAAGAGGGATTTTAATATGCAGTATGACCAGTAGGAAGGATTACAGCAGTCTCAATGTTTATTTGGACACATGAGTGTTGTTTTAAGACAGACTTGAACACTTGTGAACCTAAACCAAATAAGATATCCCCATTAGGCATTTACAGTAAAGTGTGCAGCCCTCAGATATAAATGTAGTTTGTGTGTGGTTAGATTGATGGAAAAATATTCTCTGGAGCAACTTTATGGTCCATTTCTGTGGGTGGAGAGCTTTTAGTGTATCGGTTTTTATTTCACTCAAGCTTCTAATTGTCACTGTGTACGAACTGTACGGAAAATATCCTGCCAGCGCCAGACACCGCAATTTCATTTGGCCAAATTGAGCAAATCTTTAGCATCACAGTTAGAAAAGATAGGATACTCTATCACTCTACTCATTTATACTGTTAACTCTATCCTTAGGAAATCATTTCAGGGTTCCCAAATGCAGATTAAATGAAATCTTATCTTATTGCAGCCCTTTCCTAGCTTCATGATCTAAGCTGATGAGACGGGTAGATTTGCAGGGAAAATTTTGCCTAATGCTGTTTAACTACTTGCACATTCACCTACTCTGTCTTGCTTGAAAGAGTGATTGAAGATGACACCTATCTAACCCTACGCAAAGTGGTGTCAGTAATTTTGTATCCACAACACAAACACAGAAGCAGTTATGTGGGGGGGGACAGCCACCACATGTCTCAATTTTAAACACGACTGATGTTTTTAATATGCTGCTGCTTTGTTGATATTCCACGAGTACAGAGCCCCCCTAGGGTCAGTTGAGAGAAAAAAAGAAAAAAAGTAGATCTGAACTCTCCATTTAGAAATCTGTGCACATGGTAAGCCTCTGCCCGCTGATTAATAAACAGTGCCTTCAAATTACAAACTACGTACTGTTTAAAATGATAAAAACAATAATGATAATTAAATATAATCAAATGAGTTCATACAGTAATGTAATATAGGTGCATTAATGTCATATATCATCTATGTACATATGCTGGAATCACATATATAGCATACATTAGTATACCATATACAGTATGTCCATATTTAACATTGGAACAACTGAATATATGGACATACATAGTTAACAATATATGTATCAAATATGTTAATTTTTTTTTGTAATGTTTGGCATTTTAACCAAATGTGCATTCACATACATATTCAATAATTATGTAACATACATCTGTTGCACATGTGTTAAACAGATATTGCTCTTCAGTTTTACATACAGTATATGCCAAATATATGGAACTATTCAAAACTGCAACCTAATCATTTATTCAAGGGAGCGGTTTACAAATCCAGGGGCACAGATTCCCAAACCTAGAGTACAGATTTATACATGGATCCTCTTTTTTCTCAGCTGATCCCAGGGGGCTCCATACACCAGCATCTCTCAAACAGAGAATCTCAAATCCTGCGGGTGTCATAAAACCCTGAAATACAACCTGATAAACCTGTAAACACATACAAACAGGCAGTTTCCAAGGGAGCGAACTGTAATCCTTTTGACTGTGAATTTGCTCAAAGATCAACATCAGTGTCTGTGTGTCTTTCATTTTATTATACCTAAGCCTCACACAAGCACACACTGGCAGACACACAATCATGCCCTAGTGTCACATAATACACTGCAAATGAGCAAGTTTCTTAAGCTCTGGACGTCAGGGATGTATAATGAGATGTGTACTCCTGTTACCGCGCTGAATTTTCTGTTTTCAAGCTAATATCACCCACTTTTTCTCCCTTGCGGTCTCATTTTCCTTCCATCCCTCCCTCCCTACTCTTTCTGTCTCATTGATTTGTACCGACCCAGCTATCATTATCCTTTCAGCAAACCACGTAGTGACAGACAGTAACACCGTGGTCAATTTGTCTCAGCTGTCCCTCAATTTACTATTCAGGCAGACAGAGGGAATCCAGGGGACAACAAAAGACCAGTCTACCAATCTGACCTCACTGTGACACCAGCTGTGATTCACAATAGAGGTCTGACATCTGGATATACGTTGGTAGCGCCACAGCATCTGTCAAAATCAGTCAATTGGCCTCTTCATGGGAGAGCTACAGTTTTTGTCTGCAAGGCTTTCAATAATATAGAAGCAGTGGAGCCTACAGCCTCTCAATGAGCTGTTTTCATCACAAGCACACACACGCTCGCGCATACACACACACACACACGCACACATACACACACCCTAACCCCAAACATAAAGTGTCCCTCTTTGATTGTTTACATTTAGAAAAAATATCAAATAGCCCCTGGTTTGTGTTATTTTGTATTTTTCTTGTTAGCAATAAACCACGAAAAAACAGAAGCAACATGTAAGTCCATCTCTCAGTGATTTCCAACTACCCTGCGGCACTCAGCCCCAAGCTCACTGGTTCCTGCTGAGGACATAAATCTTTAAAAATTCACAAATAAATAATAATAATAATTTCTCTTTTAGAAAAGGTTCAGAATTTTTTTCTCAAGCAGTTTGGCACCGTAGCTTTCAGCCATTATTATTTAACTGGGCTAAATAGTGCATTTTTGGGGGCCTATTGTCATATGTGGATTAGTACACTGACTTAGTGCATAATTGAGTAATTACTGCAGCAGGAGTATATGTGGGATTGACTTGAAAATGAATTATGGTATTTGTTGACTATAGTAAAACTATATAATATCACCAGCCTTGTCCTCTAAGGCCCTGGTCTCAACAATCAGTTTGCACTTAGCCTTATCATTCATGGGCCCGAGTTGGCTTTTTAATCATAAAGCTGTGTGCTTTTCTCAGTGGAGGCTGTTAGCAGAAAGCCACACATGAGGTTAGTTAAACCTTCCACTGCTCCTGGATAGGAAAAATGTCTCATCTGAAACCAATTTAACTCCTCCAATTACTCATGCTGAACTATGAATGGTCTGTGCTTTTCCATGATGACTTGCTTTTGTGGACTGACTGTCATCTGTCTTTCTCTGTGTAAGAAAGCAATATGTGATTAAAATTTGTGATGTAGCTGGAGGCTTAGAGATTGACTGACTACTTGCAACTGTAGTCAGGGAGCTACAGGCAAAGTTAAGTTTAAGGATCTAAAGTTTGTTAATGACACATTTATACCACTGAGCCCTGTCTCACAACTGTTTGCAAAGCCTGACTCTTTACTGAGGTAGTTTATACTCTAACAGAACTGGGTCATACGAAACTGGATGGTGTGACACAACTAATATGGTCAGCACTGTCAAGATGGTTTGCTACTGATAAATATCTCAAATTTCATGTCCACCAACACTGAACTCATGAAACATGATCCTAGCACTGCATCATAGACAGTATTATTCCTTTTACCATGATATGTTGATAGAAGTTACTAACTAAACACATTACGAATAACCTCCAGAATGTTGGTAGTACATGCTGCTAGATCACTGGTCTCCCTCTAAGGTTTCTGTCCACCACAGACCATTACACAAGGTCAGAGACAACCCACCCACATCTCTCTCAGGAGTTCAAGTGGTTGATGTCAGTGCTGCCTCACTACTCATGGTGATTATTATATATGTACTGCAATACAGTAGTGTGCAAAAGCTTTAGTGAGGTAAAGTAAAATGAGGATGCTTTCAGAAATAATGCCATTGATAGTTTTTATGTATGAGTATGTATAAGGAACTTCAATAGAACAGAAGAAAGCCTAATTAAATGAATATTTGGTGTGAATATGATTTGTCTTTAAAACAACAGCTATTTCTCACTTGCTTCTGTCTCTTCATGGAATCTCAGTCTGACTCCATGGTGTTGAGATCAAGGCTCTGTGGGGGCCAAACCATGTTTTGCAGGACTCCTTGTTCCTCTTGTCAGTGTAGATAATTCTTTATGAGTCTGCCTGTATAACTCCACCACAAATCATTCAGTTGGATAGTCTGATGTGTTACACAAGCAGTAGTTAATGTAGCCTTGAGTTGAGGCAGAAATAAGAAGCAGACTGCAGAGGTCTGATAAAAATCACTTATGTCAAACTCCATATCCCCAGATTTTCTACAGAGCTCCTCCTAGAGTCACAAAAGGCTTTATATAACCTTTTGCAGTCAAACTACATACGCAGTAGTACTCTACAAGACCTGAAACAGGCCGATCGCATAAAATCAGCACCCCTTCAAATAGTGGTGTGATGAGAACAGGAGTTCAGGACCATGGACAGCTCACAGTGAATTCAGTCCGTTTCAGCAGTCAAAAGAGGAAATCAGCACCATGGACAGAGGCACACTGCATACAGTTCTTACCAAAAACAATAAAGGTTTTTTTTGACATATAAAGACAGTTATATGGTTCAAGTTTAATTAACCAGCTAAACCACAGGAATACTGTCACATAAACAGTCACACGCTGAATGAAACTGACAGATACAGATTTTATCATTGTGGTGCTACTATAACATCAGCAATGCCATCCATGTTTCCTTAAGCAACATAAAACAAACAAACAAACAAACACAAGTTGATTGTTTTCCATTATTTTGATCTACAGGCATGAACATGTATGCAACATATTGTCAAAGTCAGGTCCTAATTTCCTCAGGATGGCGAAGGTTAAGTTGCTCTAATGACAAAGTAATTAGGAAACTACTCAGGTGTTAAATCCTCTAATGTTGTTGGCTTAGCTGCTTGACTGAGACTCTGCTCAGAGCGAGATTGTCACTTCTGCTTAATTATGCTGGCAGGCGGGTCTCACTGTCTAGGAACATAAACACACACGCACGCATATACGCTCACATGCACACACACACACACACACACAGGGTCAAAGCTACTTGCCTGAAGCGTGTGATGCCGGAGATCAATGAATGAATGCATCCACATTGTATTATTCATATTCCGTCTCTTGCTGCCTTTCTTTTTATGATTCTGCAGTCAGAGGCTCAGCTGGGTTTCACCACTCCACACATCCACACACACATACACACTGCCTCTCAATAATTTATCCTTCCTCCTTAATCTTCCTACTTTCTGCCCTTTTTCCTTCATCCAAAATAAAGCATTTATTTTTTAGCCCATCTTAATTTTCAATTATTAATTGTAATTAGAGGGCTAGTTTGCACTTGTGCAAGTCATGGTTTTTGATATGTTTATTTTTAAGAGTAAATTGTTTAGTTTGGTATCTGCAAATCCAGGGCAGGTCCTGTAGGAGCTGGTGACAACCTGCCTCAGACTTTAAGATGCCTGTTACTAAAAAAGTGGACAGTAAAGGACATATTCAGCTATGAATGGGCTTTGTGTGCAGAGGGAGATGATGCCGACTGAATACATCTATTTCATTAATGGGTAATGCTTTATGTCCCTCTATTTAGCATTTATAAGCATTAAATAGTTAATGACGGGTTTATAACACAATGCAATGTAGTTGTAAGCTGACATGTGCTTATTAATTTAGTCTGTATGGTTGGTGTATGAACAGATAATGAATGACAACATAGTAAAACACAGTTATAATAACATGAAATAGGTCTTTATAGGAGAAGTTATAATTGCTGACAAAAACTATACATTAATAAACTTAACACTTAAAATGTCCTTATTTCTGCTTATAACTACATTATAATGTTTTATAATCATTATGTTAAATAGGAGGACTTGAAGTAAAGTGTTATCTTCAATAATAAATACCTAAAATAACGCTGAATTTTTGTCTCTCTCTCTCTCTCTCTCTCTCTCTCAATCTCTCTCTCTCTCTCTCTCTCTCTCAATCTCTCTCTCTCTCCCTCTCTCTCTTCCCCTCCCTCTCTCTCTCTCTCAGGTTGGCTCTATGAGTTGGCCAAGCGCCTGGGTAACCCCTACTCCCTCTCCCCCTGGACGACACTGGTCCACACCACAGTCAGCAGCCTCCCAGCCAACAGCAGCCAGTGGAATGTGTCGGGGTCAGAGTTTGCGAGTCAGGGCTCCTGGAACTCCAGCCAGTATTACGGAAACGTGTCGGGAGGCGATGCTGTGTCAGGGACAGGCACCGGGAGTGCTGGTGGGGGTTTCAAGGTGCTTGGTGATGGCCCCTCAATGCGTAGCAGCTACGTGACATCACTCTACTTCGCTCTGAGCAGCCTGACTAGTGTGGGATTTGGAAATGTGTCTGCCAACACAGACTCAGAGAAGATCTTCTCCATCTGCACCATGCTCATAGGAGGTGAGAAAAGTGTGTGTGTGTGTGTGTGTGTGTGTGTGTGTGTGTGTGTGTGCTGCTCTTCCCTCTCTGTTCATGCACTCTGTATGCATGTTAGTGTTTCCTCTAAGGGTGTGAAGCACTCCTTCCACGCTCAGATTCAAGTACTCACTCGGCTCATTATCTGGTGCCAGTGAGATATAAACACGCAGCTGAGCACATTTTGTTCTGTCCCTCGCTCTTTTCTCATATTGTAATAAACAATAGACTCATACACACTTGGATACAAAAACATCCAATCAAAGTTTCATTTGTCTCAGTCTCTTAATTGAGGGTTTCATTGTGTATTGTTGTATTAGTTTATCAGTTTATCAGGAGATAATAAAAGTCACTCAACAGATTGTAATAAAAGTTGGAGTAAATTTAGATTATGTGACAAGTAATTAGTTTTTGATACATGCAGGGTTTAAAATGTTTCTTAGCTTTGCATCACAAAGTAACAGAGGCGTGGGATTGTTTGTCCTTGTTTTCTTATTTTATTTGGTACATCTTACAAACACAGATAACTACATTCTCCAACTTGTATTAGCAAAGATTGAGTCAGTAACTTCAATGTCATTCAATAATGGATGCTTCTAAAAACCTGAAGTAACACTTTTTAAATGGATTCTGATGCATTTACCCAAACACATTTGCCTGGTAAGAAAAAGGTTGTTTGGCTGAAGGACTTAGAGAACACTAAACATTAGCATTGATTGGAGCGAGTCAATAAAATGCAATGAATAGGTATTTCCCAGCACAGAATACATCATTTATTGTCAGATCTACACACTGATCATTATACACACACCACAAGGATGCAACATTTTAAAATGGAATTAAATATATGAAATTATTTTGCCATGAAAAAGAGAAAAAGATCTTCCACTCTGTCATGTAGACCTGACAGTCTACTATGGCAGCACATTACTGTAATCAACTGAAGTCCCAAAATGATATTGCTTTTCTTCAAAATATTGCTGATTGATTTGATAAGATAATTAAAATATAACTCTGCACAGATTTAGTTATAATCATTGAGGCTATAAACAAAATAAAGCCTAATAGCTTATTTCCAATATGGTCCTCAAACACAAACACACAACCGCAGATGTGATAAGCTTACATGTTCATAACTCCTCTCCTAATATGAAACACAGATTACAAATGACCGAATTTACTCCCTTGCCCTTATTAACCAGGCTTTTGGGGGAAATATTCCACAGTATGGCAGCAGACTGAAAAAATATGGTTTTGTTTTTTAATTAAACTGCTTTTTATTTAGTGACCTCTTGAGTAATAGCTGAGTGTTAAGTAATTACTCAGTAGTTTCCTAAATACATTAGCAGCGTCCTCTTAATTGTCCCAAAGTGCTCATATTATCTCCATGTGGATAGAAAAATCAACATATGTTACCCTTTGCCTTATTTTTAATGTGTTGAAGTAATATTTTGCCACTCTTGGGAAATAATCATTTGGATAAATATAGAGCATCTACTGCTGCTTTACACAAACATGGAAGATGTGTTGGTACATTACATACAAGCTTACTGATTGAGCTTTAGGTTCTGATGCAAAACAGTAGTGACATGCAAAAGATGGAGGACATCACTGAGTATCGATGACAGCTCAGCTAATGTATATAATCAAAGCAAAGATCATCTTTGACATCAGTCACATGTCATCCTCCTCCTTATTAAATGAGTGGATCAGGATGGGAGTTATTATTATACTTGTTATTATAACTTGAACCTTTGTTGGCATAGACGCCTTTATTTAACAGTAGGCCGACAGGAAACATGGGAGAGAGAGGGGTGTGACATGCAGCAAAGGACCTCTGATCGGGATTCGAACCGGGGTTGGCTAATATATAAGATAAATTAACTGCAGATCTTTAGACAGGTGAGCTGTGATGCCAGACATTGGCTATAAGTTCATTTCATCACTTAAAAAATAAATACAAATGAGTTTTTAGATGGCTTAAAGACAGATTGAAGCATAACGTTATTATCCCAAATCAACAGATTGAGAGATCAGACAGAGTGACACAATATCAGGTGAGGTATGAAAAAGGTTTCAAAAACTGCCATTTAAATTTTGAATATGAATATTGTTTAATTGTTTAATTAAATTAACAACAACCACAAAATAAATGTTTTTATGGGCAAGTTTTATAATAACATACTGTACACTGTACAATGAATAATGACTGCTTACTGTTTTTCAGAGTCAAGCTCTTTGTGTTTCTATGTGTTTACAAAAGAGAAGAAAAAATAGATAGAGAGCAAGTGTACACACACATCTGTGTAGGTTATATCGAAAAGAAACGTCTGTACCGAATATATCAAAAGAATATATAATGAAAAGAACTCAATGTTCAGGAGGTAGTGGGAGAAATGCAGATTCATGTTCAGACAATAAAAACAGTGTCTCAGGCCTCAGTGAACATCAAGTGAGCAGTAAGAGACCACACACACACACACACACACACACACACACACACACAGACACACACACACACACACATACACACTTTGAGGACATTGTATGGACATGCATCTTTTCCTTAGTGGCTAACTTTGACAGAACTCCCCACATGCAGTGACGTGGGCTCACATGTGATGATGTGAACAGACACGTAACATGCTGCAGACAATAAATACCATCTGTTGTCAACATTTCTGTTATGAAAGAATAACAGTGTGTTGTTTTCAAGTGAGAAATGCTAATGTCCTGAATGTGTGCTATGTTGCTTTAAATGTTAATGTTAATGCTCATGTTTTGTGTAAAAATGAATGGCTTCAGGGCTGAGTGCCAGAGACAGGGCAAGGAAACCAAAAAATATGTGTTGTTAGTTTTGGTCTCCTAATGGGATTTATTGACATTAAGAAACACACAGAATAACACCAGCCTCATTATTTCATACAATTTGGGTTTTAAAGTGAGTGTAGGTGTTTCTTTTGTGTTGAGTTTGAATAACTTTGCATTCACAGTGATGTGTGTATAACTATGGCCCTCTTAAGTTAAAAAGAGAGAGTATGAAACAAAAAGGAAGAGGTGACATGACTTAATTAATCCCTCTGATGTTTTTTTTCTCATACTGAGGTTAGTCATCTGCTCTAAAACAGTAAGAGAAAGATATTTATAGATTTTTACACTAGAGAGTTCCATAGCTGGGAGGTGGGACACTGTGCCGCCTGAGGGAGCAGTCATCCTAAAATAATGTCATTAGTCTAGGTTTCAGTGGACTGTGTAAGTGTTCTGTGGTCTAAACGCTGTTTCAGCGGCTTTTCTAGTCAGGCAGAAATTAAATTCAGAGAAAGAGAAACTCCTAAGCAGTACTCTCAGGAAAGTACTTTATAAAATAAACTGCCACAGTCATCATGTGATTGCTGGTTAGCAAATCCAACACAAACTGTGTGACTGTGAAAAACAAATGCCACAACCACACCAAGAAACATTGCTCGTGCTGGGATTAGAGTTCTTTTGGGTTTTAAGAATAATAACTGAGTTGTTCTCACTGACTGTTTTGTTCACTAGAAATAAAAGATTTATTCAACATTTGGATTACTTTTATTCCAGCAGTGTATTATTGCCATTTTGTGGAAGCAGTAATCCACTTGAGGCAGTGCTTTACAGTGGTTTTAGAGCAGCTAAGTCGTTTTAAGCCGTGTCCTTTTTAACTTCTTGGGGCTTATAAAGACTTTCAATAAAGCTTCCCGCTGTGTAGAAGCATTATTGGATTTAACTGTTGGCTATTCTTGACATTAAACCTTAAAACATAAAAACATTAAAGTAACACTAATTAAATCTGTGTCCTTCTAAAAACAGACAGCACCATAAAGAAACCTTTCCTCTGTCTTTCAGCACTGATGCATGCAGTGGTGTTTGGTAACGTGACAGCCATCATCCAGAGAATGTACTCACGTCGCTCGCTCTACCACACTCGCACCAAGGACCTCAAAGACTTCATCAGGGTTCATCGGCTGCCCAAGGCCTTGGAGCAGCGCATGCTGGAGTGTTTCCAGACTACGTGGTCGGTCAATAATGGAATAGATGTCAGTGAGGTGAGGAGAGAGCAGACTTACATTCATCTCAACACACGTGTAACACGAGAGCATTTCAGTGTGTCTATGATGCACTCTTTATACTGATGCTATAAATCCTTCTTAACCTTTTATAGGTCTGCTCAACCGTTCAGTAGAGGTAACTTTGTGTCATGATATCTGGTCAAAACCAAAATCTATTTAACCCAAGGTTGTGCTAGTGTATAAATGAAGAATAACACAAATCATTGCTGACATAAGAGACATTTTTGGAGTTGAGTTTTATTTTTTTTATCTTGTACAGGAACAGAATGAGTCTCTAACCTTGTTTTTTTTATAAGGTTTTAAACAAATGAGGGCTGAGAGGTTTGTAAAACATAAAATTTAGAGTCAATGAGAAAGAAAATCCATGTTCCTGCCTCACAGAGGCAGGAAAAGCAAAGAAATTGTTTTTTAAATAGCATTGTCTTGGTGTGACCTACAAAGGGTTCAAATTAAAAGCTTACCCCTGCATTAACATGAAGGTCATTTCACTTAAAATACCATTAAAAGAATACAATGATAGATGGATTGTGTATGCGTCTATGGATATGGATCAATCTATGGATTGTATATGCTTGTCATCGTCATCATATGCCTGATTGCAAGAAACAAGGCCCTGATAACTCAGTGGAAAACCAAGCTGTTCATAATTGTTCAGCTTTTTCTATGTTCTCTACCACGTCCCTCTTTGGAAGCTGACTGTATAATATTATTATAATCATAACCTCCCAAAAATGTTTATATTTACTTTCTTTTGTGCAAATGAATGCATGTTAAATTTAGTACAAACTCTCCTGATACCTACTACATGACCTGAGGGAGATACTGAAGGGGTTTTTCAGCTTTGTATGACTTGAAAAATGACTCAGATGGAAGTAATAACATTAATCATTGCTCCATTCAGCAATGAAAGCAATCAAAAGCAACGATGAGTAATGTTATCAATTCCACCTGTGTTTGACAGGTCAATATTTATGTAGTGAAAAAAAAGGTTTATTCACGTTCTATTCATTCTTCTTGGTCATGTGTGGCCCCGCAGTGACTCTGCTCCCCAGTCTGGGAATCACTGCTTTAAGGTGGCAGATTTTCAGTGAAAAGCTGTGTTAAGTGTTAAATGTGAATTCTCTCTGTCTTCACAGCTACTGAAGGACTTCCCAGATGAGCTGAGGGCAGACATCGCCATGCATCTGAACAAGGAGCTGCTTCAGCTACCCCTGTTTGAGTCAGCTAGCAGGGGCTGCCTGCGCTCCCTCTCCCTCATCATCAAGACCTCCTTCTGTGCCCCGGGGGAGTTCCTCATCCGGCAGGGTGACGCCCTGCAGGCCATCTACTTTGTCTGCTCGGGGTCCATGGAGGTCCTGAAAGACAACACTGTGCTGGCCATACTGGGTAAGTCAGTAAGAGCAGGAGTTACTTACAGACTTACAGATTTGATGTTTTATGGATATGATTACTTTTATTTTTTTTTAAATATTATACTGAATTAGGTCTACATTGTACCTGGAGGATAATAGGATAATTTTGAATTGTGTAAAAACTGCATCTGCTGAACATGTGTGTTTTTCTTTTCTTTTTCTTTTTTTGCCTCTGTCTATTTAATGCATCCTTGGAAATAACTCCAACAACACATTTGCTTCCATTTATTTTTATCCTTCAATATTCAAGCTATTTTTCTATTTGTTATCCAGATTTTCTCAGTCTGTTTTCAAGTTAATGGCGAGCCGGGAACAAAAACTGCTAATGAAATGGATTGTTTGAAAATCTGGCACTTTCAGAAAGTGTGAGATTGGATTTGTTTACTGTCAGATTGCAGGCTTACATGCTGGTTACCTAATTAGACTAAAATACAACAGAGGTGGCTTATTATTTGAAGGAAATAATGTGTAAATTTGTGCTACCTATTTGGATGAAAACCACACAACACTCCAGCTGTTTGATAGACAATTACCTGTCAAACTTGGACTTAATGAGATGATGAGGGGTGATCATTATCTGCAGGCATATTTAACAAAAATGAGAATTGTTCATTTGAAGAACACCAGGATAACAGCCAGGCAAATATGTGTCACTTCAATTGCTGTTAAGAGAGGTACAGGCTTGAGGTCTTTGGAGCGATCATCTCTCAGTTCAGTGATTACACTTAAAATAATTTCACAGTGCTGGGTTTGATTTCATCCAATCAGACCTACAGAGCAACTTGATCTGGATTTGAGTGAAAATTGAGGTTGATGAAGGAGACGAAGGAAAAGAAGGAGGAAGGTGGGATAGAAAGACAGATGTGATGGATGCTTGTGTGTGTGTATGTGTGTGTGTCTGTGTGTTGTGTGTGTGTGTGTGTGTGTGTGTGTGTGTGTATGAGTGTGTGTGTGTGTGTGTGTGTGTGTGTGTGTGTGTGTGTGTCACTGAAACAACAGGGAAGGAAGGGCTGAGAAAGAGCTGATAAAGAGCTGCTGTTTGTGCTCTGCTGCTTTAAAGAGTTATCATCATGTGTGGCACACACAAACACACACACACACACACACACACACACACACACACACACACACACACACACACACACACACACACACACACACACACACACACACACAACACACACACACAGTCACAGCTTCCCACAGTGTTAAGCCTGTGAGATATAACTCTTCTATGCATTGTGAATAGAGATGTAGTAAGTCTTATTATCAGACCTCACATATGTCAGGGTTGTATAGACACTGAGTACAGATGAATTAATTGGGCTGCTTGATCATTTCTGTTTCCTATTTCTCCTACAGATAGATAAAGTGGCATTCCAATTTTTATTCTAATGAACAGTTAATTGACTACTCAAAATCAGCTTCTAACCAGTTCATGAAACATTTACATCATGTGTTGTTGTGTGTGATGTACACATTTTTTTCACTTTAAGTTCCTGGCAGCAGCAAAAAAAAAAAAAAAAGAACAGAAAACAGACAGATGAGGGAAAGCTCAACAACCTCAGTAACAAACTTCATTAAAAGATCAAAGGGATCTCAGAGAAGAGTGTAGAATAAAACTTGTTACCAGATTTTTTTTTTTTTAAAAGGAGAAATGTCAGGATCACCACTTTGGCATTTAACAGTGTGCAAGCGTAGATAGTCTCACAATGAGTGTGAGGGATGATGCGTTGAGAATATTATCCAAGAACACTTCAAAGTTCAACAGTTCATGCAACTAGAGATCACACGTTTCATAGAAAACTCTGAAAGGCTTCCAGTCAAAGAAAAGTCTTCAAAAAACACTGAAACGACACACTCTGCAAAGGAATGAGCAGTTTAAAATGGTCTGAAGGTGTAATAAAATTGATCCGTGTTGTTATGTGAGCTGTCAGGTGTTTCAAGCTTTCAGAATATTCTTTTTTTTTTTCATCTGATGTCTTCACCCGGCACCTAGCAGCTGTAAATAGTTCTCTGTTCAGGGTGAAGTTTATGTTTTGTGGGCGGCTTGCAGTTATGTTTCATAACTAGGCACAAAATGAAATCTTAGTAGTATAGTAGTGCTTTATTGCCTCAATCATAACCAAAATAAGATCTCACAGGATTTAGAATAATTTAAAAGTCAAAAAACACTGCAAAATCATCACTTTCTAAAACTAATTTGGATGAAAAATGTACATTTCTTTCAGTAATTCTGCACTTTCTTTTGCTCTCTCTGTCAACAAAGATGTTTTTCTACCTTCTGCTGTGATAAACATGCATTCAGTTCTCATTGTGTTGTGTAATAAGCATTGATTTGTGCTCATCATAAGTTACAGCAATAATACATAAGTACGTCAAATAAAAACCACACTATCAAATAACCATTTATATTTTTATCAGGATATATAGCTGTCACATCTCTATACTGATTAAGCACAACTTTAACTCTAGAATTGGTTTCTACCGACTAACTCTAAAATTGGTCCATATTTCCACCATCATTTTGGATGATCAGTTGGATTTCTGACATGTCCGAGACTTTAGCCGACTACTTTGTTTGAGTAGTTTTACAATTCCCACACAGCTTCTCTCAAAAATATCCACAGTGAGCTTGTGTTAATATTATTGGAGTGGTTTTTCACGTTGTGGCTAAAAATGTGAAAAACGTTGCTACAAAACAGACCATATTGTCTTCATGGTCCAGTTGTCTGTAGGTCATTATTCCTCTTTAATTAACCCAAAGATTTTATTAGTACAAGAATAATCTAAGAATAGAAGCACAATGTCTGCCCAGTTTAAAGACTGTAACACATACATAGGCTATTTAGAAATATTCTATGTGTGTCCAACACCTGATATTTTACATTCTTCTGTGCCGTAGACCTCTGCTATTATCCAAAATCTATAAAAAAAAAAAAAACATGTCGATGAGTTACACCATTGCACTGGCATGGTCCTTATCCTGGAAGAGATTGTCAATGGTAAGTTGTTTAGAAATGGCTCCAAATATTAAAAACAGTGATCACATTTTTAGTCTCCAGAGAGTAGTTCTGTGTACGGCAAAACACAGGCTTCACTGGCTCATTGTATTACATATCACAACATCTTGACTTTGTACTCAAGTTATGTAAAATGTCATATCAATACAAAGTCATAAGGTTGTGATATTATAGTACAACACATTCAATTGAACTACTCTCCAAAGACTGAAAATGTGATCGTCTATGGAGTGGTTTCTAAACAAACTACCATGACTGTAAGTTTTGGAGACAAGCAACAGTGCAGTGGCTCATTTATATGTTTCAAATAGTTTTTTAATAGTTTGTGGACAACAACAGAGGTCTGCGACAGAAAGACATACAATATATCAGGTTATGGATACACATAATACTTAACAGGATGAGTACATTGTTGGTCTGGCTCTGCACATGAGATTTGTTGATAATAAGAAACATATTTTTAACCCTCCTGTTGTCCTCAGGTCAAGGAAGGACAGGAAGAAGGAAGGAAGGAAAGAAGGAAGGAAGGAATGAGGAAGGAAAGGAGTAAGGAGGGAGGGAGGAAAAGAGGAAGTAACTAAGGAGAGAAGGAAGGAAGGGAGGAAGGAAGGAAGGATGGAAGTGAGGAAAGAAGGAAGGGAGAAAGGAAAGGTGGACGGAAGGAAGGAAGAAAGGAAGGAAGGAAGGAAAGAAGGAAGTGAGGAAAGAAGGAAGGGAGGAAGGAAAGGTGGAAGGAAGGAAGGAAGGAAGGAAGGAAGGAAGGAAGGAGGGGAGGAAAGAAGGAAGGAAGGAAAGGAGGAAAGAAGGAAGGAAGGAAAGTAGTAAGGAGGGAGGGAAGAAAAGAGGAAAGAAGGAAGGAAGGAAGGAAGGAAGGAAGGAAGGAAAGGAGGAAAGAAGGAAGGAAGGAAAGGAGGAAAGAAGGAAGGAAGGAAAGGAGTAAGGAGGGAGGGAAGAAAAGAGGAAGGAAGGAAGGAAGGAAGGAACGAACGAAGGAAGGAACGGAGGAAATTAGGGAAGGAAGGGAACGAAGGGAGGAAGGAAGTGAGGAAAGAAGGAACAGTCAAAACAGACGGGGTCAATTTGACCTTATCCTTTAATGCTTTGAACACACTCAAATAGTAAAATCATTTGAATACCATTCAAACCCATAAAAGAAACATGTGTCTTGAGAATCTATGTACATAAAAGTATGAAAAGGTCAGCTTGGAATAGGGTGACACATGTGGAAAGTCAAGGTTTTCACACTCTGAGATTGAATTTTGATTATGCCATAAGTGTGTAACTGTGTGAAGAAAACATTAGTGCGATGTATGGAGCTAAACGGAGTGAGGGTGAGAGAGAGAATATAAGGGGTTTGTGTGTGTGTGTGCGTACGTGCGTGTGTATGAACATGGTGTGATCCCAAGTCCTCTCTCACATTTGTCTCTAGGGATGTGAAGGTGGACTTGTGTTCCAGCGAAGTCTAATATTAAACAGGACACTGATTTGCAGACAGCGTGTGGGTGGAAAAGCCGGCGAGTCACGCAGAGAGTCGGCTGCTTTTACCACAAATATCACAACCGCCAGTATTACAGTACACGTGTCATCTCTGTATCTTTAATAAAATTCACACTTCATTTACTCCATTCTGTCCATTTACCACAGAAGCACTGGAATGTTTTTTTTTTCTGTCCTTTCTTCTCCTTAGTATTTCCATCTTTTCTAGCCTGTTTGATGTGGACGCTGCACTTGTGGTTTCATTTCACTTTTGCAGGCTACCCATGTGCACCAAGAATGGATGGATGAGCAGGTAGATGGATAGATGAAGATCAAGAAGAATGATCTGAATGATTAATTGAACAGATAAGGGCCCTTTATAAGATGAGCCTCATTCACGATACGCACACTGTCCATTTATCTGCAATCGTGTCCTGCTGCCTCTGTGTGTATTGATAGATGCTTTTTATGCATGGATACTAAGTTTGGATTCCATTTGAGAATGATGGATGAGTTTTAATGGCTAATGCATGGAAATTTAGAATGAGAGCGGTGCGGTTTTGCCCTACCCTGCTCACCATTAGCCTGTGTTGATTTGATTGATGAGGGATGTCTCTCGTCACTGTCATGCTTATTTAGAAAGCAGCAGAGTTATAAACTACTAGGCCAAGCTATTCACAAGGCCACAAAACAACTATAAAATATTCACCATATAAGCAGCCATGTGTCCAATGATAGCCTACAAACTAGTGAAATACTTATTATGTATTATTCTATTATAGTATGTAAGTGTAGTGACCAATAGTACAAATAATGATCAAATCTACACCATCACCACCAACCTACACAAAGAACACACACTCCCACCAATCTGAGGCCTTATGCACAATGTATCATGAAGACAAACTGACAAAGTGAGATGGATAGACTTTATGAACAAATATTTTAAATGTTTTATACACATTTCATCTATGAAACAGTGAAGTACTGACTTGTCAAGTAGATCAAACACTATCTACATGATGATACTTAAGTATATTTTTCTGTTTGTCTACATTTAAAGAAGCCCATTTTATGGCAAAATCAGTTTTTATTTATTTATTTATTGTAGTTGATGATTATTTAATGCAGATGTAAGTTGTCGGAACAAAAGTCGGCCTGTTCATCAGTGCTCCAAACTGCATTTTTCCAGTATTGGAGTAGTGGAAAGTTGCATACACCATCATTTCTGGTGTTAATGTATTGTTGTAATATTTTGCTACCCTGACTGAGTCTTTATTAAAGGGAAACTTTGGTATTTTTCAACCTGGACCCTATTTTCCCATCTTTTTGTGTCTAACAGAGAAGACAAACATTTTTGAAATTTTGAGCGAAGGTGCTTTCAACTGGCAGCTGTGAAACAGGCTGCAATGTAATCTGTAATGTACATCCATTACAAGTGCTTGTTTTTGCCGCTGACTGCTTAGATTGTTTTTACAAGGGTCTGGAAACTTTATGGAAAGGTATAGTATACAGAGAAATACGAGATTTTTCTTCTAATCTCACTCAAGGAGAAGTCTCGTTCTGAAGTTCTTAGTTGAGTAGTTGTTGAAATCAGCTAAATAAGGACAACAAACCTCCCCTGGCACTCTTCTCTCCAACTCTGCCATGGCTGAATATTCAGTTCATTTTCACAACTCAACTCTTGCGAGATTTCAGCATGAGAAAACTGCAATCCAAGGACTACTCACACAGTTGCAGTTTCATTGATTTTTGTTGCCAGCACCTATCCCACTGAGGTTGTGTGGATGCGCACACAACTACTCCATTCCCAGTGAGGTCTGTAGCTTAAAGCAGAGAAACATGGACACTAACTTTTAAAAAGAAACAAACTTTCAGTGCTTTGAAGAACACATCAGAATTTCCATTCGCCTCTGTTGAATTGGGATGGAAGAAAACTCATGAATAACTTTAAACCCCAAAAGATAAGACCAAAATGATGTGCATGGCTGCATATGGCATGTGAGAAAATATATATGGAGCTATTAGGTGTCTCCGTGACCTGCCACTGCTGTATAAGAAGCAACAGAGTGAATAGTTTACTCAGCACTCTCTCTCTCCGGTAACATCAGTCCATCCCTGTGATGCTTCAGAGATTCACTTTTATTTGAGGTAATTATGTAGACAAGCAGAGCAATTTCTGAATGAAAAATGTGAATCAACAGACGTTTAGCGGTTATCACACCAACATTGAAAAGGAAAATTGTGCGGTCAGAAGCACACCTGTGACAAGAGTTTAAAATAATTTCTTTAGTTGGCTGTCGCGCAGGCTGAAATCTAATTTCCTCTAGATGTGCTTCAAAGCCTTTGCAACACTAATCCAGCAAACAGGGCAAGCTCCTCTGAGGTGTGCCTGTGTTAATACGTATGTGTGTGTGTGTGTGTGTGTGGTGGTGGGAGTGGGGGTAGTTATGCATTTACGTGTGCGCCAAGGACATATGTACATGTCTCCGAAGTCAATTTCTAAAAAGGTCAAGATGTATTGAATTAATGGTTTGTACCTGTGCGCATGAATTTCCATGTGTGTCAATCTGCGTGTGCGTGTGTGAGATGAAGTGGATTTATCTTCAAATGCCAAGCCCCTGGCCTATATTTGATCTTGATCATAGCACACACACACACACACACACATACACACATACACATACACACATACACACATACACACATACACATACACATACACACACACACACACACACACACACACACACACACACACACACACACACACACACACACACACACACACATCAATAGACAGAATGCAGTGCTATGCTGGTATTAATAATGAATAGATTTTACATTATTAAAGCACTTTGATTATTAATGCTGAAGTGTGGATCGAGCGGAGCCCTGCAGAGCACAGGGTGCTCTCCACATGTTACAGGCCATCTTGGCCTTTACCAAGAACCTGCGTCTACAGCATTACTCCAGGTATGTCCATGTTGGTAATTAAAAAGGTTAATCTCATACTGAGTCAGTCTGACCCAATCCTCAAACCTATGTCTGACTATTAGTGCACCCACACAAAAAATACACTTTTAATGCTCCATGTTATGTTTATGAAATTCTGAATTACAAAACACACACTCAATCAGCTATCCAAGCACACACATACACACACACACACACACACACACACACCAATTAGCAGCAAAATCATATAAACCCAGTGGAATCCATTTTACCAGGGCTGCAGTTCTCCTCCCCACATTGATAGTAACTAAGGAACAGCAATGGATCCATGACTAATGAAACCTGTTGGTCCCGCGGAGATGACGCAGACACCTGAGACTAATTTCCTACAAATTTCATTAAACCAGGACCAGGAATGTAATAGCTACATCAGCCTGTAAATTTCATCTTTAATTGACCTTTACTTTGACCATCCCACCAAATCAGTGTGCTGTATGGAGGGATGTATGACTTTAAAATTGAATTAATATTGGGTGAAAGACCCAGATTAGGTTTAAAAATACTGACCTTTCCTTTTATCACACCCCATGTGAGGCACAGCTGCCTGACTTGTAAGCTTGGCTGGATAAGAAAAGCGGGTTTGGTGACAGTGTGAGCAGTTAACTTTTGATGTTGAAGTGTTAGGGTGTCTTTAATTAGAGTGCCACCACCAGGCTTATCAGCATAATATAGCTGCCATACCACGGTTTGAAGATCATCCCGCTGTGTTAAAACTAGTGATGTGTGGAATTTAAACTGAAACTACACATTTAAAAAAGAAAAACTGGAGACAAATGGTTCTGTATATGAGAGGCTCCAAATCACTGGCATTGTTAAAATGAGCTTCTTTTATGAGCTCTGTCTTTTTCGCATTTACCCAGACGCGCAGATACAAACACACTCAAGACGAGACAGATACACACTCTTAAATGTCACTTTGAAGTGTTCATCTCCTGCTCAGTTTAACATTTCGCTATGATTATCAGCGAAAGCTCTCCCCGGCGCTGCTGTCGCTCTCGGCTCCGTTGCCACCCATCATCTCTGCGACAAAGACAATTCGAGTTGAATTGTGGAGGGGGATTGGGGTGGGGTGGGGGTTGGGGTGGGGGATTTAAGGGGGGGGAGAAGTGGAGGAGTGGAGATGTGAGTGATGTGAAAAAGATAGAGAGACAGACGGAGCATGTGAAGAGCCCATCATGCTAAATTAAGTAGAAGCACAGATGGGGGGGGGGGGGGGGGGGGGATTCGGTGGGTGGAGAGGAGGGTTGGATGCTGTTGAGTCAGACCTGCCAACACTTCCGTCTTTCCCAGGTTCCTCCCGCATTTCGAGGCCTTCTCCCAGCACCCTCCCATTCTCTTGTTTTTACCTTTCATTTTCCTATCCCTCAAACTGTATTATGAAATAATCGTCATAGGTGGATCCCTGAGTTTTGTATGTTTTTGTCTGATGTTACCCACGTTGTCAGATCATCTATGAAACACAATCTACACACACAATCCACACTCTACATATAATTTCAACCCATCTGTCATCCTGGCAACCCTCAACCCGATTGAAGGGGTGTGTGCACAGCTGCGCTCTGTGCAGGCGGGTGGGCAAGCTAACTTAGCTGTTGTCAAAATGTCTGAGCCGGGCAATGTTCCACCTAAAATACCCAAATACAGCCTACAAATTAAAGCAGAGTTGGAATGAATAGTGTATGTATTATTGCTTTAGGGTTAAGGTTAGGGCTAGGGTTAGGTGGGTTAGGGCTAGGGTTAGCCTAACCCTGTTTCAATGCCCCATGTGCATCACAGACCTCGGCTGAGTGTTAAATTAGAAAGATATTCCTGCATATTAAAAATCCTCCTTTATTTTGGAGATGGTTAGAGGTCTGTGTCCAATAGCTACTGTAGCTCACATGGCATTGCTCCAAGCTCATGCTCACACTACCTCTCCCTTTCTTTCTCTGTTTCTCACCCTCCCACCCCTCACCCCCTACCCTTCCCACCCATCCATTTTTCCTCAATCAACCCGTGCTAGTCTCCTACCACCCCCACTCCATGTCCCTCTCCAATTCCTCTCTCTCACCTTTCCTCTCCTCGTCTTCTCACCCTCCCTCTTTCCAGTCCCCCCCCCTCCCCACGCTCCATCACCCATTTTAGTTCCCTGCTCGCCTCTGCCCTACCTTGCCCTGCCTTCCTCCATCTTGCCTCTTTTCCCTCTCTGCTCATTTTCCTCCAGCCCCCACTTTCCACTCCCTGTCTTTTCCTTTCGTTTCCCTCTCTCAGTGGTGCAAGAAAGCATTCAGCAGGGCTTTATCTATCAAAAGCATAGACTGTATGTAAAGGACTTCATATACTGCCTCATAAATTAATGAATAATATATTTAGATTTTCTTTTTGACACATTATGTTCTCAGGCACTAGTTTATATGAAAACAGTGTATACAGTATGGTTATATAATTTGGAGGAATAAAGCAAATACTAGCCTGAGCAGCACTGTTGTGTATCTTCTTGTTACCTTGAACGACACTGTTTCTCCCACAGTGGTTTAGTTGTGCTGTGAAATGCCAACAGGCAGTTTATCTGCATTATATTTACAGAGCCCGTCAAGGTTTCCAAAAAATAATCCACTCCAACATGATTACCTCAAAAGAAACTGTGGATGGTGCCCAAAAATGTGTTCTGAAAAACAATCATTTTTCCAGATCCTGTAATTGTTTTGCATGAGAGTGGCTGAAGAGGAGCCAGAAGAAAAAACTGGATCTCATTGCAGTGCTGCTCAGAGAAAGAATTATACAACTAGACATTGTTGAGCTAGAAGTCATTTACAATCCAATGTATATTAAAGGGGTATTTCAGCTGTCTAGTGTTATCCAATGTATAAGGCTGGATGACTCATAAGAGACAAATAAAAAGAGAGAAAAAATCAAAGTATCATGATGAAAAAACAGACTGAAGCCTACACTTCTCATAATGTGACTCTTCCCGCCTAGTGAAAAAAAGTCAACCCTTGTGACATCATCAGGGTTATTTTCTCAGCTTCTCCAGAGTCACGACTGGTATGAACTATTTTGATTTTTTCTTTTTTTCATTATTCAATCTGCTATCATGTTTAAGTCAGCTGTTTTCTGTTTGGAACATCAGTAGTGCCTCTCAATGTCATGTTCATAATAATGCCAAAGCAGTGTTAGCATATGCTTGGAGCAGTTAGCATTCATTAGGGAAATATGCCACTTTTAATTGTTGCTATTTCTGCAATTCAACATCGAAAGTCTGTATAGATGTATCAATCTCATCCACACTTGATGCTGTTTTTTGTGCCAACTTTGACATTGGGGAAGATAGTACTAACTGCTTAATGCTACTTTGTGCAGGTGTCTTTTAGAAAGGACATTTTTAAGTGGAAAGTGGAAACAATGAATTTGCAACTACATTAAACAATCCAACACATCCTCCCACTCCCGCTGATGTTGACATGACTTTGCAGGTCCATTCCTTTCATCCTCTGACTTTGAGGATTTGCTACCTAGACAGCTAGCGTGTTTACTTTATTCAGTTAGACTCATTGATGCTGATCTGTTTCCCTCAGGAGGAGACAGCTAAGGAAAATAAACTCACTGCCAACTGCTTCAGTGACCTATACGAATCTATATGTCTCTGCATTTTTTGTCTGTGTGTCTGTGCCAGGTAAAGGAGATCTGATTGGCTCGGACTCCCTGACGAAGGAGCAGGTGATCAAGACCAACGCCAACGTCAAAGCCCTGACATACTGTGACCTGCAGTATATCAGCCTCAAGGGCCTCCGCGAGGTCCTGCGACTCTACCCAGAGTACGCCCAGAAGTTCATCAGTGAGATACAGCATGACCTCACGTACAACCTGCGAGAGGGCCACGGTGCCGATGTGAGTACACACAGTATACACACAGTAATGTAAAAAAACAGAGAGCAATACCATCCATTAAGAGTTGTGAATTAATTGTTTGTGGAAGTTTTTTTTGTGTAAGTTAGCAAACTGGCCTCTATCTACAGCCTGAATCAAATTAATTACTGGTTAGACTGCCCCCTAATGGCCATACTGAAAACACAATTAAAGGCCAAGTTATATACAGCAACTAAAATGGACTGAATAAAACAAAAAAGACAGAAAATGGTGGAAAAAAGAAAACAACTGAGAAAAGAGACTAAAAATAGGACTGTAACTATAAAAGAGTGTCTGTGGATGATGTATATTTATGTTGACATCGATCAGTCACACCACTCCATGTGATGTGCAGCCCTGAAAGTGTAAATATAAAATGAATTTTAAGGATCAAATGGAGACGCTCACCTCAAAAGGGGTCTCGTGATAAGATCTCACACATGATCTTACCACAGATAATTATAAAAAAGAAACAACACACACACACAGATGTGCACACGCTGCAATTTGACAAGCCTTGAGGGGTTTTTTTTTCTTTACTCCTGCCATCAAGCAAACAAACATGCAGCACGCGCCTTTGGCTGGTACAGCAGCAGCAGAGGAAGCAAAACATAGGGACAAGAATAGCATAGTGCTGCTGTTTGAAGTTGTCCTGTTGCTAAAAATAGAGCAGGGGGGAAGCACGGGCTCTCCCTGACTGGCTGTGTCCCCTGCAGCTGCTGCTAAGATTGGATCCTGCTCGATATAAATAGCCCAGCCAGTCGAAGAGGAGAGTAAGGGAGGAGGAGGAGGAGGAGGAGGAGGAGGAGGAGGGGGATCTCATTTTCTGTTCTACTCCTCCTCAATCCCTCCTTTTCCACTGCAGTGCTTTGTTTCTCCAGGGCACAGCACGCTTACCGCAGAGTGTGAGCGAAGAGCAAATGTGCAAATGTGTGCGCCCACAATGTGTGCAGGGGTATCTAGAGGATGCATGATTCCAGATGCACAAGCTGCTGTCCATATCTTAAGTCTGGGTTGCAGATGTCCATTTCGGTTATGTATGCAAATTCCTCCTGGTACCAGCAGCCCAGGAGAGTGCGCTTGCATATGTATGTAAGACAAAGCCTGCAGATATCGAACGCCTCTTTACTCATTAAGCAAATAGCTCTAGAGGCAGTCTCAGAGGATGAATGAAGAATATTAATCTTAAGAAGAAAAAAGAGTAGTAAATTGTAAGTAAATTGAAAACAAAAAAGATGATATAGTAGTAGAGGGAAAGTAGGAAAGTTTATACGAAGCAAGGACGAGGGCATAAGATCTGTCAGGAAAAAAGTGAGACAGCAAAAGATTCATCATCAGAATGATGGTTGTGTCCCTGCCTGCTGATTCACAGACTGACAGACTGTTATGACCCCGGCGCCGGTGGGCAAAATACTGTAACGTGCAAGAGTAACCGATTGTGCACTGAAAGAGAAGAATATTACAGTATGTTTTGTACCCTATGTGTTCTTGTTCTGTTCAATCTCTGCACCAGAAACACAGCAGTAAGAATATATTGCCTACACCTGCACATACAGTCAAACAAGCAAACAAACACACACACACACACACAGATACACACACACACACACACACAAGGTAAAGAGCACTTTGTTCATTCTTGTCACACACATGTTACTTTCATCCACTCACATGTCTGCACTCAGATTTATGTGTACAGCCTGACTCCATCACACAGACACGACACGAATGCAAACTTCAACACACACCCACTCTCTCTCTCTCACACACACACACACACACACACACACATACACAGACGAGCGCACGCCGACACGCGGCAAGGCACACTTTTATAACGCCCCCGCATCGCAGAAAAGCGCTCCTTGGTTTCTTCTGGAGCTGAGAGCTAAAATTAGAACAAGAGTGCTAAAAATATATCACGGTGGCACGGGAGAGAAGGAGGAGGAGGAGGAGGAGGAGGAGAAGGAGATGGAGGGGAAAGAGAGGGGGGTAGAGGAGGGCAGTGGGGGAAGAGGAGGAGGAGAATGCTGAGCAGGCAGAGATGGAGGGAGAAGAGAGACTTGATGAAAGGGACAGGAGAGGGTGCGTAGCTCAGAGGGGTAAAAGGAAAGTGGAGGGCGTTGGCTTGTCTGCATGATGAGATATGAAATACATTTATTACTCACTGCACCAGTCATTCTATGTTGGGGCATGAGAGATGTGATTATTTTGAAGCCAGTATAGCAGAATGGCAAAGCTGGTTATTTTAAAGTCAATGCAATGAATTTGTTTGATCAATCTTTCATTGTTCTCTTCTGTCTTCATCACCGCTACCAATGTGGATACCTCTGTCATGGGAATGTTTTACTAACCTGAGGAGTAATAAAATACATTAGACATTACCATTCTGTCAGTGTGAAAGTGTCCAATTTGATTATAACATTATTGAAAAGTATAGACTTGCTATGGCCCTGCTACGAACAGTAAAAAACATATAGTGTCAAGTCTGTGGCATTCTTATTAACCTTAAGTGACACGAACACACTTATACACACCAAACATCCAACTACATCTGTTTGGATAAACTATTTCTTTTCTTTTCTGCTCTTTTCTTTTTTTGTTTAGTAGGTTTCTGTTTTATGTAGAAAGTTGAACATATTCTATTTTAAAAGAGAAGGCAGAGTCCTGTTTTGTATAGCTACTTTTTTCTGGGAATTTCAGCAGCACAGTATTAACACTGAAAAAAGCCTGAATTATTCAATTTGTATGAAAGGACATTTCTGATGGCGAGTAGGGGACTGTGTGTCTGTACTAAATGTAGCATGACAGGCTTCTTTTTGCAGTCTGGCAAAGACAGAAGCAATTTTTTTTAAATAATATTGACTCAAAACAATATAAGAGATAGCTATTCAACCATTTAAAGTCGAGCCTCACTTGTTAACCTAAGCCCTCTTTCTGGTTTTGCTCCAACACCTACTCCGTCCCACGAGGGTAACAGGAAAAGCTTGGAACATGACTTGTCACGCCAGCTACCAAGGCATTAAACTGTCTCTTAGACTCACAACTGTGACATCTAAATATATTCAGTAAAAGCTGCTCCACTTTATATGCGCATCTTTGAGTTTGTTTACATAGTCTCCATAAGGATGTTGTCTCATTTATTTATAGATAAATCATATTTTATCCTCTGCATGTTGATTGACACAAAATCAAAGCAGAATGCAGCAGCAGGATAAAAACCATAGAGTGGGTTAGCCCCAAAGTTAAACCTACCTATCCTCTACAAATCAGTAAATCTACAAATATAAACCAAACTTGAATGAAAAGGAGGCAGGACATCTTACAGCGTATGCATGAGATTAATTCGGTGCCTTTAGGGTTAAAGTGTCTGTGAGAAATTGCTCTCACTTTTCTCACATTTGCAGAAGAGATGTGTGTTTGTGTGTCTCCTGAGATCACCTCTGTTTGCAGAAGGGAGTGCACTGAACTGAAGTGATCATGTGCTGTCATAAAGGTACAATTACAAACTGTTGTGTTTGTCTGCCACCCACTGGTACGATGAAGTAACTACACTGTATTTACCAACACACTGAGTCTGAGGCAACAGTGCTAAAAATATGTCAACCAATAGTTTCCAACCTCACTGTTGCTGCCAAGAACAACAGGTGTGATGTCTCACTCTGCTGGCACAATCAGGAACCAGTTTGCATCATTTCAGTTCAAACTCTCATCATCTTCTTCTTCCTTCAGGTGGACTGGGAAAGCAATGGTGGTCTGGTGAAGAAGCTGCCGTCCATCAAGGAGGATGAGGAGGGTGATGAAGAGCAGAACTCGGTGTCCCGTGCGCCCCGTTCCCCGTTGCGTCTCAGCAGGGGGCTCAACTCACCCTTGCGCTCCCCTCTTCTGCCACCCAGGCCGTTCCGCGCCCCCTCCGAGCACTCCCGTCCCACCACCCTGCAGATACCGGTGGTCAGCTTCAGCAGCGCACCACCTGAACTAAGCCCTAGGTAACACACACATACACACACATACGTTTGTCTTTATATCATTGTGAGGACACACATTCCCTCACCACTTACCATAAACTTAACCATCACAACTAAATGCCTAAATCTAAGTCTAACCTTGACCTTAAAACCAAGTCTTGACCCCCAAAGTGCCCCTTGAAGCTGTCCGCATAACACAGATATGTCCTCATAACACTGGTTTTAACTTAAGGTCCCCTCAAAGATAGAAAGACACACACACATGAACACACAAGCTGCAATAAAAGAAAGAGAAACTGTCTATGACCAATGATCAGAAAGATTCAGGAGATTAGTTCTCAGCATGCAGTTAGAGAAGCGACTGCGCACACTGCAGCAACACAGGTGTCTGGCTGCCATGGCAACCAGTTAGATGCTAGTGCTAGTGGCTGCTGTAGGAAGGTGTATAGGTTTTCACACTGACGATGTGTCCACATGTGCACAGAGATGAATAACACCCTGCTATGCAGTGGTGTGAGTGAACACTGCAGATTAGGGTATGTTTATGGTTGAATGAAAGATACTGCACAGCCAACACTGACACACACTGTAATCTGTGCTCTTTTTTTTTCTTCTTTTCCCCCTCCTCTTCTGATTTACATTCCTCTCTCATGTCCGCACAGATTTGTGGATGGCATCGAAACGGAGAGCAATTCCAACTCATCGCAGAAGTTTGAGTTCAGCCCCAGCCTGTCACCTGCGGCCCCGCCCTCACCATACCCAGGTAACACACACACACACACACACACACACACACACACACACACACACACACACACACACACACACACACACACACACACACACACACACACACACACACACACCTGCATATTTCTCTCTGTCTCTCACACACACAGAAGAAAGGATTTGTCTTGAGGATTAATTCATATATTTGTGTGTGTGTGTGTGTGTGTGTGTGTGTGTGTGTGTGTGTGTGTAGGGATCCGGGAGCAGTCTGAGATCAAGCAGAGTGTGTCTAAATTGACTGAGGAGGTGAGTTCTGACTTGATGTTGTTGATACATGATAATGATGCAAATTTTCACATATCTCAAAGGATTGTGATTACCATCCTCTTGTTGTTTTATAAACTAGGAAACTGATTTCATGGCAATTTGGCTGAAAATGAGACCCTAGGCTGGCCACCACTAGCCAATCAGCAGGACCGTCTATCACTTTACATGTTTTATTACTGATCCGATTCCAGATGCAAATAAAAAAGGTGTAAATATTATTAAAAGAACAGGTTTAGAGGGATTGGGTTGCCTTAGCAGTGCTATGCTGCAAACTCTGACTGTTATAGGTGTGCACAGCAGAGTGTGAATAAACAGTGTTGCTTTATAGGAACATAATGTATGCAGCGTGTGTATGCTGTACACAAGTAACGGATTAACTTTCTCATATTTTTGTAAACACCTTTGCCTTTCCTTTTGTTCTCTGGAAGAATGAGATACTTGATGTAGTGTGGAATTTTCATGGATTTAACCTCCATCTGGTTTCTGTGTGTGTGTGTGTGTGTGTGTGTGTGTGTGTGTGTGTGTGTGTGTGTGTTGTCTCCTCACCATACAGATGAACAGCCTCTCTAAACAAGTCTCCACGCTCAGTCAAGAGCTGCAGGAAATGACACGTCTGCTTAAGCCCCTCCTCCAAAGAACACCGCAGCCAATCCTGATGACCATGATGCCAAATTTAACCCCTCCTCCTAGCAGTGCCGGCCAGCTGCCAACGAGCACCGGTGTAGTGATCCCTCCGCCCGCCACACCTTGTTCCCTCCAGAGACCTGACACTCATTCCCTGTTGGACAGTGGAGACATAGAAGGTGTGGATTTGCCAGGATGCCTTCTCCCGACTCCTCATTCACCAAAAAGGCCTAATTCATCTCCCTCAGCATTGCCGCAGCCCCTGTCCAACCCTCCAGGGGGCAACATCAAGAGCCCTGCCCACTCCGACCTATCCTTGACCAAGGAAGGACTTCATGAGGGGTCCCCAGCCTTGCGAAGCCTCCATGCATCCTCCAGTAATGGCATATTTCTGTCCTCGCTGCAGGACCAGCCTCCCCTGGCCTCTCACACCCCTTCACCTTCTCTCTCCTTCTCCATGTCCCTCTCCTCCTCTCCATCTCTTTCCCCCTGCCAAGGGCCCCACCCGTCCCGACCTGTCAGCTGTGCCAGCCGAGGCCTGCTCCCTCCGCCTCCCTCCCAAGACACACCTCCTCCCCAGTCCTCTCACTGCTCAGCTCCCCCATCCCTCACATCCTCACCAGGCGACCATCGGCTGAGGCCTTCCCCATCGGTCCCTCTCGTATCCCCCGCCTTCTCTCTCCGTCCCTCCAGCTTCTCCCTGCCCTTGTCTCTGGACAGTGCGATGAGAAGGCAGGGAGACACCCAGACTCTCACTAGGTGCAACTCACAACCGCGCTGCAGGCAGGCCAGACCTGTCGCTCATCCCCAGGAGCTGGAGATGCAGGAGTGGAGAGGCGAGGCAGAGGAGGGGAGGTACTCCGCCGAGCACATCAGCTTCATTGATGAAGATGAGCCGGCGGTATGAGCGGAATACAAACAAGCAAAAGTCAGCGATGACAAAAAAAGGTAGCAGAGACTGACAGAGATAGAAAAAGGGGATACAAAGGAGATCAGATCAGGGGAAGCGACGGCTGGATAATGGAATGAAAAGCAATGGCAGAGGGACAGCTGGTCTATTTTGCGCAGGAAGCAATTTGTTTGGCAGGAAACTTTAAAAATGATTGACAGGGAAACAATTAAACACCTGGAAAGGCCGAGACACAATGCCAGCTGTCTGTGAGAATCAGTGTGGACGACTGCTTTGTCCTTTTCAGCACTGATCAATCACAGAACTACAACAGCACAAATTGTCTTACAGTATCAACAATCTAGTAGCACCAGTCAATCTCTGCAGCTACTGGAAAACACAGGACCATAGCACATCTTTCTAATAGTCTCCATTGTTTCTCTGGAGCTTCATTTAGCTCTTTCCTGCTAACTGAATATACAATATTGCTCTTAAAAAACCCAGTATCCTCCTCTTCAAAGGGCAGGTAATAACACATATCTCACGCTGGGGAACACATTTTTTTTTTACCCCAGTGTAATAGTCCGAGCTGCTGCACCGGGACTGGGAATGTAAACTCTTCATCAGGTCACCTCCGTTTGCTTCATCTGTGGGATTATCTTTTTAAAAAGGTAGAAAGCTAATATGAGAACATCTCTTCAAAGTCATGCACATCTGCTATAGCCATACAATCTACAAACATATGAGGATATTTAAATTGGGGTTTTAACTTTTGACAGAATAATCCACGTTTTGAAGTACACATTGTAGTCAGTAGGTGAGCATGTGAAGAAACAGAGATAGCTACTGAGTGTGGACCTAAACCTCTAAGTGGGTCAGGTAGTGTGCCAAAGACAAAAAGAAAGATTTACAGAAAAAAAAAAGCGAGGAAGAAACATTAATATCATAAACAGCAGCCATATATATATATATATAATCACAGTTTATCACCACCATGACTGTTTATAACCAGCCTACCGGATTGTAAAAGCAAACTCCCACATCACTCCTGAGCTTTAGCCATCCAGCCATTCGTGCCTTCTCCATATAAAGACATAGACTTCCCTAAAAGTTAATTACAGGCAAGCATTTGGATCAAAATTTTACAGAAAGCCATGAAATTCGCCCACGGAGAACATTTGCACCTTTTGTCGAAAATGTCAACTGTTGAATATGTTTATTTATTCAGGCTGTGTATTTATTTATTTTTATTATTGAGAGCGATGAGGAAGTAGTATGTTGTGCGTGTGGGAGATCAGAACGGAGATTTATAAGTCTTACTTCACAACTGGATACCCTCCAGACTGAGTGGACCCATCCCAATTCTTATGTAGCACTCACACATTATAAGTATATATATTGAACTCGCACACAATCATCATCATCATCGCCATCTTCTTCTTCTTCGACCCCTTTGCCAACCACTGAGCTTAATGCTGGCATGAAACAGCCTAAAAAAAAAAAAAAAAAAAAAAAAAACTACAACACCCAGGCTGCATCATCACTATAGAGGTCTCAGGACTTCTGTACAGACTTTTTTTCTTCTCACTTTGGTGAGGTGCTGCTTTGTGCAGCACAGGTTCACCACATGTTACCTGTAATATAGATGGTCAGATTTCTGGTTTCTATTTTCTTTAATGGGAGGGGAGGGGTGCGTGTGGGCAGGGGGGACTACCTGGACTCTTCACACACTGAAACACAAAGACTGAGCAGAACTCCTCATCCATATCTGTGTGGTGTTTCTGATCATGCCGGTTGCTCTGGGTGTGTGGTGGGATAGGATGACAGGGGTGGAGGGTGGGAGGGTGGGAGGTCTTGGGTACACAAAGGGGTTTTAAATCAAATGCATGTCACAGGTTTTTTTGGGGTTATTTTTTTTTTCTTGCATGAGGAATGTGCCTGCTTTTGAGCTGTCGAGGGCGGAGGATGGCTAACGGGAGTAGACAAACAGCCTGCCCTGTTGGAGGTTGTTGGGTTTCAGATGTATTTTATTAAAGACTGCTGTTACATAAAATAATAATAAAAAAAAACTTTACCAGGATTACATACTGTACAACAATAAAGAAGTGTTGTTTTGTAAGATATCAGACTCCTGTGCTACTCTTGGGAAAACCATCACATTTGGCAAACATTAGCCCCAGTTTTGCACCTCTCACGCATTACATTCGAGTCACAGACAGGGAAGCACATGTTTCTCTGAAGAATAAATAAAGTTTGAGATTTTGAATCTGTTTTTTCAAGTTGCAGCTGTGTTCTCCTATCCAGGTAGCCGGCACATACACAAACACATTATTTTGAATGAAAATCTAAAATAATAGCAATGAATGCCAAATCATCAAATAAAGAATAAGCTAAATTTCTAGCTGTCATCTGTTTGGATTGGGAAACTTTGGGAGCGTGTTCATATTTTTTTTTTTTTATCATGTGGCAAACATCATTTTTTCATTCAGATTGTTATAAATCTCACCCCAAAACACCAGCAGCACTCAGCCCCTTCCTCATCAACCACCACTGAGGTGCCTGTGAGTGAGGCCCAACTGCTCCAATGATGCAGATCACACTGAAGTTTTGGGGTGTGAATGTGTGTAGCAGTGTGAACATGGTCAGGGGGGCGTTCCTGAAAAAGAGAGGCTGCCTGTCACTGAAACTTCCCAAAATAAATACAAAGAAAAAAGGTGTTCATATTTTTTTTTTTTTTTTGAGAAACAGATACTTACCTGAGACTCAAATGTAAGGGGTGTACATGAGAGGCACAACCTGAGGATAGGCAACTATGAACTGCAGTACAAACTTAATGCTAAGTCCACTGTTCTTGCATATATTTGTGCTTTCTTTAGACATTGTGGATTAGAGATGGGGAGGCAACAGTAGGAGCAACAGAAAAAAAAAAAAAAGTTAGCACTGTGTTTGCTCCTTGCTACATGTGACTGCAGAGGCTTTCATACACACACACAACTCGACACCTGAAGCGAACCTACGCTCCTTTGTCATTTTTACCTAAAAGTACCTTAACCTCCAACGAGAAAAAAGACGCAACACAAAGGAAGTCCTTCTTCAGGTCTGCATATATTTTTCAGTGTAACATTCATTCTATCAGAGGTTCAGTAAGGTTTGAAATGTCAGGGAACACTCTAGAAATATCCTGATGGGAGACAAACTCATATGATAGAGGGATGAAACACAGTGGTACACTTTATTCTGCTGCTGTGGATGCGCTTAGTGCCTCATCCTTACGAGGCCAGTTTCCGAATTGTTCTTCCTTCATTCCTCACATCTACTCCTTCCTCGCTTGTTTCTCAAAACACATTAGAGGGAATAAACCCCTGGAGCACGGGAATTTCATTTTTATCCCTTTTGATAAACACAGAAAGATGGGAGGGGAGGAGGGGGGGACTGCGGAAAATGCAGAAAAAAGCAACTGTCATTTTAAGTCTTACTGATTAGAGGTGTGAGGATAGACGTATCCTCTTCCTGTATGTCTGGTGTTCTGTGTACTCATGCCTGTTAATTAGCGTCCGGGCAGGTCAGAGTCAGCGCTATCGACTCTGAGACTACACTTCCCATTGGGATTATAAGAATACTGGACATAAGTGACAGGCTCCAGTGCACACAGAACCACAAGAGTGGAGGGAAAAAAAAGGGATCATGAGGGAAGTTTCTTTCTTTTCTTAATTCGCCTCTGTAGACCATGTTCATACCCAATACCTGCTTGCATCACCCTGCAGTGGATTCACCCTACTGTGCTGAGAATCATGGTTCAGAGAGAATGAACGAAAACAAACAAGAGAGGTCGGGGGAAAATAAAAATCCAAAAATATATATTTATATGTTTTATATTTATATATATTTATATATTTACGAGGTATGTATCCACAAAAAAAAAAAGAAAACACCCAAATTTCAAAATAGGCAGTCTGTGTTTTTTTCTCCAAATGTGTCCTTGCTTGTGATGCCTTAAGAAAACATTAATTAATATTAATAGTAATATCATTAATTAAAAATAAAAAAAATAAAACAGGGAACCTTTGCTGTCCAACAGCCCTGCTCTTGTGTCAAACCTCCAAGTCCTTTTCTCTGAGACCAAAATCTCCTCTACTGGGAGTCCAAAAGCACCAAGGCCTCCTGACAAACAGGGTGGCACTGGTGTCAGGCTGCTGCACTCAAAAAACAAAAAAAACCAAAGATCACAAATCTCAAATTACAAAGTCCAGAAAGGAAAAAAAATTCACTTCATTGTTGGGAAAAAAAAAAGAAGAAAAACGTTGAAAAGTGAAACCCTCCTAACCGTTGATTTCCCAACAACCACGGTCTCAGAGTCTCCAAGATGAGGTTTCGAGTGAGCAAAACTGTTGAGGCTGAGTTGAGGTGGTGGTATTAAGTGGTGGGTGGGAGGTGAAGGGAGTCCAGCCACAGTTCCAAAAAAAACAAAAATGTGTCTTTGTGCAACAAAACAAGCCTCCAGATTAAACAAAACAAAAAAAAACCAAAAGAACCGATGGCAGGTGTCCTCCCGATGATTGTTAGTTAGGCTGGCAGTGGGGGATCGCTCCCCTCTGTGGTCATGCCAGGTACTGCTGCATCGCCGTCTTCGCCCTGAGGGGACACAGACACAGCATTAGTGCACCCTGATCAGCAATCTAATAAATATATGATGAGAATATTGTGTGTTTTAACATTTTGCTGACCTACCTGTCACTGAGGTTGGGGTCAGAGGCCTGCGTGAGTTTGTGCAAGATGTCCACAAAGCCCATCTCCCGCAGCTTGTCCTGACGCTCCTGAGAACCTGATGAAGCATCACAAAGCAGTAAGGAAAATGAATCAACTCTAACATGGACCAGTATCTGCCAACATCTAATATTAACCTCATGTTCACGCCAGAATTCTGAAATTATATATTTGCCAGTAACACGATGACATTTAGCCTGCAGCTCCACTTCAGCTTTGCACTAAGTGGGTTTTTACAGTTCAACAAGACAAGGTCAAAATCTGGTTTATTGCTGGACCGTGTATGAAACGCTGGAGAGCTTTTAAAGTCCCAGTAAAATGAAAAATACATTTTCCCACTTCTAATGCCCCTGTGTTAAGTTATCTCTGGTTATAGGCCAATTATGTAAAAAAAAAAAAATCTAAATCCTTGTCTTTCCCTTTCCTGTAAAATGGTTTCAAATGTTTGAGGATTTATCTTGAACTTGATGGTGTTTACAAAATGTTTTCGTATCAAATGAGGACAGTTTGTGGGTCGTAGTCGCTAACAGAACAATATGGAGAGAGAGAGAGATTTCAAAATTTATCCAATCAAATCTGACTTCGGGTGCCTAGCTGACAAAACCACACTTGGGTCGTAGTAGCTAATCTAATGAATTCATCTCTTCCTCGTTCTCCTGATCTAACAACAGGTTTAGGTGTGTGTGTGTGTGTGTGTGTGTGTGTGTGTGTGTGGAGCCAACAGTCCTGTGTAGCTCTGTTTCTCTCACTGGCTGCTTATCAAACTAAACTTGCTGAGCCCTACACGCTTTTAATTGGTCCAATCAAATACAAAGGATGTGATTTAAAGCTCTCTTGTAACTGCACACTGCTTATGTATTCTGTACAGAAGGTAAACACACTCTAACTTCTGTTTCACTGGCTGGGCATATGATTCACAGTATGTGTACTTTCTTTAAACACACTTTTGTATGAATAAACAGTACTATGAATATGTTCTGACACACTGAGCTGTCACTCCTCCTTACAAGCTGGAGACGTGTAACCATGGTAACCTGTGCCAACCGTAAAGTCTGAACTAATATACACCTAGCAAAGTAGAACCTTACACTTAGACAAATTGAAGTGTTATTGACATTTCACCAGAGCGGCTTTGGTTGCCATCCACCACTGTATGTTATGTTGGCTATTGCATTGCACTGTGGGATATTTTTGCTGGCACAGTGTCCAGTGCTTGCATAATGTAATACTTCCCTGTAACTTTACTCAGCAACTCAGTCAGTCAGTCAAAGACATTCAAAGTTATAGGTCTGGCCCCTCTGTTGTATTCCAGCCAAACAGGGCATGAATGGCATTGCAACTTCTTAAAGCATTCAGTGCACCATAATATCAAGTGTTAAATAACAAAGTTCACTTTGGGTCTTACAGACTAGGATGTATTGCATTAAAATCCAAATGATGTTCTTCTTGTATATCATGGAAGCAAGAACAAGGATGGATCTATTAACAACTGAGCAGCAGGTGGTTTGGTTGGGAGAAGGTTTATGTCAACCATTCTCACACCTACAACATTTCAGTAGATATGCTTTTTTTAAAATTTCCTCAGTTTCCATCCTCATTCTTTATTCTTGCCTGTACTCCTGTGATGTGTCACTTACCGTCCTCCTCATTCCAGATAAGGTTTGAGATACAGAAGGTGGCAGCGAGCTGCAGTTTCACATTCGAATGCCCCTGTGGGAACAGCGAAAGTCAGAGACTTTACAAGTGAGAAGAACAGAACAAAAACACAGGATGCATTGCCTGAACTACTAAAAAAAGACAACAAGACAACTCAATTATTATGATATTTTTAAGGCCAATATTTATTTTAGTACATTTAGGGCCTGATTTACTAATAAGATCCTAAATAGTGGGTACTAAATTGCATGCACAGTGCAATAGATTTCACCTTTCATTTGCATGTGTTTTGCGTGTGATCTACTGAGAATAACTGCATATATGAAAACAGGTGCAACAGGGTGGAGACATCAGTATTTAAATGAGGCTCTGTGTCTTTATGGAGAGTTTGGACAAGCAGAAAGCTGCATGACAAAGTCAATGCTGTTAGTAAAACCAAAAATATTCCACTCCAAAATATTAACACAGGTGGAAAAAATCCGTTCTGTTATTGTGACTCCGTCTCCTCCTCTCCACAGTGAGCAGCCGGTTAATACCTGCCCTTCAAAAAGATATTATTTATAGACGCCGTTTCGGTCAGAAATATTACCTTCAGGCTTGGTAAATGCTAAATAACATATTTGCATTTTCTCCTCCCTGTATTTTGCACACTGGGGTTAAAAAGCCCCACATTGAATATTCATTATGGCAAATATATTAAATGAACAGCGTGTATTGTCTTGCACAGTTTAAAGTAGTTGTGTTAGTAGCAACTTGCACATTTTTTGCGGGTAATGTCAAGTTTGCACACGTTATCAGGCTCTTAGTGATTTCAATTTTTGCTGCTATTTTTGGAAAGCTGCTGAACTAAGTTTCATTGTATTGTTTTATCAGTGCAATGACAATAATCATCTATCTAATTAGGACAACATACTGCTGTATACAGCTGCTACAGTACATAGGAGAAGCTACTGTACCATGTAGTATTTGATTTTCTGGAGCATGTCGTCATTGGTCATGATGAGTTCCTTGGCTGTGTTGCCGTCGGCGATGTTAGCTAGGATGCACAGCGTCTGACAAGGTAAGAAAAAAACTGAAATTGTCAACTGATGCTCTCTGATGTGCTTACATCTCTATAAATACCACTACACCACTGAACTTGAATCCAGACCGGCCCAGGCGGATAACCTATAATCATACCTGCAGAGCCTTTACTCTGCAATGCGGGTTTTTCAAGCAGCTGTAGAATGAATTCTGTATAGAGAAGCATTCGTAAGCATGATGCAGAGGGAGCACTCACCTGTTCTTTGACCTCTATACTGTGCTCTGCTTCTAGGATGAGGGTCACCGCCTGCATGATCTGCTTCCCATGAGAACTCATGATCTGGTCAATGTGCTGACAACAAGAGATGAAGCCGGAGAGAATTAGTATTCCTGCTGTGTTTTACATTTTTGAGACTTTATGCTAGTAAGGCACACAGAGGCCCATGTGTATTTTTATCTACAGAGAATGTGAGTAAGTATGGCACTTTCAAGGCTGGCACTCAGGTGGAACACTACATCTGCTCTGTGTCACACTTAGATAAAAATGAATCCAAATATCCCAGAATGACCAGTAAACCCTCTAATCAAGGCTGTTGTTTTCAAGTATTGTATAATTAACTGTACATTACTAATGCTTTGGGGTGTCATTTATGTGTGTGGGAGTGTGTGTGTGTGTGTCTCTCTCACTGGGCGTGTTGACAGCAGATTACGCAGCAAACCAAGAGTCTTCATCAGCACATTGGTGTCAGGGTCTGACAGCAGGCGGAACAACTGTTCTGTCCCCAGACATCGAACAATCTCCACTTTCACCTTCTGATCTGCCTGAAATGCCATGTTCTTAACAAACAAACAAACACACACACACACACACACACACACACAGAAATGGACAATTCACACTTAGTCATCCGGCAGCAACACATGTCACAAATTCAATAGTCCTCGAGACAAGCTTAGTATTCTATTCTTACCATCAAGGCCCAAATCCCATTGACCCTAAGTGCAGGACTCTCACTCTGGGTCAGACTGCATAGTAGTTCAATCACCCCTGACTCCAGTATGGGCTGCACATACATACACACAAAAGTAGGTGGTCAATAATTAACTGCTATAATCTATTGTCTTTGTTACATAAAGGTGTGTGAGTGTGAGTGTACCTCTTTGCTGGGTGAGAACTCCAGCAGTAGGTTGCATAGTGTTGAGGAGGCCATGACCAGGACTTCATCTGGGGCGTTCTGCAACAGCTACAAACAACAGTAACACACTATGTTAATCTGCATTCTATTTGTTTTACTAGGTAGAGCGTGCACGAGGCATGACATGATGCAAAAAGTACACTAGGCTTGTAATTCAGGGTTTTTAAGCTTTTCACCAGAAATAAATTGACTTTTATTTGACAAGAAATCACAGTAGGTTCTCTTTCTCATTAGCGCAAGTTTCACAGCACAGCATTCAGGCCCAGTCAGAACAAGGCAGCTTAGCTGGACTGCTGCGTTTATCCAGCACCACATCAATACGCCCACTCACTCACTCACTGTGAATTCTCCAGAAAATGACCTGCTGTATTCTCACATGAGCTCAATCAGACTTTACACTGACTTTGTACTAGGGAGCTGGCAGTGGAAAGTCTGTTTATTGTCCACATTTGCATTTGCACATGCAGCTCTGAATAATGTCCGGAATATTTCATGGTTGCAATGTGTGTGTGAAAGCAGCTCAGAGAGGTATAGAGAGATTTTGTCTTTGCATTCAGTAAAACTTTACTGGATTTGTTTTTTTTCTAACTGCACTGACCTTCATGAGGGGTTTCCACACCGCATGGTCGTGGAAACTGGTCCTCAGCTGCTGCACTGATCGTGAAAGACTATGTAGACACCTGTAAAAGAAAACATATAGAGAGGATCAGTCATGGCATTGGAGTTTGTGACCATCTAAAAGTTTAATACAGGATCCAGATTTGATATCATTGTAAAATTTGCAACAAAATCTAAATTAAAACTTTTTTATAGCCCTTGAAATAAAATTGTCAATCCATTTTGTCCTCATAATAACTCACTGCGTAGACAAACTAGTATTCAGACACGACTAAACACAGACACCGTACCTGACAGCCGCCAGGCGGACTTTAATGCTAGATTCAGACAAGCCACTGACTATCCTGTCCATCATGTTATCTGTCTCTGTGATCTGAAAAAGACGACAGTAGAGGTGCATTAGAATATAAACACACACATATGTGCATATTAACATATATAAACACAGATACACCTGAGGAGAAGTCACCTTCTTGCGGATGTCCTCGTCATTGGAGCCTAGCGAGGCGTAAAGTTTGAAAGCAGCTTGTCTCAGCTCGTGTGCATGCTTCAGGTCATGGTCCAGCTGGATAAGACAGAGTGGACAGAAAATTAACTGTTGCACAGTGTCCACAAGTGACAGAACTTTTACATTAAAATAAAGTAATATAAAAAGGGGCCCTCTCAGACCCACTGACCCACCCTCTTGATGTCAGTGATTGCAGACACAGAGCTGGGGTACTTAAAGTAGTCTGCCAGCATGGCCACTAGATGGTCAGTAGTGCTTGCGATCCTCTGTAGCTCCACATCAGGCTCCATCAGGTAGGCCAGCGTCTCTGCACCCTCCACCCTCTCCTCCAGAAGATGCTCTTTACTGCACATTCGTACGAGGCAGGGTAGGGTCTGAATGAAAAACAGGAAGTCATATGGATGTTACATAAAGAACTGATATAATATGGTAATAATAGTGGTGAATACAGGTGCGGTTGCACCTGCCTTACCTTCAGGACTATGCAGCTGTCGTCTGTCCTGATGGCACCCGCTCGACACATGTACGTTAAACTGGGACAGAAGGAGAAGACGTCTCGTAAAAAAAAAAAAAAAAAAAAAGTATACAGAGAATACAAATATTAATAACGATGGTTGTATATCACTTACCATTTGGCTGCTGTTAACTGCATTTCAATGGGTTGATCCCTTTGCATCATTCTGACAAATACCTGAGAGAGCAGCTCACCATCCACCAGCACTGGAAACACAAAGGTTCGGGAACCATTAATGATTGTGAACTGAAAGGTGAAGCTCGAACCAAAGAGAGGGGACTCACCAGTCACCAGTGTCAGGGAGACCGGAGTGTTCTCATAGGCCAGGACCGAGAAACACTTTAACGCCTGCATCCGAACCTGAAGAGCCAATGAGGACATGAGAGAGAGCTATATATGGAGGTGAGCATCGTGTGTGAAAGCCTGTACTATCTGATTCAGTAGCTACAGTATATATACTAACAGACAGACAGACAAACAGACAGTCATTTACCTTATAAGAGGATGAGATAAGTAGAGGGGCAATGTTCTGGATGGCGCCGTGGTTGAAAAGGACCGTCTGATGTTCTGGGGTCTGGAGACAATTTGCATTCCATTAACAATGAATTTCGCTCCAGCTACAAAAGTGATTAACTCCAGTGTTTTTGTGTCGCCAAATACCAACAAATACCTTACAACAGTGGGAGAAGATCTGTGTGATGTACTCCTGGGTCCTGTGTGAGCGGCTCAGTAGCGACATTAGATGGGGAATCACAGTGGGATCCTGAAAGTCACATAATGTAGTTGTAAAATGGGTATTGTTAGGTCTTGACCTCTGCATAATGTGCAATTAAAAAGGTACTTGTTATTCCGTGTTTGCTAGTCTAAGAGGTTATATCTTAAGCAGAATCTGTAAAAGGCGACCTACAGTATAGAGCAGCTGCACAGGGGTGACTGGACTGATGAAGACAGTTCTGAGACATCGAAGACAAGCTTCAATGAAGATCAGGTCCGGACACAAGAGACCTGCAAGCACAAAACACAGATGCTGCTTAGATCTAGGTTTCTACCAGTCACAAAGATGTTATCCTCTGCAGTAAGGCTTTGCATGCGTGAGTATGCGTTTGTGCCCCAACCTTGAAGAAGGGCAGGGATGATGTGACAGTCCACCAGGGACTTGATGTTGTTCTCTGTACCCATGGCGAGGCTGCCCAGCACCACAGCGCACTCTGTCCGTAGCTCTAGACTGGAAGAGCTCTGCTGGAGCAGATACAGTAACCTGGACCCAAGGAACACACACACACACACACACACACACACACACACACACATACACACACACACACACACACACACACACACACACACACACACACACAGAGAGAGAGAGAGAGTACATTCACTGCAAAGGTGCTGAGTGACCTGTAGAGTGCATTGCAGATGATGCTAATTAGTTAAACTCTTCAGCCTTGACGTTTCTGCTGTCACATTGGCATATTGTTATTTTTTATTAGCAATTCTTGTTCATCTTGTGTACAGCTACTGGTATCTCTTGAATGTCCTTGAATAAAATATTTACAAGTCAGAAAGTGGAAAGAGAGACGTGGTGTGCAGACATACCTCGGAACAGCTCCGAGGACTATCAGATTGGCCTTCTGCTTATTGTTTCCAATGACGGCATTCTTCATGTCACTGTGAAGACAGACAGACAGACACACATACAGATGAGAGGAACCCTCTTGGCTTCTATTTGATGCAACTGTGCCAAAAGTTCAAGAGTTGATACAATTTTGCAACCAATAAAAATGAGCTTGTATTTATAAAGTAACGAACATGCAAAAATGCTTAAATAACACCAGGATTTGTCTCATTTATGATGCATTTCATACAAGGTTGATTATGTAATAAATCATAAAGACACAGACACTGCAAGGGCGATATATCCAGACATACGACAAGAAGGTTTGCATGGATGCACAGATGTTTCACATATTCTTGTAGGACACAGTTGAGCATGATCATTTGTCTTCTAGGTTTTTTTTCTTTTCCCTGCAGTATTTTACTCTACTCTGCAAGCGCCCCAGATGATATCAAATAGCAGGTGAGTGAGCCTGGTGGAAAAGTACAGCTGTAGCAGGCAGTCAAGTCAGGCAGGTGCTGGGTTAGTGGAGCGGTACAAGCCGTAACCAGAGCTAGTCTCTCCAGAGGTTAAAAATAAAAGGTGAAACAGTCAGAGTCCAAGTCACTGCAGTACAAGCAGAGAGTGAGAGTTGGTTGGAATGAGAGAGAGAGAAATATGAAGTCACACTGGGCAGTGAAATGCATTTTGAAATGGACTGTCACATGAAAGCTTGTGCATGTAAACACTGAGGTCATGCAACCATAGAAACGCTGCAGTGTCAGTCAGTTTTCTAAAGAATCATTCCTGTGCATAACATTCAAAAGAAATGTAATTTTTTTAAACAAATTTAGTCAACTGCCTGTGAAAAGATAAGCTGGTAGCTGGTGGTAAAGCTGGCAGCTCCGAGTTGAGCTGAAACATGCTGGCTGAATAGAGTCCACGCTTTAATAGTGGCAATATGCTATCTATAAAATTTTAGCAGCCAGCAAGGGCCGTGATGCACAAGAATTCATCCCAGCTCTGCGTATCCCTTCTGTACCTGCACTAGGGATGACAAAATACACATCAAGAGCTACTTACATGACTCCCTGCAGCACTTTCTGTGGGTCGGGGTCGAACAGGCGGTCCACATAATGGCGACTTGTGGCAGTGACTTCCTGTATGGGCACAAGTAATGACAGCAGAAGTGTGAGCAGCAAAATTTACAGACACTTTAAATTCATGCTTGGGCGACCTGGCTGCAAAGTAAATGAGATTGTATCTTGCTCAGTTTCACTAAAGACATTACAGATATGATGTACTAATATGAGCATACTTTGACATTTTTTGACAACAAACTAGAGATTGTCCAGCTATGTGTCAGCATGATCAGGTTTATTTCCTGGTGGGAAAAACAGCATTAAAAGAAATTTGAAAAGCAGATTTGATTTAGTTTTCCTGTATTTAAACTAAAATAAAGATTTTAATGACTTAAAGACACTGATCTACCCCATTCTGGTAGACTCACACACATGACCACTATCACATGCAGCAGCATCCATGGCTAGCCTGATCCCTTTAGCCGTTTTATGACACCAAGTGGCATGGTGACAACAGAAAATTTGTTTATATCATTGACAGCTTTAACCAGAACTTTCCACATGACCCCAGAGGAGCAACACAACACGCTGCTACTATTCGGCTTCAGGTGCCAACACACTATTTAGCACATGCTGTACTGCACCCACCTGCCTTTAGAAAACAACTTTTACGTGCATCAATGATGTAATGGCTGAAATCAGACAAATACAATAACATAGAGCAACTTAAAAAAAATAAGTGTTCTTTAAGTGTTTCATGAAGTCTTCTGTGTGCATGTACCAGGGCTCAGGGCGTTTCACTCCTGCAGTTCAGACACGCGTGTTTTCGCTTTCCATTTAACTTTAAGTTTAGCTGAGCGAGTTCCAACTAGCAGCCTGTTACCTAACGTTACTTGAATACATTGCACCATACCATTCATTAGACTTTCGGCTACTAAGAGAAATAATAGGAAACCATAAAAGTAATAATAATTACTATTACTATTATTAGTAGTATTAATATTAATAATACATTTAATTTGAACCGCTGTTTTCATTCTTAATGTAAGTAAAGTACTACAGTATTCTTAAAAGAGAACACCTAATATAAAGAAAATAATGATAATAGTAATGAGATAATGATAATATAGATAATAATATAGATGGAAGAATTAAACCAGAGAGTTGTGATAGCTCTGAATATGCTAGTAGTTAGCTATGTCAACTAATACGTCAAGTTCGTTATTGTAATTATGAAGCTGCGGAGGTTAGACACAGATAATAGCGGAGGGTCGGAATAAAAAGCTCAGTCCTGCAACTTATTTTCCATTGCGCATTTCTTTTTAAAGTGTTTGAGTATTTCAAACACGAACAGTGGTGACAGCACTCTCACTCGTAGCGGTTAGCTGCTAACTCATTCCCAGTGACACTGACAGCTACGTCGATCGTTTGGTTTGTGGTCTCCTATCACGCCGACGGGCTGAGCGGACACATGCCTTTCACATGTTCTCTATGTTACCGCCTGTCCGGGCGAGCTCTGACCATAAAACTGTTCTCTCTACACTTACGTAGGCGGAGTGCTACATGTTGCAAAGCCCTTAACTTAGCTTTCAGGCTAACAGAAGACATGAACCCTTCACGGTTTTCACAGCTTCAAGCATAATTTGACTGATACAATCATATTACCCGCCCACTGCTTGAGAGAGCACACTGTAAAATAGACAATGCAACTTGAAACTATGAGAGAGACACTCACAGACAGCACACTGATGCGGAGAGGGGCCTCCAACAAGCACGCCATCTCTCTTCCCCCGATCGAGCGCCCCAATCGGCGCAGCACTTTGCAGACACTCCGCCCCCCAACCCCAGAGTAGCTTTTTTTAAAGTAACTGCGGTTAAATCGAGCAACTGCTCGGTAGCATTATGATTAAAATAATGGCACCTATATTCCCCTCTGTAATTATTAGCTATATATATTTTATACACAACAACAACAACAACAGGCAGCGGTGCTAACTTAGCGAGCCTGCTGACAGCGGATTTGTCATTGAAGTAAATTTTGTTTATAAATGTGACGTAGATGATGTCTCTCTCAGTTAGATTCGACATAATAAATCGACCCGTTCAAACCGCGTGATTAATTTTGCAAACAAAATACGTGTTATATTATAGATATATATTTCAATATTTTTATATCAAACAATGCATAAAAAGACAAAAATATGCGGTCCACAAATGTCATGGAATCTGCTGCCAATGTTCACAAACAGGTTTACGCGTGCGCAGTGTGGCTATACCAAGAAGGAAAGGCATTGTGGGTCTTGACTAGACGCGGGGTGATAAAATGCATTCAATCGTGGCTCTGTTACCTTTTTACAGAACCATGCGTCCTCTGTAACTTTACGTTGTATGCGCCTGGACAAACACACTCTACTGTTATTATCTCACCTCTGTAAGTGCTCAGTTTGTCTCTATTTTGTTGTGACATGCTTGTGAGAGAGCATTATCGTCCCACTTGTTTGCTGTTGGCTCGTTTCAGCAACATGAAGGGACGTTATTGTACATTTAATTACCTACTAAGTTACCTCTGCATGTTCTGTCTTGTAATGTAATCGTAGCAGCTATTGTGCTACTATAGCATTGTAACTGCACCATTGTAACTACACAGAGAATGGTGTAAAGGCCCTCCTATTACGTTGAATGTGAAGTAGCAGCAGTCCATATATGTTAGATAAGAAATAGGACTGGCGCTACTTTAATGTGCACGTTTTTAGATAACCTAGAGGCGGCCAGTGTCTGGTGCATCTCTGAGTATTTAATGAAAAGTGGTGTCCAGGTTTCGGTTTCCCTGACTTTCGTTTCTCAATGCAAGTCAGTCTTTCTTAACAGATGAAACATGACACTGGGGTGTATGTCCATGTGATGGTTTAAAGCTGCACTGCTCTGCTCTGGACAGTACAATTTGAGTCCCTGAATATTTACAGTAACTGATTAAAACAATTACTATGTTAACTATGTTTAAACAAATACTATTAATAGCAGTGAATAACAGAGGAAACGTCAGACTAAACAGAAAGATACCTGCTTGGCTTGACTAATGTAGACTTCTGATGCCTCATATTAACATTGGCTGAACTTTGGAAATGTTTTTGCAGCTGGTATAAACAGCAACCATCAGTACTTTCATTGTACATATGGCATTGTGAGGATTGTTGTAAGACCACTCACTGAGTTCCTTTTTCATTGCCTGCTGTTGTCTGTTTATACTTCACAAGTTATTGCTCTCCTGTCATAACTGATACTTTTTATTGACGTAAATGCCATCACCAATGCTTTAATTAATTAGTTTTGTTTGTGTCCCTGCAGATCACCAAAAGGTTATTTCCAAAGGAGCAGGCTTCAGCATCTCTCTGCGTGAAGGCTGACAGCCACTAAGTGAGCACAGAGCACAGAGCACAAACCAACCCTCGCTGTGAATGTGAATTTCTCTGGGAGTCTGCATCTTACCTGTTAGTGCAGCATGAAGATTGCAGTTGAAGGCTGTTGCCATGGTGAGCTTGACAAGATTTATGAGACCATTGGCTATCTGGAGAAGAAGGAAGGGGTGAAAGTGGACCTGCTGCTTTGCTGCGGGGACTTCCAGGCAGTGCGAAATGAAGGAGATATGAAGTGCATGGCAGTGCCAGCCAAGTACAGAACGATGCAGACATTTTACAAGTCAGTAGGTCTTTGAATTTTCACTTTTAAAAAGTGCAATGTTAGGGTGAGACTTACAAAAACTTTGATACTTCTGTCTTTGTTGCAGGTACTATTCTGGAGAAAAGAAGGCTCCAGTTCTGACTATCTTCATCGGAGGGAACCATGAGGCTTCCAACCACCTACAGGAGCTGCCTTATGGAGGCTGGGTGGCACCCAACATTTATTACCTGGGTAAAGACAAACATAACATAGATATTGATATTCTGTCTACCTGCCTGTTCTATTAATTCCAATGCTTAACCTGACCATATGTCTATAGGTTATGCTGGTGTTGTTCGCTACAAAGGTATAAGAATTGGTGGTTTATCTGGAATCTTCAAATCACATGACTACAGAAAAGGTGAGAGGTTTTTTTACCGCCTGACTGGACAAAGTTGTACACACTATGCAGTGTATTTACAATGAATGTGTGCTCTTTCAGGTCACCATGAAGTACCTCCATACAACCCTGATACTCTACGAAGCGTATACCACATCCGAAATATCGAGGTGTTCAAACTAAAACAGGTAACTATTATAGATTCAACATGTTCTCTTGCACAGTACTCAAAAAGATGTTCACTTATTTATATAAACTATGTGTAAATGGTTTTTTACCACTTAGATGCGTATGCCTATGGACATTTTCATGAGCCACGACTGGCCACGTGGAATATACAACTATGGAAGCACATGGGAATTGTTGAGAAAGAAGAAGTTTCTGCGTCATGAAGTGGAAACGAACACACTGGGGAGTCCTGCTGCTGCAGAGCTTCTGGCCCACCTCCAGCCCACCTACTGGTTCTCTGCACATCTTCACGTGAAATTTGCAGCCCTTATGCAGCATCCGGTAACTAACTAGCTGTATTGCTGCTAATGTCAGTGTTAAGCGCTGATACATTTTTACACAAATATACCAATATATTATGCCAACTAAGTCAATTCTTTTATCCTTAGCCTAAAGGTAATGCTGCCCCACGTGTAACCAAATTCCTGTCTCTGGATAAATGTCTGCCTCATAGGGAGTTCTTACAGGTGAGAGAACGTCCTGTCTGTTGTTGGATACACAAAGACTTCAGTGTAATTTAAGGCGTAGAGATCAGAGTTCAAAGTAATGAGATATACATTTGTGTTGCAGGTTGTGGATGTTCCAGAGAGACCAGGCTCCTCTGAGGGTCTGGAGTATGATCCAGAATGGCTCGCGATTCTGAAGTCCACCAACAGTCTACAGAGGACCACGCCTCACCCCTGGAACCCTCCAGAGAATAATGGCCTGCACCAACGGTACACAGATATTTACATGTGAAATTAACAGTGGAGCAAATGTAAGCAAGGTGATCAGTGAGGGGAAAAATATGTAAGAATGACACTTTGGCATTTTGAGTTAGAGCTTTACCAATTCAGATAAATGTCATTGCTGAAACCAACACAATCAGCTACAAGCAGTAAAATCTTTGTGACTAAATTCCTGTTGATGTAGTCATCATCACAACACTTATTTTTTATAAATCTGGCCTTACAAGTATAACAAGGCAAAAAATTGGCAGCATGCAACAGTTGTACTTCATGCACCAAGTGAATTATTACCCTCTGGGAGGGAATCTTACTCACATTAAACTGTTGCCAGTCCCTTGTGCTGTCATGTAGAAATTGTATATTTATATATTTTAGGGCGGTCACTCAGGATTATTTTCATTATCAATTTATCTGCATCACTTCAAATGATTTTATGTAAAACATTTTAGAAAATTACACTCATCACAATTTCCAAAAGCCATATGTGACACCAAAAAGTAGTGTGCTTTGTACAACTCATCAGTTTATCATAAAAGAGAAGACAAACTTGAAACAGTTAATTCTCAGCACTGACTTTTCTTTTTAGTTAAGTCATCAATTGAGAGTAATCAGAGTAATATTCTTTATTTGAACAAATCAACTGGTTGCCGTCAGTTCCCTCTCATACTCCTGCAGCTGTTGGGTTTGAGTTCATACTGTCTTGTGTGATGTGGATTGTCTATAACCATCAGGTGGGACTTCACACCTTCAGAAGAAGATATGATGCAGGTGGTAGAGGAGCTCAGCGGTGAACTTGCCATTCCAGACAACTTTACCCGGACTGTACCAGCCTATGACCCCAATAAACCCCAACCCCACGCCCCCCCGAGCTATAACACAAACCCCCAGACAACCGAGCTCTGCGCCACTTTTAGCCTCACAGACCTCTATGCCCAGGGTGTGCACGGAGGCGCTGATGTTCAGGGTAGGAGCGTACGAGAGGAGGAAGATGACGATGATGCAAATAGCGTAGGAAGCGTGGAAGAGCCCAGCGAGTACCCGACAGACACTTCGGGATTATCAAATTCATTTAATCCAGATGAGATCACAATAGAGGATGAGTGGGAGGAAGAGGAAGAGACTGGGGCTCAGAGCAGGCCTGATTCGAAGGGAGATAAGGTATCCGCTTTACCCGTCGGTGAAATCCACACCCCGAGCCGTATGGTCCTGCCCAAGCCTAAATCTGACACCTCACCCACTCACCTGCCCTACCTAATGAACCTGCCTCCTCCCTCCCACTCTACCCCCGACGTCACCCGCACTCACCCCGAAGCAGAGCGGGAAGGACTCTGCGAGGGCAGCGACGAAGACGCCACAGCCGCACGCATCCTCAAGCGCACCAGCGACGAGGCCGGGGACGCGGGCAGCAGGGGCACGACCCCCAGGATCAAACGCAGGAACCAGGTCATCTACACGACAGTAGATGACGAGGAATGTGAGGATTAGAGATCAGGGTGAGAAGAGACAAAAAGTCTCTCCAAGTCGTTTGTCACAGAGTGTACAGTTCTCCATTAGTTTAAAATCGATATGTGAAACTTAGTATGGACTTCTGTATTTACTGCCTGCCTTTTTATACAACCGCTGACATAAGCTGTTCAAAACACAGGTTTGGCTTTAATAAAAAAGTCAGACTATACATGGCAGAGAAAAACAAAAAGTAGTTCCTGCATTCAGTTTCAACAGAAAAGCAGTTCTAGCCCCAAAAATAGTGTTCTTTGTTAATGCTAATGGAAATGATCGCATTTTTTAATATATTTTTGTCCACCAAGGAAAGTTTTAGAAAATTGACATTTCTGAGTTTTTTTTATTTTTATTTTATTTTTTTGTAAATGTAATTTCAAGACAAAAGCAATGATTAGAGGCTGTCAAATAAAAAAAACAAATCATTTTAAAATGTGTTGATGACATCATACTCTATTGTACAGCCATTTGGCACAAGTGTTTCTCTTATGAGGCAAGTGTGGGGTGGGGTGGGGTGGGGTGGGGGGGCAGGCAGCAGTCAGTATTCTACACTCAAAGTGTCATTCACAGCTTTATTCAACACTATACACAATCTGGTTGCTGTTGTAAAATCAAGTCTTTTGTTTTAATGACCTTTTTTCATCTTAAATTGCACAGACCACTGAACGTTTTTGTGATCACAGAAGAATGAACGAGTGAATCTATTTTTACGATGAAAAGCGAGCCGACGAGCTGTCCATGTCCCTGTAGGAGAAGAATACATCATTTAAGCTTTGAAATGAATAGTGATTGAAATTAGACCCTTAATTAGCTCAGCACATATTTATCAGAATGACTAATAGCTAAAATAAGGCTTCCCTGGACACAAATAATTGTTCAAATCAAACAGATTTATAACATTGATTAGAGAGTCCTTTTTAAACAATCCATTCCCGGTTCACAAGTGTGCTCTGATAAAATTAACATACACTTTCATTAAAATTAAGACAATACCATCATATATATAACATACAGTGTGTTCGACAAGATCTCTTTACATCCAAACAAAGAGCCAATACAGTATAGCCTAATGACATGGTGCTGAGTTACTAGTTTATAGTACAAGCCAATGTCAGGGAAAAATGAGTTTTCCTGCACTTTGACTACAACGCACACACTTGATTCACAGAAGAAAAAAAGAAAAGAAAACTGGGAATAGGCACTTCTGTTTTTTTTGTTGTTTTTTTTCATCAATTCTTTCCTCATTTTCATCAAGCAACCAAGCACACAATTGTTTTTAAGAGCATCATATCAAGTCTAATGAATCAGTTAAAGTATTTCAGATCACTATGAGTTCATTTTCACCAACAGCTTAGCCTTGGGACAAAGAACAAGGATGAAGTGTGGACATTAAAACACAAGATGGGCAGGTGCTCTTCTACACGGCATGAAAAGTCTTTTTTTTTTTACTATTTTCCCACCTTTCAGTCTGTCCTCTTTCACCTATTAAACTGAATAGGGAGCAGTGCTTCTACAAGGACATTGGCCACCGATATATGATTTATCTTGAGCCAATTTTTCCTCCTGTGTGCAGAGTCATAAATTCAATCCAGTGCTACCTTTTTGTTGGGTTTGAGAAATGTGTTTTCTTAGTTACAGCTAACAGATTCCTGCAAACACATATAGCAATATATTTAAGTCATCTGACTGCATAGCATTCCATATCAAATCTGTATTGTTGCTTTTAAAGAGCTACAGCCTGTGGTGCTGACAATCACTACAAGCACTCAGCTAAGGCGTTGCAAACCGCAAAATGCTTAAAAAGACACACACAGCAATCTTTCTAATAACACAAGTGTTTAAATCTAAGAGAAACACAATGCAAAAAAAATGGTCAATCTTATACAAACAAAAATGAAATCAGAATTTGAAGGAGTTTAATTAAAATGCCTCACATGTTTGAGTTTGTGTTTCTGACTGGACAAGTAGAGAAGAGAAATGTGAGTGCAAGGCAATTAAAAAAAAACAAAAACAACAGGCAATAAATACGCACAGTCTGACGTGCCGTGTGTCTTATCTGATGTGGGCATCGGCACAGAGGGAGATCAGGCAAGGACAGACGGGGATGAGGAACTACGGGATCATTCCGGGGCTGCAACATGTGTCAAATATTCACAGCGGGATTTGATTGGTTGAGGAGCAGGAAGAGGCAAAGCTCTTAACGAAGGAGATGAAGGAAGCAGGCGCAAACCTAAACATTTGGCTTCTTTATTTTTTGCGTATTGGCCCTTTTTTTTTTTCCCCCCTCCCTTCCTTCCTTTCTTGGCCACTCACCAACATGTGCTGCTCATTATTGTACAAGGTTACGCAATCAAATGACTGTGACTAAAATGATGCAAGGCAGAACTGACAAAAAGAAAATTCACAATTAGTGCTAAATACTAGAAAAAAAAAAGACTTGCCACTGTCCTCCACATTCTTTATTTGCCTTCTCCCACTGACTCAGTCTTCTTCACTATACCTCTCCTTGTGATTTCCAAATGCAGAATCTCAGTTCGTGGTCACAAGACGTAGATGTGAAACATCACATCGCTCTCTCGCTCTCTCCTCCATCTCTGTCTGCTCTTTCCTTCCTCTTATTCTTTCCTTTGGGTTCCCGTCGCCAGGTTCCCGTCACCGGGTTCCCGTCGCCGTATTTCCGTCTGCTCAAACAGGAGGCTGAATGGAGGGTGAGGTGGAGAGTGGATACTGGGTTTCCCCACATCAAGCCCACCCACTGTAAGTTGGTTGAAGGAGACAGGATGGTTGAAGGGCTGTGGTGGTGTTGATGGTGGAATACTGGTGATCGTGGTGGTGGTGGTCTTGGTGGTGGGAGGAGGCGGGGGGGGGGGTTGTCCAGGTCTAGTTCCCACCACAGCAGGCTCGGTTTGAGTGGGCATCTGGGTCCTGGAGGTTAACTCCCCGGTGTCGTGCTGCATGTGTAGGGTTTTGGGTGTCTGTTTTTGGCATCTTTTTTGCTGTATTGAGAAGACAAAATAAAAAATGGTGACATATTTATCTCAGTTTATATCAAGGAGGAATTATTGAAAATTGATATCTGGCAATGTCTGGTAATCCCTTCAAGAATTCACACCAAATTTCATAACCTTACATAACCTTAGTCAGCAGAGAAAATTATTCCTATAGCCTAAATCTCATTTTTGGAACATTAACATAAGGGAATCTCACCAATAGCCAGGAAGAGCTCATTGACGTTCATGGCTGTCTTTGCAGAGGTCTCCATAAACAGCAAACCGGTGTCTTCAGCATACGTCTGGGCTTCCTTTACCACACATCACAAACAAATGCAAATGTAACATCAGCAGCTATTTAAGCACCAAGAAAAAAGCCTGAAATATATCTATAAATAGCACTTTGACAACTATAAACACATATGAGCTGTGAAGTGCCTTCTCTAACAAATAAGGCTTTCTAACAGAATTGCAGATAAAGGTGCATTCAAGTGCTTTTCCGCCAGTATTTGTATGTAAATGTGCGTTAAGCCCAAGATACAAAAACATCACCGCAGCTTGATTTTAACAGATCCTTGAGAGGCATTTTGTAAGCTTTTTGAAAAATTGTAATCACAAGCACGCACCTAATTTCCACTCCTACATTTACCCACAGATGGACATACAATAAAAATGCTAATTCAGCTGTTTACATTTGAATATCTCCCCCCGATCCAGCAGTTTGTCAATTACAATAACTGCAAAGAAATAACTGAATTTCATCAAATTGTATTGCTAAGGTCCTCCAACATGCTCTTACAGCATCCATTGTGCCAATAATTATTACTCCAGCAGTGTTTGCCATTCAGCTTTGGAAAGGCAATCAGTTATGGGATGTTGCCCACAAACAGGAGTTGGACAGGAGTGTGTTACCTCATACTCCACTAGTCTCTTCTCTGCCAGGTCAGCCTTATTCCCAGCCAGAGCTATAACAATGTTAGGACTGGCCTGCCTCTGCAGCTCCTTCACCCAGGCCTTGGCTCTCTCAAAAGTCTCCTGCACAAACACAGCACCAAGGTCACACGTATCACCAACAAATGTAAACACTGAGCGAAAAATGAAGAGATGAATAATACATCGATATTAGCCCAGCGGACAAACTGCTCACCTCCTCAGCACAGTAACAATGTCAGATAATGTTGATGTAAGCATAGAGCTGGGCAGTATATAGCTGTGATATTAATATAGTAATATCAGATTGTCTGTGATATAGGTGATGTAGTTAAATGGCTTTACAGGCTGTGTTATAGAGCAATTAATGCACTTATTTGACTGTTTTAGTGGAGTGAATTAAACCCTGAATAGCTGACAAATTTCCCAGAATAATCTGTTCATAGCATACCGGTTTAGTGATGTCAAAGACCACGATAGCAGCCTGAGCCCCACGGTAGTACATGGGAGCCAGACTATGATATCGCTCTTGTCCTGCAGTGTCCCAGATCTCAAACTTCACTGTAGTGTCATCTAGACACACTGACTGGGCCAGGAATGCAGCTGGGACATACAAAGAAATAAGAACAGGTTACCAGGTACTCCTAAAACCTTCCAACTTCTTTGCTTCACACACACACACACATACACACACACACACACACACACACACACACACACACACACTCATGCACTGTTCACACTTCCCAGTCCTCACCTCCAATGGTTGTCTCTTGAAACTCATCAAATTGTCCCTTGACGAAACGCAGCACCAGGCTGGACTTGCCCACGGCCATGTCACCCAGCAGCACCAACTTGAACTGGCAGATCTTGGTCTGTGGTAGTGTGCCGTTGGAGCGGCCACCACTCCCTCTGGAGCTCATACTGACCTGCGTAGGAGACAGCAGGGGGGCTGGGCCTCCTCCCTGGAGTGGAGACAGGTAATTCTGGGATATCACTCACTTGAGCTGCCTTCAGGAGTGTAGTCAAGTCTCACTGATGACGTCTTTGCGACTCTTCTCTTCTTGTTTTTGTCTGCATTGAGAAGTGAAAGGTTTGGTTTTGCTGCGAGATTATGCCTGACCTCACACACGTACACACAGTTCCTCTCTAAATATGGGTTTTGTAAGGAAGGTGGAGATCTGACATGACATCAAGAAATATCAAGTCTCAGGTCTGTGTTGGAATTGCAGTGCTTTGCATTTACCAGGCCTGAATACCGACTGTGTTCTTACCTCATACACACTTTTATTTATTTCTCAAGGCAACAAAAGCTTCTTCCAGCAGATCAATAATATCTGAAGACTGGAATTTAACAAAGAACAGGAGGGAGGGTTCTTACCATGAAACCATTAAATAGTAGGACACAGGTTTGCATTATCACTGCATTGCTTTACATCTACCAGCCTTGAATGTCGACTGTGTTCAAGGAGTTTGAGCTGAAAATACCGTCCAATGCCCAGCTGTGACAGTAGAGTTTAATAGGGACGCTGCACCTCCTCACAGACAACAATGCTGAACATCCATCACTGCAGCAAATTAGTCACTGACACAGAACTCAACCTCACCGTCATGTTGTGATGTGACTTGACAGAGGGAAATTGCAATTTCCCTGCATTCCTGCACTGTGACACAATTGACGTTACTCCCACACTAATGTTATCAGATCATCACCCCTTATCGTGCGTTTCTGTGCTAACGGGACACCGCGCCGATCACTCCGGTCAGACGAGACTAAACTGAATCTAAGCTTTATATTTCCGACGCCCAGTTCACAATAAAAGTATTACCTGGTCATCTGAATAATGTGGGGCTACTGAGAGAGAAACAGAAAAACATTTACCGTTGAAATGGACGTGTCAGCAGCGCAGGTATCTGAGGCGTTTAGCCTGACTGTTGACAATTTGGCTACATCAGCTGGTAACAGCAAATGTGAACACTTCCTGTAAAGTGGCGCAGGCGCACTGAGTGCCGCATTGTCAAGCTTGTTCAGATCACCGCATTACAAACAACGGTTACTTTACTGACTCATATTAATGTTACTACGGTAATTCGACTAGTGTTAACATTGCTACTACTATTATTACGGTAATATGACTACAGTTAACATCACTACTACTACATTACTATGGTAATATGATTACTGTTAATATGACTACTACTATATTACTACTGTTAATATGACTACTGTTAACATTACTACTACTATATGACTACTGATAATATGACTACTGTTAATATTACTACTACTACTACTACTACTACTATATGACTACTGTTAATATTACTACTACTACTACTACTATATGACTACTGTTAATATGACTACTGTTAATATGACTACTACTACTACTACTACTATTATATGACTACTGTTAATATGACTACTGTTAATATTACTACTACTACTACTACTACTACTATATGACTACTGTTAATATGACTACTGTTGACATTACTACTACTACTACTACTATATTATTACTGTTAATATGACTACTGTGGATATTACTAGTATTACTAATATTCATTGTTGGGGAGTAACAGTTACAAAATATAAAATATCTTTATTTTATATAATTATTATTTTATATTCCAAAATCTACATGAACTAATGAATATATGTTCAAATGAGAGATAAATCTTGCTTTATAAGAAATGATCTCCCTTATAAATCATGTCAGTATCCATGAAAAACACCTGAACTTACCCTAACAGCTGAAAACATTTGTTAGAAAATTAGAAAAGTAATCAAATGTAAGAAGTTACATTACATTAAGTTATTGAAATAGTTACATTACTTACATTTTAAATAGAGTCATCTGTAACCTATTACATTTCCAAAGTAACCTTCGCAACCCTGTTAATATTACTACCACCCTATAACTGCTGTTAATATGATGACTACTATTACTTGTTCAGTTTCAACTACAGTTTGTCAACGGAGGACAACACATTGTAAATTACAATAAACAGTACAGTGAATAATTAACATTACCATAACAGCCCTGTATTCATAGATTCATACATGGTCAAATATGTGAATAATGTGAATGGGGTTTGACAGAGAGCCTCCAGGCCGCTTGGGGCGCTGAAGCTCAGATCATGGAACCGGCCACTCGGAAGTCTTCACCAAGTGATGGACTGTTTGAAATGTTTTCCTTAGTGGAGGAATACTGAGCAGCTTTCATATCCTCTCATGTAATACACATGTATAAAATGGCCTGGACTGTAACTTACCTGTTAGGTGAAACGACAGCTCACTGACATTATGCCAGCGACAAACAGAAAGAAGCAGAAGCAGGGGAGAGACACTGCGGTGAGCTTCATTATTATTATCATCATTCATTAAACACACAGCGAGCTACACTTGACATGTATTACAATTGTTTTTAAATGTATTTTCATTCCATGCCATTTTATAACACTTCACTACAATATCGGAAATACTTTGTTTACTCTACTACACTTATTTGACAGCCAAAAAAAAAAAAAAGATAATGTTTTATGAAGAGTTTAAGCTTCAATGTTAATGTTTGCCATATACAGGGACATTTTGTCTGCAGTACTTTCACATTTGATGCTTTAAGTACATAATCTCAATAATGCAACTGTACTTTTATTTAAAGATTTCCTTTAGACATGTATTAAGACATGTAAAAATACAGGAACAAATTACAATGATAAGTCTAATTTGATTCTTTTCATAAATCAGTGTAAATATAACCATTATATGATTCAATGTTAAAGTCCATAAAAATGGAGTATCCTTTTTGTCTCTCATTAAAACTTCCCGAATCTATGAATTTGCAAATATGTTTCATTTCATAAGTGTAATTACTAGATATATTACTGCATTACTACATTCCTATATATTCAGTGTTTGTGCACTGGAGGCTTCAAGTTTCGACATCACACTGACTTGTGTAAATTGAATATTGGACCAGGATTAACTCAAACTGGTTGTGATGTCACAAATCCTTGTCATAGGCCCGCCCCAAAAAAATTTATTTTTAGTGAGCATAGAGAAATTTACAGTATGTTTGCAGTAAATAAAACTGAATACAGAGATAGACATTCAAGCTTTTAACGGCTGTTGCTTTACCCAGGTACAGGGAACCAATGACAGCAGTGTGGTGAGCAAGGTGTCTGCTGCAGCACAGGGCTACTTCCAGGATGCCTTCCTTCAACACTTTGTCTCCAAAGTGGCCAGGAGAGCCCCGCTTATTAACAGGTGAGCAGGACTATCAGTCTTGTCAAAATGTTGAGCATAAAGTGATGTCTTGATCAACAGTTAAAAACATAAAGATATTCAGTTTACTATCATGTAGTACACAGAAAAGCTTCAAATTTGAGTAGCTGCAATCAGCAAATATTTTGGCATTTCTGCTTAAAAAAACACTTATTATTTGGTTATCAAAGTAGTTGCCCATTAATTGATTGATTAATCGATAGTATTGTTGCATCTCTACAAATCAGTGTCCACCAAGTATCCACCAAAGGCCATAGTAAATGTATTTATAACATATAATAATTACAGTAATAATGTGTTATACAAATTAAAGCCTTGACATTAATTGCATGTTTTAGGGGTTACTATGTTCGCTGGAGAGCTGTGGACCACTGTATAAAAATGTTTCTACAGATGACTGAAAACTGCCCCGTAAGACAGGTAAGTTAACTTTATATTGTCACTGTCACTATTTTTTATAGACAGTTTGAATATATGTGTAATTCACTTGTTCTTTTCTTGCTTCCTTTGTCATTATGTTTCCCCTTTTTCTAGATTTTGTCTTTGGGCGCAGGGTTCGACTCTTTGTATTTTCGGCTACATGCGGATGAAGCACTGGACAGGGCTGTTGTGTTTGAAGTTGATTTCTCGGATGTCACACGGCGGAAGGCTGCTCTCATCGCTTCGAATAGTACACTGAAGGGCATGCTAGACCCCGATTTACCTTCTCTTACAGGTTACAGTTTCAATCTATGTATTTTCTGTTCAGAAGTCCAGCCAAAAAGCCATATGTTATACATTTTTCTAGATTCCCTAACTCTGTGTGTGTGTGTGTGTGTGTGTGTGTGTGTGTGTGTGTGTGTGTGTGTGTGTCTTTAGGCCCTTTATATGTGTCCAGTAGTCAGTACCGTCTGTTAGGTGTGGATGTTAGAGAGGACTCTCAGGTGGAGGAGGGTCTGGGGGCAGCTGGGGTGGATTGGACTGCCCCTACTTTAATTCTCTCTGAAGTGGTGCTTACCTACATGGAAACACAATGGTAAGCACAATATATACATAAAATATGAGCTAGGACTTCATAAGCATGCATTAAGATTCTGTACAAGGTACAATAATGACATGATTACTTGCAGACTATATCCGTGACAACAGTTATGTGAGTGTTTGTAGAAGTTGTATGTTGTGTGTCCTCCAGGTCAGATGCCGTCATTAGTTGGGCAGCAAAGCTCCTGCCCCAGTCGCTTTTCGTGATGTATGAGCAGATCCACCCTCGTGATCCTTTTGGTCGGATCATGCAAGATCATTTTCTAAAACTGAATTCAACTCTACATGCCCTCCAACAATACCCAGACACTGCTGCACAGACACACAGGTTCCTGGACAAGGTCAGTATGCAGACACTATACTTATTACTGTGTCTCGTCAATGTTGACACACTTTTAATAAAATATTAGAGCATATGCAACAGATGTGGGGGTTTTTGTGAGTAAAGCTCAAATATTTGATCTAATAGCGTGCTGGTGTTTCAGTATATGGGTTTTTTTGTCCTCAGGGCTGGGAGCAGTGTGTGTGTCTGGATATGAATGACTTCTACCTGAAGCTGGTTCCTGAGGAGGAGAGACACAGAGTAGAGAGGCTGGAGCCTTTTGATGAGTATGAGGTTAGCCTTTGAAATGTGTATGCATTTTCTTGTTTTGTGATGTTGGTCCTATTCTCTGTTTTATACTTTTATAAAAAAATCACACCATACTTTACAGCCATAACATTCAACAGAATGATTATTCACAGTGTTTGTCTGTGTCTCTCCAAACTCAGGAGTGGCACCAGAAATGTTCCCACTATTTCATCCTCACTGCATCTAGAGGTTCTTTGACAGCACAGGCTTTACTCACACACCCTCCAGGTAGTTTTATTATATCTTTGATTTCATTCGTCATCTTCTGGAAGTCAGAATGCATTTTCTAACTATGTGTTTCTGTTTTTCTCTGTGTGTGTGTGTGTGTGTGTGTGTGTGTGTGTGTGTGTGTGTGTCTGTGTGTCTGTGTGTGTGTTTGTTTTCCTCAGCATCATCAGTGTCATCCATAAGCCTATCTTGGAGCCCTGTAGCTCTGGTTGTGAGGACAATACCAGTTAGTATAGAGGGGCTGGGGATGGCATCCACCTTGGTGAACACAGGGAAGGTTCTGTTAACAGGAGGCTCCAGCAGAGTAGGCAGGGGGGCAATAGCTAGGGTCCTCCTCAAAGGCCTCGAAGGCTGGAGATCTGTCAGTGTGGAACCCTCAGTAGATTTGGGTGAGAGTGCTTTGTGCTTTCTTTTAATGAGCAGTTTGTTTTTGTCAGTAGGAATTTTTCACTCTTACACTACAAAGAGAATGTGCAAAAAATAGGTATAGGAATAGTTGATTTCAGCTTGAAACTTTGCTTCCAGTGTGAATTGTTAGTCATTGTGTTGCCTTTCCACCAGGTGTCCGATTATACCACACAGCAACCCCTGTCCCTGGAGGGGGAACTGTGGTATACGGAGGTCGCTCCTCTCCACTCAACCCAGTTAGAGGCCTTTTCAAAGTAACACTTCAGTCCTGTGATCCACTTGGTTCTGTAAACTCAGAGGACCGAGATACAGTGAAACTTTGTGAGGAGCAAATAGACTATACGGGTGATCCACCACCACCAAGATGGAGACACACTGCTACAATGGTCAGCCACAAAGGTAAGTTAGGAACTTCTCTCGCTGCCTCTCTCTTTTCTTTCCCGTCTTCCTTGCTTGCTTATGATACAATCAAGTCTTATCTTTTTCTCTATAGGCAAAGACTTCCTGTTTGTGTTTGGTGGAAAGAACGAGTCAGAGGCTACTCTGGGTGATAGCTACTTCTTGTGTCTAGAGCAGCAGCACTGGACTGAGGTTTGCTGCTCCTCTATACATTTGGTGTCTTTATGAATAGATGTTAAGAACTTCACACATGCTGACTGCATTTAATTACATTGTGTTTATGTATTATTTACAGATCCAATTACAGGGTGCAGCCCCAGAGGCCCGCCATTCCCATTCAGCATGTCTATACCAGGGAGGTGCAGTAGTGTTTGGAGGACTTGGGAAAAGGGGAGTGCCACTGGGGGATACAGTAATATTAAGGCCCATTGAGAGAGGCTTCTGCTGGGAAAGAATAGAAGTGAAGCCATCTCCTTTTCCCAGGTGTGTGGCTCCCAAAATTACTAGCAGAACTTAAACATGGCTTATTCTCTAAAAAACAAAAATTCATCCATCTTCACATCTATACTTATGAATACCATCCACTAAACAGCAACACAAGCTGATGTTCTGACCTTTGTTTTAGATACTCCCATTCTGCCCATGTGATTGGTGAAAAGCTGGTGGTGGTGGGTGGAGTTTGGCTGCATTCAGATGGTGTACCTGGTGTTGTTGTGATCAACCTCACCACAGGCAGCAGTGTGGAGTTCGGCCTGGACACGGTCAGTTTACATTTATTGGATCTAATGGATGCACAGCAATGGTTCTGAGCATACTGTATGCATACATGCACCTCAGGATCTAATGGCTTGGGTTTAGTGGGTCTCTGTTGGGGCAGTGAAGTTTCAGTGTTTGTGGAGCATCAAGAGGGATCCATTAGAAATGATACTGAATAATAAATTGACTGTGTATGCTATCATCTACAGACCTCAGTGCCATGGCCTCTGATGCTCCACTCCTTCTGCTCGGAGCTGACGGACCAAAAAAACCAAGAGCTGCTGCTGATTGGTGGAGGAGGAAACTGTTTCTCCTTTGGGACTCATTTCAACCCTCAGCCTGTCACTGTGGACCTGAGACCTGTGCTGGGATAAAGTATCTTCTTTGAGACTGAACATGAGCTCGAATCAGCCACATAGTTAAATACATAAACTTGAATTATTTGAGGAATTTTCTGTAGAGCTTACTTCGCACCTTATGTACACTGTTGAAAGGACCAGACATGCGTTGATGAGTTGTGAATGTTTAAGTGTGCAAGTGTGTAAAAGGATCAAAATACACATAACACATAAACACATCATTGACAGAAAACCCAAAGAATGTTGTTTGCTTACTGGACAGGCTTTTATTTGGTTGACCTCAGTTCAAAATCATAAATTGAGTCAAACATACAGTAGATTCACAATGTCCTGTCTTAAATGATAGCAGGTCTGTTTGTTTGACATGTTTGGATGGAGGGTAAATCATTCAGTGAAGCGCCTGAAGGACTGGACTGTAGGGCTGACAGCGCCCCAGTCGCCAGGCTTGCGGTATTCCCCCTTCTCCAGGAAGTACTGGCGCCCGCGGTAGTTGGGATGCTCGTAGAAAACCCACCAGCCGTCAAAGACCTTACAGGAGTTGACCTCCCTCCAACGGAACTTCTCCAGGAGTGAGGGACAATCCTCCGTGGCCTCAAAGGCCTGGCCCCCGAAGTCTGCCTTCTCATACAGCTGCATCTTGTACTGGGACCCGCTGGTCTGGAAGGTGACGGGAGACGGTAGGGGTTTGGGAGTGGAGAGTGGTGGAGGGGTGGTTAGTGCAGGGGGTTGGGAAAGAACGGGCAGGGGATGTGGGGTGAGAAAAACAAGGAAGGAGGGATATATAGGGAGATGAGATTTGCATCCAACGAAAGAGGAAAATCTCTTTTCAGCATTGCATGTATGATGAGTCGTCATGGTGATCTAGCCTTTGTACAGGGTTTGTACTCTGTATTTGGCATGGTCTACCACATCAATTAGATAATTGACTTTAATCAGCACCACCCATTACTGTTTGCAGAGTGTTTGCTCATTGTTTTGTCCTTTATAAATAGTGCAAAACTACACATGCAGCTCGTGCTAGATTGATTTTTGTATGAAAGCAGTGTCCCTGAATGTGCCTGCAGGCAGTGGGTCGGCTGGATGTTAGCCGGACCAAAGCTTGATCATCCAAATAGACTGACCGAGGTATTGGCCTCCATTGACAAAGCCCTGCAGCCACTAGTAGCATCCACACTATAGCATGACCTCTTTCATGTGCCCATACTGTATTACTCCTTCGCTGGTTTTTCTCTCTCCTGCACTCTGTGGCTTTTTTATCAGTTCACCTAAACTTCTGAATGTTTACAGGTTTGTGGTTAATTAAGAGATCTACTTGCACATTCTGGAAGGGGGGTCAGGGTGTCGAATAGATCTCAGCAGCAGCAGATCAGATCATAGGCGATGGCGGACTTACAAAGTGGACCATCTTGCAGGAGCTGAGGCGGTCGTTGAGGCCCATCCAGCGCTGGTACTCTGGGTACTCCCCCCTGGTCAGGACATACTGGTATCCCATGTAGTTGGGCCTCTCGTACACCACCCAGGCCCCACTCTCCACTCGGATGGAGTTGCAGCGGCTCAGGTAAGCGTGGAAATCAGAGCAGTCGCTGTCGCACTCATAGCGGCGGCCCTGGAAGTTCTTGTCCTCGTAGAAGACAATCTGAAGGACAACAGATGACAGTGTGATAAATTTCTTAATAGGTCATTTAACTTGCCTCAAAAACATTCTGCTGGCAATGGTTTTCCAGTGCTCCAATGACCCGGGCACCTTTAACCATTACCTGAATAAAAGAACTCAAACCCCTAGTACCTCAGGTAGGTGACCAATCCAGTCAACAAATCTACCTGGAATCCATTTCAGATATGCTTAATCCCCAATAAGACCTGCAGAGAAACCATCCTATTATACTCACCACCTGCATGCTCTAATGTTACATGAGTATACCTATGCCCATGCCAGTATCAGTCCCACTTTGTCTTAACTCACCCTGCCCATGTTGGATAAAATTTGTGGGATCGCCTTGGTGATGTTAAGTGATGGTTGTAGTGATTCCCCTGAGGTCTCGATGTTGCACTGGACCACCACCAGTCCCTTTTATATCCCTGCTTTCCCACGTTTATAAACAGCAACAGTGGAGGCAAAAGGGGAACAATCGCTTTGTCATGAAAATGAGATCCAAAAATTGAGTCAGTGATTCTAGTGCTATTCAGTTTTTCCAGAAAAGCGAGGAAGGATTACGGCATAATGGCTGGGCATGGTAAGCGTCCATTGACCCCACTTGTCTACTGGCTGGGTTCAGTGCCCACCCCTCTCTCCCGTTCTCGCACCATGTTACACATGCCAGCACCACCAGCTTGCCCCCACCTGGCGAGGACCTGCCAACTCATGACTTATTTCTGCCTTATGGATGAATCCAGATACAGCAGTGTTCAGTGGTGGACGGACTACTCAGATCCCTTCCTTACAGTAATGAAAAGTAGCAATATCATAGTTTTAAAATGCACCATTACAGGTGAAAGTCTTACTTAAGAAAATCTTAACTGAGTAACACAGGAGTACTATTAGCAAATATAATGAATGTATCAAAAGTAAAAATACTCAATGAAGTGAGTGGTATTTCTTAATCTGGATGTTTTTATTGGATTATTATAAGTGATGTAGTCATATGTAAGCAACATTTGAAGCTGGTCAGTGTGGAGCTGATTTTCACTCTATATTGGAGGATTGTTCAGTATATTGCAGTGTCATAATTACCAAGCTCAAATGTTTTATATGTAGTTTTAACAGCAAAGTAAACTATATATTATCCATCAAATAAATCTAGTGGAGCACAGTGTTTCCTTCTGAAATGCAGTGAAGCAGACGTCTAAAGAAGCATTAAATGGAAATACAAGTACTGCAAAATTGTACTTACTGCAGTTACATTCCACCACTGCTAGTGTTGCATAGTACTATTTGTAAGTACTAAATGAACTTCTTCAAGAAATGCTTCCCATTATACCAAATTTGGAGTCAGTTTTGGTAATACAATGGCAAAGACAGAATCACAACACACAAATGAAGCAGGAGATGACGTGGTTTTAGTCAGTCTTTATTCATTATTTTATTTTGTACAATCAAAACTATATTGTGCTCTTCATACAGTAACTGCATAGTGGCGCCTGCATTCAAATCAAAGTTAACGTTTTTTTACAGTGTAATCACATCTTGAAAATTAAGACACTCCAGCATTTTGAAAACTTGCATGGTAATTTTAATTTGACACATCTCAACAGTACATATTTTCCTTCACTTCCCATAAGTAACTAAATGTTACCCTGAAGATGAAGCTGTTCAAGTGAATGTAGTGCATGCCCCATTCTGTACATGCTGTAATGAGTAGAAGTGCAGGAACAGGAAGTACACTTATAGGTAAAATGCTAAAATAAAAAAAAAGATTCTGGGGGCATTTTCAATTGATGAAAATTTATCTCACTATAATGCTGATAAATATACATATTCATACAAAAATATGCATATAGAAGCACATCTGGCAGCAATTCTGCAAACTAACCATGTAAAAAATGACCCCAGGTGACACATGTGACTGAATACATACAGCTGCTTCTGTTGTACTGAAAAATGAAGGATAAATCAGCACAAAATCACAGATGCTGCAATGTCATTCATGTTGTCATTGTGGCAATCACAATTGGGGCATGGCAAGAAATTCAAGAGGCATATACAGCCCAAAGAGAGCAGAGCAGCTACAGGTATCTGTTGTTCACTGTAGACTCACCTTGTTGTACATAATTAATATTTATCAGTTTTGGACAGTAGCCTTCAGGTTCACACACATGCCATTTAACTGCAACATATACAGACCTGTTCTTCATCTGTCTACTTCTGTTTCCTGCCTCTCTGCACTTTAACCTGTTGAATAAAGGCAACAAAAAAGAAATGCCAAAAATGACCTAAAAGAAAGGTTTTAGATTGTGCAATCACTGGTACCTACAATAAATTAAATTAACATCCCTTACTTCACAAAACAGAAAAAAAAGTTTACAACCTCAATAAAACAGAGAAATACTAGTTCACTTCTTTCATATCCAAAGCGCCAAATATATTTAACATCTACATTCTCCAGCATATGCCAGCTACCATTAATGAAATTAAAAACAAAAAAAACCCAGCATGTAGATTTTTGTTTTTTGACAGACAATAGCATGTTGTCTATTCACATAGACATAAGCAATCACCTCAGACTATATGGAAGATGTCAACAACTGTCTTGGTGCTCCAGGAACATGACCATTGCAGAGAGGTGGAATAACAATGAGAGCTTCAAGTTTAAGTAGCACTAAACATTACGCCTCCAAGATATCTGACTGTTTTTTTATCTTGAAATAAAAATTAATAACTTTATTACACCCAACACTGAGTAGTTCATTATAATTGCCAAAGTATCTCTTCATGTAGATTTTGAGAATTATTATACATTAAGGAGCTATTAATGCCTCAAGGACATGTTTGTCTGACTGACAGGTTGCTCTAGTCTGTCACAGTCAATCATGGTGCTTGTCTTTCTGTATTCCTTCCTCAGCTTTACCCTTTCAGGCTTTAGCAACTGGAATTACGACAGTCAACCCACATCTAAACTTATTCATATTGTCACCTTGTAATCCTGTGATGACATCAACAATGTTACACCCTTGTTATTTTTACACCTCCCCTCAAGAAAAGTGGTGCTTGCGATGTTGTTTTGCAGCATGCCAATCCACTCCCTACTCTGTTTAGACGCGTTGAAGACTTAGCTGCCTTTTCTCAAGACAGGAATCTAAAGCAGCCCAAACCAGCCTTCCACTTGAGAATGAGTGGAGCATAAGTTGCTATAAAAGCTTGTTGAAAGTTGCATCAGTATCAGTAACAAATTATTAAACTTGCAGTAAACATCCTCCTCAGTTTGTAAGAACTTACAGAAGCCCCATGTGTCAACAAGACTAAGTGCAAACTGTCACGCTACCTTAATTTACAGGCACAATTATCCTGCTGTCAAAGCCCCAAACAAGAAAAAGCCAAATAATCAACAAGCCATAGGTGACTGTCCCACTGCCCGTCCAGTCCTAACATATTTGTTATCATTAACTTGGGGCGTGTCCGTCGCCGGCCCGCCAGAGGCGTTCGGATGGGCTATCGTGGGTGGGATAAGGCTGTCGAGTTCCTGCCTGTGCCCCGTCTCCAGAAGCCACTCGTGGAACTTGACCTCCACTATCTCCTGGAACTGACGCTTCTGCTCCCTGGAGAGAGAGAGAGAGAGAGAGAACACAAGAGAGGTATCAAGTACAACAGAAAAAAGAGACACTACTAAACAACAAAGAGATAGAATATGGAATGAATGAGGGACTAGTGTTAAATAACTATAATATCAAAGTCAAAGGGAGTTCAAATGAGTTCCCTGTTGCGCCATTCCCTATGCTTTTAGGGTCAGGTTCAGTGTAGAGCCCTTCGAGCAGGCTACACAATGTCACTACTGAACTCCATAATATCTCACCCAGTGAGTGGCTAACTCATATTTTTATTGATTTTTGGAATAACTGATCCATTATAACTTTCCACTGAACAAAAGTGCATGCTGGATGACTGAATAAAAACAGATTTCTAACACAATCACACACCAAAATTTGTTTTTTAATCCGGGGATAAGAATTTGGTTGAAGCTGTATATGCTTATAATACATCAAAGCAATTAAAGTGCTGTTAAATATTTCATCAAATGTAAACACTTTTAAACAATGATGAGAGGAGGGCCTGGTTTGCCACTCACTTGCTTAGCCGAGCCTCCATCACAATCTTCTGCCAGTTCTGTATCCTCTTCTGCTTTTCATCAACTGCTGCCTGATATAGAGGGGGCAATCCCCCCGGCACCTCACATGTGTCCCCCTCCATCTGGAAAGGCACAACCAGAGTGTGGAACTCAGCTGGGGGCAGAAGGCGGTAGCAAGCAGGGTCTGGATTGGAAGAGGTGTTGAGCGACGGGTTGACAAGGCCCTCAGCCCCCAGAAGCAAGGGCTGATCCCAGACGTTGGGGACCACAGCCAGTCCCACACTGGCCATATGATCCTCCAACGAAGGGTAGAACGTGTGAAAAGGCCCCAGGGTAATGTCTGTGTTTCCAGGTAGCAGCACAGGGCGGGTGGGCGTCAAGACGTGGATGGTGCAGCGCGAGGAGGCTCCGATAGCAATCCTGCCTGCCACGCACACCACCCGCACATTCTGACAGCTGTAAATGTGGACGTTGGTCTCAACAGGACCCAGAACCACTGTGCTGTCTCTGCATTTGTCCACGCTGACTGATCTGGAGGAGAATACACAAAAACCATTATCGATGAGTCCAAAAAGTCCTTAACACAATCAATCTGAATAGAAGCTAACCTTACCTGAGAGGTGACAGCAGGTATATGAAGGCATCAGAGCATCTGTGGATTTTGATGTTGGCACCAGTCAGCTTGTCAGACGTTTTGGCTAGGGTCTGTTTGAAGACCTGGGACATCAGCACCATTTTACTGCCAGGTGGAGCCATATGGGTGTTTCGGGCTATCTTGGCTCTCTTCATGGACCCCTCCGCTGGAATGTACAAACAGAGAACCAGAGGACTGTCAAAGAAATGTAGGCGGACCGATAGAGGAAGAGTGATGGAACCTTCCCCTCAGAAACAATGCTATTATTATTTGAAATTGCTGCTGAATAGCTTTGAGAATACCTTGTTGGGCCCAGGCTAGTTTCTTCCCCGAGCGCAAGCAGGCAGTTATCCCAAAAGGGTTGAGTGTGAGGCTGTGTTGGAGACAGGAGAGTAGCTTGTGCAGAGGGAAGGAGCGGTTGAGTGCACAGTAGCCAGCTGTTGTCTGGAGGGGGCCTTTGGTCAGCAGCCTGTGGACAGGCTGAACAACTCTGGCGTGGCTAGTTGAGCCCTCCAAGAGCAAGCCCAAGCTCCGCACAGCCTCCAGGGATATCTGGTAAAAACACAACTGCAATATCAGCTACAATGCATTGAAAGATTTGAAAAGTCATTTCTCATAGACATCATGCTTCATGCATGAAAGTTTCCTTATTTTTCTCTTATATTAGATCTTCCACAAAGCAATAACTTGAAAATAGGAACATTTTATGTGCCTGAAGCTATCACAAATCGCTCATTTTAGCCTGAGGAAGTGCGAGTTCATGAGATGTGATCATTAGCATAATCCATGCCCCTAAAATTGTGATAAGGTTCCATGTTCCCTTTGGTTTGTGGGCAAGTTTCATTCAAATAAGTTCCCAAAGGTTTAAAAAAACTGCGCAACTATAAATCCTGAACTGAAGGATGAATTATTTGACGTCAAGTTAGATATTAAAAGAAATCTTTCTAAAAGGAAAGCACTCTGTGATGAGTGGCAGTCATGTCAAAAACTAAAAAACCTTTAAGTATATTGGCAGCATATGATAATCAAAATATGGTAAACACAATATACATTTTGCATTGTTTGTTTTACTTGCACTTATGACATTCATTCATTCAAAAAGAGACATGATTGATGATGAAACCTGACTAAAAATATGTAATATGTGCCTTGCTTTTGTAGCATTGGAATTAGATTAGATTACTCTGAATAAGGAACAACACAACATTACATTTTTTAGTGTGTTGTTGTAAACTGAATAGCAGGGTGAACACTTAACTTTTTTGTCCAGCGGCCAAATGGCTAGCAAATGTTGAAATTTATCATAGTTTTTGGCAGGTGACTGAAGCAAAATCTACCAGCCACTTGCATATTTGGCTGGTGGCTGGTGCTAATTTTGTGCCCTGTTAAATAGGAATGCCCACAGACCTGGCAGTCTCGCAGGGCCTGTCCAGAGTGTGACAGTTGGCCTGGCTCCACGAGCAGCTCCAAAATCTCAGCTAGATGGCTCTGCACGAATGACAGGTGGGCCTGGTCATCCCAGTTCTGCTGAACCAAACCAGAACAAAAAAGAAGGAGTTTGAGATGCACATCACAAAGGGCTGAGAGTTGATGGCAACATTTGTGCAACAAACTAGATTACGTAAGTGCTTTGCACAGGAAAAGAGGTACAGGTCTCAGAATTACAAAGTAAGTTTCCACAAACATGCAATTATGTCATCATTTCTACAGCTGATAACATTTCCTGTTTGTGTTCCACAGTAACAATGATCTGTGACATGAAAGGGATGTGACCTTGTTCTGGGAGCTGGTCTTGGCCTCTCGGTCTGATGGAGAGGGGGAGCGAGTGCGGCGACTGGGCCACTCTTCACCGATCAGAGAGGTTCGCAGAGACACACGGTTCAGCTGCTGGATGTAAAGGAAGAGGAGGAACCGTAGTGTGTCCACAGACAGCTGGAGACAAAGAAACAAAAAGGGTGTATATCAATGTGTGGTCCCCACTCTCATTTGAGCACCGGCCTCAGGCAAAACACAACAATGCACACAAGCAAGAGATAAACACTAATTGAAACTATAGGATAGTGTTACATTCCTAGCTTAACTGGGCTACAGTGTACTCCACCCGTATCCTTTTTCACCTTGTTCCTTTGTTGGTCCAGCTCGCATTTTGAGGTGCACTGGGAAAGACACTCCGCCCACTCTAACCTCTCCTCAGGTGTGTGGCCAACATGAAGGTCGAAGGTCTCAAAGTAGAGCCAAGCGAGCTCTTCTGGAAGCTGTAGCTTTCCACATGCAATATGCCTCCACATTGGCCAGCCCAAAACAGGGAAGCAGCCATCCCGGGATCGCACGTAGCTCGCCATCTTCCGAAGATAGTGCAGGCCGAGCTTGGAAGAGGGGGCCACCTATGATAGCATTAGACTCTTATTATTTAACAACATTTGCATCCAATATAAGATATCAAAACATTAAATAGGTGAGCAGAGTATATTCACCTGTAGGGCACCCAGTAGGAAGGGTTCCATACGCGGCCATATGCTCACAAGGTCTGCCTCCATCTCTGAAGAGAATGGAAAGATATACTGGTAATAATTTTACAATTTAAAAAACAAATGTAGGCAAAGGCCTTCTGAGAGAGAGTGTATGATGTTGCAGGACCCGAAACACCCGATGACCCCAGGTTACATCACTGATGATGTGTTCAGGTGAATCAGAAGATGTATTCGATAACTGAATTATAATGTTGTCATCTTGTTTGTCAATGCTGTATTTCTGTATTTTGTGCTCTGTTCTGTACACACAACATCCATAGCATGGCCTGTCCTGGGAGAGGAACCACCCCTTCTGTCTTCCTGAGGTTGTTTCCTTATCAGATGGTCTAAGGAGAGAGGATGTTGTATTGCTATGCAGACTGTAAAGTCCCTTGAGGCAAATTTGTAATATTGTGCTTAACAAATAACACTACCTTGACTCCACTACTGATACAAGAACTAAATACCAGTCTTTGTCAATAACAGGCTGACCATACCACTGCAAAACCATACTAATAATCCGTTTGCACATGAGTGTTTATACATGTTGTTTATTTAACACAATGACAAAGACGTCCTGTAATCTGTAATGCCTCCGTGACGCTGTGACGCTCCCATGACAACTGACACCCAGGCTGCTAATGTCATCAACACCTGACACTGCATCATAACTTTGTGTGATAAGCTAGCTAATCAAGTTATATAGCTACAATGAAGCCCTGTTTGATAGCAGGTAAATACATAAACTGACTCTATTGTGACAGAACGTATAAAAAGCAGCAGAGGAATAAGTAAACTGGTGTTTTCTGTCCACGTTAACTTCACCAGTCCTCACATACAGTCGCTATCGTCAGCTAGCATTGTTAGCGAAGAAAAGGAGACCAAAGTTAGACAACTGTAGCTCTTACTTGCTTTCAGCTTCTGTCGTCGTCCAGACAGCGCGGTGTTCCGTCTCCGTGTGAGAGGGCTGGACAGGTCAGGTCACTCATAGGTGAAGATGGAGACGAGGAACAGTCCAGTCGCTGATGTGGTTTATTATGACTAGAAGCAGCTCTTTCTATTTGGCGCCCTCCAGCCTCCACTGTACACGGTCCCGAGCGGACATCTGTTGCGCGCAGCACTCGGGGGCGTGCAGCTGTCGGGGGCGCGCTTCAGCCTGCCCTTTGGGTCTGCATCAGACAGACCCTTTTCCCCTTATTTTCAACCCGGCAACGCACTTTTCGTACATTTTTGCAGTGGTACCGAACTAACTGGCCCGATTAAGTGTTTTGGTCGGACTCATAGACTTATCCAATCTACTTTATTTATATAGCACGATTTTAACAAACAAGGTTTTTCCAAAATGCTGCACAACAAGATAAAACACAATAAGTATATATATATAAAAATATATATAATATATATAAAAAATAAATAAATAGAATACACTGCCCGCAAAAGATGTACACATGTACACATACAATCAGTATATGGCAGCAGAGCCCTGCTATACCCCACCTGTCCAGCAGGTGACAGCATAATACGTGCATAAAGCAAGCAGCATCCTTGACTTTGCTTTTTGTTTTTGACAAGACGCCAGCAAAAAATAAATAAATGATAAAATATCTGTAAATATTTACATATTTGGGAGACTATGTTCAAAACATTTTGCACATATGCAAATTATATCTGCGTGCACAGTACTTTTTTCACACACTACTTGGTTACACGTTCACAAACCACTTCACAAGCTCCAAATATGAATGACCCTTTGATTTGATTGTATAGGCAGGGGTCTCCTTTATTTTCAAAGTTGGGAGATTTGACTCAGCCACTAAACATAAACACGCTCTTTCTGCTGAGTTACTTTAAAATATAAATGTCAAATTCTTTCAGCAAACTATCATTCATAGATAGGATGTATTTCTTTAATAGCAGGCGGGGTTTTGTCATGAGGGGCGGATCTGCCGACATCCAGTGGGAGGGATTTGTCTGACAGGAGGAAGAAGGCTTCTGACTGGCAGCAGGATCCAACCTCCAGAAAGCCGGCTCTTCTTTTTCAGGCCTTCTTTAAGAAATACTGAGGATATATGGCCGCCAAAGGGATGAATCTCTGCAGTGTGTGCTGCCTGCTTCTTTATCTGATCGCGGCAGTGTTTGCGGGGTAAGTTTATAGCTTCAACACACACACACACACACGCAGCGGCTAAACAGCATCGGCCAGCTGGTACACATGTTCCTCTGTGATTGGTCCAGATCCTCTCTCCATGTGTGAAGCGGACACATGCCCTCATATTGAACAGATTGCTTTTTACCATGTGTGTGTTTCTCTGTGTGGTCAGTAACGTAGCGTGTTATCTCTGTTGAAGGAGAGATTTCTACAGCATCCTGGGGGTGAGCAAGAGTGCATCCATCAGGGACATCAAGAAGGCCTACAGAAAGCTGGCTCTGCAGCTGCACCCCGACAGAAACCAGGACGACCCCAAAGCTCAAGACAAATTTGCAGACTTGGGTGCTGCTTATGAGGTGGGTGAAGCTGCTGTTGTGTGGTTACTGCTTGTTCTCATTCAGTTTTTTTGACGTAACTGCCTGGTTTAGTATAGAAGAGTGTGAGGAAGAGCCTGAAGCATACTAAAGTCTTTGTGCGCTAGCTATTCACTTCTTGTTGATGGAAACGACACGGCTTCCGTGATTGGTCAACTAGACTGTGTGGCTGTATCTGATTGGTTGTTAGGCAGCATGTTTGGCAGCCACGAAGATCAGACGTGGATTGCTGTGTGAGAGGGAGGGCTCAGACCTGCAGGTGTTTCCTGATAGAAGATAACTACACTGAATTAGCAGCTATAGCCTATAGATATAGATATGTATATATGTTGAATATCTTATTGAACTTCTTGGTTTTACATGAAGGAGGTCACACAGTATTATCCTCTAATCTAAAGTCTGTAAAAACTATGAATGAATGTTTTTGGTTTTAAAAAGAATCTTCATATGAACTGTAACTGTCACTAGCTCAGTTTATTTTTTTATAGCTTTTCTTCTGCAAACTGTAAGATTTTGATATTATGTGATCATTTTGTGGAAAAGGAAATTGTAACTGTTTTTGCTGTTTTCTTTGTGTTTACACATCACAATCAATCAATCAATCAATCAATCTTTATTTGTATAGCGCCAAATCACAACAAAGTTATCTCAAGGCACTTAACACATAGAGCAGGTTCTAAACCGAACTCTTCAGGTTTTAACTTTAAAGAGACCCAACATTCCCACATGAGCAACAGTGGCGAGAAAAAACTCCCTTTTAACAGGAAGAAACCTCAGAACCAGACTCAGACATCACACTTATGAGCACATTACTCCAGTTCTAAAGTCTTTACACTGGCTCCCAGTCAGTTCTAAAGTCTTTACACTGGCTCCCAGTCAGTTCTAAAGTCTTTACACTGGCTCCCAGTCAGTTCTAAAGTCTTTACACTGGCTCCCAGTCAGTTCTAAAGTCTTTACACTGGCTCCCAGTCAGTTCTAAAGTCTTTACACTGACTCCCAGTCAGTTCTAAAGTCTTTACACTGGCTCCCAGTCAGTTCTAAAGTCTTTACACTGGCTCCCAGTCAGTTCTAAAGTCTTTACACTGGCTCCCAGTCAGTTCTAATGTCTTTACACTGGCTCCCAGTCAGTTCTAAAGTCTTTACACTGGCTCCCAGTCAGCTATAGAATAGATTTTAAAGTTCTGCTACTGGTCTACAAATCACTGAATGGTTTAGGTCCAGAATACATAAATGACATGTTAGTAGAATATAAACCCAGTAATAATTGTATGTTTTAAATGTTTCTCAAATTACATGTTTTTCTGTTTTATGTAAAGCACATTGAGTTACCATTGTGTATGAAATGTGCTATATAAATAAAACTGCCTTGCCTTGGCTTGCTTAGAAATGATAGTGATCAGTCATGTGAATATGAGGCTGTGTTTTATATATTGGTATATTGCCGATTGCATTTTATTGAAAATGTGTTTTAACGTATTGGTTCCACTGCTGTAAGAAATGCAGGTAAAAACAATGCAGAATTTGGCTGTTCAGTGACTGACAGGTTTTTATTTGTAGGTTCTCTCAGATGAGGAGAAAAGAAAACAGTATGACGCATATGGAGAAGATGGACTCAAAGAGGGTCATCACAGCTCACACAACGATATCTTCTCCAGGTTTGTTACATTAGCTCAAATGATAAAGGATCTGAGAATAATGGGATTTAAACTGCACAAGAGCAATTATAATGTAAAGGATTAGTTTACCAATATTTAGAAACTTATTTTATCCATGCAGTTTTGATTTTATGTGCTCAGGCCATTTTTAGATATCCATCTCTGTGATTTCTCCCACTATAGCAGTTCAATGGACATGATAACTGATTGAAAACTGACATTTAGAAAATATAGCATTCATGTTTGTTTCCAGAAAGGATTTCTACAAGTAATTTGTGATTTTAGGATATTTTTACAGACATGCTCCAAAAAATGTGCTTGTGAAATCTATTGGCAATGAAATGTTGCTGTTATAATGTTGCTAAATATAAAAGGCCTAATTTAATGGAATCAAGTCACAGCAGATTGTTTGTTATATCTATAACTACTGCTGAGGCTGCTAATACAACCATAACTACTCTCACTCTGTCCTTACTCTGTAGCTTCTTTGGCGACTTTGGTTTCATGTTTGGAGGCAACCGACAGCAACAAGACAGGAACATCCCCAGAGGAAATGATATTATACTAGACTTGGAGGTCACACTTGAAGAAGTGTATTCTGGGAACTTTGTGGAGGTGAAAAGATTTCTCTCAATTAATAAACTGCATTCATTTATGTTTTACCACAAATTCTATGTAATGAAATGGTGCTTCCTACTAAACCTGCTGATCCTGTTGTGTTGCACAGGTTGTACGTAACAAGCCTATAGCCAAAGAAGCCCCTGGTAAGAGGAAGTGTAACTGCAGACAGGAAATGAGGACAACGCAGCTTGGACCTGGCCGTTTCCAGATGACCCAAGAGATGGTGTGTGATGAATGTCCCAATGTCAAGTAAGTCACTGAGAATCCCAATGTTACCATTTATTAAATGTAGTATTTTTCTTGGTGTTGTATAAAAAACTTAACATCAGAAATGTTTGACTGTCACATCTTGAATCTGGATATGTTCGATCATTTGCTGAAGGTCTTTGGATATGTATCTTTTAACATTTTTGTAGGTTTTAAAATGTTTTTTCATAGTTCTTGATTCAAGTGTAGTAATTTAGGATCACATGTTTGTATCAGAGCTGTAATAACCTTTCAGAGTGAAGTTGCACAAACATCATTTCACAGCACGTTTTGTTCTGTGATGTGCTCTTAAACACAGGCTTGTAAATGAAGAGAGGACCTTGGAAGTGGAAATTGAACAGGGAGTCAGAGATGAGATGGAATATCCTTTCATTGGAGAAGGTGAGCTTACATAAAGTTTAATATAGAAGATTTTTGTTTGCTGTTTATTTCCTGTGCTTAATGTCTTGTCTCTGTGACTACAGGGGAACCTCACATCGATGGCGAGCCTGGAGATCTGCGTTTCCGCATCAAAGTGTTAAAGTAGGAATGAGCTTTATTTACTATGAACCTTCTGCTCTGTGTGTTTCTGTCATTTGCAACAAAACGTTCATATAACCAAATGTAAGATTAGTCACATACAGTAACGTTATATATGGATTCTTTTCTTTTTAGACACCCTGTGTTTGAACGCAGAGGAGATGACCTGTACACCAACGTCACCATCTCCCTGGTGGAGGCACTGGTCGGCTTTGAGATGGATATAACACATTTGGATGGACACAAGGTTCTTTACATACATTTTAACACATCTGACATAATATGGAGCATTTTTTTCAAATCCGCTTTGGACTGTTTCAGAAATCAGACTTCAAAGACTGTCGAGTTTCATATTATTAAGAAAAGATGGATTTTGTGATTGAATGTGGCAGTTGAGGTTAAATTGACAGGTTGCGTTTGTCTTTGCCTGACAGGTCCATATAGTGAGAGACAAGATCACTAAGCCTGGTGCTCGGATGTGGAAGAAAGGAGAGGGACTGCCAAACTTTGACAACATCAATATCCGTGGCTCCCTCATCATCACCTTCGACGTGGAGTTTCCCCAGACACAGCTGGATGATCAGCAGAAAGATGGTGAGAATGGGGGATGGTGATGAAATGGGTTCTGACAGGATCTGTATTCACAATTTACCTTTTTAAAAGAGGAACTTCATGGATAGTATTTTTAGTGTCTGCTGCTAGAGATTCTGGGACTCACTTACATTTTCCACATGATACACGTGGTTCTCAGCAGAATAGACGATCTGTTGATAGTCATATTGATATCATACCAGCAAGTTTCACTATAGTTTCACTGTCTATATCTGTAAAATATGTCACGGATATCCACTGTCACCACTGCTGGTCAGCTTGTAAGGTGCACACAAGGTCAGGAAGTCAATGTCACACAAAGCTTCTTTTCTGGATCGCTTTCTGTGATATTAGTTCAAACCAGGACTCATGCCTATTTTAGTTTTCCTGCTTCCAGATGGAGATTTGGTGCTGTGTTATTTTCCTTATTTATGGTCAGTTTCCCTCCTGACAGTTAGTTTGAAAGTTTGCCAGAGTGGGTCTAAATCTAAAAACGTATAATGAAAAAGAAATGATTTGAAACATTCTGTTACTGATAGTCATTATCAAAGTCAGACTCTGTGTAGAAAGACAGGGCTGGCAGCAGCAGCAGCAGCAGTAGTGTTATCTGTGTGAACACCACAGGCGAGGCACAGCTGTGTGGTCCAGGCCTAACACCTGACCCTGTTTCCATGTTGTCAGTTAGGCCTTGGGGACAACACATGTTATTAAAGAGTGCCTTTGTTACATGCTGGAGGTGTGGAGTCATGGTCATTTAATAGGCAGGAAGAGTCTGCTGCATTCATCTCTTGAGAGTCCACCAAATTTACACAAGTGCAATGCACCCCATTACAAGATATTTTGCAGAAGTTCATCTTTTAAAATGATGAATGTGTCATTTAAATAACACGCTGTTGCAGTATGTGTAGTGCTGCCAAATGGATTTTTAAAAGGCATAACATAAAGCGTCTGGTGTTGGGATGCAACGTGCTGCCAGAACAGCTTCAATGAGCCGTGGCATTGATTCTACAAGCATCTGAACTCTACTGGAGGGATGAACACCATTCTTCCAAAAGATATTCCCTCATTTGGGATTTTCATGATAGCAGTGGAGAGGGCTGTCTAACATGTGGGTTCAAAATGTCCCATAGGTGTTTAACTGTCCAAAACTGAGCCTGTCTCAGCATTTTTATACATTCAACAGAGCATGATTAGATGAATATTGCTTAATTGTATCATAAAGTGCACCTGTATGGAAGCATGTCTCCACTCATTTATCCAGTTTTTTCTTTTAATTTGTCACTTGTCTGTAGGTTGTTTTTAGGTCAGTTAATCTGCTTTTTCCTTAATAATTACTAATATTCTAAAGAGAAACAAACTTCCAGCCTCTTCGGTGTGTTTTGCAACTTTTATCATTATAAATTGAACCCTAATGTTTTTTTATTTATTTGCAATATGGCACCATAGATTCTAGGAACATTTGATGGGCAATTGTTTTTTCACTGACTAAATAATACATCATTATTTTATTTATTAAGGTATCAATTATAAATAAAAGTTACATTAATTACAATATAGCCAATAAACTACAAATAAAACTAGAAAATATAAGTTTTCATGTAATAACATACAACAAAATGTATCTTAATTCAGCATGAGAGCGGTCATGTGATTATTTTCCCCCCCGGTGTCGTAGACCATATGGTGCCCTTGTTGGAGAAATATTAGTGAGAAATGCTTTAGTAACCAGATTCATAGAACATTTTTCTAACCCATTTGATATTTGAAACTATATCATTTATTAATGTGTCATTAATAAATATCATTCTGTTGTTGCAGGTATTCGGGGTCTTCTGAAACAGGGCTCTGTACAGAAGGTTTACAATGGACTACAAGGATACTAACACACTAACACACAGTCTGGACTGAGTTATCTGTCTCACACACACACACACACACACACACACACACACACACACACACACACACACACTTACACTCATACACACACACATCACACACACAGAGACACCTTCAATCAAGAGAAGCGTGGTCCATAATTCTGGCCAGGGTGTATTTATTTTTTTCCCGATTGTTCTCACTCAGGATGACTTGAGTCCAATTTGTTTCTACTTCTCAATGTTCTTTATTTTACCAGCAGCAGCACAATTGCTGATGTTTCATTTGAAGGTGTTTAAATGGAAAGGATGCCTTGTTTGCCCCTACTTAAAGTTGTAATAAGGCCTTTCTTTATTAAAAAAAACAAAAGTCTTATTTGCTCCTAAATGAAGTGGTAGGTTCAAACACTGTCTGTTAATGTGACAACCACTTTACCATTCTGATAAGACACTCAGTTACAGCTCACTACACCTGCTGAAGGATGAGCTACTGACAAATTGGATATCCAAAGAACTTTTTTCCAGACCAGAAGTTTCAACCTTTTGATCCTTTTTTTTTTCTTCTTTCCTTTTTATTTTAATGAATGTAAAACAAGCAGCTTCATCTGTTGAGCAACGACATGTTTTTTTTTTTTTTTGCTCTGGTCAGATTCCTGTTCAATAATACTTTTGTAAATAGGAAAGAACAAAAACTCACCTGTTTGTTGTGTTTTCCTAATTTATGTTGGCTCTTATTTGTCTGTTTTGCATTTGACACGTTGCGACTGGACGACTGTCTGCATCGCACAGCCTCCAGGTTCACTGTGGTGAGAGTTGACCTCTTTAATTAAACAGTGACATTTTATTATTTTGGAAGAATGGCGCCACCTTTTGGTTTTCTTTAAGCACCCTTTTGACACTGTATGCACCCCGTCTCATTCTGGGGCCGGTCGTATATTACTCAAAGGGACTTTAGACTTTGAGGTTTCAGCATCCCTTGCTGGGTATTGCTCTTCCTGACTGGACGCAACTGACACCTGGACATTTTTGTTTCTCGTGGTTTAAAACATTTTCTTAAATATGCTTTTGGGATTCCCTTTCTCTGTGTTTCTACTATCGACTGTGAGGCTGCCTCCTAATTTTTATGAGTGTCATGGCCTAAAATGTGAATAATTTGGCCATTTTTACTGAGTGTGCCAGGGGACAATGTACTTTTGACTGACGTTATAAATAAAGATTTCTACAATTTGTGATGAGATGTCATACCCCAAATGCACCAGTAGATGACATCAGAGTTCTAGATAATGCACATGAGTAGTAACTCTGATCTGCAGGGAAGGATGAAGCTGCAGGGAGTGAAGCAGTGTTGTATGAGAGGCTAAAGGACTTTCTTTCTCTGGATTTGCTAATGTCGTCATGGAAAAAGGGCTGCGCCATATTTATATCTGGGGTTTCTTGCATAAAAGCATCTGAGAAGAATGTTTGGCTCTCTTACCTTTTAGAAGTAGTAATTACTCTTATTATCTGAATTTCGTGACTCCATATGTGGACAATTTGTTGGTTTTGGGGAGCAGATTTGTTTCTGATTTGACGGTCATTACCTGAGTCACGGTAATTTGCAAATTATAGGCTACGGATTTGTAAAAACATTATTTCCAATTAGGGTGCTTTAATCTTTATGTGGTGGTTGGATCAAAATGACCATGTCAAATTTTTAATGAATAGAATGTAATTTGAATTATTTGTAATCAGTGAATTTATATGTGATTTTAGCCAGTAAGAACAACAACATTAAAAGCCACTGGTGTCAGAGCTGATTTATCAGGGAAATGGATTGTTCTATCTTTTAAAGGACAAGTTCACAATTTTGCAAGCCTGTCATATAAAAGGAGTCCAGTGCCCAAATGAACATTGAAATAGTTTTTGTCAATAATCACCAGTCCAGTGTCAGTAATAATATTCTCTTCTTCACACTGATACAGGCCAATAAAAGGTCCCCAATGCACTTACAACATAAGCAATGAATTTCAAAATCCACTGTCTTCAGTCTGCTGAAAAATGTATATGTTCATCTGATGCTAATATAAAGCTTCAGCTGTCTAAATTAGTCAAATCAAGTAGATATCTATCAACATAACACCAAAGTTCCTCTTTTTGTTACTCTACTTCCACTACAGCTCAACAGGGAAACACTGTCCGAGGCAACACAAAGAGGGAATTTGATGCTAAAAAGACAGCTTGAAACAACAATCAGGTACCCAAATGGACAGTCATAGAGGTTTTCCTCACTGTAATTATTCCTCCTGTTCATACTGACTATTAAAAGATCCCTTTAAATGTGCTGATGGGGGCCAAAATCCACACTGTCATTTATATATATATATATATATATATATATATATATATATAAGAGAGAGAGAGAGAGAAAATTTAAATCCATTTTTGCACTAAAGGAGGACTGTGGGTCGTGGTCCTCATTACTTACATTGTTAGTGCATTATAAAGGGATCCTTTAATGGCCATGGTAAGAAGCTTGATTAAAGATGTATGCCTATGTATGGACCAATTAGATTTTTAGATCTTGATCTTGATTACATGCACAGGAACAAACATTTAACAACCATTGTGCATTGTGTCAGTGACGGTCTGCACAAGTGTAGAGGTATGTGTGTGTGTGTGTGTGTGTGTGTGTGCGTGCGTGTGCGTGTAAGAGAGAGAGAGAGAGTAGGGCAACTCTTGACATGTGCTGACTAGGGCTGAACAATAATATATCATAATTATCTAGACATGAACGTGCAAAATATAAATATTGCAAAAAGCAACGATGTGGACGATATCAAATGTCCTCACTAATCTATTTTATTTATTTCAAATGTATTTATTTTAATGCAGACTTCATTTTCCCTGTTGTTACATTTAAAATATTATTAAAGCATTGTTGCAAAGTAGAGGTTGCAGAAATTTAAGACTTAAGACAGTTATCAGTCTGTTGTGATTAATAAACTATTTTGCTGAGTAACTGCACTGTAATGTCCATTTGTTTTTATGCTGTAATTTAAGAATACTTAATTGTCTCTGTTGCTGCACTATAAATTTCAAACAAGTGTGAAATCATAGTCATATTGTATATCGTATCAATATCGAGATATTTGGCTTCAATATCGAGATACAATAATTTGTCCATTTGACCCTATGAACTCTCTGTGTGGTTTCATTTCACTGTTTTACCATCACAGATGCCATTTGAACACAAGTTGCTCAGTGTCGTAGACGTCAGCCGCATCCCTGGCCCCCGATATACACACACCCACACCTTGTGGGTGGAGGGACTGTGGGTGGAAGATTGTCGGGGAATCTGTCTGCATGGGTGGGGCAAGGAATGTCCACAAAAACATATTCATGATGGTTAATTTATAGTGTGGTGAATGGTGTGCACATCTGCCCACCAGTGTTCATTTCAGAGGTTGTGTGTGTGTGTGTGTAGATACAGCATGTGTGCTTATTGTGCATACAATATGTGCTTATGAATGAGTATGTGTCTGTATTCTTGTGTGTATGCATGCATGTCTGTCCATGTGTATGTGTGTGGCCAGTCTGTGTGTTTATAATGAACTCCCACAGAGATAGCAGGGCTGCGGTAAAGGGAGTTTCCTCTTCAACCCACCACACATCCCTTACTCATTTTCAGACTGAAGAGGCTTCAGCGGGGAGAAGAGAAGCTTTGTGATCCTGCTCAGATAAAACATCTCCCCGTTTCACCTCACAGTCAAATACTCCAGCTATTGCCGCCTAATAGGACCGGAGAGATCCAGCCCCTTTCAAGCTACCAAACCACACAAAGTCAAAGCCTGTGCATGAGCTAGATCACTCAGTTCACTAAATTTGAGCTGTAATATTGAAAGACCTACACCAGCTTCCCACCAGTGTTTTAAAGCCCATCTCTCTCTGCATTGACCAAATAGGTGTGCGTCCACACTGTTTGTGTAGCACATAAGTAGCCTTGAGGATCTAAAAGTCACTTGTAATGACAAATTGTAGAGCACATGAGGGCAGCATTGCCTCTTCAGTCACATGCCTCCCTAAATCACCTTTCATTACCCACAAGACTCGCTAGAGGTCTGTGTCTGTTGTGTATGCATGAGTGTAGTACGTGGGTGTGTGTACGTGGGTGTGTGTATGGCTGCACTTGCCAGTTGTTGATGCAGATAAGCACAGGGATCACACTTGACCCTGAGTGTAATGACTTCTAAGCGTAGCTGCAGGGTTAAGAGAGGCACAGGCTAAAGGAGGGCTAATTGAGCAATCTGGTGTGTGTGTGTGTGTGTGTGTGTGTGTGTGTGTGTGTGTATGTGTGTGTGTGTGTGTGTGTGTGTGTGTGTGTGTGTGTGTGTGTGTGTGTGTGTGTGTGCAGTGGCGCCAGCGGGTGTTATGACCTGCACTGACATGGCAGTGTGCTCAGTTAATGGTGCCTGACCTGTCAGACGCAGGGCTGGTAAAGAGAGCAGCCCCAAAATGACATCGAAGTATTACTCAAAGCAGAGCTTGAAAAATGTTTCAATCGTTTCCCAAAAAATGATTCAGACCACTTTTGACACATTTTGCTAGACTATTGCTATTACTTCAATAGAAAAATGCTTACAATCTGTTTGTTAGTATAAAAGCTTATACAAGAATGAATGCCTCTGTTATATGATAAAGTGTTTGTCATTTGATGCCATTGTTGGAAACCGAAGCCACTCTTAATCTTAATTGTTGTACATAGTGATGAGAGCTTTGTTCCAACGCTTTTAAAATTCCAAAAATGTGATTCAAATTAATCATATCTTTCAAAACACACATCCCACTCACACTTTAAATGGTTTTTCACATCTGAGTAGGATGATATCATTCTGATCTAATTATTTCCCATTTTAATTCCATGAAAGTAGGACAATAGGTAACTTGCATAGATAGATATTTAATTGACTGTGTCACCATCATGACGTTCTGACAGTCTGGGTTGAATTTTACCATCTCTGAGCTGAACAGGACTCCCTACGAGCCCCCGCAGAGCAGCAGCAGCAAGGATGAATTAAAACAGACAGTCATCTGACTGCGTTCAATGTGTGTGTAGTTATCAATGCAGTGAAACATCGACACATACCAAGGCCAGGGAGGACAGCAGGAGAGAGAGAGGAAGGGGGGATGAGGAGGGAAAAAAGGACTTTGCCCGAAATAAGAAATGTTGACGGACAAAGCCTACAATTTGTGGGATCTGAGCATAAAGCAAACAAAGGGCAGCTTTTGTAAGGAATAATGCATGTCAGCCGTATCCTTATCCCGCCACAGCTTTGAACACTGCTGGGGACGTCCATTGCTCCACTGTGTATGTCGTGTTTCTATATTAAAGCCAGTCACCTCAAAGGGAAAAGCCTCAACTATTCAACAATTGAATGGTGGGGCTCTCATTATGGCCAATGTGGGCAGGAAAAAGTGGCTTTGGGGGTTTTCAATTCAGCGACTTAAAGCCCTCCTGTTAGCTAGGACGAGCTGCTGTTTATCCCAATGCCTTTCTGGGGGCTAAACATAGTCAACTGTCATTATGGATATCACTCTCTCTCTCTCTCCTTTTTTGTCTGTCTCTCTCTCTCTTTTTCTGTCCTCCCCCTCACTAACATTTATTTATTTCTCTCCCAATTTTGTCTTCTAATGACCCGTGTTGTGTTGTTGTTTGAAGGGGCTGATGGCTCTCCGGTCTCCCACATCCTGAGGAAGAGAAGGGGTGGCTGGGATACTGGAGGGCGAGCGCAGGACAAACAGTGCCGCAGACCACCTATATGGATGAAAGCCACAAGTCTATGGACAGCATTCCATAGGCAACAGAAAGCCGGTGAGGCAGCACTTTACATGCCCTGGCTGTATGTTACAGTGGTGTGGTTATGTATATGCCCTCCAGTAATCTATAAAAGAGCCACCTTCACAGTTGTCCTTTACTACTGCATTTTTATCTGGCCCATCAGTGTCAAGGGATTGGGCAGCCGGCCGAGCAACTTCCCAGCAGTTCCAACGTCACATGAATGGGACCATATTAGAACAACTGTATGCACAGTATATGAAATCATGTAAATATGTATTAGCGTCTGTGTGTGTGTGTGTGTGTGTGTGTGTGTGTGTGTGTGTGTGTCTGTGGAGGAGGGTGTGGGGGGGTGTTAGGAGGGTACATGGTGGAGTGCAGAGGAGACTGAGAGCGAGGTGAAAGCAGTCTTTGTGTTTAGAGCAGAGCCCTCTGGTGGACCCTCCCCTCGGCGCGGGGTTGCCCAGGCCCTGTGGTGGCGGATCACAGTTAATAACTGTGCGGTGGGCTGTCAGAGGCACTTAGTCTGATGCTGGGCAGGCCAGGCCTAGGCTGGGCCCGCTTACACAGCCACTTCTGCCTCCTGAGCCTGGACTGAAGCATTCGGCCATGGAGGAGAAGAGACAGAGAGAGAGAGAGAGAGAGGAGCAGGAGACTTGAGAAGATGTTTACACAAATGAAACAAAACATATAGGAATATTATAGGAAAACAGTGTTATAGGCATGATGAGTGTAAGTAGCTATGACAAGGACAACCTTGGGTGTCTTCTCTTTACAATTCTGTGCCAATCGTAATGTTTAAATGTTGGCACCTCATTATTGTATAATACGAACTTGATCCAGGATCGCGCCTAAAGAATAGGTTCACATTTTTTATGTTTGTCTTCCAATGACACGCACATGTACATTGCAATAGTTTGTGGTCACTATAATTGTTCCTCCTGTGCATTTTGGCAATGAAGGAATCTTTTCCTAACATGTTTCCGTTGGAAGGAACGGGGACAAAATCTACAGCCCTTGCTCCATACAAAAATGCATACTAAAGTTCACCTGAGTCAAACAAATCAAGTTGTCATTCATTATTTCAGTCTTTTCTGTCTTCAAGTAGAACTTGATTTCACTGTCTCCTTACTGCAGGTCAGCAAGAAATCACAGTCAGTTTAAACACAAGGAGGGAAATTGTTACTATAAAGAAATCTAGATGATGATACTTGATTTTTGAAAAAAAACAGCAACTTTATATTCTTAACTTGATATGATACAATTTTAATTATTATTGTCTGATTAGGTAGTACATAACCTCTAACTGGCGTGCACATTTAAACCCGAGGATCCAAGAGACATTTTCCCATTTATTGAGTGACAGGAATGACTGACTGGATGGTTTTCTGTCAATCTAACATGAAGACATAATTTAAAAGATAAAAAACAATAAGTTATCTGGGACAAATTCAAATGCTGGTGTAGCAGCGTGGTCTCTAACAAAGGATTTGAACAGAACACATCCAGCCCTTAAATAACCTCACCTTCTTTAGTTTCCACCCCTTATCACTGACAGATGAATCTCTCCACCGACTCCTGGTCTCACACAATTGGCATTCGAGCTTGAGACTTTTGAAAAGCCACCCCTTCAAATATGAAATATTTCAAGGGTTAATAATTGGGACACAGGTCTAAAATATTACTATTAATGGTAACAGCCACGTCCCAAACTCTTCCATCCTTGGTGGGCCTCACTTGAGTTATTTTTCCCACAGGCCACAAACCCCTCAGCGGCCGACGGTCTATGCCCATAACCACTGCTCCTTTCTAGATGATTTAGAGGTTGGGGAGATAGTCCCTAGTAAATCGGGGCCAAAACAGGTCAGCCGGTATTATAGTGTATCTCCATCGTCTATGAAAGATCTCAGTACCTGCAGACAATGCCTTAGGGAGGGAGGCGTCTCTCCTTCCCATGATGAGAAGATCTGCAGTTATAAGATCAGGATCAGCTACATGCACAGACACATATCCAATGGGTTTGAAGTTGAGGACTTCTTCAGTTATAGTTTGAGTCCCTAATACGACCCTTAGGGCAGACTTGATTGATTTTACTTCTCTCTCCCACATACTACTAAAATGAGGGGCATTTGGTGGATAGAATTGAAAATGTATTTGTTTTTCTAAAATGACCTTTAGATTTGGATTAAGGGTGGAGAATGCCTCTTTAGGCTAACAGGTAATCAGGTAATAACTCATAGGGTTGCCCTGTATGAGCAATGTGAAGGGACACTAGAAAATTGTCAGTATCAAGACTGGTGAGTTGAGTGGACCCAAGCAATACACACCTGTTGACCAAGAGGGAGGAAACCAGGAAGGAGGTAAGTCTTAGGATAGGTATGTTTTGTATGCCATTTCCTATATCCATTACATGACAACTGATGTTTCTTCATAGCTTGCCTACCACACAGGATCCTCAGTATGGCAGATGACTGCAAAGACCCTTTCTAGTCCAGGATGTAGGAGTTGTTCATCATAATGTTTAATCAGGGGGAAGATTGTGGGATGTTTAGAATCTATATATCTAATTTATCTAAAGTTTCTATCTGTGTAAGTCTACCCCCTACTCTGATAAACTCTAGAACACTGTCAAAATGAGGATTGTGGGGTAGAAGACAACTCTGACAGGAAATTTCTTTCACATTGGGTCTTTGAGGTAACAGGGCCTCTTCTTTGGCTCAAGTCAGCTTTGAGGGATGAATGCTAATGTACAGAGGGGACTCTTTCCTTCCAAGTGTTGTATTGACAGGGATCAGGCAAAACAGGAACCTTGCTAAATTTGTGTGAAACTACAGAACATAGGTTTTCGCAATTCAGAGGAAGTCTCCTGGCCAGGAGGTTGTTGGTTTGCGGGCAGGTTGAGTAATTATTAGCTTTGTGCCATCAGCCTTGACTGATTAGTTCCTGAATGCTTTTGGCCCTTATAATATCATCAGTTGGATTTTGATTTGAGTTTACAGTACCTCCATTGGCTAGCAGAGGTAAATTTAAGTATTTTGACAATTATTTTGGCGACAGAGACTTTGTATTGGCATGATTTTTACTGTAGCCAATTCAGGACTACAGTGGAGTCTGTCGCAGAATTGTCTGATGGAGAGGGAGTATTCATTCTGTTTGAATCAACTGAGCCAGCTGGGCCCCTGTTAGGGCTGCAGATAGCTTCAGAGAAAGCATGGAGAGATATTTCCAGGGAGTTACTTGTGATCTAATCATCATAAAAGAAACATGGGTCCGTCCATCATTGCCCTCTACCTTCAGATATGCCTTTGAACCGTATGCACTGAAGCATCACATAAGTATATACTGTTTTCTCTATAAAACTACAAATGAGCTACCACTGCCACTGCTTTCCCAACTATGTAGGGAAGGTGATATGAGTCAAATTTGGGAGTTCACTTTTCCACTTTTTCCATGCATGACTCAATTCTCTGTCTTTTATAGGTGTGTACAATTCTTCATGATTAATCCAAAACTGTTACAGTAGGACTGTGGCTCTTGTAGTAAAAGACACAATGTATCCCAATGGATCATTTTGTGACTTTATTAATGTTCCTCTCAAGGTGAGGTTATGGTACAGATCAGGTCTACACTTAAAGCCAAAGGAGTCTGATGAACAGTGCCAAATTAGCCCAATAGCACCTTCTCTTGGGTCTGTTCTCGTGGGCTTGGTTTAGCCAAAACTCAGTGCTGTGTGACTGTGTCTCTGATGGTAAATCACCCACAACAAAACCCTAATCCACAACCCTAACCCTAAACCTAACCTTAACAGATTGAATATTACTGGCCCATTGCCTCATCTCAAAGTTTTCATCTTTAGGAAGAGTTTGTTTGATTCTTTTGGGCATGGGAGTGATCAAAGACAATTATAAACACAGAGTGACTATTTCCAGAATATCTCCATTCTGCTCATCCTGGACATGCATTTGGGCTGCATATGTGGTACAGCACAGACAGCTGGTTGTTCCAAATGGAAGCACTTAGTATTCATAGACCTGTGGCAGGACTTATGTTCCATGTTGTGCCATAAAAACCTGAGGGGAGGTCTCTCCTCATGTAATAGTCTCACAGACTGAAAAATCCAGATTGTTCCCTCACACTTTGACCCCTGGTTGGGGGCACTTGACCTTAATACACAAGGGCTAATAGCACTTGGCTGTGGTATTCATGGGCTGCAGGTAGTTGACCAAAATGCACTAAAGTAATTGGCCTGGAAGATGCTTGGGCTACATGTACTTGGCCGAAATGCACAGGAGCTCAAGACAGGTGGTTGGAATATGTATAGTCAGGCAGCGCTTGGCTGAGAGGAACTAGAGTTGAGGGTGGGTGAGGGCATGCATTGGAGTGTTTGACTGCAATGTACTTTGACGGAGGACCATTGGCTGGTAGTTGAGTGAGCTGAGGGCATTTGACTGGCAGGTAAATGAGCTGGGAGCCCTTGACAACAGGTACAGAAGATATATTCTCATGGATATTTTCTTTTCTATTGGCAGGTTGGACTATTGTATGAGTTTTGCGTGCTGTGGTTATTAGTTCTCCAATGTCATGCAGAGGTAGATTCTCCTGTTATGGGAGTGTTTTTACTTTTTTGGCTTTGATTCATATCCAGTCTAGAGGCTCCCTACAGCTTGAAGGACCATGAAAAAAGACTATATTTGAATCTTTACATACTGTTCAGGGTCTAATTTGACCCATTTTTTTCATTTAAGAGAAGAAAAAAAAACACCTTAAAAACATTTCTTTTAGCCAGAAATTTGATGACTTATCCTCAAAAAAGGAAATATTTCAACTTTCTAAAAGTGTTTTTGTGTATACTGGACTCATATTTATTCATAAATGTAGACATCACCATTCAACAAAAAGCATAAGAACTAAAGTTTGAACACGCTTTGCTTTCTGAAAGCTTCATTAAGGATCACCAATCACCAATCACCAATTTAAGAAAGACTGATCAGGTGTTCATCAGTGATTTGTGGTTTTGATATTATAGAGACTAATTATGAGGGGTGAAATACCGTGAAATGCCCAAATATGAACAGTATGTGAGGGTTAAACTTGATGTGTGATGTAATTTAGATTATTATTGCCTGATTAGGTTGTAAAAGGATGACTAAACTAGAGCTTCTAACTGGTGTGCACATTCAAACACGAGGATCCAGGAGCCATTTAACCATTTACTGAGTCAGGGGTATGAATCAATGGATCAAACAGCTCAAAATTAATACATCATGATCTGTTAGAAAGTCAGCATATAAATCACAGAATAAACAATAAGTTATTGAAAACAACCTGTCATTTCATACAAACGTATTGGTGTAGCACCATGGTGTCAGACAAAGGATTTGAACAGAACAAACCCAGCCCTAATATAATCTCCTCTTTTCTAAACTCCTCCCCTGTGCAGCGACAGGTGAATCTCTCAACCCACTTCTGGTCTCCCACAATTGACATTCAAGTTGGGATTTTTGAACAATTTCACTGTTTTGTCAGTGCTACAAAACAAAGCAGTCCACTGGTGCACATTACAAGTCCTATCATCAGCACCAGCCTTTATTTGACCTTCAACTAAGTACCTCCACAAACCCTTATCTGATCCTGCTCATAAAGCTCATACACCGAATGAGAACTGGCGTGTGAATTGGCCAATGAAAACTCACCTGATCATGAGTGACGTTTCTATCCATTGCCAAACAATACTTGTAGACAAACTGCCCTGTCTGTCTGTGAACTCCAAAGTCCAGCTCATCCCTATTGACTAGATTAGATAACCTGGTTTTAAAGGCAGGGACACTGTTTGCTCAATGACTCCTCTCTGCCCTAATAGCATCTGATCTAATGGGAGATTGCAGACTGCTTGTTGACAGTGGAGACCCACACAGCGTCATGGCAATGGCCAAACAACACATGGAAACAAAGCAGGGCTGAGCTTTAGTACCTGGTAATTACTGGTTAAATATCAGATTCTTTGCTTAAAACAGCAATAAATATTATATGCAGCCTTAATTACAGCTTGTATGTCATCCGTATTGCTTAAAATATGAAGGTTCTCATGGAGACTAAAGTGGGTTGCTGAGTTGATTCATTTTTGATATGTGGAGAAATATTCTTTGGTGTGCAGGGAATATATTAAAAGTAGAAACAAATTGTCAGAACATACAGTATGAATAAAGTGACACATTTGAACCTGCAGTGATTTAATATTTTGTCAATTGTGGACAATGGAAACAAGCTGTAAACACAACACTGACATATCACATTATAAGCTCGATATTTTAAAAAAAACTATTTATTTAGGCATGCAGCATACATGGAGCAACATTATTATTCATTTGGAGTCTATTTGAGAAATGTAAGACCAACATTCACTGTCTTTTTGGCTTTGTTTTTGGTCTCCACCATCTCCTGAGAAAAAAATATCTGTCTCTTATCCACTCTGTTCACCAGATGTTTGCTAATTTTGTCTGTCTTTTTTCTGGAAAAGTTGCAGCAGCCAAAAAATGCGATCAACGAGAATGTCAAGAATGAACCAAAACACTAAAGTCGTAAGCCATAAAACCAAAACAGTGAGCTGTAAAACACTAAAAAGCTGAGGTCTGAGTCTGGTGGGTTCATCACTACTAACAATGCTTTCCACATACAAGTAGACATGTCGTCCATTGGTGATCCATTGAAATACTGATTACAGCCGCTTTAAATTAAATGACTTTGTGCTGGCGATGTTAATATTAAACATATTTCAAAGCATACCTGTTCCTTCCAGTGTGCATTTAGTTTTAGTGAGAGGGAGGGCCAGTGGTTCTCTAGCTGGCGTCTCTGGTGCTCTGTTTAAATCATCACTTCCTGTTCTCAATCCCCACGTCTGCTTATCCATCATTTCATAAGCATGCATGTGTATGTGTGCTCGGGGTCCTATTGCACCTACTCCAGCCTCCCATGGGTGGTGGCGGTGAGCGAAAAGGGGGCTGCTCCCTCAAGACACCCCTCAAATTATAGCCTAATCAGTTAGCCCCAAGAGCAGGCCTAACACAGCTCCCAGACAGACAGACCCCCAGGCCTACAGCAGCCTCATCTTACCCCCTCCTCCTCCTCCTCCTCCTCTCCCAGCCACACAACGCTGAGCCTGGCCTTGTCCCTGCAAAGACCCCTGTCCCTCCCTCTCGTCTCACACTGAGATAAAACAGGTCCGGCTTCGGTTTAAGAAAAGTGTTGGCTGTTCCTGTCCCTCACTTATCCACTCCTCTTGTCTAGTCAACCTGGCCCTTTCACCTCTCCCATACACACACACGCACAAGTTTTCCACCTTTTTAACACACATGTACACACACACACACACACGCACATATGCAGAAACACTGTAAGTAGTCATAGTAGATGTAGTTTCACAGTGTTTACAGTCAGCTCTGTTTTTCAGCTGAACCTGCATTCTGAGATCCAGAAAAAAAAGATCCAGAGGCTTTGTGACTTAAATCCTCATTGTTGGTGGTTTTCACCTTTTTCCCCCTGATTCGAATGGTTTCACGCTGTTTTATGAGTTGAGTAAGCTCCATAAACTTAAAGTCCATGAAACCAATTCCAAAACCCATTGTGTAATTTCAAAAAGGCATGGCTTTTGGTTTGCAAGTAAAGCAATATTTGTTTATCTTCCTGACACTAAAACTCAAAGGTTTAACATAATCTGTTGTATGAAACTGATCAACTGAATTATATTGCATCTCCAATATAATTACGATAATTTCTTTAACAATAGCTGAACAATCGCTGTGCTGTTTTTCTGTTTTAATATTTACGGTTGCTGAAAAGTGTCTTGCATGAATCATTTTTGCAAGTACTATTTCCAAGAAAGTATTGCAGTCATACTCAATAATGCTTCAGTAATAAAAAAAAAATAAAAAAAATAGGACCGTGAGAAATAAAACAATGTCATGATATCACTCTGGCACCTCAGTCTGTGTCAACAAGTATCTGGCTTTTCCCTGGATCATTAATCTACACACATACACACACACACACGCGCGCACACACACACGCACACACACACATATATATACACACAGATTTGGATCCACAGCACTAATGTGATGTTTTGTCAACTAAATCATTGCAACTCAACCCGGTTAATCAATGACACATGGCTGGTTCTGGCAATGTCAGACCTTCACTTACTCCATCCCACCATTCCCCTCATCTTCCTTGTCATACCCATTCCTCTATTACCACCCCCTATAACACACACACACATACACACACACATACACACATACACACATACATACATACACGCACACAGATCCACACCCCCCCATGTGCCAAACCAGACCACTCTCCATACACACTAATGCTTCTGTTCCCTCTGAGCAGCTCCATCAGTCATGTTCGCTCCGCTTAGGATCGCCATTTGTTTTCATTTCACAGCTTTCGCAAAACACCACACACACACACACACACAGAGGCATGTATCTGTGTGTGTGTGCGTGTGTGTGTGTGTGTGTGTGTGTGTGTGTTCATGAGCATGCAGACATTTATGCAAAGGTAGATATAAACTTCCTCTGCTACCTTCCTTCTTTATGTAAGTAGCAATTCTTTCATAACCAAATGCAGCAAAGAATTATTCAAATACATAATGAGATATGTATTTCAGTAGTGAAACATGGACCCTGGAACGTTAGAAAAGAGGCAAAGGATTGAGATGGAGATGAGGATGTAAGGATGTGAGTGAGAAAAAGTCAGGAGCCAAAGAGGAGTGATCCATATCTGGTATCTGTGCTGTGATTATTTGAACAGCAGTTATAAAGCCATAAGGCCTGGCCTCGGTTCCTGAACATGTTGATTTAAAACCTCCCTGGACTATAAATAATGACTGATTAAGAGGATTCTCTCTCTTATTCTTACTCTCTCTCGTTCTTTGTGTCTCTTACATGTCCAGCACACTAGCCCTCCAACCCCTCCCAATATGTTCTGTATTAGTAGGTCTTTGTTGAGTGTTTGAAGTATGAAAATTAAGGAGGTGGGTGGGCAGCCGACCACCATACTCAGAGGAGACCTGTGACGCACAGAGAAATATCCTCTGACTCCATTAGCATACCTCTGCTGGCACAGCTACAGTCAGCACAACTGCCTCCATAGCTCTCTTATGTGGCCGCTATTATATTTGTTAAGGAGGCTTCACCGCAAATGTATCTCGAGGCTGAGGCCTGTCAATTAAATACTGCGAGATGCTTTAGAGATATCCACATCATACAAGCAAGTAAGGAAGTCACGTTATTTATGTAGCACCTTTTGAGAAATGTCACAAAGTGCTTCACAGGGGAAATAAAGCATAAACAGACAGATAAGACAGAAATAAATAGATAAATAAATAGATAATACACAATATATAGTATAATAGACAATAGAAAGAAAATTACAAAGGCACGTCTAAACAAATGGGTCTTGAGTTACATACACAATACTTGAAATGCTAATGCACTTCTACAATCCTGTGTCCACCTCAATAGGTAAGAGAGAAAACTAGCCATTCCCAAAAATCTGGCTTAAATATTGCACAATAACAACAATTGTATAATATTTAAAGTTCACAGGCTTATTTCATTTCTATTGTTCTGTACAAAATAGCATAGGAAATTCATTCACATTTATTCATTGTTGTACACTTGATAAATTCACATACTTTCTTGTTACGGTTAATTGAATCTGTCTTCACATTTATGTAACACATGCTCTGTTTAATCTCTTTGTATTTTGGATATCTTTGGTTATTGTAACGTGCATATTTTTGGACATTAGGTCGACATTATTTTATGACAGAATAAAACAAACTAGCTCCACTGAGGACTGAGATCTAACAATTTTTTTTTTGATTGTTATTGTTATTATTGTGGGTTATTTATAAGATAGCAATAGACAACAGATGACAGGAAATGAGGGAGATGCAAAAAAAAAAAAAAAAAGCCCACAGCAGCTATTTGAAGTGTGGACATTGTAGTTTGTGGTCGGCGCCTTTAACTGTAACAAAATCAATTAGACTAACAAACAAACCAAAAAAAACCTATCCTCACAGTAAGAGAGCCAACACATCAATAATACCCTTACACAATAGGAGGGATGAGTATTGATGAGTGTAAAGCTTTAGGACAAACTGAATGAAATGAAACAAGAAGATTTTAGTAAAGTTGTAGCAAATCTCCATCAGGTTAGCGTGTGTATAAAACTTTATTCTCCTCATTCATTCATCTTTTAAACTCTTCCACTGGTGGCTCCATCTTTACAACCTTATGCTGTGCAGTCACATATTATCAAAACACATAGAACTGTATTTTTTAGTCAAAAGAAAGATCCCAGAGATATTCATCTTAATTTGTAAGATAGGGTTTCATGTAAAATGTATATAAAATGATGCACAAGACATAAAGCATATGTCAAAGTTTTGTAAATGTGTAGCAATAAAACCAGGAAATCATACTGTAGATGTGAATATTGCAAACGTCATATAGCTTTAATAACGTGTTTGAATGTAGGTTTTGCAATCAGGCAGTGCTTATTATCTCAGACCAAAGTGCTGCGTGGAAACAAAAAGATGCCAAACAGACCCCCCAAGCTAAAGCCCTCTGAGCTCCACAGTAACATGCAGATCCAGATCTCTCTCCATGGCTGCTCTCCTGAACATTAGGGGATAAGGAACGCAGTAGTGGGGTCATTTGAGCTCCTGTCCTCCCTGTAGTGGGATAACATTTCACCAGTTAGATTAGTTCACTCAGAGCCCTTCAGCACATGTGGAAGTGACCCTCAGAAACCTCTCACAGGCCTGACAACTGAGCGGTGTCTGTGTGTGTATGTGTGTGTGTGTGTGTGTGTGTCAGAGGAAGTGCGCAGACCAGCTGATGCGGTGTGTGCTATGTTAACCCGTTCCAAGGGCAGCATAGCAATAACAAACACAAGATCACAGCAGTGAGGTCACCTCTGACCCTGCACCCTCCACACAGCCGGCCAGATCATTATCGCACTGACAGCCACTCAGGAATCAGCACACACACACACACACACACACACACACACACACACACATATTTAGACTCACATGCCTGACGGGCCAATATGGGTGTCCCTCAATGCATGTTTTCAATCATTGACTCCTTTTAGAGAAATCAAAGGGATTTACTTCAGGAGACAAAAGCTTCCTCATTGGTGTCTGACAGTAAATGATTGACATTTACTTTGACTCTATTGGCTCCGCCCACTTGTGGGGAGACCTGCAAAGTGAAACCGCTCACTATCCCGCACCCTTGTTTACCCACAAGGCCTCTGCTCATCTGTGTCCTGTGGGCGATCAGTTGGAGACGTTGGGATGTTTGGGGATGACGGGACGTCGACTATGGACGACATGTTTCCACAACCTTCAGGAACCAGCTGACTTCATGGTAGGATCTATATACAGATATGCATGTGTGTGTGTGTGTGTGGTGGGGGGGGGGGGGGGGGTTTCTATATGTCAACACAATAAATAAGCTCTTGCCTGTTTAATGTTGTCCTGCTTTACCTTGGGAACAACACCCACAGCTCCACCTGCAACCTCCCTTCATGAAAACTTAAAAAATCTCTCTTTTTCACTCCTTCCTATTTAATATCTCAATGTTTTTTCACCCCTATGCCCCCCCCCTCCCAGCCCCCCCTCCTTTACCTCCCACCTCCTATCCTACCTCCTCTGCCAGAGCACACACTGGCTACACTTTTAAACTGTATCAGTTTCCATTTCCTCTAAACATCAGCCTGCTCTTGACATGAGGCTCTCAGGTATAAGAGGCTGGCTGCAGGGGTTATTAGTGCAGACAGGCTGACATGGGGAGTGCATTTGTTTGGCAAGGTGATTGTGTCAGGCGTAGAGAGAGGTGACTGGAAGTGGAACGGAGTTGAATTTGGAGAGACTTTATTGAGCGTCAGCGTGAGTGTAGATTATCTCAGAGCCAGAGAGCATTTTTATAATTTTTTTTTTTTTTTCTGGCAAGCTTTGTGTGCACTGGACTATAGACTGTCCTGTCTGTTGGGCTGTTCAAGTGCTTCTTTTAGATGCTGTAATGAGGATCCATTAAGGAAAAATTTCATGCTATAAACAGTTGACTGGCAGAGAACGAATTTCATTTCATTTCTCCGAGGCCAAGTCGCAGGATGAATTAGGTTCACCCTTTCTGACGAGTTGACCCTATTTGTCTGGGGCGCTTTGAGCAACTCAGATATTATTTTCCACATTTCTTAGCGGGGTTAATACATAGGTAGTAAGTAGTGAATGCCTGGACGGCTCAGCTCCTGGCACGGCGTCCGTTTGGAAGACAATCCCTCTGGCAGGTCAAGTAAACCCTGGCCCCCAAACACTGAACACACTTTCCAAACCTCATTACAGAGACCTCCGCTGTTTTGTTGCTCCAATCAAATTCTCCCAGCTCTCCCTCCTCCTCCCCAGTCCAATTCTTTTCAAATGAGAATTGAATTTCTTTTTTCCTTTTTTTCTTTCTTTATATTTCAAAGTGTTTATGTTATCATTTGTAAATCTTACCAGAAGTGGACCATGAGGCACAAGAGGGGAGCTCATACACTGTTTAATGAAGTATTTACAGATAATTCCAACTGTCAAATACTTGTGCCCAATGACATAGTGCAGAGTGCTGACGCTCACAACTGCCTCTCTCGCTCCAACTTTCTCCCTCCTCGTTAAGCAGGCGGATTTGATTTCAGGTAAGAACTTATTGGGAGGAAAAGAGGTTGCGGGGGCAGCCAGCGAGGGCCACGGCTTTTACCAAAAGGAAAACAATCCTGTGTGTTGCATATCAGAGCTCAAAGGGCCCAGACACTGAGAAGCTGAGACATGCATAAGGACATTATAGCTGCTGTCTCTGATAAATGCAATTTGCTCAGGAAATAAAAGTTCTCGCAGTTTACTTTAGACTTTTAAGGTCAGTCTGTCATTGTCAAGTCTGTTCAGTGGTTTGGGGTTGGCTTTGTTTTGTGTATCTAAAGGAGGAAAATATCTTTCATAAATCAGCCTCGTAAGAGATTTTTCTTTTTCTTTTCATGTTCTTGTAATCAATCTCTGTCCAGTTATCACGAGGAAACGATGAAAAACGGAAATATGCTAACACTTTTCAGACAGGGCATCGGCTATTAAAGGTTTATAAATTGTTTCTGGCTTTAATAGTGTTTAATAAATAATGTATTCATTCTTTAAAGATCACTTATAAGCCATAAATAAGAATAAATAGGGGAGGGGGGGGGGTTGTCAGGTTGTGAAAAATCCGTCTGGCAATAATGCAGTGATAAATCTGCTAATAAATGCTTAATAAGTTATTAATAAATGGATTTTAGTCCAGAGCTCCTGCAGCTCTTTTCCAGGGCATAAATCAGATGGTCCAATTAGTAAGAGATTATTCACAATCTGGCAACCTAGAATTACTCCTTATTAATATTTTATAACTAGTTTATAAAGCCTAAGCCAGATATGAATGAGACATTTATGAATCTATTAGTTATATTTAAATGGTGTTTTATTGGTGATATTAAAAGGGAAAATTTCAGGTCAACATTTGCACACAAAAATCAGTCAGTCTGCCATTCATCTATTTCTATAGACTATTTGATATTGATTTTTAATTAAATGTTCCCGTTTATTAAAAAATATAGTATGTTATGTCAATTTACAAATTAAGTAGCTTCATAATAATAATAATAATATTGACACTAATACTGCTAGAGCTATTTGCAAATTAGACCTATTATTATAATTATTTCGTTACAAATCTTTCAATAGGAAATAATATTTAATAATTATCAATAGTGATCAAACTTATCACAAATCCAAATAGTTTTTTTCTTCTTCTCGTGTTTCCTCTTCAGCTTCTCAGTGCTCGCAGTATAAAGAGCGATTCAGTGAAAAATGGTGTGAATGAGCAATAATGGACTCGTGAGTCGTGACCTCTGTATGGAAGCAATTTGGGAAAGGGTTGGAAGTGCGGTAAAAAGACAAATTAATCCTTGACAGAAACGAGATACATCCTTTAAAAACAAGCCATTTGGAGCGCTTTGGCCCTGCACTCCTGCTCTGTAATCTCACTGAGCAACCACAGGAATATTAGTGCTGTGCAAAGATACAATAACACTCAATGCATGTCATGTATATGGTGTTAAAAAAGAACTCACATAGATCTCTAATACAGATATTAACTGATTTTTTTTAAAAGATGCTTTTAAACTTTTACCTTTTTAAGCTTCACTTCTAAATCTGCTTCTTTTATTTTGTTGGAGCCTTGCAAACGAAAAGCACCAAAAATCTGACATAGGTGTTCTGCAAAATATGTATTTATTTTTGCTCACATTTTTGTTTGATTGTCTGTTTTGTGTCACGCGTCTGTTGTTCGTTATGCGTTAGTTACTTTCGTTTTCAATTAGCACTGAGTCTAACCATGGCCCTTCAATTTAGCGGAAAACTGGAAAATGCTGAAATTAAAAAACGCTTGCTTCAGTCAGAACGGAACGCCATAATAATGATAATAATAATAATAATTATTATTGTTATTATTATTATTAATATTATTATTATTATTGTTGTTGTTGTTATTATTATTATTATTATTATTATTATTATCATTATCATTATCATTATCATTGTTATTATTATTAGTATTATTATGAAATTAACGTAAAATAATGTTCTAATTATTATCATGATGATTGTGGCGATAATAATTATGAGGCATATTATTATTATTATCATCATCATTATTATCATTATTATTATTATTATTATTATGATTATTATTATTTTATCATGATTATTAGTGCTGTTGAGTGTATAGTATTAATAATAATGATAATAGTATAACAGTATAGTATAATGATAATGATAATAGTTCATTTACTCGGATTTTATTGTTTTACATTGTGATATTGTTATTCATTTGTTCCACATATCATATTGTCTCATGTATTATTTAGTCATTTGCTTCACTGGTGAATTTCCTTCATATTTTGGCCTCTGGCCTTTCGGGCCTTCCATACCTGACGACGTGTCTGGCTCATTATCTGAACAGAGAGTTGATATAGTGTCCTTGCAGCGGGAAAAGCCCTTCACATGAATACAATATACTGGCGATGTGAGAGAGGCTGTCCAATCAGAAAATAGCAATCAATGAGGCTGCGTCATTCATTTTCTTTCTGTGAGTTTTATTATGAAAAATCTAAAACTAAAAATGATTTATCAAGAAATGTCTTACATGATCAGCTTGGAGCTCTGTCAGTCAGTCCACTGCATGCCTGCATTACACTGCATCTATTCTAATATTAATAATTTACCCTCAAATTGTGCAACATCCTTCATTTCACCAACATAACTTTTTTTTTAAATCAACCCAACTTCCCGCTTCCTGTTATTCGCATTAAAGTGCATTAAGCAAGTTCACAGGTTTACAGACTAACACTCCCCAGCCTGCCTCATGTGAGGGGGGCCCTCAGTTATTTCCCATGCGGAGCCTCATTTGTCTAAAAACACATCTGTCCCAGGTGGATCACTCCCACAGCTGATTGGCTCAGTTTACACAGTATAGCTAGAAGTGTAAGATTATCACATGACATGCATTTAACTTCCTGTCATTGTTTTTTTTTGGGGGGGGGGGTTCCAGTAGAATCAGAGTGAAGAGTGAATCCCAGTAACGAGAGTGCATTTTAAGATAAATGCTGTTAAAGCTATTATAGTGAGTGTAACACAGTGGGGGGTGCACTGGCATTACCTCTATCCATGTTGTTTCTCTCTCTTTCTCTTTCTCTCTCTTCCTCTTCACCACACAGCCGCGCTGTTTGCACAAATGATGCCCCTCAGTTTCCTCAGCAGAAGGTGACAACAGGCGTCTTAAACAATCACACAGCAAAAAAAACCCCACTTCCCCGATGGCAAATAGACACACACACACACACACACACACACACACACACACACACACACACACACACACACACACACAGACACACACACACAACCTTTAAGCAGTAGAAGCTGAGTTCAAAGTCATCCTCCTGTCAGTGATCAGCAAAACTACAAACTCATATATGTAAAACAAAGACTGAGCGGAAATGTATCATAAAGATAATAAAGATAGATTTTTTTTTTGTTTTAAGAAAGGTTTATATAAGTAGAAGTCATGCATCGTTATACTTCCATATAGTAAATCCAAGAGTAAACGGTGGTTATTTATTAATATTTCATTTTTTGCTTGATCCAAGCCAGATGCATTCTTCTCTAAATGATTCTGCTGACTTTCTTGAATTTGAAATGAGTTTTGTGCCGGAGGTCTGCTCTGCTTAAGATCACAGGAACGCTTTCTATAAATTGGTCCGGTCCTTGGATGTGAAATAAATAAAAGCGTGTTATTCTTGTCTTTCTTTCTCCCGTCGGTGGAGATGGAGGAGGAAGAGGAGGAGGAGGAGGAGGAGGAGGGGGAGGAGGAGGGTGGGGGTAGTAGGGAGCAGTTTAGGGAATAGGAGTTTAGGGAAGCTCCGAGGTGCTTCTAGGAGGTGATCGGACACGCACACACACAAGTTCACACACACACACACACACACACACACACACGCGAGACTTACCTGTGCGATCAAAAAAATGTGTTCTCAATAACCGCGCGCGCCCCCCACGATCACTATCATGTTGTACACACGCTTCAGGGATGCAGAGTCACATCAATAATTGAACTACTAGTCTTCTGGATTTGTTGTCCATCGGGGCTATTTCAGGATCAATATTTTATTCGACTTCACGGCATTGTGGAGCTTTTTACGCTTGTTTGGACTAGTTCCTAGATTCCCAGTATACCCCCCCCCCCTCCCCTTACTCCCCACCCAACCCCAAGAAATGCAAATAGATAGAAGGAAGGAGTTGGTAAGTGATGCATCGGAGAAGCTCTGCAGGCAAACGATTCCCTACCGAGCTTTAATTATTCACGTTGCTGCTGCAGCCGAGTGTCTCTGCATGATGACGTGAAATGCACACGAAGTTAGAGCATTTCTTTGAATAAATACAAAGCAATTGTGTTTTTTTTTACCCCTTCAGAAAGACTAAATTTAACTTGTGAAAAATTTGATTTTTTTTGTCTCCTGATTTGAGGGAAATATGCACTGAAAATAAAAAAGCAGTGCAGAAAGAAAATGACACCATGAATCCAGATGTTTTTATTTATTTATAGTGTATTGGTTAATTTGTGTGCATCATGAGTAAAATGATTTTTTTATTTTTTTTAACTTAAAAAGAGCTGAAAAGAACACGCAGGATTTAGGATGAATGAATAATAAATAATACCATGACTAATGTAGAGGAGCGTGTAAAAGTTAACAACTACAAAACTAAACCACCGGAAACGACTAGAAGTTTATTAAGTTTATTTTAGTCCAACTATTTCATTTGAGGTAAATATCAATTATTAATCTAAATAGCTACAAGTGCATGGGACGCAAGAGCAGGTTCAGTCTCAAAGGCTTTGCTCTTCCTCTCGAAACAAACAAAAAAAAAAAGGAAAACTTTGGAGTTTAATATCGCCTTATCCAAAAACCGCAGACACTTTGGGTTTAACAGCTCTGTTGGTGAGAAATAAAACTTTAAATGGATTTTAACGCGCGTATTTTCAACCCTTAATGGCCCTTTACGGTTAAATTAAAATAACTGCGAGAATTCAACGGTGACTTACACCAATCTGCGACGTAAAAAATCCTACATGCTAATTTTATCTCACATTTAGGTTCAATTTCTTTTTTTTTAAACAAAAGAAACACAAAGCCCTCTCATGCACACACACACACACACACACATACACACTTCGCCATATTATTGCTATTAGGCCTCTAAAGCAGACTACCTCACTGCTGCCAACTCTCGCTCTCTCTCGTCGCATCATCATCGTCGTCATTATCATATTTAATAATATTGACGAATGAGCAGCAAGAGCCAGACTGGCTGTCAGCCACGGTCTGTTTTTAATTCTTACTTTGCATCTCTGAGAGCTGCAGAGCTGCCAGGTGTCTTGGCGCTGACAGCAAGGCTTCATTAAAAAAAAAGAAGAAAAGGTGAGTAAGAGATGAGGGCTGTTATGGTGGATTTTGGTACAATGTGGATGGATGTACTTGAAGCTTCCCGCGTACTGTGTGAGTATAATGACTTAAATGTGACTATAAATGTAAAGTGGTAAAGAGTCAGCCTTCATAAATCTTGACAAGCGTGGAGCTCAGTGTGTCTCTCTCTCCCCAAAGCAGGTTCTAATCAAGACTAAGAAGCTTCCTGGCGCGAAGAGTTTAGTCATTTAGTTTCTGTAAGAGCTGGTTTATAAATATTTATTTGTTTTCATTTAAAGAAAATATGCAAAATTCTACCTGTTATTAATCAGCAGCATAAAACTTTTAAAAGAAGCCTTGAACTGCAACTCTTCTGCTCGACCCCTTTTTTCCTGGAAAGCTACGCGCACGCTCTCTCACGCTGTTTAGTGGACCCTGCTGCTTCTCCATCCACTTTATGAGCACCCAAGGCGAGCAGTAATCCCCCCCCCCCCCCCCTACCACCCCTTCTCACTGGCACCCGCTGCGGTTCCGCTCATACCAACACAATGCTCCATGAAGCCAAACACTCTTGGACGCATTTTTACGCACGGCCGCGATGTTGCAGATGTTGCAAACCTGTGGCTTCAGTTTTTATTTTGCTCGGTTGAGTTGCGCATGCTCTTGTTAAAATGTGCATGAAAGACACCCTTGTTGCAGTTTACCGTAAAGCTGTAGACACGGTGGTACATGCAAATCTGAGCCACGTTAATTCAACTGAGATAAGAGGGAAGTATAGAGCCAGGAATACAGTAGCCGTAAAGGATTGAAATATATTTGTCTAACTAAAATAATGAACCATGTATTCATACACTATATTAACACGCTTTTTACATATTAACATTTTTATTATGTCATTTTTGGTTATTATATTGAGTTAACAATACTGTCCATTGACCTCATGCAATTCATCTTTCTTTTTTTTTCTTTTTGTGTTTTGTTTTTGCAGTGGGTTAAACAAGCATCCACTTGCCAAAATGACAAATGAAATGATCTCATATCCACCTTCATGTTTTCCACACTTTAGAAACACCACACACGTTTTAACCTTCTTGCATGCCATTATAAAAAAAACCCCAACCTGTTATTTTCAATACAAAGGTTATTTTGCCTGCAGAAAAACATGCTCATATGTCAGATTTAAGAGTCATTTGACCCTCGCTGGCCTCCTTATCTATTAGACACTGCGCAGTGACATCTGTCTATCAAGCCACAGGTTTATCATTAACTGGGATCCCACGACACTGAGCTCTACTGTTGCATTGACCCTGGCATGGCATCTAATAACGAGAGAGGGGGGGGGAGAGACGGAGAGAGAGAGAGAGAGAGAGAGAGAGAGAGAGAGAGAGAGAGAGAGAGAGAGAGAGAGAGAGAGCTCATCCTTGACTTATTAAAAGGCTACTGATTAACGTGTATCAGTGCGTGGACTTCAGCTCGGGCGGATCACCTGCGGGATGATACTGACCTGTATGGGACTATTAGAGGGAAGCTGCGGCGCTGATAGCAGCACGATAAGTTAGTGCTGCGTGAAGCAGAAACGCACTAATCACAGAAACGTAACAAAAGAGCACTCTATCTCTTTTTCTATCCCATGTCAAGGTCTCTCTGTAGGTTACACAATACGGCACGGGGGGGATAATTCAGATATGAGATATGAATTTAGAAAATTTATTACCCAACTTTATATGTTTAAAAGCCAAAAAAAAAAAGAACATCTGCTCCCGTGTCCCACAGGCCTTGAAATAGTGCGTGGGTGGACACCACTCCAGATCTGGATGTGTTGAATGTCGCCCAAAATGCATAAACATAGAGAAAAAGGAAAAAAAAAAAAAGTTTAGTTGGACACCCCTGTTTTATTTTATGTGTCCTATAAGCGAGATCCGGCCCACAAAATGCTTTCATGGGTCAGATTAGTATTTTGACGCCCCCTCTCCTCCCTCCCTTCCCTCTCTTCTTTGTCTCTCCTCCCTTCTCTCCTCCCTCTATCAGTCAGTGCGCCCGTTGGCACAGGAAAGATTGAAAGTGACACACTCTGATTAGAAAGCGGTCCTTTTGCGCCGATAAATGCCACTATTACTGTAAGTTCAGACGCCGGTGTTTGCTTTTTCGGTCAGCTTTCTGTCCTGGGTGTGTTTTTTTTCTCTCTCTGTTTTTGTTTACGCACCAGCTTTTGTCTTTATCTGGTTGTGTCGCGTTATTTTTGCGCTTTTCTCTCTCTCTCTCTCCCCGATGATGAAGCCATGAGTTCAGAGGAGGGCAGACTTACGCTACAGAGACGCTTTCTGAGCTAAAAAGAAATGCGGACAAAAATGTAAAGGGAGGACGACAGAAAAAAAAGTCCAGACTGCATCTGAAATATCAAGTTTGTTTTTGAGCTCTGCTACGAGAAAAAGGACCCCCAAGCTCCAGGACAAGTGCTGCTGTTGACTCTCTCTCTCTACCTCTTTCTCTACCTCCCTCACTCATTGTCTTTCTCTCTCTCTCTCTCTCTCTCTCTCTCCTGCCACCACTTCCCCACAGACTTGCATCCTCCGTGCGGGGCTCCGGTGTCCTTCCACCTATCCATTCAGTGCAGTCCGCTGCTTTGCGCGCTATCGTCGCCGCCAACCTCCCCTCTTTTTTCCTCCCTCCCTCCCTCAGTCCGTCCATCGCTACTAACAAACTTTTTTCCCCCTCATCCTTCCTTGTGGATCTCCGGTCCGGTTCCCGAGTCCAGATTCAGTACCAGCGTGATCCGTGTATCCGGGAGTTGAAGCACAGCCCAGCCCTGGATTCAATACTCCTGATCAATGGACAGAGCCTCCTCAGCGGCCAGCAGCGCTACAGACACGCCGTAAACAGTGAGTAGCTTGCAGGCAAACACACACACACACACTCTCACACACACACACACACACACACATACTCAACACACACACTGAAGGCTGCATGTTCATCTGCCCGCCAGAAATGATTTAAAACACTATAAATCATCATTAAGTCAATATGATCAGATAAATATAGGCCTAAATAATACATTGATCCAGTAGTAGTGACATTGAACTAATAGCAACTAAAAACAAACTTTGACTATGAGCCAAAGCTATTGTACATTTAATCAATATATTTGTTTAAATGAAGGATAAAGTATTATAATTATTAATGTGGGTGCAGACCGTTAGTCTAATAATAATAACCTATTTAATACACGCCATATTACTACCACTTTCTATTAGTGTTATTATTATCATCATTATTATTATTACAATTGTTATTATAATTATTACAATTAGTATTATAATTAGTGTTAAATTAGCACGTGTGTTATTTTTCAGTAATAATACATGTCATTAATTTTCTTCATTCATTTTATTATTCATATTTTATTCCTTCATGATGAAATTCAGTTTCTTGGCACTGTTCTGTGTCTTGGAGTAATATATATGTCTAGTGTTTTTAATCATTTTATTTTAAAGAAGTAAATATTGAATAGTGTGTAAAGCCGCCATTAAATATATAGAAGTTATTTTAAATCTCAAACAGTCTAGAGATGCTGTGAGGGTCATTTTTGTTTTTACTCTCCTTTGTAGAGCATGTTGGGTTAGTGTTAGGTTAGCTCAATGTTTCTTTTTGGCCTTATAGGCTTTATATAAGCCTATAATACCTATACCAATAATTTACACTAAAACTTCGTCACTGAATGCTGTGTGTGTGTGTGTGTGTGTGTGTGTGTGTGTGTGTGTGTGTGTGTGTGTGTGTGTGTGTGTGTGTGTGTGTGTGTCTAACAATTCAGAAAAACAATATTATTATTATTTTCGGTATTTTCAGAAAACAAGAACACCTCTTAAAATGCGTCACGACATCACTTCAACAATAATTTCCGTCCACTTAACTTTTGCAGAAATAATTAATGACCAATTACGTTCAGATGTGTCACCTGGTGTTACTGATTAACACGTGCACAGTTTAAATAATAGCTTTTTAATCTGCGTCTTCACCAGTAAACGGGACAGATGATGAATAAAACATATGGAGGGAACGGAAAGGTATAGCAGCTATACGAGGGCCTTTTAACCTCTGCGAGACACTAGACAGCACACACACACATACACACACACATATACACACACACAGACACAGACAGTTAACAACAGCCTTGAAGCAAAGTTAACCTCAAGATGGATGAAAATGCTCATTCAATTCACAAACGTCAAGAGGACTGAAATGACAAGTGAGGTCTGATGAGGGGGACTTTAGGAAGTTTAGGAAAGGCCTCCAGCCTGCTCTGCGCACAACAAACTGAAGCCAAATGCGTTTGACTACAAATGAGAAACAGTCCTCCTGCAGACCGTCATGTCAAAAGCAATATTTTGTCCTGCACTAAACAGAAAAGCTTTTTTTTTTGGTTTGCATTCAATTCTCGTGTTAATTTTTGTATTAAATCACAGTTTTAAAAGTTTGGAATAAGTTTTAAATACGCGCGCAGGTCAGGCGCTTTTACGCACAAGGCGTGAGAGAAAAAGTTAGCTTTTCCTTAATTCACTTCTCACTTTTTAAATATGTCACTTACTCCTTTATTGATGCTCCCTGTATGAAAGCAGAGCGTCGTTGCACCGACAGCAGCTACTTTCAGCTCCAAACCGAAGTCTTTCGTCCTCTCTGACCTTTAAAAAACACAGCGGGCTGACTCAGTGCGCTCCTCTTTTCCAAACCACCAGGAATCCAAACAGCCTTCATGTTTACAATCTTCTTCTTCTTTTTTTTTCTTCTTAAAAAATTTACACACATGTGATTCCAGCTTCCGTTTACACAAGTGACACTTTTTTTTCTTGAATTTGTGGATGGTGAATTTAACCCATCTGGATTCAGGTTCATATATAAATCATAACGATTGAACACACTTCGGTAATTGTAATAATAATGGCGCAATTAAAATAATACGTCAAAAAAAGTAATGACAGCACCGTGACGCGTCAGTGTCAACCATTTTCGGTCTCCCACAAGGCGCCCATCATACCCCCCCTCCTCTCCTCCCCACCAACACACACATACACACACTCACACACAGACACACACACACACACACACACACACACATAAAAACATTTTCTTTTTTGGGCCAACCGCGAGGAAAAATGAATTCGTTTCAGTTGCTGTGATGGGAGACTTTCTGCACCCGCTCCAGGTTTCTGGCCTGTCTGCTTAAAGTTTGCTCAGATGTTGGAGGGAAAGAAAAAAAAAAGTTGACGTGAATGAGGGGTTAATGTGTAAAGAGTTTGCGTATCAAAATAGTTGGAACTGCTTATTTTTCTTTTGGCTTTCACGGAGCTGCACAGTCTTAAAATGTGTGAGGCTTCTTTTTTTTAAAATTCTCATTCTGCCGCCAAGTGTGTGAGAAGATTACAGACAGTGATGGTGATGCGCTAGTTATTTTGGCCTTCAAATTTACGCACATTATGAAGAACCCTTCCTTTGGCCTTTTTTTTAGATTGACTGGCATTTTTCAGTAGCTGAAATATCTTTTTATTTTATTAGTAGTTTTTTTTTATTTAACTTTTTTTTTTTAGAGGTCAGTGTTACCTGATCCCAGCCACAATTAATTAAGATATTAAAAATCAAAGCTTATCTCCTCCATTTCAGTACTCTAAGTAACTTCCAGTCCTCTATGAACTACAGCTATCTGTTCACACGTAATATGGGTGTGTCTGCACTATTAAACTACAGATTAGATAGTGGAGAAGCTCTGTGGGCAGAGTTGGAGCTTCACTAATGATGCTCCCCTCTCCAGCTGTTGCCTGGGTGCCATTGCTGCTGTCTGTGTACACTATCCCACACAAATCACTATAATGTCTCTGATTGTAGCCTTGTGCATATTTCATTTGACGCCCTGCGGCTCAGGATGATTGTTGCTGATAAAATTTCATGTTCTTTTAAAGCTCTAAATGTAAGCGAGCGAGTGGACGCTGAGGCTTGCCCTTTCTGTTTTTCCGGCTTGTTCTTCTCCCACCCACAGTTATTCCCACTCTGGTGAGACTGGTGTGAGCTGTGGTGGAATTGGTTTGGCAATCGGTGTGTGCACGAGTAGATTTTGTGTGTAAGTTGAATGGGATGTTGTGGCCATTTTTCTTTAAGCAGCACCAGGTTTTCTAAACGTCTGAGAGGCTTGCTCGTGTACAATTTAGGGTTGAACAGAGTGACTGGATCACCTAATGATGTAGGGCAGCTGGAGTCACAGTCACAAGCGTCACTAAGGTTGCATCACTGTGCTACTGTAACACTATTATTTTGTGCACATGCATGTGTTTATGTGTGTGTGTGTGTTTGCTTGTCAGACTCTTACTTGTCCCCTCTGTGTGTGACAGCGTTCAGAGTCAGTGTGTGGTCCCTGGAAGTGTTAAAGCAGAGTCTGTGTAGCATGCTGGTTGTGGTTTGTGTGGCTTAGTGTCTGTCTGTGTGTGACTCTGTATGTGTGTGTGTGTGTATGTGTGTGTGTATGTACATGGATGAATGTATTCGAGCACGCGTGTGCATCTCCTAGCTGGAAGGGCGAGGCTATAAATGCTCACTGTTAACCCGTATTATCAAATGAGATGTTTACGAGAGAGCCAAACATGTTTGCCAGAAGGCCTTCGTCTCGCCCCCTCACCCCGGTTATTTTCCCTTAGTGTGTGTTTGTGTGTGTGTGAGAGAGTGTGAGAGTGTCTGTTTGAGCCTGTGGACCCTCTCCAGAGCTAAAAAAAAAAAGAAGTTATGTCTGAGTGTGTGTTTGCCATAAAGGTCTCTCTTCCCCTCACACCAGCTCTCCCCACATCACAACACTCTCTCAGTAACACATCTGATGGTCATAAACGGCAAATTCCACAATAATGTAACCTTCCCTAACAGCGATCATTTCTCATAAACAGCCACATAAAAAGTTGCATGTTGTTCCCCATTTTGTTTTCAGACTTTAAAAAGCACATTCTGAGAATCATGTGTTTTTTTGCACTTCCCCACTCAGTGTTATTCCTGCACATTTTGCTGCACATTAATTGCGATGTGTTGTGTGTGATGTGTGTTGTGTGTGCGTGTGTGTGCGTGTGTGCATGCATGGTAGCTTTGCAGGGAAGCATTTCCATGTCTGTCCCTCCCTGTGCATACAGTATGTGTACATTCAGTACATTTGACAGCAGGGTTTTTAATATCGCTGCCCCTCCTCCTCCTCTTGCCTTCTTTTATCTGTGCTGCAGAGCCAAGCATTAACCAATAGCTTGATAACCATGCTATAAAAGTGGATCTCGCACAGGAAGAGCAGCCGTATCTCTGAATATTTTCCTATAGGTGACGCCTCTCCCATGCTCCTCTGCTATCAGTGCTAATAATGCCCTCATAGGTCACTCTCTCTCTCTCTCTGTCTGGTTTGCATGCTAAAGGCATAACCTTTCATTAGCAGACACGTATCATAACGGCGAAAGAGATACCAGACAGAGAGGGAAAAACCAAACTAACATTGAGTCTTTCCTGCTCTAACTGCCTAAGCGTCACACTCTCTTCAATTTGGCTGTGTTAAGAGGTTAGTTGTATTTCTTACTAACACTTTCAGATCCATTGGTTTCTTACATGTGCAGATTTAACATCTTATCCTGCTGTTTGGCTGATTGCGTTAACTTTTCACCCACAATTATCCCTGTTATTCCTTCTTGTGTCTCCAATCGCAGAGCATAAGTGTGTCTGTGTATGTGTGTGTGTGTGTGTGGGTGTGTGTGTGTGTTTCAGAGCTGCAGTGTTTACTGCTCTCCGTTTCCTGTACACCTACAACTTATCACACCGGGATTACAATGAAGTAGTGTGTGTGTGTCAGGGTGTTGGGGAATGGATTTGGGAGACAGGAGGCGCCATTAAAATAGTCTTCTTTTTGAAGGAGGAGTGTTACATCAGCTTTATTCTACCTGTTGTTACCCTTAAAGTTTCATATGTTGTCTGCATTTTGCTTGGACAGAGGTCTAACATTAAAACAGCACGATGAAAATGTTTTGTCACACGTCGATGGTGAGATTTAAAGAAATAATGGCACGAACGGAGACAGAACGAAACTAAAATGAAAGAGTGACAGCATGAACTTAAAAAGTGCACAGCAGCTCTCACAGACCGCTCTAAGTTCCTCTGCTGTGGCTCCCACTTCACACTTCTTTACTCCCATCATTATACCATATGTCTTTCAAATGGATGGGACTACCAATCAGTGTTTGTCAGCCGTCTGATTTGTAGAGTTTAGACTGGCTTTGAATTACATGTTAGCCTCTGTTTGTGTGTGTTTACGTCGTCAAGCTGGACATATTGTTTATAGGTGTGTTTGTTGTTGTGTCCTACTCTTCTATTTCTTAGGGTGTGTCTGCATTTTTGCTCTGCAATCTTGTCTTTGGCCCTCAGTATGTATTTGTTATGTCTAGAACATGTAATAATGTGGAATTTGATAGTGGCTTATCATGAAAACAAGAGGTCGCCTCAGTATCAAACATAATGCGGGACAAGCAGAACAGAGTGGCTTTTTCTCTTTATATCTGATAACATATTACATAAGAATCTTTAAGCTGTTATTACATTTTTATTATTATTATTATTATTATTATTAGAATACAGCAGCTTTTTTCACCTGTACGTGATCTTTTCATTAGGTGAGAATTTCAAAGCAAATCCTTGAATAATTCATTGCATTGTTTCTTTGAGAGCCATGACAGTTGCCCACAGAAGCAATAAATTGAGAAATGTGTCATGACCCCTTTCCTTATCAAAAAGACATTACATTTGTTCTCCGTCTCCATAACAGACACGCAACAGCTCCTCTTATCACTTCTTTATTAACTGCTTTAAGTATCACGCCCTTTATTCATTCACAATGTAACACAGATGGATTTAGGATATGCTTGATAACAATCATAGTGTTTGAAGCCTGATATCCATGTTGATAAATCCAACATTTTACTGTAGTCATTAACATGTGATGTATTTTATACCATCATACAGTTATAAAGTTGTACCCATATTCGTCTAAAGATGGTCTTAAGAACAAAAGGCTATTGCTCAACACACCTATAAATGGATTAGCATTTATAAGTATGGGATGTGACTGTAATATTGTGATGTCATTCCACACCCTAGTCAATATTTACTTGTCAGTCAGTCAGTGCTGTTTCAAGATGGACATTTAAAGACAAATGAGAAGCATTGAATAAAAGTAAGCAAGAATGTAAATAAGAAAGTGTGTAAGCCATAAATGACAGTGATCATAGTAATCTAAGGGCTTTCTACACATTATTGGAATCACACCTTAATATTTCATAAACAGTTACATACTTACCTTCACTATGTTCTTCACACTTCTGTACTACTGAAATTATAAGAAACACTAAAAAGTTTCATATCAGTCGTAGGTAATATTTTACTTTTTGATCCTTAACTCCTCTCAACACAAACTGAATAATAGACATTAAAGCGCCAGCAAAATAGGGGGGCTGTATGAAAATGATTGGGGTAGTGAGGGCGGCTGAGTGTCTGGTGTTTCACTTTGTAAGAAGAGAGCGACGTCCTTCCAAACACTGCAACAGCTTCCCAACAACACGTCAAGTTATTATAACGCTGCCAGATTTATACAACCAGTTTAATCCCAATTTAAACCGTAACATCTTTAAAACTCCCAATATACACAGTAATAAAACACAAGTGTTGTCATCTAAATTATGAACCATGGTGCACATGAATTTTGTCTTTTTTGATGAAGTTATTTATCTAACTATTAACTATAAGGACAGGCTGAAAATAAAAATACAATGTTTTTTAGACACAAAGAAAAGAAATAAAAGACTCTCTCTTGACCCCTGCCCTCCTAAAAAAAAAAAAGGTCAACCCTGCTACCTTCAGCCAAAATAAGAATTACACCACCCCCACCCCCTCTTCTTTAACATCCTCTTCCCTGCTAATAATTTTTTAATAGAGTTCCTAAAACTTTTTTAAAAGTTGAAAAATAAAATACATTCACATGTCACACATTAAAAAAAGAAACCTTCATCTGATTGCATGTACTCCAGGTAATCTTCTAACCTGGTAATATTTTCTATTGTTGTGGTGGGACATCTTATCTCTGGGACGGCTCTGAGAGAGCAAGTGGGGGTCAACAAAAAATGCACAGCATACTAATCTTTTTTTTTAATCTCTTAGGTCAAATACCAAATGAAACGTAATTGAAGCAGGATGTGTTGGGAGATTAGATGATGCTGGGAAACTGTCTGTTTCTGTTATTGTGCATGCATACGTGTGTGTGTGTGGGTGTCCCAGGTTAGATGGTGAGATGTCGGCAGGGCCAAGTCTTGATAGGGATCGTCAGTAGCGGGGCGTGGGGGGGCTACGACAGGTTAGGACCTGAAGCTGATAAAGACAGATTCTCAGGAGGATTATTTTTTAAAGAGGACAATTCAAAATGAAATAGTCTCTGATTTGACCTCCTCTCACAGTCACACTAACAAGGCAGGTAGAGTTCCACTTCACTAAAGAGCAGTGCTGGCTGTAAATCGCAGCTGACAGCAGCCAGTGAATTTCTTGCAATGTTGTATTATATTGAGGTGTTCTTTATTGTAGCAACAACATTTCTAGTGGTTAGATTTATTTGCAAAGCCTCCCTTTTTCTCAGCGAGCCTCACATTGTGAATTATAGCTACCACTGTACTCACATTTAAACCCATTGCTTTCCACTTAGTGTAACTCTTTGAACTTGTTTTTTTTTTTTTTTTTAAAGCCACTTTTATTAAACTCTGCCACTTGCATTTTTTCGCCCTTAGCCTCCCACACTTTTTAATCACGCCAAAGCTAATGTTTTTAATTTATTATTCATTTTGAAATTTTGCCCGCGCTCTTAATACTTCTCAGATTGAAGTTTTTTTGTTTTGTTTTGTTTTTCTTCTTTTTTTTTTTTCCTTTTTGGGGCGGATGGTGTTTTTCAAGCTGTGCGGTTGTTTGAAAGAATGAGAGTCAGTATAGGAAGGTAGTGAGGAAGAGAGAATGAAAGGAAGAGGAGGAGGAGGAGGAGGGAGAAGAAGAGGAGGAGGAGGGAGAAGAAGAGGAGAAGGAGGAGGGAGAAGAGGGCAGAGAGACACCACAGTTTGAGAACATTGTCTTTTGTTCAGCGTTACAACAGCTGGAGCAGTAAAAGCTGTAGAAATATTAAAAAGTGAGGGATGGGGGTACGGTTTCTAATCAAGCGCTGTGGAATATGCCACACACAAACAATAACCATGGATTCTCCCTCATTTGTTCTGGTGAATTGCTGGCCAATATCACTCAGCACAGAGACCCTCTGTGTTTTTCCACTTTCAAATCTGGTCACTAACTTGATTTCCATACTCTAATAGAAAAACCTCCCATGCTTACTCTCTTCTCTCTCTCTCTCTCTCTCTCTCTCTCTTGCCATTTTTCCACTGCAGTCTCTTATCTCTCTCTCTCTCTCTCTCTCTCTCTCTCTCTCTCTCTCCCTCTCGCTCTCTCTTCGTCGAGGGTCACACATGCTGGCAGATATTGTCCAGGGGCTCGTATGTAAATAAAAGCAGTCCATTTGGCCTGAGCAAGCTGGCTGCTCTTTGATACTTTGGCGTATGTCCCCTGTCTGGCCTGGCAGCATGTCTAATGGCATTACCCTGTATTAGACGTTTGGCTGACGCTCCCTTATCAAGGGACACCAACCCATGAGGCTGCACACTCTGGTGTGTGTGTGTTTGTGTATGCTTGCGTGTGTGTGTGTGTGTGTCAATGTTGGGGGTTGTGCCCATACATGTGTATGTGCTTGAGATCCTATGCTGACACCACATAATATACAGTCTCTGCAAACACTGATAAGGGACTGTCTCTGCTTCACTTTTTGTCACTTGTATTTTCTTCTCATTGATATGCATATCCTATGAAAAGATAAAAAGCAAACATACTTTCTGTGTTGCTTACTCAGTCTGTGACGCCACTTGTAACTGAGGACATTGTAAATCTTTAAATATGGGTCACAAATATATTGTTTTAGTCTCTTTTTAAACAGGCAACATAATGGCTAAAATGGCTAGGCAGTGAGTAAAATGAGTAAATGTTGCAGTTTGTTGGAGACACTTTTCAGCTGTAGATGAACACACATTTGGTGCACTTGTGAGTTTACAACAGCAGCAGCCAATCAATTCCCATTTTCTTCCTGTGAAACATACAATCCACTTTCTATCATTTTTCACCCGTAGTGACAACTTGTATCCCCGTCTTCTCTTTATTCCTCTTCATTGTTTCCAGACTCTTTTTCTCTGGCTGGAGCTCCTCTGGGGGCCTGGAGGAGGATGGAGCGAGGAGGGGAGAGTCCCATCACCCAGGACAGTCCTGAGCGAAGGGGAGGCAGCCCAGATTTGAGCGGCCTCCCACCACCAGGGAAGAAGGGCCGGTTGGAGCTCAATGGAAGCCCCACTGGGCCCCGCATACGCCACAATGGAGCCCCGCTGAGACCTCTAGGAGGTAAGCAATACATTGACCAATTGCAACATAAGGACTGAATAAAGAGAAAACCATACTGTTACTGTTTGAAGAGATAGATTTTAAAGCCAGATACCTTTTTTTTAAATGTGGCTACTGACAGAAAAATGAAAGACCTTGAAACTGAACATTTTGTCAGATTGTTGCAATAAGGTGAAACAGAGAAGACTACATGGTGACATTTCACCCTGGTGTCAGAAGTTTCCCAGATCCTATGTACCCAACCCATAGACAGCACTTGGCTCCGCACTGAGCCACATCCTGGCCATGAGTAGAGTTTGGCTCAGTGCACTGTGTTGTAGTGTGGCAGCGCTGCTGGGAGAACCAGAGCTGTTTCTACACTGTTAATCTATAAGTCTGGGGGGAACTGTATAATACAGGCTTACCAAATAAAGGAGATTGCTCCATATAAACAAGATTTATACAAGTCACTCTGGGTTATCGATCCCTGCATTCATTGTGAAAGTTGTTTCTTGTTTATGTGCGTGCATAATGTGTGTATGCACTTGTCCCTCTGTCTGGGTGTTGCCATATGTTTGCAGAAATGCCTGCATTTAATCTCATAAACTCTTTAACTTTTTTAACTTATTGAATGAATGATTATCATTTTAACAGTTTACACTGACAGATAAATTACAATCCAAGATGCAATGATTTTAACACCATGTTGGACCCCCCCCCCCCCCACCCCCACCCCCAAAATTTATTCTTGAATATTCCCTTGAATATATTATAATATTCTTTGCTAGAATAGGAAAAAATGGGTCTGAGCATTTCTTGGCTGCACAACAAGGGTTTATAAAGATCTGTGGTTTTAGAGAAGCTGAAGAGGTTAACAAAGCAACGAGGGGCTCAGATTCGACCACAGTGAGAAGAGAGGGACAGCGTATGAATGAATGTTAACATGTAAAGAAGGAGAACACGTTTCTGTGTGAAAAGAGTGACGAGGGACAGAGGGAGGGACAGAGAGAGAGGAAGGAGGAAGGGGTTTCCTGTGCTGAATGGGGCTGGTTTGCCTGTAATAATGACGGGTTGTCTTTGAAGACAGGAAACTCGACGTGTCTCCTCCAAACCACACTGCTGCCACGAGGAGGGGGCCACACACACACATACACACACACACACACGCCCACACAGACACAGACACAAACACACACGCACACACAGCTCGCAAACACAAACGCACACATTTAGATGCTCACACACACTCGCTCACAAACACATATGCTCTGACACTCACACCCAAGCATTGCTGCCAAAACACACACACATACACATACACATACACACACACACACACACACACACACACACACACACAGCACACATATCTTATTTTAATATCCCCGTTCACTCATCCCCATACATATTAGAGGGATTAGAGGTTTGAGGCAACATCACATCATCCAAACCAGATCACAGAGTCAGCGGGCAAATCACAGGACACTGGATATAAGAGAAGACAGACTGAGGTGGAGACGGAGGATAGAGTGAGATAGAGCCAGAGAAATAGAGAGAGAGAGAGAGAGAGAGAGAGAGAGAAAGAGAGAGAGAAAGAGAGAGAGGAGTGCTGGTCTGAGGGAGCTGCTCTGTGTTGACAGTTATATTTCCCTGTTGGGGGAAATTCACTTACTTGAATTGGCACGGTGCTCCAGTGTGTAATTCACTCCATGAGAGCCTGGAGGACTGGGAGCAGAGTGATTAATGGGGAGGAAATAGAAATATAGGAATTGACTGATTAAAACAACGGGTGGGATGGATCTGGGGAGGGGGAGCTAATGCTGCATGCACCTCATGTGTTTGTATGGAGGAGCAAGTTTATGTGTGTGTGTGTGTGTGTGTGTGTGTGTGTGTGTGTGTGTGTGTGTGTGTGTATGTGTATGCACGCGCGGGGGGAAAAGGGGGCGCGTGTGTATGTGTTTGGTATTGTGTGGTATCCATTGGGTAAAACACATTGCCATACCTCATATTATTAGTGCTGGGACACTGCCTAATGCTCTCAGTCCATCATTTCTTCAGAGAGCTTTAATTAATTGACAGTTGACAGGTGGCCCAAAACCAAAAGCCTTTTAGGAAAAAAGCTCATATTGGAGAAGAAGGAATGATGTTAGCACAGGGAGCCAAAAGGACACTGATGGCGGATGGGAAATATTGGAATGGAAAACTTAATATAACCAGAGGGGAGCAAGTGCTTTTCTCCATTTCAATTTAAAAATAACCCTATTAATAACACTGATGTAATGGTGTTTTATATTTATTTAAAAATAAAAAAATATATATATACATATAAATATATATATATTAAAATAATAGATGAGGCAGAGTTGAAGAATGCAAGTGTCTGAGGAATTACTTCCAGTTTTTGCCAATGTTTAGTCCCAGTGCAGGAAGTAGTGTGCCCTTCATGTAACAAGTCGGAAATGAAGGGTGTGGAGGTCTGGTGTGTGTGTGTTTATGTGTGTGTGTGTGTGTGTGTGTGTGTGTGGGAGGAGGGGGAGGGTGGTAGATGATCCTATCCAACTTTCATGCTGGACAGAGTTTCTGTCCTATTAAAGACCTACAATTAACATCCGCCCTTTAATGTAACCATGATCTTTCACTAACCTTAAAGGATAAGTTCACAATTTTTCAAGTCTGTTTTAAAAAAACAGTTTCAAGTTGTTGCACAGAAGGAGGTTTGTAGATTTTGGCCCCTATTGGTTACATTGTAAGGATGTTCTAAAGGTCAGTATGAACAGGAGGAATGGTTGTGGCAAGAAAAACTTATTTCAGTGTTCATTTGGGGCGCCTGGCTATTTTTTGAGGATGGGCTTGAAAAATTGTGACCATATGCTACAATGTGGAGCAGAGGAGGGAATTCCCCCCACTGAGCTCATCATTTTCAATACTTGGACGCCTAGAGCATTATTATACATGTACTGAATCATGGACTTTATAAGAAAAGAGAAAAAAAAATAGGGGCTGTGTTTTGTCAGTTAAGACCATGGTTAAATCCAGTGTCAACTATGGGTTAAAGGTTAAAAGTTAAAGGAATATTTCAACATATTGGGGAAAAATGGAACACAACATATCATTCTTGTGTGCTGATGAAATCAAATATAACATGTTAATTAGTGAGCTTTAGAGACTTTCCCTTGTTTCTACTCTTTGTGATAAGCTAAATGACTTTGCAGCTGGCTGTAGCATCATGTTGATCAGACAGATATAAGAGTGGTATCAACCTTCTAATCTAAGTGTGTGAGACCATGTTAAACTAGTAACATAGTATGAAGACTTTAGGAGATGACATCTGTTCATTTCATCAATGATGGCGGCCTGCTTCTGATGTCAGCCATATTTAAGCAAGTGCTTGTATAGCCGCATGGTCCAATTGACCTCTTAAAACATTTCACCATGGAGATGATTTAAAACCAGGATTTCTAAATTAAATAAAGTCACAGTTTTCAGCTTTAGTATGACCTGGGCAATGATTTACAACACTAGTTAAAATGTTGGCTGGAAGTATGCTTGTAGTGTTCCAATAAATGACAAATGGGTTCCCAACCGATTCCAACCAATCAAAAGCGAGTATCTTCCCTGCCCATTGTACAATAAATACATGAGCATGAATACAGCATGAGTCACTGAAAACACAAAATGATGCATATTTACACTTCTGTAAAGGACCTGTCACAAAATCTCTTAGGCAGGAGGTCAGTGTGGTTTGATTGACGAAGCGAGTGAGTTTGACGCTATTTGTACAGAAGTCCAACACCATCTTCCTCTAACCTCAGTGAAGCAGCTTCTGTCAAACCAAACTGTGACTGTGGAGTTGACAGATAGGAAAATACATAAAAATATTATTTTTGTGATAGTATCTTTTAACAGTATTTGGAATCCTCGTATGGGTTTTTTTAAAAGACAATGAAAGACAGCATTAGTAGTATTTAGCCATTCGTGATATAAGACTAGTTAAAATCAGCAAGGTCCCAGGTGACTAAAGCATAGTGATAAACAACATATCCGTGACTCACTAGTTCAAAATCTTTGTGACAGTTAATAATTAACATAAATGTCCCAAAACACAAACTTCAACATGTGCTGCCTTTGAAAGTATGTCGAGGATTTTTTGGCTCTAATTTGCTTCAACAAACTGTTCAACTTTCCTGCTTTGGCTCTCATCTTGCCTAAATTTGCATCATTTAGACATGTAAATTCAACAAGTTTTATTTTGACCATTTGACCTCACACTTTAGTATTAACATTTTATAATTGTATGTATTAGTTAATACATGCATTGGTAAGATTTTAATGTTTTGCTATAAACACTATGATTTTCTTGGCGGTTAAACTGTTATTTTTTTACAGTTGCAATTGTATGAGCAGCAGCTGTTATCAGTGTAGGTATTTTGTATATTTTCTTTGCATATCTGTGAGGGGATGTATTATTATAACTGCCCATCTATTAAGTCGTTTGAATATTCTGGGAATATCCTGTAGGCAGTGAACAGAGCTGTATATTACTCTTCTTGCTTTCCAAATGAGTCCTATTAAGAATTTCAGGTGTTGTAAAATTCAACCTTGTAAAATGTAAAAGGATGAAGTGATTCTATAAGCTTCACCCATTATTAATACAGTCCATATGTTTGCTTTCTATGATGGATAAACAGTGTTGTGATCACAGACAATAAAACCAGACGCTTCAATAATCTTCTTTTTCTTTTCTCCCCTCGTCCTGCTCGACAGGTCTGATGATTCCAGTCTTCTGTGTGGTGGAGCAGGCAGATGGAGGGGGTCAGACGGAGGGATGTGAGGGAAGAGAGGAGCACGCAGAGTTTGTGCTGGTCAGGAAGGACATTCTCTTCTCTCAGCTGGTGGAGACGGCTCTGCTGGCCCTCGGCTACTCCCACAGTTCAGCTGCGCAGGCCCACGGTCAGTCAGAGAGATGCTATACGCACAATCACACCAACACTGTCACATCTCACTACTTGTCTGATATTCTGAAAGAAAATGAGCCGTTCAGGTTTTCGAAATTAACCTGGTAGCTATTTCATGAGCAAAGGTCTCTGAATTATAATTCAAAATTCCTTGAAGTTAATCATGTGTAAATATTGATTATTTATCTACTGGCATTTTTTCCCAAATACATGTTTACAATGCTTACGCCAACTGATAAACACTCCATCCATCAATGTGTAAACTGCTGAAAGAACACAAAACAAACACTAATTTATCTATAAAGCAGAAATATAGAACATGTGATAGAGACAGAGATGCAAGTGCAAAGTTTTGAGCGTGAAGAGAACTATGAGCATGCATGAGTATGTATGAGTTTTAAACTTAAATGTTCCAAAATGATAATGAAATATAGGTCTTAACTAGCTCAGTCTTCTTAGTTGAATGTTTTTATAATAACAACTGAGTTCTCAAGTTCAGGATTGAGTGCCGAAAACTTTTTGGGTTCTCTTAAGTCTGCCCTTAAATGCACCAAAATCCTGACTTTCAGACTCAGTTTATTTTTGTGCTTGCTCATTAACTTTGTTGTCAATAAACTGTTTTAGCGTAAACACACTTCACAAAAGCAGATGAATGCCTTTGTCTGGTTAGTCTTTCCTGTAGGGGACAAAAAAAAAAAAGTCTGGTGCACTCAAGTCACACATTTGGCGTTTGAAGATAGCTAGCAGGAGGAGTCACTACCCCGTTCCCGTTTCATTGACAGAAAATTCAAGGCAAAGGATGTTGAAGTAATGGACACAACTGTTTATTTGACAAGTGATACCGCAGCAATGAGCACTTACCGAGAAAGAAAAATGCTGCCAAAATCAATAACCGTTGCAGATTGCTTAACTTAAACCACACACTCGACCAGGCAGAAGAATACTGAAAAACAGTTTTCCCCTAATCCTATTGAAACGTTTATTGAAGACATATATGCGGGGCCACGCTGCCTCCTTTATTTCATGTGAGGAGTGCTACGTTAAGACTATTATTAATAGTCATGATTTTCCAACCACCAGTGTCTGTGACTGTGTAAACTACGGTACTACTGACTCAGAATTAAATACCGTGGAGCTTACGGGTCAAGCCGAGAATGGTCTTTGAAAGCAGACTCTCCCTGTAATCAGCGGCCTGAGAAGAAAACGGGATGTGTGGGTTGTCTATTTAGAGCCGACACTGTACTGTTACAATGGCAATAAGCACAAGAATGTTTCAAAAACACAACTAAGACACAGACAGAGCCTGTAAAACTCATTAAAGACACAACAAAGAGCTGGACAGGAATGTCTCCGCAAGACAAAAATACACTGTGTGTGTGTGTGTATATGTGTGTGTGTGTGTACAGTATGTGTGAGAATGTTTATGAAGCAGAGGAGAAAAAAAACTCTGTAATTTATTGTTGCACACATGGTAGTCATTGCAACAGGACAGTGTCATTTACTGCTGTCTTTTCTCAACTATGCAGAATATTCCATCTGGGGCAATTGCCTCACATCGATATAAACTGGTAACAACAGAGAGACAGTGAGCAACATGGATATTGCGATAGACTGAAAATGGTGGGAGATCCCCATCTGTTTGAAATCTCACATGAGTGTTTGTATGTGTGTGTGTGTGTGTGTGTGTGTGTGTCATCACTGGCAGGTCTTGTTAGATTTAAGTCTGTGGACCCATGAATATGCAGCCATGGTTCTAATGTGCAGGAGATTGCATGCATGTGTGAGTGTGTGTTTTCTTCATCTCATAAACACACTGACAAAGGTAATCCCTTTACTACCTCAAGGCCAGCAGCTCTTATCAGACCCCTAGCCCATCTAAAGAAGTGAACGTGTACTCTCTGCTTCCACCTTACAAGCTCCGACACGCATTGAAGCCGCTGTACAGCTGAACAATCAATCATATTTCCAAACCAGTCTGATGTTCAGTCTGCTACATGTAGAGCTTTAAAAAGAAATACATCATTCCAGGACTTTTTTTTAACAATCACAAGAGTAATGTGATTATTTTTATGGAAGTCTTCTTTAAGAGTAACTCTATACTAAAGATGAAAGCAGAACAATATTCCAACAACTGGCACAAGATGTCTTGATCCTAACCCAACAGTTAATCAAATGTGACAAATACAGATTTTTCCTTTAAGCCGAATTTATGTTTCAGGAATTAAATTCAGCCAATCTCTGGTAATAAACTGAATATCTGAACTGTACACAGCTGTAGTGCTGCCACCTCATATAAAGGGCAGAAGGTGTTGATTGGAACCGGAAAAGTCAAAAGGGGATGTTGAAGAAGCTGGGTGGTATCCAGGAGTAAGTGCAAAAAAGTGACATTTATTAACTAAAATAAGAGTGAAACAAGGCAAAAATTAACCCTGGGAATGCAACAAAGATAGATGGAAAGCTGCCACCTACTCACCTCCGTTACTATAGACCAGCGTCTGACCTTTCACCTCGGGCCTCACCTAATGTACCATCTGCTCGGTTTACACAGGGTGAGCTTACTACAATGTTTCCAAACCATACAAAACAAAACAAATAATAATAATACAGGATTAATTTTTAACATCCATAATTTATCTAGGGACACACGCTCAACTATGAGTGCACAAAGAGCAGTTTTACCTGTCCTCCCCCAACTTGACACTCACTCACTGCTTAGAGCACCTAATGATGCACACCTGTTTTCACAATCTCTAATTTAGCACATAATCTGCCCAAACACTCATATTAACAGTAACTATTCAACTCCAACAAACATATGCTGCCATTTGTATGAACTGATAAATGAAGGTAGGACATGATTTTATACCTTTCTGACCTTTTCCTCGCCTGCTGAATAGAGGAGTCGTTTGTTTCAGGGGGCAGAAATTCATATTTGGGGACTTGACAGTACATCATGCATACAGTGTTGTTGCACACTCACTGTTTTCCAGGACAGTTTAGTCATCTGTTTCTCATTTGCTGGTTCTTTCCCACATTAGCATCACAGACTTTCAGGTTTCCGGGGAGCGTGTGGACTCTGATCACTACCAAAGTAATTACTGATGCTTTTGGTGAAAACACTTATGGCAAATGAACAGTACAGATATCTGGTAGTCCTATCACATCCTGTTAGCAGTGTTTTTCTCCAAATCTTGAACACATTTTGCCATTCTGCTTCTTTGGTCAAAGAGTTTCCTTCTCCACCCTCTTGTCAAACAATGCTAAAAGCTAAAAGGAAAGTTAAATTTAGTGTACTGTTAAAATTAATAGGGGTATTAAAGCCTAACATCACAGCTTGAGTTTTAGGTTTATAGTTTTGGCCATCATTTCTATATGTTATGATAACATTGTTATCATAATAATGCTTACATTGCTAAAAAGAAGTCGAATAAAACATAAAAATATGAGCAGTCAGACAATCATGCATGTGTTAAACAAACCACCACGTTAGCCAATATCATTTGAAAAAGAAAACTAAAGTTAAAATTATAGCCAAAACCATCAGAGGCTACAGGCTGACTTCCTGGTTCCACTTTGATCTACTGTTCTCTCCGTAGTGGATTTTATCTCAGTAGTAAAGTCGTTTAAATGATCTGGCTAAACAGTTTGCTTAGTTGTAAAGATGTTGAGGTTTTCCCAGATTTCCACAGTTTCTTTCATGAGTAGAAAAGATGATCAATGCTACAAAACATTTGACCCAATTTGTACAAAACCTCAATGCCTCTTTTTCATTTCCTTTGATTGCATAAAAACTAATATTCCCAATCATTTCAGACTCCTTGGCGCCACTGCTGCTCATGAAATATTTGTCATCCATTTCCTAAAAATGAGATGCAAGGATTATGATGGAATCACATACAAGAAACCCTCAAATCATGAATATCAAATGCCACCCAAAGCGATTTTTATGGTCCAATGTGTAAGATTTACTGGCATGTAGCAGTGAGGTTGCAGATTGTTACCAACTACCCTGCCCTCCCCTTCCAAGTGTGTGGTCACAAAACTCACAAAAAAATGCAAAAGGCACTCGATACTAAAGCCAGTGTTTGGTTTGTCCATTCTGGGCTACTGTAGAAACATGGCGGTGCAACATGGTGGCCTCCATGGAAGAGGACCCGCTCTCTGTGTAGAAAGGGCTCATTCTACGGAAACTAAAACATAATAATTCTTATTTTCAGGTGATTATACACTCATTTAAACATGCTTATGAATATTATATTCCATCTCTGCCAAGTCCATTCATCTAGATGCCACTAAATCAATTTTTAGTCAGTTAAGCTACTTGGCGGCTTCTGTTTTATCCATCTGATAAACTCAGATATGCAAATGTCCTTCCAATATGTCCTCAGTTCCTGCCATGTAAAAAACATTCACTCATTCTTGTCATATGATTATGTTAAAGATCTTTATTGTGTTTTTTTTTCTTGTTGTTGTAAAATTCGGAACCTCAATTGACAGCCTGTTAAAGCGAGTTTGAAAAATAAACAGTGCACAGATGCACATTATTCTTCAGTGATGGCCTAAAATAGGCCACTAAATTGTACAGCGAGTGTTTGCTATGGTTTGCAGATGAATGCCATTAGTAGCACTTTTAGCCTCAATGTTTTTGCCAAGTATCAGGGGAGGTCTCTCTCTGTCTGTCTCATCAGTGTGTATGGAAAACAGCGAGCCACATTGGTCCCCTGTCCACATCAATGCAGTCCTCTCTAAAAACACCACACCAGGGGCTTCAAAGGCTAGACTAAACGGGACATCACAGCTCGACACAAACAAAGCTCGGAGAGTTGACTGGAGCTCCGTTCACTTACAGTGTACACACACACACACACACACACTTGTAAACTTTATTTAACCCATGCGCGGATGCCTTTGCACACGCTCGCACTAGAATTTACACACACTCGGTGTAGAATACGGTGGAGTCATGCAGTATCACAGACAAAACACACACACGCACGCGCACACACACACACACTTCCCCCAGTTTCTCTCAAATGAATACGTTTTGTTTTTTAAAACAAGCGTTTATGTTAAATGAATAATTTTTGGCTTAAATTATACATTTTTTCCCTTGCGGTCCATGACCAAAATTACACAGAGTCCCAGCTATTTTCTCCCTGTTTGAATTGTGTCCTGCATTCTTCTGTCCCAGCGGTGTATTTAAAGTCCCAGCTGAGGACCATGGCCTTTCTTTAATTAGCTTAGCCCAGTAATTAACTGGGAGATATTGTTTATTTCAATTATAAGGGTCTGAAGGCTTTTATAGAATGGATGGGCGCAGACCTGTACTTTACGGCTTTAGTCAGTGAACAGTTAACAGTGGTCAGTGAGAGACAGAGAGAGAGAGAGAGAGAGCGAGAGAGCATTGTTGCAGTGCCACGTCTAACAGGCCACAAAGGGTCACTGCTGCAAACCATGTCAGCAATTTACTGGACATCTGAGTTTAGATCTGTTGTGAATTGCAGTCTTGGTCATGTCTAATTTAAGTACCACTTTGCATTCTTCTTTACTTAAGACATATTTAATATTTAATAAATGATTTAATTAATGCTTTCAAAATCAGATGATAAGAACATCTCACCTAGTTACTTGCTGTGATCAGTGAAAGCAGCGACATCGGTATAAGAAGTCTGGAAGGGCAAGAAAAATGAGCATATGATCCGTCAATCATACAAAAGAGAAGCTAAATTTTAAGTGCATTACCGTAACTATCAATTGTAGATATTCATCACAGTTTACAGATCAGCCTCCTGGTTCAGATTTGACCCATCATGCTTGCAGTGGCCTGTACAGTTTTTCTGTGAGATGAGCAGTGTCTGAATACTGTTGCATGTTTCTTGCCTCATCAGATTTATTGTAGAAATGTTGCATGCTCCTCTGTGTAAGCATTTACCTTTACAAGTGCAATGCAACATAATGACTTAGTAACATTACCTTGCGAAGTGGCTGGATTCACGAGATTTCAAGATCTTGAGATCAGAAGATCACGCGAGAATCCATGTAGTCAGGCTTTAAGTTATGAGCTTGTGTCTGAACCACCATCGGCTTGGACCAATCAAACTGACACAGATGGTTCATCCAGTCACCTGCCAAGTAATTTTTGAAAGTGCCTGCCCTGTTCCAAATAGTTTCCATGGACGATTTAGTAACATATCATTAGTAACATATTAGTAACATATAATTAGACTTTATTTATTAAGACTTGATGGGTCAGGCTGGGAATGTAGTACTCCAAAGACACATATAAACGTCCTTGTGGGTCTACACAGAGTGTAATGGGTAACTGTGGGTGGCAGATGCTTACAGAGGAGCTGACGCACATAACTCTGACTCCTCTACAGAACGTTGTGCAGACCTAAGCATCAAAGCAAGACAACTCCTGTCAGACGGCAAACGGAAAAGAAGACAGAGAGACATAAATGTTCCAGTCTCTATTAGAAAGTCTGGACGTCATTATTAATGGGTCAGCCAGTTCTTTTCAGATCAATAAAGCTTTAGAAATATTCATTATAATGAAATAAAGAATTGTATTCATTTAAGTCACAACTTTCTAACAAGGTATGCTTCATTAGAAAGTCGTACTATAACTTGTTATAAGCCAAAAATAGCATTTCCTTAGCAGGAAGCTCAACCTCTTGCACACTGTTTTACAACTGACTGTTTTTAGAGGCGTTTCGGCAGAATGCAGCGCTCCCTAAAATGACAACATGACAGATGTTTATCAAATGGAGTTCCTCGGGGTGGAATGGCAGATGATGAGCGACTCAGCGAGTGATGGTGACTCAGGCATATGGGGTTTCCCTGTGTGTGCGACACGGGTGGAACCTGGAACGAGTTTGGAAGAAGCCCTGCATGTGTGTGCAGGCTGCTGCGACCATTAAGACTTATTGTAGCATGGGACAATAGGATTACTCTGTGCGCACGTGTACATGTGAGTGTGTGTTTGCACGCAGGCAGCCATGCGTGCAGGCCTGTAGGAGCACTGACGAGAGGAGTCGGAGACATGAGTGTGTGTTTGTGTATGGATTTGCGTTTGTGCGGATGGGCACACTCAGACATGAGCCAAGCCACCAGCCGGCCACATAAAAGCATGTCTCTGGGAGGTGGAATTTTAATGTGGAAATGGGAACAATGATTTCTACTTTTAAATGTGGACAAGAAGCAGAGCCCATTGAACAGCAGACCAAAAATGATGGATCAATTATTAATGTGTTTACCATCACACTGTGAGCGTGTGAGTGTGTGCGTGGGTGAGTGTGCGCTTGCATGCAAGCTGGTACATGTACATGTCCACTTCCCTGTGTGATGTCATGTGTCCTCTGTGAGTTTGTGTTTGTCTGCTTATTCACGCGTTTACTTCCATCCGGCTAGGCATTAGTGAAATTGTTAGGGCTTATATTCATATGTGTAGATGCTGCCTGCTTAAGATAGCCAGAAGAAGCACTCATGTGCCACATTAACTACAGTGTCCCAGGTTTGATTCCAGCCAGGGACCTTTGTTGCATGTTGTACCCGTTTCTTTCTCTCATTGTTTCCTGTCTGTCTCTTCACTGCCCACAATCCAATAAAGGAAAAAATTCCTTCAAAAAAACAGATATCCTTAAGACGGTGTGTGTCTGAGAAAGAGAAAAACAGAACTGAAAAAGGTAGACATAACTGAAGATGGCTCAGTTATTTCCTTTTCTGACATAAAATGGTAATGTTTTTATTCTATCTCTTTGAAATATATTTAATGACATCTTTTCCCTGCGAAAAGGACACAAACACACTGTTTCACATGTGAAATTAATGTTTTCACATGTGATATTGTTTGTGAAATTGATTTTTTTTGTCAAATAGCTGAAAATCAGTCTCAAGTGAGAAATTCACATGTGCAGGTTTTTCTTATGATCTTTATTCAATAAGGGTTTAGATTTTTGTTTCCCACAACCTAACAATAACCTTTCCCAAAAAGAGATTTTTTTATAGTCCAAATGAAGTACAGCTAATAAAAATATCTGCTTCTGTTTGGGTTCTTAAATGTTGTCTTCGTGCTTTTATGCTTTTAGTTTCATTTGAGGAGTGGGGTGGGGTGGGGGGGGGGTTCTACTTTGAACAGCTCAGTCCATTCTGTTCGTAGTGGATTAAATGATGTTCCCTCTCTATGACCAGATAATGAAGAACACGGCGATGCCTGGCTGGAATCAAAGATATAACTGAGCTATAAACACAATGGAAGGAAGAAAAGGAGGTTAGAAAGATCAGAGGGAGGTCGGAGGAGAAGAGAAAACAGAAGAAAAGAGGAAGAAAATAAAAGAGGAAGACATGGGGGGGGGCGGGGGGATAAGGGGACAGTAAGAGAGAGAGAGAGAGAAAGAGACTTCTCAGGACCCATCTGGATCTCATTTAGAGGATAGTAATGTGATTAGCTTTGTTTAGTTTTCACAGCTCCAGTCCCCATGAAAAACCAGTGTGCATGTGTGTGTGTGTGTGTGTGTATATCAGTGTGTGGTGGGTGACCTAGGTGAAGTGTACATGTGTGTTTGTGTTTATATGCGTGTTAAAGACATTCGACTAGATTGTTCAAATCATGAGGCTTAAATGAGATATTTACAGGTCACTAGCATATCATTACACTGCAGAAACACAAACACCTACTAATTCACAAACATACACACACAAAGCTGCTCTTTTTCTGACTGCAATTTTAGATGATTATGGGTGGTTGGTACATCAACCCAGACCCCTATTAGTTACAGTTTGAAATACAAGTTAACCCAATGCAAAGGTAGCATTTTTGCAGGGTGAGTTTCAGAGTGACTCTCATGATACTGTGTCTATCTCCTGTTTGAAGGAAAGAAGCTGCTGAGATGCTACAATGTAATATTTCAATGCTTTGAGTACCATATTTGCAATTCCATATACCTCCATTATATGTAGTGCACAGATGAATGGCTATTGTAGATCCAACCAGGGTTAAAAAACTATCCAAGACGGATAATGTTAAAAAAAAACTAGTGGTAGCTCTCACTGCTTTACTGTGAGAAATAATAAATTCTTCCTCTATAACTGTGGTACAATAAAATATAGTTCAAATGAAATGTCCTTAAGTGTTCAACAGCTTCTATTTGCGACATCAATAGTTCTGCGGCTCAGTAAATGTTTTTTACAATATAATAAGCAAGCTCACTTCCAGTAATCAGAGTGGATATCCAGTAAGAACACAGGCTACTATAGCAGTGTTTACTGGCTTTGGGAAAACTATATACATTTAATAAAACAGTTTCTCAGTAATAATTGATCTGATTGCTTAGGAGACACTTTTTAGATTAAAATTGCTCTGACAAAGAAATAATGGTATTCAATGGTTCACAGTGATATATTACATGTGTCAAGTAGGTTACAGTCTCTGTAAGATGATTTTTTTTTTATCTTAATATTTGAACTAGAGGTTGCCTGGAAAACATTATTTGATCTTAAAAAAGTAAGGTATGCTTTGGAAAATGGTTTGACATAAGCAAATAATGATTCCTTCCCTTTCTCTGTCCAGGCATCATCAAGGTGGGAAGGTGGAACCCTCTGCCCATCCACTTCCTGACTGACGCTCCAGAAGCAACAGTGGCTGACATGCTGATGGAGGTCTACCATATGGTCACACTACGCATCCAACTACAAAGGTCAGATTCAGGTTCAAAAGTCCCATGTCCCACATTGCAGTTTTTCTAGGCGTGTTTGAATCCAGATTCATTCATTGAGGAATTGTGTGGCAGTCAGCAGTACTGCTCCCTTGAATATAAAAACAACACAGGAAAGAATGCATGACCATATTTCTTAAACACAGCGAGGCTTTCAATCCATACGCAGTGTGCTGTTCTATTGAATCACACTCTCAGTCCACTGGGCGGCTGATGTCATTGCTGCTGATTAGACTTCAAAAATCTATCAAATCTATCAAATGTGAAAGCAGCAATACTGAAACACTAAAGCTCCAGTTAAACAATCTGGTGGGGATTTATCTATTATCTGTCTCCGTCAGGGAGAGCTTGTCTGCCAGGAACTCCTTCTTCCCTACAGTTAGTGAAGCGGGGTCTTGATGGGCAGATAAAAACAGATAAACTCCAGATGAGAGGGTTATTATTGTTATTGTTTTGGCACATACCAACCAGGTTTGTTTACACATGTATGTTTGTATCCATGGTGACGGCAGAGCTTTTGAACGCTTTGTGCTCAGTGTCGTAATGATTTACGTGAGGTTCAAATAAAATAGGAAGACTTCAGGAAGATAGGTGGAAGAAGTTGTTTGGGGTTGAGATTAAGACAGGAAGCATGGAAAGTTAGTGGGGTCTGATTTATGAATAATTGTACATTTTGGAACATACACTTATTTGCTTTCCTGTAGTGAGTTAGATGTGAAGATTGATACCACTCGGTAAATATGAAACTGTTGCCAGCAGCTAGTTAGCTTAGCTTGGCATACACACTGGAACTGGAGGCAGCTAGCCTGTCCAAAAGTAACAAAATCCACCTACCAGCACATCTAAAGCTCACTCATTAACATTAACATTAATGTTTGTTTCATTCATACTGTTTTAAGCCTTTAGTCTAAGCTAAGCTAACATATTTATCATACTGACATGAGAAGTATGAAACTCCTCATCTAACATTAAACAAGTCTATTTCCCTAAATGTTCCTTCAACTTTATATTGACCATGGTGTAGTGATTATGTAAAACATCTTGTAAAACACTTCTGAAGTTGTTGTTTTTTTAATGACTAATCCTTTTGTCTCTTGATTTATTAACTTGGTGGAAGATGGTGCAACTGACTTCTTTGGCATTATGTTGTTTTGGTTGTTGTAGTTTCTCAAAGCTGGAGGACCTGCCCTGTGAACAGTGGAACCACGCCACTGTCAGAAACGCTCTCAAAGAGCTGCTGAAGGAAATGAACCAAAGCACTCTGGCCAAAGAGTGTCCCCTGTCACAGGTAACAACTGGCATCACACCAACACACAGAGTCTTAACTTCATCTGCACATCAAAATCAGACGGCCGTCATCAGAAAACTGCTTATCAATAGTTATCCCTTCCCTTATGCTTTTACACTGTCAGCTGTCAGTAGTAGGTCTGACATCACATCACATGTTTAAAGACTGAAGTCAGCCCCCATGAGACGCATTTGGGCAATTACAAACTTAGAAACAAATCCTTCCTACATTGTATTGATTATCGCTACATGTTAATCAAACTGCATCCCACAAGATTCAGCACCATCTCCACAACCGTGTTAAATTCCCCAACTGCATATTTAGCCTCTATCCTCGTCTCATAATGACTGGTGTGTGAGATTTATGTGTATTTATGTGTATGTGTGTGTATGTGTGTGTGTGTGGATATTGTGTTTAAATGGAGCTCTGGTGGGGGTGTTGATCGCAGCATCAATTGCAAGCATATGTGTATGTGGCTGGAGATTCCCTCTCTGCACTGTACTGGCTCGAGTTTCCATGGGTGGCTTCCAATCATGATTAATGTTTGTCTATTTCTATTGTGTATGTGTGTGTTCTGTATATGTGTGTATGTGTGTGTGTGTGTGTGTGTGTGTGTGTGTGTGTGTGTGTGTGTGTGTGTGTGTGTGTGTGTGTGTGTTTATGTGTGCCTGCCATGTGGTTGTTGCGTGACTGTAAGCATTTCATATTACGTTGGTTATTAATTATAGTTCCCCACTCTTGCTCTTGCAGAGTATGATTTCCTCAATTGTGAATAGTTCCTACTACGCCAACGTCTCTACTGCCAAGTGCCAGGAGTTCGGCCGTTGGTACAAGAAATACAAGAAAATCAAAGGTGAGTTGTATAGTAGATAGCGATGCCCAACCTGGGGACGAGGACTCAAAAAAAGGGTTGCAAGAAGATTACTAGAGTAAAAAAAAAAACTCTACTCACTTAAAATTTGGCCTAGTTGTTGGAAATATTGTACAGTTTTATATCTGTGGCACTCTAAAACTATCCAAAAAACCACTGTCTGATTGAATTGCTAAAAAACTCTTAAGGTACATGTAGCTTTATAGTTGTGTGTCAATGGGCAGCTTGCAGGAAATGGGATTGCTCAGCTTGAGTTGCTAGTGTTTCTGATACCGGTGGAGATTGTTGAGAGTAGAAACAACATTAGGAAAGTGAAGAAATTGTCTGTTTTTCAGTAACGCGCAGCTAACAAAGAGATCACGTGATCAGCATTCTCTCACAGCGAATGAATGAATGTAAACACAGCAATTGCACGACCGTACTTTACTTTTCAGTAAAGAGACGTGACGTCGCTCTTATCGTAAAATAAATGAAAGCATGTAAACATATGTTAACTTTGAGGGATATAATTCAAACCTGATCAAGTGCAATGCATCCATCTAGTGCTGCAGTGGTGCTTTCAGCGGGTGAAATCCAACACTGGACTATAAATCATAACGTATGGAGCCTTATGGTATTCACATGTTCCATACTTCCATACTATGGCAACTCTGGGCTCTGTATCCTCGCTGCCATGCTGCTCTTGCTGCCTGCTTTCAGACATTTAACTCCCTCCAACTTCTCAGTCTCCTCTTGTGTCAGCACTTAGTTGTTTGGGCAACTTGTGATGAGGGATAGAAGTTAAAATGAATTTGTTTAAAAGGTTGGGAAACGCTGCTGTAGAGAAATTCGGCAACACGGTCCTTTGACTTTTCTCAAACAAATCCAATGTAATGACTTTTCTTCCCCCTAACTTGCCAGGATCATCCCATCAACCACATTAGTTTGTCCCACTCTACCATTACCTCCTAGGAAGATACACCATAATCAGTACATTAAACACTGAGCCTAGACAGAAAGAGGGATAGAGATAGAGACAGTGATGGAGGATGGTGTAATAATGGAGCCTGCTGCTGAGGAGTGTTAGGTTACACTCGGTATTTCGACTACTAGTTCTGCTCCTCAGCTGGCAGCAGGTAACGCGCACGGCTCTGCTCCAGATCTCACATTTAACTTTTAAAAGGTATAATGATAGGAGGATAGATTCTGAACCATTTGTCTTGCTCTGGACTTGCTTGGAAGAGCAGTTGACAAAATGATGCATGATGGAGTTTGCTCAGTTGTCCTGGAATTGAAGATGTTTTAAGTTTCCATTATGTCTGAGCACCTCAAGGATTTATAGATTAGATGTTGAGCATCAAAGTTCACTCTGTTCATTAAACAGACTTTGAGTTTACATTGTTTAGGTCAATTATGAACATCAGCATGAATACGACTTATCTTCCCTCCAACTGATTGCCTATATTTGTTTTGTTGAGCAGTAGATTATCTGGAGAAGATGTGGTCTGGACGAGATCCTGCTGACATCAAAAGTAAGGAATTTTTTCCCGTTTTTTCTGACATTGTGTTAATGTAAAGCTCTTTGCCTCACTGCACTGTCTCCTCTCCTCTCCTCTCCAGTTGAGAGAGACAACATGGCAGACTTTTGTGTACTGGGCCAGAGACCTCCTCCTCACTTGGCTGGCCTGGCCCAGCTCAGTCACCTGGGAGCCGGCAGTCCCCTCTTAAAGACAGGATCTGGAGACCCGCAGGCACCCTCCCAGCCACCTCAGCAGCCTCCTCTTCCCCAGCAACAGCCCTCGCCCCACGGCCCCCTCCACCACAGCCCTCCTCTTCGTACGGGCCAGGTGCCTCCTCCGCCCCCTCCGCCCCCGCCTGGTTCCCTCCAACCCCTGCTGGGACCAGGTGGACTGCTCTCCCCTCAGCTCTCCCCGCAGCTGGTACGTCAACAGCTCGCCATGGCCCACCTCATCAACCAACAGCTAGCTGTTAGCCGCCTGCTGGCCCACCAGCATCCCCAGGCCCTCAACCAGCAGTTCCTCAACCACCCGCCCATCCCTCGGGGTTCATCCAAAGTTGGCGACCATCCTGGGAGCAACCCCTCGGCCGCCGAGGTCTCCTCTGAAATCTACCAGCAGGTCAGAGATGAGCTGAAGAGAGCTAGTGTCTCCCAGGCCGTGTTCGCCCGTGTGGCTTTCAACCGCACACAGGTAGGAAAACAGGACAGACTGTGGTCAAGAAGGTTAGGAGAAGTTGGGAAAGTGTGGTGCTGAAATTCGCAGAGGGAGTGGAAGGTCAAGACGGTGCATCAAATATGGGAAAGAGTAGCCTCAGATAGGATGGAGAGGGAGTTTGAGAACATCTGCATTGGCTTTGTGGAAAGAGCAAAATATAGACTTAATCACGTTCATGTCAGCCTATCAGGTGAGGAGAGGTAATTGCCGTATTTGATAGGAATAAATGGCTACTGACGTCACTGATAGACTTATAATTTTTCACGCAGGGTTTGGCTAATTTTGTGGTCACCCACCTTGTGGTATTTTCAGTAGGATTAATGGAAGCATGGCAGGGTAGCTTGCTGGGTCATTGAGTCTCATGTCCCGCCCTCACAGCAGCACAAACACCTGATGCATTCAGGCTGTGCTAAACCGGTTACTACATGCCCCATTAGATCAATGTAATGGGAGGTGGCTCATACACATACTAGTATAGAGTAGAGGCCAGGTGTGTTTTAGTGAGTTTTGTGTGTCTGTGTATGTATTTGTATGAATATCCATATGTGTGGTATAGACATGTATGTGTGTGTACATCTAAGGTTTATTGTTTTCAGTTTTGACCAATTCTCAACAAATAAGTAGCCATTTTTTAAAGGATAGATATAAACTCTGAAATTCACCTAGGTATGATAATGCACCCAAAAATATGATATTGAGCACTGCATTTAACAGTAAAAGAGGTGCTTTTGTAAAATTGACTCTGAAATTCAAGTAATAATGAAGAGAAAACTGGGATTAAATTGCAACTAAACAACCGATGGTGCCAGAATATGTCTCTTTAAGTAAAAAGAAAGAAATATGAATGGGTTTGCGCCAAAATATGGTACAGTTATACCCAAATTTCACCAATATTTTAAACAGTCTCCATAAAAACTGAAAACAATGTGACCTCTATACATCATACATCTCCAATGCCAAGCATGAGCAACAGCAAAAACCCAATGATCAATAAGTTTATAGATTAGGGACAGAGGTTTAACATTAGTGATTAAGGAAACATTACAATAACATGTCATTCTTGCAAAGTTAAGGGTGCGTGTGTGTTTGTGTGTGTGTGTGTATGTGTGTGTTTGCATTAATCAGGGCCTGCTATCAGAGATCCTGAGGAAGGAGGAGGACCCTCGCACCGCCTCACAGTCCCTGCTGGTGAATCTGAAAGCAATGCAGAACTTCCTCAACCTGCCTGAGACAGAGAGAGACCGAATCTACCAGGAGGAGAGGGAGCGCACCATGAACCCTACAGTTGGCCTTCCTGCCTCCAATTCGTCAAACCCCGGTGCTCCACGCCTCTCACAGGTAACTATAACCTACAGGTAGATTGGATGCAGTGACTTTTCACACTGGTGTCACTGTTATGCAGCACCCAAAAAGCAGTGGGATTTGTACTGTAATGAATAATGGCTGCATATGTAATCACACACATGTACAAGCTTAATTTTTAACATGCCATGTGTCCCGTGTGTGTGTGCATAGAAAGTGTGGGAGAGGAGCTTGGAAGACCAGATAACCCCTGATACCTGGGCCTCCATCTGGAAGAACAAGACTAAGATCTCCAACTCAGTAAGTTATCTATAATCTTTAAGTAGGCGGCAGCACATAATGCACTCTCAGTCTTAAGAGCTACTTTTTTTTTTTTAATCTTAAATTCCATTTATAATAGAAGGACAAGTTCAAAGCTATCATAGGCGCATATTGTAAACATAAAGGACATTATACAGTATTTAGAAATGTCTTTCCATCTGCACATAGCAATTTAGCAATGTCAGTGATAAGATGCTCCCTCTCTCCGATGCCCATTCATGGCTCTGGGTGAATTTGTGTGCTATTCTTATTATGTCTATGTAAAATTATCTCAGCATCGTTTATACTGCGGGAATGTAAGCTAGCTGGTCTGTACATGTCTTGTGGACAACTTCAAACACTGTGTATACAAGCTTTCTGAAAGCCAATACATGTTCATTCAAACAGAAACAACAAAGAAAGACAAAAGAGAAGGACTTAATGACTTTGATCTGTAAACAAATGTCATGTGGAGACGTGTGCTGCAGATGTGCTCATAGGGAACGCTGCGTGTCTGCTCTCAGGGCAACTTACTCTCGGCCTGATCATCAGCTGATAACGTTTCCTCATATTGTATACACAAGATTTGGTTTGGTGGATAAATCTCTTAGTAGTTTTAAATGAGTTATTTAGAATTTCAAAAACTAGACGGGATGCCTTTATGATATTTATTTTCATACAAGCTCTCCTCTTAAAACATTAACCATCCGAAGTACATTTAATTTGTACATCTTGTGTATTACATCACGTGTTGCCTCACTTTCTCTCTCTTTCTCTCTGTCTCTCTCTCTCTCTCTCCCTCTCTCTTTCTCCCCCAGCCAAAGCCATCTGGCCCAGCCCCGGACCTCCCACTGAAGCTGGAATCACTGGTCAACATTACGTCAGGCATCTATGACGAAATTCAGCAGGAGATGAAAAGAGCCAAAGTGTCGCAAGCTCTGTTTGCAAAGGTGGCCGCCAACAAGAGTCAGGTGAGTGAGTCAGCGGGAACACGGAAGCCACAAAATGTCAAATTGATTTTTTTTAAAAAAGCAGAGAAATCATCATATCTCATCGTTTAAATATATCCCGCCACATTCTCTCCGTTCATCAGCTTTCTCTATCTCGTCCAATCACATCAGCTGCATGACTGCTTGATTGATTGATTCTTTCCTCATTCAGTCAATATTTCCTCAAGCACATGCCAATCCCACCATTTTCCTAAATGGAGAGGTTCGCTAGATTGGCTACATCTGTTAGACCTGCCAGAGCTCACACATGAAGGCAGTAAAGCGTTCTCATATTCATGCATCACACAGGCCTAGATAGAGATTAATGAGAACCAGAACAACTATTTGCAGCAACTGGTACAAGTGTCACGAAGGAGATACACACTTACTTCCCTCTCTGGGCCAGTAGAGAGCTTAGCTGAATATATCTCCTATTAAATTAGAGTGAAAAAATAGAGAACATTTATACATTTTGGAAAATATCTTAAATGATAGGTTCATGATGTCTTAAATCAACAGTCAGATACTCATGTGAGCAGTGAAACAGGTTTTGTTTGCTATAAATATTCCTTTAAAAAACAAAAAGTAACAACACACAAGTGATTTAGTGTTGGAAAGAAACAGTGGAGAAGCTATATAATCCCATTTAAGTGACATGTTTGTTCTACCAGTGGGATGTGGCTGTGAGTTACCAGGTGTAAGCGAGGAAAATATGCATGGCGTGGGCATTTTGTATACAGTATATGTGCATGTGTTTGTGTATGTGTGGTTAGCGAAGTCCCCCATGCAGGTTGGTGGGTCTGGGGGTGGCTGAGGGTCACGGCTCAGTGCACCCATCTGCTGCAGCTGGCCACAAGGACAGAGAGAGAGGAAGAGAGCGATGATCAGGCTATTAGCGGTGCATGCTGCCCGAGGTGGCTGGTTGAACACAACAGCTGGTGTCACAAACTGAACCAGTCTAGCAGATATAATTGAATCTTCTCTGTCCCCCCCCCCTCATCCACCCACCCACCCTCACAACCCCCTTATCTTCCTTTCCTACATTTACTTCACACAACCTGCACGTTCACAACTTTTTCAACTTTTTTTTTGGTACGTTTTAATTCTTCTCATACTTTCATCTTCTTATAGTCTGCCCCCCCTCCCAATGCAAAGCTTTTTCATGTCCCTTCTTTCTTATCCTGCCGCATATACTTGTGTTATGTTTTCATTTTTTCTCTCTTAATCCTTATTATCCTTCTTCAAACAGTGTCATTGGTATTAGGTTGAATGATTTTAGCCCCCCGCAGCAGGAGAGAGATGTAAATGTTCATGAAACAGAAAATACTAGACCCCCACATGTTTGGGGAACAGGATACCCTTTCTTCCAAAATCTATTTATGACAAACAGTCGGGTCATTTTGGGGAAATATGGCTATGTGCTTTCTTGCTGAGAGTTTGATGAGAAGGTCAGTACCATCCTTGTGTCTTTCCTGGTAAATACGAAGCTACATCCAGCAGCCAGTTAGCTTAGCTTAGCATAAAGACTGGAAACAGGGGGAAACAGCTAGCCTGGGTCTGTCCAAAGGTAACAAAATCTGCCAACCAACAGCACTGAAGCTCATTAACTAACATGTTTTATCTTATTTGCTCATTGTGTATTTTTAAACTACCACATAAACTACATTTTTAAACCTCTAGACATTTATGACAGTTGTATCAATCTTCTACTTTAACTCAAGAAAGCCAATAAGCATATTTCCCCAAATTTCAAACTATTGTTTTGACATCTGCCTGACTCCACCTCACTGTCACTTTGTCACCCCCCCCCCCCATCTCATTTCTTTGTGTCCGTCCGTGTCTCTCCTCCAGGGATGGCTGTGCGAGTTGCTCCGGTGGAAGGAGAACCCCAGCCCAGAGAACCGCACTCTGTGGGAGAACCTGTGCACCATCCGGAGGTTTCTGACGCTGCCGCAGGGTGACAGAGACCTGGCGTACGAAGAGGAGTCCAGGCACCATCACACAGAGAGGCTGCACACCGTCCTCCACCTGCCACAGGACACACAGGTAAAAAACACACACGTGAAAGCTGACATTCATCTCTTATCTCCGTGTCCATACGAGATCCACCCCGTATCCTAAATGGGTTTTATTAACACCTGGCATCTCTGGCAAACGCATTGAAAACAGATTTTTCGGCCACGTCATCTTGTCCCATAATATTTACATGTGTTGAAATTGTCTGTAAACACATTGTCCCTGTCCCGAAAAATATCCACTAATAGCATAGACAATGCACATACTGTTCAGACCGACAGCCAATCCCACATGTGTACTGTAAATCCACTGACTGACAAAATATTTCTCCACCCTCTGAGCCCACGCAAGTCTTTATTATTTATTACTATTTGCTCATTATTTTTGGTTCCTTTAAGTTTGCACTGTACTGTTTGTGTGCACATGTGTTTGTGTGCGTGCCCCAGTGAAATGAAGAGTAAACAGTGTTTCTGGGTGGTGTGGCACTGGAGGAAATGCCCCATTAGTTTTTGAGGAGAGAGGCTGAGGCTGTAGGAGGGGAGATCAATGCGTGTTGGCCTCTTTCATTAACCGTCCCGCTGTCTGTTAAAGTGATATCCTCTGAACCCACCCTGTCTGTCTGTCTGTCTGTTTCTCACTGTCTTTTTTATTACACTTAAGCTGTGTAGATGAAAGCGTACTTGCTATTGATTTAAAGTAGCAGATAATAGCAGACAATTTTCTTCTTCCCTTGCCTTTACAAACATCATTTTTACTGTGTTAGCTCTGTCCTCTGGCACATTTAACAGTTAAAATAAACTCAAGTCATCATAGTTAATAGTTACTAATACTAGTTAATAAACCCTTTGCAGTCACAGGCAGAAATCTACAGACCACAACCATCAGCAGATTCTCTATTTTCCCTAATGATACTCTGCTTCTTGCTTGCTTTTGGGGTATTTTGCCCTCAGTGTGGTCTTCAAGATGTATAAAATATCTCCTCATTTGGATGGAGATCAGGTGACTGACTTTGCCAGTTAAAAGCAATCATTAGTTTGGCCATGAAAAACTGCCTTGTCTGTATGTTTGAATGGATTATTGCCCTGTTGCATTGTCCTAAAATTGAGACTTGGCATGGTATAAAAAGAGCTACAAGTACAACACTTTTCACTCAACATAAAAAACACCCACAAACACCCTTAATGATGAAAGTGAACTCAACCACACAGTTTTATTTTATATCCAATCTGTTGAGAGTCCAGAGCCAAAACTATAGAAACTATGCCACTGTCCTCCAGCTTATTAACTGCAATGTAAAAAGGTCAAAGGTCAGTTAAGCTAAGCTTGAGTCCAGGTCCTCTGATTGAAAGTCTCTCAAACCAGTAACCCCCACCCTGCCCCCCCTCCCAATGCAAAGCTATTATATACCACATACAGTATATACCATATGCCATAAATCAAAACCAGGCAAATGCTGAAACTTCCCATTTAGCATCTCGACACCAATCACATGGGTTGTTTTGCGGCTCCGCCCACCTCCAGTCTACCACCAAGGGATTTTTCTCTCTTCCCATTCTGAGCTCTGTATTAAAGGCTGAGGGGAAGATGGGGAGGAAGCTGCGGTGGCACCATTAACACATTCCTCCGCTCCTCTCACACTCTCAGCTACAACTAAAAATAAAGTTCGTCCTCATAACGCCCATGTTGTAACCCGTTCACCCCCCGCTCGCCCTGAGAGACGCAGAGCGATGAACTGTGGTGAAACACTGGTGATTTATTAATGGGAGATGAAGTTTGTGTGTGTAGGAGTGTGTGTACTGTATATGTGTGTTCATGTTGTCTGTCTTCAGACCCCTTCCACCCCCCGGCCATCTAACCTCAGGCTCCAGCCAGCCTGCCACCACAGACCACACATGTGTCCCATCTGCCACACATGCACATACAGTACACAAAAAATCTCACACTGATAGTTGGTAACGTGAGCGCTCTTTTGTGTTCGGACAATAAGAGGGTCTCTAAAACTGTAACAACTAACCACAAACATGAAAAATGAATGTAGCGCTATCCTCTGAGGCTGTACAGTAAATCCACCCAGTGATGTGTGTGTGTGTGTGTGTGTGTGTGTGTGTGTTTGGACTGGACTGTATGTACAGTAGCGTGAGCCATTTCTGCATGTAGAGAGCTCTGGGAGATCTTGGACTGTGTTACAGCATGTCTGTTAAGTCTGCAGGTGTGTGTGTGTGTGTGTGTGTGTCAGTCAGTAACCCCAGCAGCGTCACATTTCTTCATGACTGACACGGTCCTGGTGCTCGCTCCACAGCTCTTATTCATACAGCTTTCGCAGTTAAGTGCGTCCCACAGCTAATTTGGCAGAGTCTGCCCTTATAAATAATTTCTTTATTGTTTTTGCTAAATTGATTTCTGCTGCAAGTCTGGGGGTGTTTATGTGTGTGTGTATGTGTATGACCACTCACAGTGGCTGAGACCCCAGGAGTGGTGAACTAGAACAACGAGTAACAACTACTGCTCCTTTCCTCCTCTGTGTGTCTCACTTTAATCCAAAGGCGCTTCACTAGCATCACGTACAGAGGTGCTTATTGTCAAACCAGCAACAAGAGACCATGAAAAACTCACATCTGTCTTCTTAAGTGATTATCAAAAGTGCATTTAAGTTACAGCAAAAAGTCAAAAAGCAAGAAACAAAAAAACTTTGGAAAGCTTCTTCTTTCATAACCATGACACTGCTTTCACTGGCTGAGTAGTACTCACGATGAGTAAGCAGAACTTGATGTGTAAAATCAGAGGAGTGCCTCTTATAAAGATAACATTGTAGGTTATAATACCCTTCACCTCTTGGAAAAAGATCTTAAAAAAAAAAAAAAAACTTGCTTCAGTTTCAGGTTCCTGGTTTTGTGAATTGTGGTTCACTGTCACACTGCTGCGGCTTTCTGGGACACTTGAATAGAACAAAGCCATTGTTAATGTTAGTAGTGACACCTGTGCTTTTATCACTGTGACAAGTTAGTGTCATGAAAATGGCTGCTTGATTCTGATTGCTGTTGAGGGTTGTGAGAGGCAGCTGTAGCTCAGGTTGTCCATTTATTGTGATCTGGAACTACAAATTATTTCCAACGCATGTGGAGGGAAAACATTTAAATTAACTTTGGACAAAAACGTCAAATGATTATAACAGTGTAGTTAGGACACACTTTTCTATTCACTTGAATAAGAAAGTGTGTCCAAACTTTTGACTGGTGCTGTACTTATATCTCATTTAAATCCACTTTAAGCATAAAATGAAAACTTTGATTATGCAGGACAAAGCTAATCATTGTAAAACATAAGTCTGGTGATATTCTAATGTTTTCTTACTGTCAACAAATCCTATAAAAAGATCAAAACCTATAACAGATTAATCCTACTAGGATTGTGCAGCCAGAGCCTGATTATAGTTTTGTGCAACAAACCACAATTGTTGTCCAAAAACTCTTTAAAAACATCAATGAGCCACACCATTGCACTTTGTGACATGTTCCTTCATTATGATGAACATGTTTATTTTGAGTGGATCCCACATACACCCTATTGCTGTGGTAAATACTTACTAACAAAAGCACCACATTCGTTCCAAACCAATGCACTCTTTAACCTTTGTGAGTAACATGTGATAAACCTACAGAGCCCAGCTGTTTTCACATCTGTGAACGAATGTACGTCTTCAGTAGGAGCCGAATGGACTTGGGGCTGAAACTTAAAGAAATTAGGGGGAAGTCAACTAATTCTTGAAACATAATGCATTGTTGGTTTTGACCTGTAGTGGGTGTGAAAGAAAAATATAGAATAGTCATCAATATTCACTTATCCTTTATAGGTAATCTCTTTAAGATGTGATCTAAAATGTAAACATAAGTCCACCAAACAGAACACTCCCCATGTAATAACACAGAACTCAATGTTTAAGTGTTTCCATCATATTATTAGTTTCCACTAGACACATTTATTAAAGGTCACAACATATGCAGTCTTCATTCATCCACTTTGTGAGGAAGTACTCCCTCTCTCTCTCTTTCTCTCTCTCTCTCTCTCTCTCTCCTCTGTGTCTCTCCAGTCTTTAGTGCATCCCGGTGGCCTCTTATTCACTGATGCAGGGTGGAGTTTGGGCTTTTTGGCAAACCACAATTAAGTTAATTGTTTAATTGCAGATAAATGGAATGAATACCACACACAGTTTGAATGAAGAAAATATGCACAAGCACAACACAAGCGTGTGCGTGCATGTACACACACGTATATGACCACACAGACAAACACATGGACACGTCCACACACACACACACACACACACACACACAGAGACACACACATGTGTACTGCTAGCTAGCCTCAATAACATTACGCGTATACAGTTTTTCATCAAAGAAGCATTATTTTGCAAAAAGAAGGAAACTGTAGTGAGTCATCTACTCCTTTAGCCTAAATCCAGTCCTCATGAAATAAACCACACACACTTATTCAAATGTAAGAAACAAGAGTGAGAGAAAGACAGTCAGACAGAGAGAGAGAGAGCGAGAGACAGACCAAGAGAGAGAGAGAGAGAGAGAGAGAGAGAGAGAGAGAGAGAGAGAACCAGAAAGAGAAAAAATACATACTGATTAACAGGAAAGGTGAAGTCATGCACAAAACTAAGAGAAAAGTGATTTTTCCTACATTACATATTTATCTCGGTGTTAATGGTGTCTCTGGTGGTCACACATTGCCGCCCCCCCCCCCCCCCCCCCCCCCACCCAAAACACACATACCAACACACACAGGGAAAGAGAGAGAGAGAGAGAGTTAGCGGCCCTAGAGGACCAGAGCTCATTAAGGAGAAGATGAATATTTTATGTTCTATAATTCTTTCATAGTCCTGCACCGTAATTTGCCTTGATTTACGTTTAAAAGAAAACTTTTTTCATTTTACTGCAGTGCACTCACAACGTTGCCAGGAGAGCGAGAGAGAGAGAGCAAGTATAGGGGAGAGAAAGGGAAAGAGTGAGACGGAGAGAAGAAAGGAAGGGTGGGGGAGAGAGAGAGAGAGAGAGAAAGAGACGTTTTTCAGGAATATTGAATCAAGGCATGAGAAGAGCCGGTCTGGCCGCGGGGCTCCAGCGCTTGCGGTTTTTGGGGAGAGCAGAGCTGTATTGTGTTGCGCTGAAGTGACATTCAGCTTCTTCTAAAGTGTAACGGTCAGGACTGGGAGGGGTGACAGATGGGAAGGGAGAGATGAAGGTGAAAGCCTCGGATGACATAAATAGATGGATGTGAGTTAAAAATAAACTGTAAGATCAATTTATTCAGAAGCAAATTACATTGAAGACTTTGAAGGAGTAGAATATAGGTGAAAATTAAGCACAGTACTCCTTTTATACAGCACAGGTAAGCATCCAATGGAGACTGTCCACATCAGAAAAATAACAGTGGGGTCAATAAAGCCAGTGACTTTGAAATGTGAGACCACTATTCTGTTTCATCCAAACAGTCAGCGTTGTTTTATTTTAACCAAGACCACGATCTTTCCCTGATCGTACGCAAATATACTTCTTCTTTTAACCGTGATCTTTCTCTGACCTCGGTTAAGGTCAGACTCATGTTTTGACCAAGTGCTTTTCCAACCCAAACCGCCATCTTAACCCACACCACCCTAACCTTAACCAAGTTACCAACCCTTAACCACTGAGGTGAACAGCCATATAAATCACTTTGACCTATAGTGTCATATAGTTAGGGGGTTAGGGTTAGGGTTAGGGTTATGGTTGCACCCTCTTTGCCTGTATCTCTGTCCAAAAGGCAACTGTCCCAGAGGTGTACCCAAGATAAGTCTACTCTCTATGACTAATCACAGTTTTTACTGATATTTCACCTGGATGTTAAGTCCTCACATGTTGTTGAGTTGCCTCCCTAAGAAGATGCTGATTATATCTAATGTCATTCCACTCACAGCTCTGTAAAGGTTTCGAGTAAACGGCTGTGGGTTGTAAAAAGAGTAAGGAGTTACAATAGATGGGACAGCATGGAGGAGGAGTGAGGGAAATAAGAATAGGATGGAGGGTAGTGGAGGTGGAGAACACAGGGAGGAGGTAGGGGGGAGGTTGGGGAGAGTCCTGGCATCCACCAGTTTGGGGCTGATTTGGACGCGGAGTCATGTTGGCTTGGCAGGGGCCCACTTCATTAGTGTCCTGATGCATTAGACCTGAGGAGAGATGAAGGCGGGTGGGGGGTGGAGAGAAAGTATATCAGGGTAGTATAGAGAACAGTAGGGAAAGACACTGAAGGGGGAAGAAATGGAAGATATAAAAGAGGAGAGCGAGAAGAAGAAAGAGTGGGAAGGAGAAGAGAGAGAGAGAGACAAGAAGTCCTGCGAGATGAACTTTGAAGGAGCCAACCAGCCCTGTGTTTGGCTCTGCTCTCTAACATCATCATTAGTGCATGAGGGAGACCAGGCCCCGCCATCACTGTGTGTATGTGTGTGTGGCGATTGATCCAAGAGTCCTTGCTGTCAGCCCAAATAAGCTCAGAAATGATGAAGGTCTGTGGATGGGGGAGGGTGGTGGGGGGGTGGGGGGGTAGAGGTAGGGGGAGTGGAGAGGGTAGGTTTCGCAATCCCGTCCATGATTTACCCTCAATTTAGTTATTAAGTGTCTCAGTAAGTTTGTAAAGCTGAATGTTTGTGGCTGTGTGGTCCTCATTAGGGCAGGGATAGATATATTTTTTTTCTGGCCTATGCTTCTCACTCTCTCTCTCTCTCTCTCTCTCTCTCTCTCTCTCTCTGTTGTTGGTTTTCCAGCATTCTTAAAGGCTTTTCTCAATATCTAAAACCGTCACTTTGCGTGAAAGTAAGAGAAAACGGGGGAAGGGAAAGAGAAAAATGACAAAAAAAGGAAAACCTTAAAACCTACCGAATTCCTGTAAATTGGTCATCCCCCCCCCACCCCCCCTGGAAATAAAGCCCCTGCGAATGAAATTGGAGCAATTTCATGGTCTGGCCTGCCCTCAATATTATTTAAGTAATACCCTGTTATTATTGAAGAGAGGGAGAGAAAAGCGAATGACTATTATCTTTATGTGGGTCCTTTAATTTTAATGCGCCACAGATTTATAGCTGGGCATTCCAGTGGGGAGGCCCCTCCCTGCTCTTAAAGCGAGCGGGCGGGACACGACCACAACGCTCTCACAACAGCCACTACCTTCTGACAAACAACCAAAGTCATCACTTTCCCTCCCAACACTTCATCCTGCCCTACACACTGCTGTCAAATAGCCCTCACACTGCCTCCGACCGCCAAGAGGATCCCTCTCTGTCAGTGAGAGCTCCACCCATCAGAATAATAAACACATTTCCACACCCACCCTCATTGTCTCTATTTATAATCATTTTCTCCTACGCCTATTTCTACACCTTCTAATCCCATTTGCTCTTTTTTCTTTTTTTTTCGCTCAGTCCGTCTGTTCTTTGGTTCGTCCAGTGAAGAAGAGGAAATAATTTCCACTCAGGATGACGTGAAACCTTTTAGAAATGAGTCTCATGGTAGCGCTAGAGAGGAAATGTCAAAGGTTGACCAAAGCCAGTAGAATTCATCCACTACTGAGAATTTCAGTGTGGATCAAAGTAGTGGTATAGGGTAATTTTATTATTTTTTTAACAAGACTTTTAGTTGGATTTGAAGCCGGTTTTTAAAATACACCTAAAATAATATGAAAATCAATCAGTAAGAGCTAATATAAATGAAAGACAGTGAAAGACAACCACAGTCCTATTGATAAAACAATGAATCGTTGGTCAACTTGATTTAGGTTTTTGAAAGGTTTCTACTACTTTGTGTAATAATTACATAGCCGAGCATAGAAAAATGAGTTTAGTTCCCCAAGGATCAATTGTTGAGCCTTTAATTCTTCTTGTTCCCACTGGCTCAATATACACTGTGGAAGAAAAGAACCCAGAAAACATATTACTTATAGTCGGATAACAATTACTCATGAAATCATATTTTGCAAGGAGCGGTAGAAAAAGAGAGAGAGAGCTCATCTAGACCTTCAGATGCCTGAAAGCATGTTAAATGAGAGAGTAGGGACAGGTACTGATTGACCATTCCTTTCATCACCAAGGTCATTGTGTATCTTGTTTTGTTGGTTTTGTAGTTCTTAGAAATTAATAATAATAAAATTGATAAGAATCGGTTTCTCAAAGACAAAAAGAGGCTTCCATGGTACAATAAGATACAGTACTACAGTCAAGTACTTAAAAACACTTTCTTATAATTCATTCAATTAGCCAATTAGCCTTGTGTATAGATATTGACCAACTGGTACCATTGCATCCCTTTATAAGAAGTATAATGTGTGAGGTTAAAAAGAATGTCCTGGGAAAGAGCTCTTGTTCCTGCATTCTGAATCTAGACCCTTTGCATGTCACATCAGTATATACTACTCTCTGTTAATCCCTAAACAAAAGTTGCGTGACACAAAAGTAAAGTTCAGTCGGGCTGTATTTTTGTTTTGGTTCCTATTAACCTAGTAGTGGGTGTTTAGTGATTAGATGTACTAAAAGGGAATAAAGTTAAACATAAAACAATTGTTGTGGCTTTTGGTCATTCTCAAATCACGGCATCGATTTTTAAATTAAATTATTTTCTCGTAAAGCACTAAATGGTTTATATGAGATTGTTCCAGACTGTTTGTGACTAAGGGTTTGTTTACTGTTCTGAAAGTTCAAAATAAGCAAAACACAGCTGATTTTTTTTGTTTCTATGAATTAGATCTGAAATAATCATGTAGAAGATCTGTACTGTGCCAACTCTAAACTCTTGGGAATCATGGCTGAAAATGTTTCCATTACTGATTTTCCATTATTACATTTGGGGATGTATTATATGATTTTTATTACTATGTATATTCATTATCTTGTAGATGTTTTAATGCAGGGTAGTGTAGTGTATAAATAACTTGCCTTTTATCAACTATGCTATCTCATATTTAACATTTTTCCTTCCACTATCAAAGTACAACCACTGCAGCTGTTATAAAACTAATCTAATTACTGACTGACGATGATTACATTTGTCCTCCCTCTTGCTCTCCAATCTGTCCCTCTAAGTTTTTGAATGGGCTGGTTAAATAGTTAGGGTGTCATAAATTTGTAAATGAGAGACTTCCCGGCAGACAGGTGGTTGGCGTTTCACTAGAGCTAATCTTACACACATTAGGTCAAAGGTATACTGGACACATAGCAGTTTGAATGCCAGCCTCAGAGCTGCTTAATAGACCGTGACACTCTGTGAGCTGTGAAACACTTGTTCTCACCCTCGCTTCACCCTGCAGCCCTGGCTACTGTGTGCTGGAAGGGGGGACAGGTTACTGGTTGTTTTATAAGGATGTGTTGCGTCATACAAGGTTACTGTCAGGTACAGAATATACTTAAGAGTCAGACATACCATTTTATTCTTGATATAAAATAATGTATAGATAAATGAACATAAAACAGGAAAAAATATATGAAATAAACATTGTGCAGCTTTGGGTGGTTCCTGGCTGCAATCTTGATCAGGGGTCACTGTGCCCCATTAATCAGCTCTTTTGTCTTTCACGGCAGGCACTCCACAGGCCACCCCCGGCTCCAATGAAGGAGCACCGCCTGTCTCCGATGCGCGAGGAGCCGCTACCTGCCCCTGCGAACGACGAGGGGTCACAGAATGTGGGAGCAGGCGGATGTCAATCAGGCAATGTTGGCAGTGCTGGAAGCAACAAGAAGCCACGATCACGCACTAAGGTACAGTCCCTTTTGTTCTTCTACTAGGACCTATAAAGTGATCCTTCTGTATTCTGTTACAGAAGGTATGTATGTATCTGTACTCACCATCTATCCTTCCTGCATTTTAGATTTCCCTGGAGGCCTTGGGTATCCTGCAGAGCTTCATCCAGGACGTCGGCCTTTATCCTGACCAAGAGGCCATCCACACCTTGTCGGCACAGCTTGACCTGCCCAAGCACACCATCATCAAGTTCTTCCAGAACCAGCGCTACCACGTCAAGCACCACGGCCGCCTCAAGGAACTGAGTGAGGGGGCTGCCGCCAGCGGAGGTGTGGACGTCAGTGAATACCGGGAAGAGGAGTTGCTTTCTGGCTCAGAGGACCCAGAGTCCAGTGAGGATGGAGCTGAGGAGATCTACCAGTCCACAGATGGGAATGGTGGGAACCAGCCTCAGGCCTCATCTGGTTCTAACTCCAGCCAGTTGTCCTCAGGGACCAACATGGCTCAGGAGGAGAGCAAGGACAAGGGGCATGGCCGGCCTGGAGGCCCCCTGGCTACAGGGAGCTCCTCATCCAGTCCCAGAGAGCAGGCTGACTACCAGAGGTAGAGACTGACAAACAGAGAGGAGAGGACCGAGAAAAAGGGAGAAGGAGACGATATAAGATACAGAAAGGGTCTATGATAATGAAATGAAGAACTGATAATGAATTGATAAATGGAGTTCGGCCACATAGAAACTGTGAGAGATAAATGTCTACATAGGAACAGATTAATCAAGAAAACTTTGGGCTGAAATACTGTACATGACCACACATACTGAAATAACCACATGTAGTGAAATAACCACACACTCTTTCTCATGACAATCTCATCAGTCTCAGACAAACATCTGTGAAAACCTGTGTTTTAGAGTGACAGCTGTAAATGTACCTCAGCAGAAGACAGCAGGTTGGCAGTGTGCTGTGACACAGCAGTGATCGTGTAAATGTGAATGAAGGTTGTTTTTTTTTTCCCCAACAGGACAATTCAAATAAGCCAGTCACAAACTCTCATTAAAAAGTTGCTGCTCATGCCTTCAACACACAAATGGACACAAAAATCTTTATGACCAAAATTATCGTGGGGCTCTCTCCTAAACAGCCAATCTCCAGAAAAGGCACTCCAGAATAAATGTTCTCCTCCTCTGTCTCTTAAATCTGAGCACAGTCACATAGGACATACATGCTGGGTTGAATTCTACCCGCCGAATGACATTTATGGACAGCTTCCTGGGGCCTTCTGAGACCTCTACAATCCTATAAAACCTCAGGACACACACTGATGTTGCTAATGCTGTTGCCTGCCTGAGAACTCGGATGGACGGCGGTCGCCATTCATCTTCATTTTTCAGTTTGTGGGGAAAAGAAATGACCACCCCACATCCTGCCCTCGCCTCACCGTCACACTCCAGAATCACTACCAGTCCTATCTAGCACTTATAGTTCACAAAGATATTTTGTGGATGAGTTTTTCGCTCTTGCCTCCTGCCACTTGGTCTCCCTCCTCTCGAGGTTCACAAAAAAGCAGTGAGGTTTTGAAAAATGACTCACGAGAGGAGAGCAGTGGACAGTTTTGCAAGAGGACTGACATCAGGAGGATGTGGCGTGGAGGGACACTCGGGCCTGTGTACCCACGACTCTGAACCCTTCTTGGCTCCCGCTCGCGTCTGTGTGGTGAGAAAAATGTCAAGAAAGGAAGGACAGAGCGGAGATTCAGCAACCAAACAATCAGTCACTTTATGTGCGGTAGTCCATCCCTTCCACTCTCCCTCTCCATCTCACTCTCCCCCCTTTTTCCTCTCTAATTGGTGCCCACGGTCTTGTGTTTCACCACACCTACCCGCACTTAAACTTCACCAACCCTATTTATTGCTATCTTTATCCATGATTATTATTATCATTATTGTTATTATTGTTGTTATTATGGTTAGAATTGCTGTCATTGCGTGCTATTTTTAGTTTTTATTTCCATGGTTTTAAATATTGGTTTTCGGAACAGGGCGGTTATTTGGATAACAAGGGACATTAAGAGCGTTCTGCCCTAAAAGAAGAGGAAGAGACAAGGAGTGGAGAGTGAAAGAAAAATAAAAAAAGAAGCAGTTACTGAGTGTTATTGGGTTAAAGAAAAGTCCTGTTATGTTGTATTATTTTTATAGTTCTGTTTCCCAAAAGTAGTAAATAAGATTTGGTGAAAAGAGAAATAGTAAAATAAGAAAGCAAAACTGTGCTTTTTCTTTTGCTGCAGTTGATGACAATCTACTTTTTTGAGCCATTACAGAAATGTGGCAGGTTTGACTCTATTCTTCACTTTTAATGTCTGTAAATACCCAAAAAAATGGGATAAATTGTTATTGATATACATCTATTTTTTATTTTTGCCGACGTTTAAGTGTTTGAGCCAGTTTGGAGTACCAGAAGAGTGCTGTTTTTTTATTTTTTTTTGTTTGTTTTGTTTTTGTGTCTTTTTTGGACAACTCAGTGAAATCAGTTCATTTCATTGTGCCAGGCAAATCTAATCACAAGAGTATTTAAAAAGAATTCAAACTGTTTTTTTGGGGGGGAGGGGGTTTTTGTTCAATGTCTGGTGCAGTTGTGTGCAAATATGTGTTCAAAACAATATCTGAGAGCGGATAGTCTCTTGTTTGACCGTCTTGATCGGCTGCTACACTCAAACAGATGACCTGCCTTTTTAATTATTACGTCGATCACTCCGTATGATATTATTGTGCTTTTCTGTATGACAGGAATCAGGGTTAGACTCAAACGCAGTTCCAATGAAATCTCAGTTCATTCAGTGTTGAAGTGAATTAAAAATTTGTGAATTCAAAAAAAAAAAAAAAAAAAAAGGACTGTTTTTTATTTCCAAAGCATTTCTCTCCACCTCACTACTAACACACACACACTCACACAAAAAAACACACACACACACACACAAACATTGTATCTGGGCCAAGCAGTCCTCCGAGCCAATCAATTAAAGGTCTGTAAAGCCACAGGGTCTGGGGTTTCTAATAAGTGCGTGGGGAGTGACAGTAATTCACACGGAAATTCAGCCAGCTCTCTCTCTCTCGTCCCACAAGATTAGAGCAACTGGAAGCTGCAGTCCTACTTTACCCAGCACACACTGAAAACAAAGAGCTTGCCCCTGGAATGAGTCCCATTGTGACTAATACTTACTTTTTCACCATTTCAAAAGGTAATATATAGAAAAGCATTGTAGAAAACGGTCCAAAAGTAAGCAGTGGAATGATCTACTGTATGCCTATGTATATGTGTATTGACATATACACATATACACTTTATATTGTAATGGTTACTTTGTGGTTAAGGTGAATACCACAAAACTGTAGGGTCTGCAGTTTGATTCCGACCTGGGACCTCTGCTTCATGTCATACCCCTCTCACTCCCCCCACTGTCAGCTATCAAATAAAGGCAAAATAAATCTGTTTCCCTGTACTGTGTTGAGTAAAAGAAATAGGGGGAAAAGAAAATTCACTGGGTTTCTCAAGTCCTGCAACAACTCTTCGCTTGCTCATGGCTCTTTCCCCTCTTTGTTGTGACACTGATTGTATTTACTGGAAGTCAGGGCACTTTCTTTCAACATGATATGCATTCTGTTTGGCGGTGGGACAAATCTGAGACAGCTTAGGCACAGACTCACAACTCACCTAATGCTAATGCTGGAACAGACTTGGGAGGGGTGGAGGCTGTTCGACTGCAGACATCAAGTAAAGCAGAGCAGTGTGAGCGTTGGAGTAAAAAGAATGAACATGTATCAGCCAGGTTATATCGCCTGCCTCAATATGTGGGATAACTCACGGAGAACAAAGAAAATGACTTTTGCATCTGTCTGAACTAACTTGTATTAGACTAGTCCGTTTTTGTGCAACCACAGTATGATTGCATGAAGACGAACTGATTTGCTGTGTATTCTGGGTAAATTAAGACTCTTTCATACTAAAAATATCACTGACCAAACACTGATTTAAGCTGCTCACAGTTCTGTTTCAACATAAAATGAGTGGTAGGGCTTCAATGGTTGCATTGATATTTTACAGAGAAAATTCAGCAATGTGTGTAGCAATAGATGGGCTTTTTTTTTATTTTTTTGTTTGTTATGTTTGCCCTGTTATTCATTTCTATTACATAAACACGGCTCTTAGTTCTGTGATAGCTTAGGGATTTGTATAATTTTAGCCGCTGAATAAACCAGTATATTTGTATGAGCTTGTCCCTATGACTGGCCTCTCTCATTAAACTAGTCAAGATAGAGTATCTTTGGCTCCAGGGGAGTCTGTGGTTTAGTGGTTGCAACTGTTGGGTAAAAGATGTTTTTCTTAAAATTGGCGATTTTCAAGGAACTACCTAGACAAAACTGAATCAAGACACAGTTGTGTTTTAAATAAGAGAGAAAGTAGATCTGAGAGAGAGTGTGTCAATCAAGAACCATGTGGCAGACCTGAAATCAACTTTTGTGTAAATGAGTAAAATAAAATAGCTCATCTGATAGGCTACCTCTGGACAATCAGTTACACAAGCAAGCACACAAACCACACACAAACACACACACACACACACACACACACACACACACACACACACACACACACGTACTTCCAATGCTTCTCTAGTGAGCTTCAACTCTGATGAGGTGTGGCAGGCCAGAACAATCTTGGTGTTTAACCTGCCGCAAGGGGTTGGGTCAAGCAGTGTGTGAGCGTGTGTGTGTGTGTGAGTGTGTGTGCATGCATGTCTGTCAGTTGGACTCCCTCAATAAACAATAGAGCATAAGTGTCGGTGATGAGCTGGAGGGTCGAGGTCTTCCTGCAGAAGCGTTTTTTCCACGCAGCTTGTCTTCTCTGACTGAAGACAATCAGCTCATGCTGTGACTCTTCCACTGTGGGATAATTATACCTGCTGAGACACACCGATGTCTCTCCACGTCTCCCCTCAAAATAGCTTGTCTGCCTGCCTCCCTGCTATATAACTCTGCAGTGTAAGGGTGAAAAACACAGCCCCCCCCCACCCCCCACCCCTCGCTCATTTGAATGGGACCAGCGCATCGAAGCAGCAGGGGTGCCAACACATGGGGCTCCAGTGAAAAAAATCTAACCGGGCTCAACGTTTGCTGCAACGCAAAGTGATGTCATCCAACAAGGCGCTGTGTTGGCCAATCACATACATGCAGGCGTACATTCCTGGTGGATTAATTTACAATGTGAATGATGTGTTTCTGCTCGAGATCATTTCCACAAAAGATAAAACACTTGCAGATTGTGTTGTAAAATCCTGTCTGGGAGTATTACAAACTGCACTTTAGGTGTCTGATAAGCCTTTAAATGCATAAATCTCTCACTCCAACTGGATTTCCTGAGTTGTATTTCATACCCCCACAAACGCAGCCCCCTGCAGCCCCCACTAATGATGAGTTTAAAACTAAGCCGCCCAAGCAATAAGAAGAATGAAATAAGAATGAAAAGGATTTGCTGACGCTTGCTAAAATGGAGCAGCAGTTCTTTTTAACACTCATTTTTATTTTCATCAGTGCATTTGATATTTTTCATTAGCTACAGTAGTGAACAGAAACCTGTCATCTATTCCTTCATTTCGCCATGAATCAGTCTTCTCTGAGAGTTTACGTTCAGCCGTCCAAGTTAACCGAGTTAATGACTTGTTTCATGATGTTCAAAGACTCCCAGAGTACTTCAGAATGCCTTGTCTTTTGAACAATGTTATGCATTGTGTATAAACTTGAATAGGGCTTGGCTTGAGAGAGGAACGGGGGGCAGGCTGGGCCGAGGCAACTACGTGGCCACAGGAACCAAATATTGCTTCATTTGTACATGTATGCAATCAAAGAAAACCAGAAATGGAAAAAATACTACCCAAGAGGCTATTTTGGGTGAAATTTACTGGAAATTGTGGATGACAATGCATCTTCCTGTGTTTATATATATAAAAAAAGAATACACTTTTAAAAGCACCATTACTGAAGAGGGGTACTACAAATTGTTCCAAGAAAAAATAAACTTCGTCAAGGCTTTGCAGGCCAACTCAAAACAGCTCAATCTGCTGAGAAGTTTTCATTTTAACTGCCCAAACTAATCAGCATGTAACAAAGTAAAGGAGAATATTATGCAAGATAAAGCTAATAAGTAGCCAACAACTCAATCTGAATGGAAATGTTAGTCACACCTGCCATTTTTTCCGAAAGCAAACTGGAATGAAATTTTTATTATTAAGGGGGCCTCTATGGAGGTTCCAGGAAATAAACTTCATCAAACCATCGCCTGGCCTCCTCAAAACGGATAAACACTGAGATGCACATTTTCCCTTTAATGGTCCAAACTCATCAGTCCAAAGCCCAACCAACAAATATTATGCTAAATACTTTTTAAAGGGGCAAAAAAACTGAATCTGAATGGAAATGCTATTCTCAGCAGCATCATCTCTTGCTGGAAGGAGAAGTGAATATTCTGATTAAGAAGTTATTTCCTCTCAGTGATGACATCTGTTCCAGTAATAATATCTTTGGGCCTGTCTCTACTTTTTTTTTCTCTGGATTACTTCTCATGACAGCAACCCAAATGCATATTACATCTATAATATGTTTGTGAGAGCATTATGGGAATATTAGAGTGTTTTCTCTTACGGCGCTGTGCCTTTCACACTGCTTTCTCACCACTGCTTTGCTTGCTGTGTCCCCCATTACACTCCAATGCACAGTCTCTATGCACCGCAGCTTTGCGGTAAGCACCTCTGGTTTTCATTCAGTACCACCCGTCCTCTTCTCCTTCCACCTCATCCCTAAATCTCCTAATTCAACTCATTATTCGCTCAATTGGTGGGCTTTAACCCCTCCTGCCTCAGGTCTTACAGAGCTGGTAGTCATTAGCAGACAGTATTTGTGACGGAGCGGAAAAGGGGGTAGCAGGCCCAAAGTCTCTCATACACACACACACACACACACACACATACAGTGTCATAAACTGCCTGAAGAGCCTGCGGGGTGTCGCTGCAGTTAAACACATATCAGCCTCCCAGTGTTAAACAAGCGGGTCCGTCAGAAGTTGGATGGGAGTCAGGTCTGCTTGGTTGGGACAGATTTGCCGACTGACAGACAGTAAGACCACCCAGAGGTCTGTGGTTCTTAGAGATGCTAGCTGCACTCTGTGTGCGCTTGGCTGATGTGAGCTGAGCGTCCGCCTGGGTGATGGCTTCTGGGAAGTCTCTTGGGAGGAAATGCTAATTAGACCTCCCTTTGATTTTTTTTTTTGAAGATAATTTTATAAGCTTGTTTTGTTGAATCTGGCAAAAGTGACAAATGTAATTGTGATAGTCTGAATTTTTTAGATCACAAAAAAAGTATTGGGTATGACATGCATCAGGGAGTTAGTAGAGAAAAACACCAGTTTAATTTACAGTTTGAAGTGCCAAATAACATAATACATACATAATATCAATAAAAAAAATTTAATCAAATAAATGAATACCAACACTGCTACACAACCTGAAACATGAAAGCAGACATGGACCCAAACAAAACATAATACAGGTTATTTAACACTAGTAAGCACAATTCATCAACTGAGCAAAACAAGACTAAATTCCTTATTACTTTTATGGGCCTAGACATAAAGAAGAATTGACACTTTGAAGAACATCTGGTAGTAAGCTAGTATTGTTGTGGTGAGAAAGGTACACCCCTGCACCTGTTGTGGCATATTGTTTTCTGGTAATGAAATTTGCGGCTAATGTATCTGAAGAACAAAAGTATGAGGAATGTATTAAAACATGTTTTTATCTGTGTTACTCTAGTTAGCACTCTACAATAGTTACATCATCATCAAAAAAACGTCCATTCATCACTATCACATCCTCTGTCTAGTAACCCTAACCCTAACCTACTGTATGGAAGCCATTCCTGCATGCAATCCGATATTAGGCTAATGTTAGCAGCCATGACTTGACTTGGGAAGGTTACACTGCAGCAACCATTGAAATGTCACCCAAGTTAGCATTTTCATTCACAAAATGAGAATAATAAAGTATAAATCTTGCTAGTCCAAGTATGTTAACTGAGCGCGCAAGCTTGTGTCAATAGCAATAGTCTCATCTTATGTATTTCCTCATCACATTCATGAAACTAGGGCTAACAAGAACAATGCTGTTTATTTCCATGTCCAACTTTTTTCCTGGGACACACAGCTATGATTTCATGTATGATATCATATTTCTAGTCATCAAGTTAATATTTAAGACGCCTCTTGAAGGTGTTTCATTTTAAAAATGAGTCAACCAGAAACCTTAAAAAGTCTGTCAGAGACAGCTTTCAACCAACTTTGGAGCTTTAGCTTAATTAGCTGGCTAGCTGAAGCTGATATAAACTTCAAGCTACAGCCAACAAAATCCATGGCCGATAATGTCTACCTCTGTCTGAAATCGAGAACCACTGTTCTAAAGATATTGTGCATTGTGTAATAAATCAGCCAGTCTTATCATTGTAAACATTGTAAACTTCTGTCTGAGAACAGAACGCTTGACAGGCTTAGCCTCTTTACAGCACTTAGCAAATGGTCATTTGGCACCAAACTTGGCATTTTTCTTTAAATGCAACAAAATGGTGATAGAACAAAACAGATTTCCAAAATGTTTTGGTCTGTGCTCCTGTTAATGCATGAGTGTGTTTGCGTGCATGTGTGTGTGTGAGAGAGAGAGGGGGAGCGAGATTGACAGGTGTCTCGATACCCAGGGCCCCTCTGACAGCTGTGAGGGCACCACTGCAGGGTATTAGGCCTGATAGGGGGATGATTAGAGAACATTAGAGGTGAAGGGGGGAGAGGTGGCACAGCTGTTGCTGCTAACTATTATTACCCAGAATACAGCATCAGAGGGGAGGCTCTCTACAGAGTGGGCTCACACACCTGTGGCCTCCCACTGAGGTCACGATAGATGTATCAAAAACATACAGTATCAGTCAAAAGTTTGGACACACTTTCTCAAGTCAAGTGAATGGAAACCTGTATCCCAACTTTCGAATGGTATTATAGGTTCTTGATAAATCTATCACAACCAGAGCAGGACATTAAATGATATTTACACACAATCCTAGGCACACAGTTTAGAACAGTTTTGTCTTCAAACTCTTGATTCATATCTGAGTTCACCTCCCATATCTCAATGATGCCCTGTTATCTGGAACATGTGATGAAGGCAGAAAGTACAGAAGTGTAGAGAGCAGAGGATGTGACTTTTCATGAAGCAATCTCCCATGGGAGTCTTGCCATGGAGCCGCAGTGCTGCAGGACAGCTGGTGGGCTTGTGGGATGGCAACACTGTACATCAGCGCTAATGCACCGAAGAAACAGAAGGCAGCTGTGGTAGTCACTTGAGGGGCAACATGGAAACAAATAGTAAACAACAGCAGACATTCAATTAGGCAAATGTTACGGCAAGATTAACAACTGCTTGTCAGGACTGAGCCTTTCATCGGGTCGTCTGCAAATATGGCTTGTGACATTTCAAGTTGATCAGAATACTTGCAGATGTTGCTCTGGGACACAGAGCGAGTATGACGGGAAACCGCAGTTGTATTTGTTTGATTGGACATGTGTGTTTTAGAGAGCAAATTAATTTGCTATGAAGCACATACTATGTCTACCGAAAACTAAAATATAGCCTTTTCATCTGTAAAATGTTGAATGCTGTGTGAATTAAAAATGGCACGGGTCACACGGCGTCAGATTTGTCTCATCTAATCTGGGTCTTTGTCAGGCGAAGTCTTCAATACGAGAAAGCAAACAGCTGCTGTGATTAAAAATAAATCGCACTCAGCATTTCTCTAAACCCTGGAATAACTAATATGGACTGGGACATGAAAGATGCATGAGGGCAAATGTAATGATTTCATCCATCAAAGGATTTACTTAAACAGTTTAAACCAAAGTCTTGGAAACACACTCAGAGAGAAATGATTGTTCCACCACAGCAACATCAAGATAACATTAGTTTAGGATTCACCTAGGATAGAAGTCACTCTGTGTTTGTTAGGTCTTCACTGGCATAAATAAGTCTATGTAAGTGAATCAGACTGTATGATGAAGCTAGCTAAACTACATGTATTAATTTCTTGAACCACAAAGGGAAACTATCTCTCAAACTTCATGGTTTCCGGAACATTTTTTTAATATGAAAGAGCCTGAAACAGATCAGCTATGGGTTGAGCTGGTCAAATGGAGCTTGAAGGAATGTTGTAACTAAGTACCGTGTTCTGCCCTTATGAGGATGATCAAGTTCAAGTTTCTTTTAAAAATCTACCATTAAAAGGTCATAATGAATGTACCAGCAGTCTGGTTTTGATGAAACTTGCAAGAACATTGCATTTTGTAGCTGATTGGTTGTGGGGTGCCTGTATGATTCTTGGAGGGCAAAATGTGAGGCTTTCTCAGAGTCCATCTGTGCAGATAGGACATCAACCAACAGCAGTGGACAGAGCTGACTGTACTGCACAGGCACATGATCCGGCAGGGAATGTCAGTGCTATAAGATCAACCTTCAGCTCTGCATTAGCTTTCACCTCTCCTTGTCATGAGTTCTGCCTCAGTCTTGTCTCCTTACCTATTGCCACTTCCCCTGTGACTCTCTCCTTGTGTGTGATTGTGTGAGTGGAGACAGGTTCGTGGAGAGTAGAGCACCACCAGCTGCACCATGTTTCATAATCAAGAACTCTACTTATACTCAGACTTGCTAGATCATAGCCTCACCTCTTCAGTTCAACCTTGGTGATTTTGTTGTTCCCTTTATCCTTTCCTAACATTTTTTCCTCTTCCCTGAAGTCACATCTACTCTGTCTCCTGTCCCTCGTCTCGTTGCCCCTGCCTCCCTGAACCTGGATCATCATTCTACCCAGTTTCCACAGATTCCGTTCTGGAGCTGTTCCCTTTGCCCCAGCCTGCCTCAAATCCTGGTTTCCAGTTACCAAGCCAAAGTCAAGCCTCAATGTCCCAGCTACCTATCCAAGCTTCTCCTGTCCTATATCCCGTTCCCCCCCTCCTTGCAATAACTGCCTTGTCCAACCATGTCCTTGTCTCCTTGTCTCTGAATGTCTGCAGTTTGGTTCACCTGTTTCACCCCCTATACAGCATTCCCCAAGCACATCCCAGTCTCCCTCAGGCTGTGATGGTGGGTGAACAGAGGCAGGTGTGTGTAGGACAGTGCAGCCTCAGGGTGTCCCTGGATGCTGGACTCTACCAAGTCCTGCACTGATGCTTCTTGACAGTGAAGCTTTATCTTTTCACTGGTGGTATGAGGCAGCAAAGCACACCTGGTTAACAGAGACTATTGCTAACAAACAAACCTTAATCCTCAGTCAAAGTAACATCAATCGGTGTATAACAGCAATCTGTGTATAGGATAGCAAGCACAATTGTGTGGTAATGGTATGTGCAGTTCCACAGGAATGTAGTGAATCTGTGTTAACTCCCACATATAAAGTAGTAGTATAATTGAGCGTGAAAGTTTATAAAAACATTCAGTTCAGTTCATGAAATCTCCTGACCTTGGAAACACTTTAGAAACCCAAGTTCCACCTACTAGCTTGAAGATGTGAATGCAATTGTGCTAGTATAGCTGGTTACAGCCAGTAAGTGATTATAGCAAGCTAAAGTTGCTATAATCATATTTCATATCAACAATGGATCACATTAATACGTGTATTTGAAAAGGACCCACCAGCCTGTGCAGATTCCATTAGCTCTGCAGAGCGCTTTAGCATCTTTCAGCTCATTGTTTTGGTTTTGGAACGCTTTGCCAAGTCAAAATGTCTGCTGTGAAAAGGGTCTATAACAAACCCTGTCATTTAATATAAGAGGCTTTCCTCACAGTGCACATTATGACTTGTCATAGTCCGAAAAGCACAGGTGTTACTAATAACATTAACAATTACTCTGGTCTATTCAAGGCCCATTAAGGCATGGCAGTGTGACAGTGAGCCTGTATAAACAATACGAGGACCTGAAACTGAAGCAGCTGAATGGAATTCAGCCATCATTCACTTTATTATTTATACCTATGTGCTTTTTTTACTCTGACATGTCAAACTGTATTCTGTGAAAAACGCTTATAAGCAGGTGAAGTGAATATGATTAATGCACTCTGGAATTTTTCTTTTCTTCCTGTATGTCGCGGCCCAGACTCAAATTTATACGAGTTAAACTTTCCTTTTAACGATCTTGTTTCAGATTTTGGAAAACATGCTGGACACATCTCACACCTTGCCTTATAATTTCATGTCTTTACGTTAAGGGCCAAAGAAGTGACAGGCTGCAGCATGCTGCAAGTCAGTAACTACTCATTTCAACATGTGTGAATGCTGGTGGAGAATTCTCATTAGGCATTAACTGCATCAGTAGTCTATTGAGCAGCATGTCCTGCTTGAATGGACATCTGTCACTTATTCTCTGCGTCTGTTTATCTTAATACATCCAAACGATCATTCTGTAGATTGGCAGAGCGGCAGTGTCCTGCCACCTCTGGTTTCCAGTTATTCATTCGGAACAAAGATAAACAAGAATCATTCAAATATTTACTACTGTGAAAATAGGTCTTAAGTGAGTGTGTATGTGTGTGTGTGTGTGTGCCTGCATATGTATGCATATGTATGCGTATGTGTGTGAGAACGCTAATAAACTGAAATGAAAATGAGAATGCAGCTTCAACATTGCATGCATTTCCCTCACAGAGAAATCATCATCATTCAGATCTTATCACATATTTTACAGATACAGCCCACACATGTACACACACACACACACACACACACACACACACACACACACAAACACACACGCAAACATTTTCAGACATTAACAAGGGCACACAGTGTATTCAATATTCATCACCACAAGCTGTCACATAATGGGCTCCTTCCGTTGAAATAGTTAAACAGCTGACAGAGCAGCACACACACACACACACACACACACAAACACGGACACATAAACACACACACTGATAGGCCCTGCAATGGTGAAAATGACTAAATGAGAAGTGACCAAGATACAAGAGAAGTGAAGAGAGGAGGCATGTCCTGATTAAAAATACATCCAATAGATCCAATTCATATCATTGACCCCAAAACCTTGACATGAGTCACATGTGTGTCGCAGTGCCAATTTCTTGTTGACTTCACACCACAACTAGAAGCTAAAGAAGTTTGTGTACGTGTCACAGCTCAGGCCTCACCTCTGCCTAAAAAAGGTGTATTAGTTCACCTGCTCGACAACAATACCAGCCATATCCACTGTCACGCTAAATTAGTCTTCATTGGGCACGTACACACACACACACACACACACACACACACAGACGATACCAGTGATTGGGTGATGGCGACGGAGATATAACTGCCCCCCTGTCTGCTAGGTAACGACGCCTGTCTGTTGATGCCAGTGTGGATAACATTCACAGCTCTGTTCCGAAGTCTTTCATCCACTCCCATCTGGAACAGGACACATACAAACACACACACACACACACACACACACACATACACACACACACATACACACACACACACACACACACACACACACACACACACACACACTCACATACAATCCACAGATTTCCTCCCACTTTGTTTGTGTGTTGTGTTTTCTGATGCAATGTTGGAGCGGTTAACCTTTATCTAATTTTACGGGGATGGCTGGGATGATAAAGGCCCACAAATACAATTAAAACAAGCATACCAATGTAGTTTCATAAAGAGAAGCTTCCAAAGACTATATATTTGAAATAAAACCCCTTTTTAAACCTTTTTTTTTTTTCGCGGCATGTGAGTGAGTCACAGAGTCACAGTGTCACATAACAGGCTTGTTTGAGTGGGCTGCCCTACTACCAGAGATCTGGAAAAAACAGCCGACTGGAAGGCCAGATGATATCATGGGCTGGAGTGACGTGTTGTGATCGGTGACTGCTGGAACTCGGTCACACGTGACATTGGATACGAGCTAAAGGTGAGAAGGGCAACGAAAGACAGAAATGAGGGCTGAGGAGGAGAAACAGAGAACTTAGTATGTTTTCATTATTTCCCTTAAATGTCCTTGCTTCATTATCCAAAAGCACCTCACCAGATCACTACAGGTCAGCCATTTTGGTCACTAATGGATGTGTTTAGGCTGACTGAGGAAGTCCTAATTACACCTCCACTCTGGTTTCTTAACAACCTAAGAAGTCCTTTAAATTAAATGACAAAACACATTGTTTGGCATATTGACACATAAATGTTTCTGTTGGGGGTTTTTTTGGATCTGACTCCACTACAGGCAGGATGATCTTATGTCAGAGCCTTCCAAAACCATTACACATCTCTGTTGCAAATAATAAACCTGTTGTTGTTGTTTTAATCAGACACAGCTATGGTTAAAGGGGACATATACTTTTGTGATTTTCTGTTGTTTTTATACAGTTTTGATGTCAGATGTCTGTTAAACATGGTCAAATGAAAAAAAAAATTGGGTTAACAAAGGACGAAAAAGCCTTAACCTGCTCTGAACTTTATACTTATACTCTACTTTCTCCTCATGGTGATGTCCGATTGTTCTTGTGTACCCAAAAAAACTGTTTCATAGCCCCTAAGATTGTTGCTTAGGTTGTTCCATGTGTTCATGTTGTCCACTTGCATATCTCAGATCAGATTCTGGCTTCAACGTGTACGGGTACAATTGAAAAGTTTCCATTTCAAATAAAAAATGAGAAAAAGAAGTGAAATCATACTACTGTTGTTTGTTTACGAAGCCTCCCGAACCGCTGAAAGTCTGCCGAAGGTCACCTTCTGGAAGCTAGCCAGTCAGAAAAGAGTGGGCTCACCGGGGGTCCTTAAAGAGACAGGAGAGTTTTTTAAGAAACTGTAAATCATGCGAAGATATACCAGTGGAGTCTCAGAATTAGACTTTGAAATCTGCATGATGCATTTTAGTAAGGGTGAGATTATGGTTTGGGTTAAAAAAACTACTTTGTTAAGGTTATGAGACCTTTGTCGTCATGATTAAAATAATAACTATTTGGTTAAGCTTGATAGAAAACGGGAAGCAAACTGTGGTCTCCCACGTCAAAGTCTGACGTTCCACTGACCCATCCAACCCCCCCTTATTCTCTTCCCTCTGTGTATTTTGTAGCTCTATAACAACATCACACTATTTCCTCCTTTGCTACCAACAGAGAAGAGTCATAATTCCTACACGGCCTCTCGATGGCTTGGTCACTTGAAAGTAAACATATGTCATTATTGGACTGAAATGACTCATGTTGTCATTTTTCTTAGGAGGACATTCTCACTTTACCTTTCATTCCCCCCCCCTCCCTCCCTCCCTCCCTCAACCTCCTAGCTTTTCTCCTTCGCTCACTCCTCCCTCCTTCCCTCCCTCTCTTTCCTTTAACTAGGCCGTGCCAGTCAGTGGGATCAGGCCCGGGCCTCCTAGCCTCGCCTCCCAGACAACTGCAAACAATTAGGGAAATTAGTGGCTCCAGCATCACCATCAGGAGGCCTGCTTGTTTATAATTTAATCGGGGCGCATGTCAAAACAGTCAGGGCTTGAGAGAAACAAGATGCGTCGGCGAGATGAAATTCAAACTGCCAGCCAGCTCAAAATATTAGGACTGTTTGTTTAATAGCGTGCGACCAACTGGGTAAGAGCAAAATGTAGAGGGCAGCAAGGGGGGGTGAGTGGTGGTGGTGGTGGTGGTGGTGCGGGGGGGTGGGGGGGTGGGGGGTGAGGGAAAGACGCAGAAAAGGAAAATACTAATGAAGAAATGAGGAAAGAAAACAGCATGGGAAAAAATGAAGATGTATTAATTTAGATTTTTTTTAATCCATTCCACATTTTGCGAGTTAAAGCATTTTATTTTTTGGGCCTCTGTCTTGCTCTCTGCACCCCCCCCCCCCCCTCCCCTCCCCACCTCCTACCCCCATCCCCTCTCCTCCTGTGTTTCACTTAGCAGTGCTCTGGGAATTTCAAATGCTTGGATCTGTGCCGCCTTTCAAATTCATTATAAAAGCTTTTTGCTAACTAAATAAGAAAGAGGGGGAGAGAGAAAAAAAAACTGCCACATTCATCTCTTAGCCCCCATGCTCGCTCCCCCCTGCCCCCTGACAATATATAAATAAACTAGAGTGACCTGATTGAGATGTAAAAGGCAGGGAGTTAGCACTGGGACCCATACATTACTTCCCAACATTAACAGTAGTCTACTCAGCCGACACATGGTGGTGGGAGTATAGCCCCTGGGCGAGTGGTGAGGTTAGAACTAATGCCCCCCTCCTTTAACCACTCGCCTGTGCCCACACCCTTGGAAAGTATGGGCTACGGTTGGCAGCGCGATGATACTGCCACAAAACTGACATGTTTTACATAGACGCTCCCGGATTGTGGTATCCATTAATGTAAAGAGTTATCATATTCAGACCACTTGGCTATTTTTCCTGCCCAGATTTTCCCTTGCGCTTAAAATGGTGCAACCAGTCACACACACACACACACACACACACACCAAAAAAAGAAAAGCCCCAAAGACTCTTGAAACAAATCCAAAATTAGAAATATAAAAAGCTGTCAAATCAGAACGTGCTATCTTGTGTGCTCCATGTTGTTTGGAGTAAACCATACACCGCAACTCAAAGTGAAGGCTCCAACCCAAACAAAGAACACTAGTTCTTATAGCCCACTCATTGCATTTATCATAAACAAAAGAAAAGACAAAAAGAGGTCATTAAAAGCATGTCATGCACCCTTTAAGAAAGTTCTGAGCAGACAAGCTGAGTGAGCCGGAGCGTAGATGGAGGGCGAGGGGTGAGGCTGATAGAGCTCTGATGATGATGGTCTCAGTGGAGCATCATTAAGCTGATGAGAATCACAACAAGGCAGTAATTGGTGATAAGCTGATGCATGGTGAAAGTGATCCAGAGCCAGGGATCATGATAGTAACACACACACACACACACACACACACACACACACACACACAGTATCCTTCAGTGACAGACAACCCAGCAAGCAGACTGCAAGGCTGGCAGACGTGCAGAGTCCTGGTCAAAGAGCATTATTTAGAGAACATGACTGCATGCAGCGCGGCACCAAACGGCTTTCATTACACCAGTCTGCTAGCCCGCTAATGTGTGTTCCCCCAGCTACCTTGGCCGGCCAGTCAGACAGACACACAGGCCCTGACCATCAGCCGCCAGTCCACGCAATCAGCCGCCTGCTATCAGCTCTCTAATTGGATCAGTGGCACGAATGTGATTACAGCAGGCGTATTTATTTACATAATAATTATTACTGGCCTCCCCAGAGGAGCCAGGGGAGAACGTCAGGGTCTGGGGAGAGATGAAGGGTGGGATAGAAAGGGTGAGGGGGGGGGGGGGTTTGGGGATGGGTTTACGGACAGCGAAAACAGCAGGAAGGATGAAGAGTTTTCCTGTTGAGAAAGACAAGTGGACCAAGAGGCAAACAGTGGAAGAATGAAAGTGAGGAGCGGATTCATAAGAGACACAAAACTGTCTCAGACAAAAACATTTGGCTTTCTTGATCTTTTGTGACAGGATTTCATTCAAGAGATACGCCATAATGACGCCCTCTCCAAACTAACCATCATTTCCTTACAGACATGAATGGACATTATGATGCAAGTTCGTAATGTGGTTAGCATTTAAGCTTTAAAGGGAAAGCATGGATGAGGGCAGCAAAGAAGAGGCAGAGTAAAAAAGAAATGTTAGCTACCACTGAGGACAATCAAGTCATATTTCTGCACATTTGGAGGGTTTAATGGCAAAAGAAGAGTAAATTCAAATATTACACATGTTGGGTTTTTAAGACAGATGTTATTTTAGACTAAATCCTTTAAAATGTGATTGTTAAATATTCTCCAACAGGAGGCTTTGAATCAACATTTAGTCAGTAATGATGGCCAAATATATTTTACAGAAAATATGAATTAATAATGAAATTAATAAATTGTTTATGGAACTTTTTGAGACTCTTTTTACACATATTTTACAGACTTGGATTGGTGGTTTGGCTTGTGTTTGGGGAATTAAGTCTCAGTATTTCTAAAGTCTACAGCCCCAGGAAACAGGGTTTCTGTTTCATTGATAAAAGACCTCTCTGTTGGAGGTTACTGTGTTAGCGGCTGACTGTGCGGTCTGAACTCACCAGATTAGGCTAACCAGATTAGCATGCAGGTAAGAAGAAAATGGAACCAGGTTAGCCATTAGCATGCTGATGGAAGGGACCACAGTTATTGCCGTTTCTGTCTGGGGATGCAGTTTGGCATCGCGCCAGACTGGCTCCTAACTCCCCTCCCTCACACTAACATGTACTGTACGTAATGACACACAGCGCACAAACACACATTTGCATGGACAGATTAATTCGGCCTCATAATTTCAGAGAGTGGGAGCAGGCTTTCCAATACTCCCTCCGCAACATGGATTTACCATTTTGCCAATGGCTTGTGACGTGATACGTCTATACTGTTTGAACAAAATTCAGATATATTTTGCCCCCCCCCTGAGAATCCTTCTCCAAACTCAATATAAATACAGCTCTCTATGTCAATAACAGAGCTGAACAGACAGAGAGAGAGACGGAGTGAGACAGACAGAGAGGGATGGAGGGACTCTGGGGACACGGTTGCGTTTACGTTTGCTGCCATTGAAGTTGTCCAAAGCCTGGCTTTGCTTGCCGCTTAATGGTGCTTAATCACGGAGCGCCTAAAATAGGCCATTATATCAGCTCTGAGCTCTAGAATTACACAGAGCCCTCAGGGCCTCGACAACAGAGCTTTTGTTAATAAGCTGCCATTAATCAGATCCATTACGGAAGCCATTGGTCCAATGGGTGGCACCGTGGTTGATAAATACCTCAAGAATAAAAAACAATTTACTCACCTAGTCTAAACGGCAGTAGATATGTGCGTATGTGTGTGTATTCTGATGTCTGTGTGTGTTAACAGAGAAGCTGGGTGGGACAGGAACCACGCAGGCTGACTAAAGAGACCCAGAGGACTGGTAGCAGAGCAGTTGGTGTAAATATTCCTCAGTGAGTTGAAAATAGAGATTAATACTACATACTCAGCCAATATCTGCTAACCTTGTTTCCTGAATGGTCTGATAAGAGTATGTGAGGAAGAGTTAAGATGGGGACACGCAGGAGGGAAGTGATGGTCACCCATCAGGCTCTCGCTGTCAACACAAAGGCTCCTCTGGGGGCAAACACTGTCCACACTAATGAGGGTTAATCAAATATCTGGCAATCCTGCTCTCACTAACATCCACTGAGACCGCGTTCAATTGCTTTTTGCACCACAAGCCATCGATCGGTGCTTTTCAATACTTGTAATTAACAGACTGCTAACACAACCGTAAAGTCAGTCTATTAAAACAGCTAATTGAAATGCATGTTGATTGCAGCATTTTGTGTTTTAATATTGATTGAGGAAACGATTTCTCACAGTGTTGCGTTTTTTTTTTTATCTTCACAAACTTCTCTTCGTTAATCATTTTCTTCCTTTAAAGCAGTTGTACCGTGATACAGTACGTACGCACTTCCTCTCAACTCTCTCCACTCGTTACTGCCACTCCTCTTAATCACTTGTGTCTTTCCCATCAATCTCTGCCTCCTTCCAGCCCCTTCTTTCTGTTTCACCCCCGCCTCCCCAACCTATCTGTCTCTCTCCAGTCAGCCAGAGACAGACGCAGGGCTCTTCATAGCAGATAAACCTGCTAATTTCATTAATTATGAACCAATATGTTACTCTGTGCGTGTGTGTGTGTGTGTGTGTGTGTGTGTGTGTATGTGTGTGTGTGTGTGTGTATGTGTGTGTGTGTGTGTGTGTGTGTGTAGCAATGGGGGGATTTAAGGGTCCCTTGAACTGGCATCTGGTCCGCTCTTGCATCCAGGGAACAAGGGAAAGAGAGAGAGAGAAAATTAGAGAGAGACGAAGGACAAAAGTGAAAGGAAATGGCGTTACAAGAGGAAAACATGAGGGTGATTTGGGAAAGTAGATAACATACCAAAAGTACATAAAAAGAGAGGGAAAGAAAATGACAGAAAGAAAGAAATGAACGGGATGCAAGGTGAGTAAGTTCAATAAAGAGACTGACTGAATCCAGCAGCACAACAGACACTCATCTAAAGTATGTGTGTGTTTATAACTGTGATGTGACTTATCAGTTTTTATCAGATCTTGTGGCTGCACGTGGACTCACACAGATATTGCATGAAGGTTTGTACATAAGTGAGAAGAAGAAGGTGTAGCACACAAAAGTACTACAGCACTGACATAAAATTGTTAGTGATAATATTAAATGTATCAAAGGTCCCTTCTCCTCCCAGAACAACACTGGCATTGATTGGGACTGAAGTGCATATAGGGAAATAGACATAGACGTAAACTGGGAGTAATGGGTTGAATTTTTTCTTTTTTCTTTTTTTTTTTTTTTTTAAATAAATGGGGACAATGTGAAGCAAGATATGGGAGGGGAAGTGTATCATTTAGCTCTGCAGAACAAACAATTGAATAAATAATTTAAAGGCATTTAAGTGTATCCATCCAGTGATATTAAGGTATTAGATTAACATCCAAAAAATAAGCATATAAGCTGATAAAGACATCTTGAGACAATATTTATCTGCACCTTTTGATACTCGAAAATGTAACTGATGCCAAAGGTGGGTGCAAGTATCCACTCTGGACTGTTCCATCTCAATGTTTTAATAGGTTTGGTGCTTTTTTTTAACAGCTGTATTTTGATACTGATGTTTCTACCTCAGGTTTGGCCTTTTTTTGGACAACAAGCACCTCTCATGTGCTTTTATTTTCTTAGATTAGAGGAGGTTAATGCCATCTTCCATTTGCGGGGAGATCTCAATGGGGATTTAGGACTCCCTTTTGTGTTTGTTTTTTCCATCTTTTTGTTATCTTCTTTTGTTTTTTTAATTCACTTTTTCATTTTGAAATGACTGCATATGGTGACTATAAATTATCCAGACCCAAAACACTTGATCCCGTGGCACAGCTTTTAATATATTATGGCATTACCTACTTCCAGTATTTTATGCTCTATTCAGTTCGTCCAGCTGGAATATTAAAGGACTCCACCATCCAATTAAACGCAGCTGTGTGTTTGAACACCTAAAATTTCTGGGCTCAGAAATTATTTTCTCCAAGGGACCCAACTCAGCACTAATGAACGCACCAAAGACAAGAGACGCTGGATTGGACAGATATTTTGTCCCAAATACAAAGATCGGTCCAAAGACACATCCATTTTGATTAAAAGAGGAATTCCTTCTGTTGCAACTTCAGTAATTGCTTGCAAACTTTGGCTAATGTCTATGGTCTAACTAGAACAACCCACAGTTTTTCTCCCACTTTTTAAAGGTGACTTTAAAAAGATGGGAGGGAGCTTCACCTACATGCTGCTCCCAGGTGAAGACAAGTCCAGACCTAGATCTGATGCAACTTCCCAAACTGTCAGTGTCATAGCATTGTTATCTCTGACCACAGCCCCTCTTCTCTTAGATATGCCCAATAGTTAAGCACTGCAGGGCATCTTCCAGAACTGTCTACTCAAATAACAGATATAGACGAGAGATTTTCCTAAACCTGAATTATATAAGGAACACCTACTTCTGCAGATTCAATTTTACAATGTGTCAATTAGACATACTAAACAGCTTTATTTAAATCAAAGCAAACATTTCCCGAACATAGCGACCAAACAGGTAGACTGCTATCCCGCCAACTTAAACAAGTGGCAGCTGGCAGACCTAGTCCACAGATCCATGTGGCACCTGGCATGACTTCAACACATCCTAAAACTATTAATGACCATTTCAAACAATTTTACAGTCATCTTTATACAGACGAGGTCACTGTAGATACCCATGAGGTTAATGCTTTCCTTAATAAACATTCCAACGATTGATCCAGTAGCTTTGAAGCTACTATAAAATGTCAAGAAATGACTCAAGTTAACTCAGTGTGAAGCAGTAAAGCAGCAGGGTCAGGCTGGTTTCGCAATAAACACTACTGGAACAAAAACTACCTGAAATGATGACACAGGCAATTTCTCTTTTCTATTAAAAATATGCAGAGATCCCTTGGACTGTGGTGTCTATTGGCCTTTAAGCATTGTGTGTTCTGACTGTTAAATTTTCACGAAGATCTTCTCTCAATGCATTAAAATGCTGATTTCTAACATTGCACCTGACCTGACCAAATGGTTTTTATAACAGGCAGTCAATGTTTTTACAACATGCATAGACTGTATAATGTGCTCTACTCTTCTTATTCTGCACAGCAAGCAGGAGTGCAGGAGGGCAGTGTGCTCTCCCTTGATGCAAAGAAAGCCTTTGATCGCACTGAATGGTAATATAGTACTTTTTCACTATTCTAGAAAGATTTGGATTCAGTGCAAACTAATTCGAAATGTTCAGACTACTTTTTCCTCCATAGCTGAATTAGATAAGACTGTTGCCTATTTCCATTTTTATGTAATATTGCTATTGAATCCTTGGCTATACTCTAAAAGCAGAAGGAAAGATAGCTGGCATCATGACAGGGAACTATAGCCATAAAGTTAATCTTTATGTCTACATTTGTTTGGACTATATCCAACTCCCAATTGAAAAAAAACCCTTTTGGAGATGCCTAGGTCAAAGGGAGGACTGGGGCTCCTTTATTTTATGTTTTATTACTGGTCAGCCAATACAACCAGATGAACTTACTGGATTGCAGTGTTTGAAATTCAAAGTAGACCCAACTGAGCCCTTATGGAAATCCTTTCTAATCTCTGTGCTGTGTTTTATTGAATTGTATCTGAAAGTGCATTCAGAATAATTGTGGATTTCTTTCTGAACATGCAAAATATGTTCCAGGGGTTTACTCTTCATATTGTAAGATACATTGTCTACAGCAGTCTAAAACTTTAATCTACATAAATGACAACACATTTACTTTTCCACAGCAGATATTTTGACTTGTATGAAAATAGGTGTTACAAATAACATTAACAATGGCTCCATTATATTCAAGTGTCCCAATTAGTCATGATAGTGTGACACTGGGCCAGCATGCACACTACCAGGATCCAGTTATAACACTATAACAGCCATGTCTGGACTACAGAGATGAACTTGTCCCTTCTCAAACAGTAGCTGTGGCTACTTCAGACCATCAAGCTGGTGATGTTTAATGATGTTTGAAGTGTGCTTGAAACACAGGTCATACATTAATAATATATACAGCTATTTAAAAAAAGTCATTACCACGACATGCACCTTTTTTCGTGTAAAAGGAGTAAAATTCAGATAGGAATTTGGAGAATTATTTATAGAAAGATGGACTAAAGACGGTGTAGTATAGGATTATTTTTCCAACTACAAAGCCACTTAACTCTATGTTAATCTTCCACTACACAGCTAATCTCCAACATAGCAAAAAAGTACCAGCTTGTTCATATAGAACAGAAAATTTACCAAACCCAAAACAAACTTGACAACTCTGACAACAGATTTGTCAAAAGGGTTTGTTTTTTTCACACAGAGACTAAACCAAACCCTGTAATCATCCTTATCATCACTGACCACTAACACTCAACTTGCAGGGTCACTAAAGCCTCATATTGTGTGATAACCTTTGCCTGTGAGACGCTCTGTGTTCGTGTCTATGCCTACGCTCGTCTGTGTCCCTAACAGGTGTGTCCCTCACGCTAGATTGCCTCTTGTCTCTTAGCTCTGTCTTTCTCTCTCAAACATACATGCACCCGCACACACGGACACACACAGCCTGAGCAGCCTAATCAGTCGCGCTTCACATCCAAAAGATGGCACAGTGTGAGCTGGATAAATAGCGGAGGCGCATGTGTCTTTGGTATTAATAGTAATTGTGTGTGTAAACTGTTTCACATCAACCCACTCTATTACAACAGCTGCCCTGCAAATCACCACAGGCTGTGGCAGCTGATGACTGTGTGTGTGTGTGTGTGTGTGTGTGTGTGTGTGTGTGTGAGTGGGTGCGTGCGTGCATGTGCGTGTGAGAGACACAGAGAGAGACAGAAAACCTCCCACATTTTTACAAAGGTGTATGGATTCATGTGAGACACGTGATTGTTATTTGACAAAGGTGACCAAGTACACTTTTATCGCAGGATTATTGCCATTTCATTGGTTGATAAATAGAGGTTTAACAGTCCGGATATTTGAGAGAAGCAACAGCATTGGATGGGTGTGTTGTGTGACTTATATACAAGAGGATGGCCCAGGTTGTTAAATTGTACTCATAAGCCAGCAGTTAAATGTTGGTTAATGATGCGCCCAGAAACACAGAGAAACAGACAGCAGAGCAACCTTTGGACTCCACAAAGTGTCCTCAGGATAATCCCTGGTCATAAATATCACCCTATTCATTCTGCACGTACACACATCCATGCATGAGCTACACACACACAAACACACACACTTACAGGCATTGGTTTTTGTCCTGCTGTGGAGAGGTCCTGTGGTCCATAAGGGTCAGTGGTGGTTGTCACAATCGTTGCTGCGCACAACCACACACGCACACACACCATCTCCACCGCCCTGGCCACAGACGCCTAGCCATGCCTCATGATTAGCATTGCCTTCTCCATGCTTTTGTTTTTTGCTTTGTTTGTTTGCCACTGTGCAGAAATATTTCTGTGGAATTTAGCGTGATTGCACCATAGGTTAGCGACACCCATCTATTACAGCAAAGAAGAGCCTTGTATTTAGACTGCCTCAGCGGCAGCTATATTTATCAGCGCATGCTTAGCCGGGGCCAGACGCAGGCCCAGTCGCTCAACTTTACTGCTGAGCTTTCCCCACACATTCCTACAACCATCACGATATGCATCTAAAACCGGCCGACCATTTCCACAAATCAGTGTGTTTCGTTAAATATGTGGAGAGTAACATCTATTCATACCTTTATTCAAGCATTTGACTTGAATCATGTAAAACTTTGAAGCACTTTACCTGAGTAACTGCTTGTTTAAACATCTGTAGTCACCAGATACATTGCAGATTACGATTTTACATTTAAAACAGATGATTCTGATCTCTGATTCTATGATGTATGTTACAGATTAAAATAGCTAAAAGGATGAGAATTGAAGATGACTGAAATCTGATGAGGTATTTTCTATAACTAATGCCTCACTTAACGAGGAATTTTACACAGTGTTATTTTTACTTTGATAGATCTAAATACTTCCACCATTGTTAGTGTTTTTGCATGTGTGTGTTAGCAGGACAAAAGAGGTGAACACAACAAATCAGTCTGCAGTCGCATGTCCTGTAAATATGTGTTAAACTGGAAAACTTTGCTAAATTATCAAGGTGATGTGTGATTTCATGACAACTGAGGAGGAAGATACTTCAGAGCAGTTTTGGTTGCTAAAGAGCGCTTGTGTTACTGCATGGCTTCAGTTTCCTGCCCATTATCGCCTCACACAACCCAACACACTCTTGTTTACCATGTTTTCAGGCGCTGATTTCCTAAATAATGCAAGATAGGAGGGAAGTGGGGGAATGGTAGTGTGCGTGTGTGTGTGTGTGTGTGTGTGTGTGTGTGTGTGTGTGTGTGTGTGTGTGTGTGTTTATGTGTGTGTCTGTGCACAATGAAGCTTTTTTCTGCATTTGCATGGAAACGAGTTTTTCTTTATGTGTAGATGTGCACATGTATGTGTGTGTGTGTGTGTGTGTGTGTGTGTGTGTGCGCGCGCGTGTGTGTGTGTGTGTGTGTGTGGGGGTGTGTGCACGCGCATGTGCATCCAATCCCTGGTCTCTGTGTGTGCGCGGCATCATGAAGACATAAACTGAGAAAATGAGAAAAACTGAGAGGATGGGAAAGGGAGGGCTGAGAGCAGAGGTGAATCAAGCAAATCATCACTTTGACTTAAAAACGCACTCATTATGTGCAGTCATGAATAATTTTGCACAAAAACACTAATTTTGCATTAGACTTACAGTAGGCTGATTCGGCAGCTCAGGAATATTCATACACTCGTGGGGATTTTTATATCCACTGCTGTGTGTTTTTTTCCCATTTAGTGCTGCCTTTCTGGCACAGAGCGGCACGGTGAATATAGGTCATATACACAGTGGGCTCACTGGTGGCACTAAGGTTGGCGCTGCAGGTCTCCAGGCGACAGCGCCAGTGCCAAGGGAGTCCCTTCTGCGGTGGCTTGGCTTCTGTGTATACACACAAACACACACACACACACACACAAAGTGACTAGCACACCACATTGCTATTAATACAGCCACAGCCATTTTAATATTTAATTGCGTTGATGGACTGCATCTGTGCTGCTCTGTGATGCAAACATTATTATACATACTAAGTGGCTTAATTGTAATTAGAGCTGAAAATTTAATTAAACTCAACAATAAAGGAGATCGCAGCATTTTTTTTTTCTCCTGAGCAGACCCTTTCTTCCCCCTCAGTGCATTTTAACTCCTTCCGTGCTGCAGCGCTGCACTTGTCCAGATGCCTCAGCTCGGTTGGTTGGTTTCATCACAGGCCAAGTGTCAAACTGAAGGAGTCAACATTTTCTAAGTAGACTTGTATGTAGACATGCACACTTAATTGCAATAATTTTAGGGTTTAATCAAAAATGTTTAAAGAAAAGCAGAATTGGAAAATTGGAAAAAAAAGGTGCCTTTGTCCTTATGAACACTGTTATAGTCATCCTGCTGATCATATAAAATATATATCAGTGGTTCCCACCCATGTTCTTTACAACCGCCTAAACCAAAGCTGATTTATATTGCAATTCTTTGCAATAGTCCTCACACCCAGTGATGTTAAACCCTGATCTAGGGCACTGTTAAACACTTTTGAGGTATTCTGCTCCTCCTCAATACATCACAATAACTTAAAACTATAATATAAATCAAGCATCCACAAACATGAATAACAATAAAATGTCTTCTGTCTCATATTTCCTGTCAAAACTGCCATTATGAAGACAAACACACATAGATGCATGCAGCGGCAGTGGCCGTCTGGTGGTGTGTGTATTATTCATCAGGAGCGAGGCGTGTCAGTGTGGAGTGTTTGCGGCCTGGTGTGTAAACAGCTGTGTGTTGCTTGACATGCTTTTGCACTCTCAGCTCAGCGCTAACCGGGTCTGTTGGTACTGATCAGACCAGAGCTGAGGCGACAGGACAGTCTGCCAAACAACAACCACTGGCCTGGCCCTGCCCAGCCCCCCTCTCTCTCTCTCTCTCTCTCTCTCACACACACACACACACACACACACACACAGTCGTGTTTCCATCACTTCAGAGGACATTACATTGACTTATATTAATTTCCTGGAGACTTATGCTAACCTTAATCATAACCACCACATACTTAACCCTAACCTTAACATAACCCTAAGCACAACATGAAGAATACCTGGACTACACGTATACACACACACACACACACACACACACACACACACACGCACACACACACACACACACACTCACATACCTATTTGAAAGTGGATGACGATACAGGCACTTATATTGTCATATTTTTGACAGACTCTCATATATGGATACATATGAAACACACACACACAGCCCACAAGCTCAGTCCAAGTAACAAATCAACACAGCTTCACAGTAATACATAAATAAATGAACAGACCTCCAGTCTGTCTTGGTTTTTGCTTCAAGTTACATGACTCTTCTCAAACTGCTGGCTCCACGTCTGGAGATAATAGTTGGGTGGAGACCAGAGGACATTTTCTTCAATAAACTAAGAACAAAGACACACCGATTTCATGAGGATCAAATAATGTGACATCTCAAGTTAGTCTATAAACAAGACGGGAGGGAGAGAGAGAGAGAGAGAGAGAGAGAGAGAGAGAGAGAGAGAGAGAGAGAGAGAGAGAGAGAGAGAGAGAGAGAGACTGTGTGTGTGTGTGTGTGTGTGTGTGTGTGTGTGTGTGTGTGTGTGTGTGTGTGTGTGTGTGTGTGTGTGTGTGTGTGTGTGTGTGTGTGTGTGTGTGTGTGTGTGTGTGTGAGTGAGTAAATCCGAAATCTTTTGCATTGCTGCCACTTCAGGAGGGAAATCACAACACTGCACATCTTGGACTTACAGAGCATTGTTGCTTTATCCGTTTGGGTCTGTTGTTATTATTTCTCTTCTGGTCTTTGTTTTATTTCTATTTTGTGGCATTTTGAGCTAAAGACAAGGGAAGGAAAGAGAGGAGAAAAAAAGAAGAAGCAGAAAGCAAATTTGCGGGGTGACTGTCACCAGATTGTAATTAGGCCTGTACATGCTTGTGTGTGTGTGTGTGTGTGTGTGTCTGTGTGTGTTTGTGTGTCAATGTGAATATTCAGCCCATTTGCACTACTGGTACAAACTTCCCTACAATCTGTTGCCAAGGAGGAGCATGGTCACCATTAAACAGCTAGGACCCCCAAGTTGGAGCTCCTTTTTATACAAAATTGTGGTTAAAGTCATGGAGTAAGCACCATTGTTCCTACATCATATGTAGGACTTCAGATTCTTAAAGAGAAGTGAAATGAGCCAAAATGATTGACACCTATTGGAAAAGATGAAAAAGGGAAAAGGAGGAAAGGGGAAGTTAAACCGAGCAGCTGAGGAGGGGAGAGCAGTGTGGAGAGGTGGTGTTTGGAAGGAAAGGTTCAAATCGATGCAGGGACTAATGTATTCAATGCCCAATCTGTTTACAGAACATGTAGCAGGACTGATGATATCCAGACGTTTGGCCACGATCGAATGAAAACCTTCCACCAACTGCTTCTAATGCTCATGTCTGCAATGGCGCCTTAATGCATTGGCTTAAGCCCCAGGCCTCCGACTAAGGACCAGGGGCCTCACAAGACATGAGCTTTAAAGGAAAAAAACAGGGGAAAAAACACAGTAAACACGATGTAGCAGCACAAGCTACCTATGATGCAGGGGTGGACCATGGATGTATTATAAGAGCTGGATACTGGACCCAAAAATGGCTCCCATTCAGTATATGAATTTCTCAACCAGCGCATATGCAAAGAAAGTTCCTTTCTTCCGCTGGCCTCGTCCAGAAGTTCTCACTTGGTCCATCAATTTTCTTGGCTTGAGGATAGAAAACCTCAATGGATCAAAAAAATCCACAATAGAAAGTCATATTAAGTATAAGTCATACTAATAGTCACAGTCAATTATGACTAATTGACCGTGCTTGCAGTTTGGAGGTATCCTATCAACGCTTTTACAGTGGTGGTCTAGGGGGGAAATGGCTAGGGGAATTTTTCTCTGCAATACCGCAAGTGGCCACAGGGAAAAACTGGCTGAAGGTGGCCCCCTATCTAGCTCTTATAATACAGTACATACATGGGTGTGAAAAGAAGTGAGTCCTCTCACTGTGCTTCAACATTTTTTCTAAAAACATGATGTACATCATTACGTCATGTTTGGCCGTGGCAGCACAGTACCAAGCAGCAGCAAAAGTTTTCATCCAGCTCAATGGCTAGCTCCATTGCTTGTTAAAATAAAGAAAAGGACGACATTACACAGATTTCATTAGAACTAGAACTGACAATAACTTGGCCTCTGGAGGCAATGGCCAGTGTTTCAGGGCTTCTTGTGTATTCAGCAGATATCCAGGCCAAGACTTCATCTTCTCTTTTACCAAATTGAGATGTGAGAATGCGTCAACGCAAAAAAATCACCAGATTTTTCCATAGGTTGCCAGTTTACAATCAGTTAACAGTGTAAGGCCAAGCAAACTACGTGTTTTAGATCCAAATAATTTGTTCCACCTATTTCGCTCACCACACAGACTGTTTACCTGCATGCAACCAAAGCACGGCCCTGTAGAAATCAATGGAACAGAAACATGACCACTTTCAATCCCAAAATCTCCCTTGCCTACAGATTCTGCATTCATGTGCAGATATCTGTTTATAGAGATTAGTGCACAATGAGGTGATTACATCGGCAGTTAAACTGTTCAAATTCTTGAGGTGAAGAAACTTGCGGACCATGTTCCCTAATACAGACATAACTGTACACCTTTTCCTGACCATTCCAGTCATCAGCATAAGTGGAGAGCAATCTTTCTCTAAACTTTGTTAAAAGTAGACTGCACTCAAACGCGCAGTAAGAAAGACTCGGGCCACCTTTGTAATGTTGCAGATTTGCAGGGTTTTAATTAAAAAGGCTGATCTTCTGTACACAGTGCTATTTGGGTGATAACCTAGCCTGGTCTTGTCTTGGCGATTGTTTGATGTTGTCTCATTTTAATGAGTTTCATAATCTGATAATTACTGATAAGGAGGGCACTGATTTAGTATTTGTCACTGTCCATTGATGCAAGGTGCTGAAATAAAGGTGCCGTAGCATATCGTGAATGGAGGCATACACTTGGAACTTGTGGTAAGTTAGTCAAATAAATGCACTTGACAGCCTAGTTATATTAAATGACAGAACTTTTTGTTTTGTTTTTAGAAATACGTGGAGGACAGTACAAGGAGAACATCACAAGAATGCAAATGAAGCCTTTCTCTGTATTATGTGGTTTCATAGAGTGATTTGATTTGTTTTTTTTATCTGAACTGTCATGCATCCTGTTAATTACTCAGTCCAGGGTAGTTCCAGGGTCTGGAGTAATGTTGATCCCTGAAAGTCTGAGAGGTTTTAATTCAGCTCTCCAGCTCACCATATGAACAAGCTGTACTGTGTGCTACAGCGGATACTAGTCCAGTGTTAATTCACTTCTTAATGACCAGGTATATCTTTAGGGACAAGTTGGTTTGGGGTTGAATGCCACAGAAAGGGAAGGAGGAGGATTGTCAGGTAGTATTGAGAGACAGACACACAATCCTGCTTTTGATCTATTTGTGAGATGCTTTAAAATCATCATAACAACTCAGATGTAGTTATGATCTTCAGTTCAACCATCGTTCTAGTGTGCAGTAGAGGAAATATTGCGTTTTCTGTTATTTTCTTATATTGGGACACTGTCGCATTCATCGTCACTAATATACAGGTAAAGAAAATATTTGAAAGGTAAAAATGTTCTGGTTTTGTTTGGCTAGGCAGAATCAAACAGTCTGCAGGAAAAAGTAAATAAGATGAAGAAAAGAGAAAAAAAAAGGATTCAAATATAAAACATTCAACGCCACGTTCAATCAAAGGTGCGTCCTCCAACGAAGCTCCGTGATCTGAATGGATCCAGGAAGTACCTTTCAGCATCATTAGCTAATTGAATCCAGTATTGATTCCATATCAGTAATAAGTGATATATGGGGCTCATATTAGTTATATTAGGTTAAATAGACAGCCATAAGGTCATGTGCATGAAACATTTCGTATTCAGTCATAAATTGATCTGCCATGTTTTATTAGATTGGTGTGTTGCAGTGGCTGTGTGGGATACTTATTAAAAGCACAGTGCGGTGAATGCAGTGCAGCAGGTAGTAGAGGCATTTTACAAGAAATGGGAGATGTTTTTTTCATTTGATCACATTATTTATCTAATAACAATTTCTTTGTGAATCTTTTTATCAGGCCTTTTTAAGCACTTTGTTCTTATCTCTCCTCATCTATCTTTATCTCTAATCTTGAAAGGGAAGCAGTTGTCCTTGAGATGTCCATGTGTGATTATAAAATGTATAATTGACTTGACATGTGTTGCAGAATCTGTGGTTAGTAGAGAATAGATTCTCAATTTTATTAGTGAAGGCTGGCAAAAAAAAGTCTCATAAACAATTACTGGGCTGATTCTCTTCTTGTAATTTCATCCATTTTTATAGGCTGGTCAAGGTTTAAAGTGCATAATAACCACTTTAGCAATGTGTTTTCCATGTTTTTATGACAGTCGAGTGTGATGTATTGGCAAACGACGTTGTAGTTAATGACAGCGCTGTTTTATGAGTGGTGTCACTTGTCAATGCACTGTACAGCCAAACCCACACTTTGACCCCTGATGGTGTTAAACAAATGTTCAATGTGAAATTGTGTGTATCTGTGTGTGTGTGCGTGCACATGTGTGTGTGTGTGTGTGTGTGTGTGTGTGTGTGTGTGTGTGTGTGTGTGTAAGCATGCATGGATAACAGACTGTGTGCATCACTGTGCATGTGTGCCCATAATGTTTCGACACTGGGCCTTAATCAACGTTGCTCAATGTAATTTGACCATTTGTAAGCATTACCGGATTAGTGTGCCCAATTATCTGCCATCCTCAACGTTGATATGAACAAATGCTGTATCCATAACCTGGACTTAATAGACGTATGTTCAGTTGATGTATCACGCAGCTAATTTCGTAATTACATTTTCAGTGACCAGACCTTTTCCTGTCTGCTAATTGCAGCAGGTTAAGTAGCAAGCAAGGCAATACGAATCTATTGGGTCATGTTCCAAACACAGAGGTCTGTTCTCTGTGTGTACTGGCCCCCATCAATCCTCAATGATGTGCAGGTTATACGTGTGTGTTTGTGTGTGTATATGTGTGTGTGTGCGCGCGTGCGTGTGCATCCATACCCTGTGAACTCTCACCTCATCCTATTGATTGCTCTCATATGACCACTCTCTATAAAGCAGCATCACCATTAAAATGAAATACATGTTCAGCAGGTACTTTTTTACAACTCCAGTAAAAATAAAAAGTGTTTTACAGCGTTATTGTTTTCAGGCAGTAGGTAATGATAGAGATGAGGAGGTATTTTATGGAGATTTTATGAGGGTCTTCTTTATGGAGAATTGGGTGGTTACCAATATAAAACAGGGACTGATTCTCACGCTATGTCCTGACCTGATGCGACCTTTGGGGGGCCAGAAAGTAAAAATGTGTTTTATTGATTAAAACTGAGGACAAACTTTCAACTAATTGTAAAATAAAGTCTCTATAGCTGTTGGCCTCTTAATCAATATCTTAATGAATCCCCCACTGATTCTACTATATCAATTTTGATGGAATAAAATGTCAGTTTTTTAGGTATTTTTGAGGCAACTATCAATTTTTATAATCCAGGGATTGGATAAAGTTCATTGAGGTCTTTGATCTGAATGTGGACGGCATGCAAACTGTATCCGCCACATTAGAGCTGTACTGTCCATTTTACAGGTATCTATTGGTGTAAATGAGTTCCCTTTTGATGTTTGCTATTGTACCAGTGAGAAATGAGCATGTCAATAACTCCAGTGGCTAGGCGAGCAATTTCAAAGGAATGAAGGAGCCCCTAATGCCTCTATTAATGCCTGTATGTATATTTTACAAAGAACATACAGTATTTAAATAACTGTATAAATAAGTGGCTCTGACTCTGCATGAATTAATGACAAGCATCAACGATCTAAAGTCAAATTCAAAGGGAATGCATTAATCACTATTATTTAATTCATACTCATTTAAAATGTAGAAAACCAATAGATGATTATGAATGTCTATCATTAGCTGTTTTTTTTTATCTGATCGACAGTTACAGTATTCATTAGAAATGAGAGATGGATGGATGGAAATCAGCATAGCTTCAGAACTGAGCTGACTTAACTTTAAACTAAAGTTAAAATAATTTGGGGTTGGAGCAAACTACAGATCTGCTGGATGTTTATTTCAGGGTATTTCTTAACCCCTTAGAACAGTGAACAAACCATCAGTCCCACAGATCTGCAGGGTTAAATAACACAGATCATAGACATGATTTAACATTACGGATTAAAGTGATAGCAATGACCTGACATGTCTGTAAAATTTAGTTTTGAGTCCATAAAGTTTTATGACTTGGTCTTTAATCCTCAGCAAAGGGAAGTGAGTGCTGACTTTTAGTTTCTTCTTTGGCTACTAATAGTTATCTTCCTTTTTAAAAAGAACATTTGGTAACTAAATTATTGTTTTGTTAAAAGCAATTGTTAATACATTGTGTGTGTCATATGAGTAAATCATAGCAATAATTATTGTGTGTGTTTGAGCACATCATTGCTTCCAGTGAAATTTGTGTAAATGTCATCCTCTGAGGTTCTAAAATTAAAAAAGACGGTTTTTCAACGTGACCACTGTGTGTTTAAGAGTTTTTCCAACCGGATCTGAATACTGGTTGGGAAGGTTTTTCTCATGGCAGAGAGAAGCCTGTGATGCTAAAGCTGAGGTTAAAATACGAAAATGATCAAGGATGGAGATGTGAGGGTTTCACGGCACATTGGTGATCCGTGTGTTCTTGCGTAGTAGAACAGCCTCACAGCTCGTTTCTGTCTGGGTGTGAGCAGATGCCAAGCAGCGCTGTGGTTAGTCCCCCTCTCCCTCTCTGTGTTGTTGTCCAATGTGTTTACAGTCCGTGGGCTGCAGCGGGCCAGAAAAGGCCCTCGGCTGGCCCGGAGTAAAGGCGCCTATGTGGGTCAGCTCTGGTTCCTGCCTCCCCTTCATCGTCTTGACCACAGCCTAAAGCCCTGCCCAGGCCAGCCTGGCCTCAGCCACAGGACACAGTGACCAGAGCCTGTCGGGCTGAAGCCTGGGAACAAAACTCAGCTGGTCAGTGCGTTGACAGAGAGCTGATGAGGTAAGGGCCAGTAGGACAGGATGATGTGAGAGGTTTCTGGAGTAGGTAGACTTTTTATTTAGCAAGTAAAGACAGACAAGTGAAAGGTGAGGACAGTGAGATATGAGCACATCAACCTGGTTTTCAGTCAACGTAAAAGTACACACAGTGTTTCTATGGAGCATAAACTTCCTACTTAAACTGGCAGCCTGCCCATCCCAACAGCACCACACACACTGTCAGAAAATATCATTGCACCCACACACTTAGGCTGTACAACATGATTCAAATAGATATCTTTGACTGATGTAAACATATATCATCACACGGCAAATATATGCAAAATGATATCTAATAAGTGATGAAATAAGTGCAATAAAACTCTTCTCGCAGGTTAAAAAAAGAAAAAACTTAAAGAATTTGTTTTGTAATTTTGAACTGAACTTTGCTTGGAAGCATTCATTTGGATAACCAGTTAAATGACTGATCATTAATACTATTGTTGTGTTTTTATTCATCTATTCATTTAATCTATGACATAACAAAATGAAAAATGTCCTATTTTTAATTTACAATAATATGAAGCAGAAAAATCTACACATTTGAGAATCCAAAAATAGGTTTGGCAATTTAGCTTGATAACTGACTTAATTGATTAGCTGTCAAAATTGCTGTCAATCAAAGTCAATCGATCAATTGATTCATGAATAGTTGCAACACAAATCACCATTATTGAATATTGATCATAGTGAATAATCTCAAGCATACAGATGTCAAAAAGTTTGGATTGAAATAGTCTAATATGTCACTAATATGTAGTTGTAAATTGAAACGGTTACTAATATAGGTGATTATTAAAAAAAGAAGTAAATACTTGAATTAAAAAAAAAAACCCAATTAGGATTGTTTCTGAAACTTTGGCATGCCGAGCAATCCACAGTGACTCACTCCTCAGTAGATAAATTCTCACAGGACACATATTTGAACATAGACTGGTTATCATAAAACATTTGGCGGAGGAGAGCGGCGATCCTATACTTAGCAAAGTAATGACTGGTGCCGTCTTACATGGACATGTATTCTGATTAAACTGTCATTTGGAGGGATGTCTGTGGCGGCCACAAGGCCACTAGATACAGTTCACATGGAAAACAACAAAAAACACAACAACAACAACTGAAAAACAACATATATGCAGAACTTCAGATATGCTGACTGTCACTCACTTTCTCTCTCTGTCACACACACACACACACATATACACACACACACTCACTCACACAGATCCAAAGCTGTATAGCTGACAGAAATTTGACAGCAGGCTTTTCTTTCTCTCAACACACACACGTCAGCCTGATTGGAGGTTGCTGGGTAGGCAGGGTGAGAGTCGGGGCCAAACGTAGAGGGCCAGTAGAGGTGAGAAGAAGAGAGTTTTATGTTGGAGCGTTGGGTCAACACTGAAGGAGAACAGCTGGAGTCATGCTGTTAGAGCCACCAGCTTTATTAGGCCTCTACTGCTCTCTGTTGGCCACTTAGGAAACCTCCCACCTCACATCATCCAGTCGTGTCATCCTTATGTATGCTCTGTATGTGTTGGGAGGTTTTTCTAAGTGTTTTTTGCTCTTATGTACAGCAAGTATGCTCACTCAAATGTCTTCTAACTAAAAAAAAAAAAAAAAAAAAAACTGCAACGCTTTCGCTTCAAAGGCCCCCATAAAACCCACAAAGGAGTTTATTTGATTGCTGGTCAAAATATGTGGTGTCACTATGGGATAACAAAGCCTGTAACCCTCCTGCATTACAGAGAACAGCATAACACTCCATATGTATCCACACAAGCGGCTAGAGTTACAGCCACTGACCGCCGCAACCTGTTATTCAAGCTTCTCTCCTATAAACATGCCGCGTCTCCTCGGCTTTGCTCTCTTTCATCTCATCCCCCTTCTGATTGTTGTGGAGAGGTGCTCTTGAGAGATTACCCCCTTCCCCCCCCTCCCCCCCCAACTCCACACTCCTCCAACACACACACATACACACACAGTGAGAGTTTGTAAGGAGAAGTACACAAATATATACACTTGCAAGCATGCAATCATGTCCAGTACAAATATAAGCAGAAGACACAAAGACACAAGCATGCGTTGTACACAAGACGCTGACCAATGAATGTGTGTGTGTGTGTATGTGTGTGTGCGTCTGTGTGTTCATGTGGGTCCACAGCATGTTAACAAGCTATTTGTTTCTCACAGTCTTAAAGTAAAATCCCATTTTTTCTTTAAACAAGTAAAATAAACAGTTGAGTTCAATTCGGTTTTTTTTACAAGAATGGGAAAAAAACTTTAGGAAAAGTGTCTTTATCTAGATATTATAGGCAGATATTTATAGCAATATCAGAAATTGGCACTTCATTCTGACTGGAAATAAATGAGATCATCCTTATAAATGTGCTTCATGAAAAGAAAATTGAAGATTTCATTTAGGAAAGATATTTTTTCCAACATGTGTATCAATCCCACCACAGTCTGTTCATTTAAACCAACTACGTACTTTTACACACACAGTGCACTCACAGTAAATACAGTTTAAAAGTATGTTGATTTAGTTTAGACTGCTACTACGCTACATTTAGAAGGAAATGTCTTTTTACACCTTTATTTTTTATTTAATAACAAAGGGCTTTTAGCTATTAATGGATTTACATGCAACACATATGTTCATAAAATATAAACTGTTAAAGATTAAACTCTCACATAGTATATACAGCTGATCCAATTAGCTGGCCAGCCACAGCTTTAAAATGCTGCTTAGAAATCATCAGTAATAATAATTAAACAATATATGAAATAATACATATAACACTCTATTCAGAATGAGTTTTTCCTCCTGAAACTTAAAGTACATTTTGTTCAATAATACATTTTTAATGACTGAATGAAAGGCTTGTTATGGAGTCATTTCATAGAGGGGAATTTAAAGTCCCCCTCAACTCAAACGTGTGTTTTGCTCATTGTGACTTCATGTGGATGTTTTAGCTTCACTGTGCAGAATGATGCATGTATATATATGATGTATGTTTTCATATTCATCTGCTGAATGTGGAAAGTTTCTCTGTGCTCACTGGAAATCTGAGTTTAACTTTACTTACAAAAATGATTTGTGACATCACAATTAGTTTGGAGCCAGTTTTGCAACTTGCACAAGTGCGATGTGGAAACTTGAAGTCCAAGTGCACATACGCTGAGAATGGGCGAGAGGTTAAACATTCAAAATGAGAAATAATTACATATTTATGATTCAGATCTGGATTTTTCAATGAGGAAGAAGGAGTAGATGTACGAATTTCTAAGTAGGCAATTTAACTTTTATGTGGAAAAACCATATCAGACTTAAATCATCATTTAAAGTGGAGTATTTTTCTATGTCTTAAAACACGGGTGGGTGGGATCTTTAAGTCAAGTATCTAAATACTTCATTGACCACTGTTAGCTACTTTGTACCCTACAGTTCAGAGCGAAACATTGTACTTTTTACCCCATCACATTTATTTCACCTCCATAAATGGACTGCATTCATTTAGTGCTTTTATCTAAAGTGCTTTACAATTTTACATTCATTCTCCCATTCACACACACATACACTCACACACCAATGACAGTAAAATACCATGCAAGGTGCTGGCCTGACCATTATAAGCAATTTAGGGTTCAGTGTCTTCCCTCCACATGTTGAAGGAGCCTTCAACATGTGGAGGGAACCAAACCCTCAATTCAGTAGTAATTGCATATTTTGCAGAGTCAGATTTTACACACAAAACATATGATTATTTTATCAAATATGCATGTTACATATTCAACTACCCATCAAGATGTTACTATCAGCTCCATCTCAGCATGGAATATATCATGGTTTTAACCCCTGAAAGACACAAGCTTGCATAATGAGTACTTTCACTTTTGATTCAAGTGTGTCTTACTGTTAACTCTACTTGAATAAATGACATTGCATGCACCTGTACCTCAGTATATTTCTAGTGGTATTGCTACATTCACCTATACAGTAAGTTTCAAAGGATTTGCATACATCTCCCACCAACAGTGTGATTCCGCTCCTGCCTGTTGTTCATAAGGAACTCCGGTCTTATCAGAGGGGCTATCTGAGCGCTGTGTGCCCAAGAGAAGAGGCGGGGAGGCGGGGGTGGAAGGTATGACACACTGCCTGGTCTGAAGCCCAGACACCCAGCTCTTGTTACCAATGAGAGAAGCATGAAGAGAGAGCACAATGGTGGCGGCGGGCGGGAAAATGGGAGTACGAGCTGTAGGCCTTTGTGTATATGTGCTGCAGGTTTGTGGAGGACCTCTCTCTCTCTCTGCACAATTAGCAAGGTTCTGTCCAGTGTGTAAAAACACCCTGTGATAATCGGGAGGTGCCCGTCCCATGGGCTGTACCTCCAAGACAGAACAGGCATGCATCAGCCACGAGATCCAAGCAGTTACTATATTTATTGGTCTATTTATTTATTTGTTTGTTCTGTGATAGAATGATTTTTTTTTTTCAAATAAAGAACTTCTATTTTGTATATGAATTAGTTCAAATTCACATTTCATGCAGAGGTGGATCAAATTGCATTCAAATACCGTCAATAATTTGATTGTAACATGTAAAAATAAAGCTTACTGTGTAGATAAATTGAAAGTATTTATGCTCATAACATCTTTTGAGATTTTGAGGGGGTCATAGCTGTCAATAAAGAGGCCCCAGACCCCATGAGATGGTCTGTATTTCACACACTGGTTCTCTTTCTTGTTGGTGTCTATCTCTGTCATTTCACTGGAGTCCTTGTCTGTCTTTCTGGTTTGTGGCTGACACAGTGAGTGCTTGTTTGCATGCATCGTATGTGGATACACATACATGTAATGTGTGTGTATTTAGACTCTGGCTGTTTTGATTGATATATTTTAGCCGATGGGAGTCCAAGAATGTAAGTCCCCCCAGTTTGTGTGTCACTTACTTTTTTGCATCTCCAGTTACAAATTGTGCAGACTGTGCTAAAATCTGCATTTGAACTCAAAGCCACATTAACTGCGGGAAGTTGTGAGAAAACCATCAAAGAAGAAAAAGAAAGAAGCAGTTGACAGTTTAAAAGAAAAGGAGAGAGAGAGGAGAGAGAGAGAGAGGAGAGAGAGACAGAGCTAGAGGAGAAAGAAGATGTCGAGTCAGAGCGAGTCGGCGACATGTGTTATTTATTTCCCCCATGTAAACAGAAAGAGAAGGCAGACATAATCAATAGGAAACTCCAGATTGTAAATAGACGGCTCTAATAGCCTAAACACTGGCCGCTATAGTTACACTCACACACACATACACACACACACACACACACACACACACACACACACACACATCAGCAGCACTTAGACTCTAGACACACAGAGACAAGGAGGGAGGCACTGTCGAGGAGGGGGGGGGACGGATAGATGGAGTAAAGAGAGATGTAAGAGCATAAGGAGTGAAAGAAAAAAAGGAGAGAAAGAAGGGGCCAGGCTGGGCGGGCCACCCTTATTTACCAATAAAGAGCCCTGATGAGAAGATAAACACACAGGAGACAGTCTGGGCAGAAGGAGGGAGGATGGAGAGAGGGAGGTGGAAAGGAGAGAAGGGGATTTGAGCTTTTATCCTCCACTTTGTTCCAGCAATAAATAAGCAGTAGTGAGAAGAGGGGAGGAAAAAAAAGGTGTGAAGGTTGAGAGTTTGGAAGATTGTTTTCAGCATGCTGTTGATGAAAAAGTAGAGAATAAATCCCCGAATCATTTACACGAGCGCTTCATGCAGGCTGTATGTTGAGTAATACGCGACGAACATATAAACACTCATTGATTCAAATGGCTCAGTGTGTTTATTACCTACCCAAAAGATTTATAAACTTAAAGCTTCATTAAACAGGATTTTTGTGTTAATCATGGCTCAAATGGCTGTGGCATGTCACTCACAGAGAATTATCATCAGACTGTTGTGTTTTATGCCCCACAACTTTACTGTTCGGTTCACTCCCGCTGCACTCATCATCATTATTCCCAGCAGCAACAGGCGGCTGTGATAAAACCCACTGTACTCTACCTGCCCAGCACCAAATGACAGACAGACAAAGTTAGTGACTAGCTGGTGATCGTAGTTGAGTGTTTAGTGGTAAAAGAGTCAGATATTTCCCTCAGGAGGTGGTGGAGACCAAATCACATAGAAGGAGAGTGAATGCGGGACTTTCATTTGTCAGGTGGCCAGAAATGTGACTCAAAATGAATGATGATAATGTTGCTCTGTATCTGAAACCTCTCTTTGTGAGTTTTTACAGCTTGATCCACTGCTCCTCTAGTGGTCAAAAACCACTTAATACAGCTTTTAAAAAAAAAATATATATATATATATATATAGAAATAATTACCTTATCATAGCTGATGCAACCAGGTTGACTTTTGGTCTTATCTCTGGTGAACAATCACATATTAATTAGCTATACACCACAGATTGGCTGGTGTGCATTATAAACTCATGATGAGCATCCAAACATTGCTCAAAGCCACCGAGATTTATTTTAGATGGAAAGCCCAAAAATAACAAACATTAATAATTAGTATAAAATGATGAAATGGTGATCAAGACATGGAGAATATATTTTACAGTAATATTTACCAGTAAGTGATGGATTGGTGAAGCCATAAAAAACATGCAGTCTAATTAAGTCTGAGTTTGGTTTGAATATTTTACAGCAAAGAAGCTTAAATGAAGAGTTGGAGATGAACCTGTCTGTTGTTTGTTTCGTGTATGTATTTGTGTTTGTGTTGTGATGTGTAGCCACAGATAGTATTATTTTAACTTTACTAGTTTCCCGAACATAAGAAAGTGTTCAGGACCACGTTTCTTAGTCTTGTAACATTTAAATTACTTAATACAAAATTTTGCAGCTAAAAGTGTTCATTTTGCCACTCTTCTGAAATCATTTAATAGATATTGTAAGTTGAGCAACTTCTCTCAATCTTTCCAGTATTTCCTGAAGTTGTAACTGCTCTAACTACTTTGATTGCCACTTTTGCTGCTACTGTAAATGTCACACTTTCAAAAAGTCTGGTGTAATGTTAAAAACATGTATTATACATGATTACATTTCATTTTTAATTACAACTTGTCTGTGGCTGGTGCTGTTAGACTAAACCGGTCTGTAAAATGAGACTAGTCTCAAACAGAGCCCCAAATTACTGCTAATTTGGTGATATGATTAGAGAGAAACCTTCCTGTAAACACAAGTCTGATGTTGACCCATTAATTATTTGTAACAGCTACTCACAAATAGTTGATCAGTTTATATTTTGTATTATTTTAAAATGACTGTAGATGCAGCATCCAGGATTGTGTTCTTAATAGAACATGAAGTGAATATACAAGTGATTTGTTTAGACTCTTCTCTTTAACTCAAATGAGAAGAAATATTTGAGGAATACTTGCGTAAGAGTAGCTGAGCTTGAGTTAATAGTATCAGCGCTCCAACAGTCTCTAAGGATGTGGCTTTGTGTGTTCTTAAATCCAAATCCTATGTGTGTGTGTGTGTGTGTGTGAGCTTGCGTGTGGTTTGAGTTGCTCATGCGGTGTCAGAAGTCATCAGGGTGAGGCTGAGCGGCGACCCCATGACCCCCATCAGAGATCAGAAGTGAAGCACTTAGCGGTCGCCCCCCTCCCTCCTTCCTTCCTCCACGATTCACGCAGACAGCCTTCTCTGATTCCACCGCTGCTGCTAATAAAGGCAGCAGGAGACTAATTCAAGTCAACAGTTGAAGGGGAGTCCTTGAGAAGAGAAGAAAAGTTAAAGGCTATCCTGTCACTCAGCTACCAGCTCTGCCTTCTTTAAACAACTGATACTGTGCTGAAAGTGAAACAGGAAATCAATTCCAACAGGACAACTGCACCAGAGATACCATCATTTTCTGTGAGTGTGATGAATAGCTGCTGATATGTGTCTGTTGATAGTTTCTGAATTCTCCATATTTCTAAAATCATCATCATATAATATTTAAAGAAAAAACAAGGCTGAATGCTTCTTCCTTTAAAAGGAGCAGCAGTCTAATCAATTACTACTTTCTAAGCCTCAGTTGGGATCCCTGGTGTTGCATTGCCAGCTGCATATACAGGTAAGTTTTATAAACTCTGCAGCACACACACATTTTCACATGAGAAACAACAAGCAGGAAACACACAGAGAAGTCTGGGTAAGTATTAATGTTACACATTGCAAAAACCTGTAATAGTGCTTTATTAATGCTTTGTTGACCACTGCCAATACTGCCTTATATGATTTTAACAAAGATAATCAGTGTCAGCATGTTGGCTGTACACAAATAGATATTGCTCTATGTAAAAGAATGCAGTTTTGATCTCATTTTTCCCCTCTTTTGTAAGTTCAAATATTTGAATGTGATCTTATTGCTAAATTGATACATCTTTTGTTGTATCTTTGTTTTTAAAATTTGCCTTAAATTTACTGCTCAAGATTTCCTGGTACAGTTGCTTCTTCAATGTGTTCAAAGCCACAAAAAAGCCAATATATATCTATATCAGTTTTTTTCTTTTCATATTGATATCTGCATCACCCTAATTAAAATCTCTTATTAGTATATGGCTCTGTTGTTGGCTGCCTTCAGAATTAAATGTCTTGTGGTAGAAAACGTGACTGAAATTGTAAGAAAACATCTGTTGTAAAACCACAAAAAAGTGCTTGAGGCCAGACACTCAGTTCTCAGTGCCAAGACATTAAGTCATTGTCACTTATCAACCACCCACATACTGTATTATTAGAGTCGCTTAGTGCTACAGGAAAGCAAAAAAAAGTTTTTCCTTTAAAGTTACAGTGTAGTCAGTAAGGGTAGATCATGTAGCCTAAATTCAGCTTTTACCTGAGCGAACAAGTGAAAAGGTCAACAAAGGCTCAACAAAGCCATACGACAGAGAACACACTGATAATAACATTGTGAAGCCATTTGCAGTATGAAAATCCCAGTCTCCTTCCCGGAGGTTGTTGTCTAGAACCATTAATTGCTGGTGCTGCGTGGGACTGTGGGAGTTGTTGCTCATTTCCCTCTGCTGGAATGCCTGCTTCATTAAATTGACTGAGCAGGACGGTTTTGAGGAAAAAAAGATGATAGTTTCTCAGGGTAATAACAGGCCTCAGGATAAGCTATGTTTAAGAGGCTACCGCAATGGCTACCCTGTCCTGCACCACAGCACTCCCATGACCCTGGCTGCTAGGGACGGCACTGGCCAGACACAATTAGTGGTCACAGATACCTAGGTGCGTGTGTGTTTGTGTGTGTGTTTGCATGTGTGGGTGGGTGGATGCTTGCATGCTTGGACGGATGGGTGTGTATGCATGTATGTGTGCGTCTGTGTGCGTGCACTTACATGTATGCATAGTGTGTGTGTGTGTGTGTGTGTGTGTGTGTGTATGTGTATGTGTGTGTGTTTGTATTTGTAAGCCCATAAAACCCACATTCCACATTCAGTATCAGTGTCAGTGGGTGTGTACAGCCTGTCTGTCTGTTGTCGACGACAGTGTCTACTGTCAACGTGTCCTTAAATAACAGCTGACCAGACTCCTGGTCAGTGGAAATCTATCTGCCACCTAAAGATGAAACATTATATGGTCAAAATAATATCAACCATGAGTTTTCTGTTTTTCTTTTTCCCATGGCCATTTTTTTTCCCTTTATAATTGTCATATTCCATTATGGTGAAGCTGTGATGGTTTGAGGGATTTTAGATTCAGAAATGCTTCGCATCAAAACCTTAACAAAAAAACCCACCTCTTGTCTCGCTTTTCACATGATAAAAATCCAAATGAAAAAGCATCTTATTTTTTATGATTACTCATCATTACCTTGAAATACATAGTCCACTGTCCTATTTTTTTACAAGCGTCTTGTCGCTTTCAGCACTTTGGGTCTTTTGAGTCTTTTTCTACCTTTTTTTCTCTCAAATTAACAAAGGAGAACACTTCACTTCACTATAGGAAAAGCACAAGAGAAGACATGGACCTAAGAGTATGCAACAGGGGGTCTGATCTGCCCAATTTGGCCCTGCAGGAGACTGGAAGGCTGTGTGTGTGTGTGTGTGTTTATGTGTGTGTGTGTGTTCAGTGCTTTGTGTGTATGCATTCAGTTTTATTTCTAAGTTAACCAGAGTTTTTTTTTTTAAAGGTGAAAAAAATAAAGCTTTTTAGGTCTTCATGTTACATCTTATGTTTGAAAAGGATGATTTCAAAGTAATGAATTTGTTGAAAACTTTTACTGAAGTTCACTAATTATTTTTGATTACTTTTACCTGATGATCTGGTTACTTTGAATAAAATCTGAATATGCAGCATCAGCATTTTTCTTTCAACTGTAAAGTTGCAGGTAATCTCTGTTAAAGCATACTGACACTGAGGTTTAGATAAATAAACTCTGATACACTTTCAAAATATATCTTAAGGTCTACTGTTTCTCTAAGGCGTTTTATTGCTCACACATGTTCTGTTATCTTGCTTGTCTTCAATTTATTTATTCACATGTAATTTTTTTTCTTTTAGACTCCTACATGTGCATTCTTCCATTTCAATCTTTTTGTGAGGTAGACTGTACTCTATCTTTTCAGAAGTTTGTCTTTACATGTACGTGTTTACTCTCGTCACATTACAGGAGTTACCACAGTAGTTCAACTGATATATTCAGCAGCATGTGAATGTCCTCCCTTTATTATAAAATCTGCACATGCTACAGTACATTATTTAACTGCAATTGCATTTATGTGGAATTTTGAAAATATCAGATGTGCGTTCCAGTTTCTCTGAACCGTGTGGAAGCTCATGAGAGCCTCTGGTTAGCTTCACTGTACCTGCTGGGGACCAACAGGCTCTCTGAGACTTCATGCACACAAACAGCCAGGCCCCACCACTCTCTCCTTCTCTTTCTCACACACACACACACACACACACACACACATATACACACACACACAAACAGCAGTGTATGGCAGTTCTATGGGGCTCTTCACATTGTCCAGACGGCCCGGTGTCAGGCAGCGAAATGAATGGCTGTTTATATTAGAAGGCTGGTTTAATGAATTAGACCCACAGCTCCTCCGTGTCAGCACCAGGCACATACAGACCAGACCCTCTCCTTTCTCCAGTCCGCCTCACCCTTTACTCAAGGTGGAGGGATGGGGAGGGGGGGGGACACTCTGATTGCGTCCGTCGGGACGGGTGAGTCAAGACACCCGACGGCGCCCCTCTATGGGCTCCCTGCTTATTTACAGAGGGCATCTGGCAGAGGCTGCGCATGCACCCTAACCCTCACCATCCCCCTTCTCGCTAAACTCACCCATAGCATCTCCCCCATGGTAGCTGAGATGGGCAAAAGCCTGCCTGTTTATATACACGTGTGGGAGGGGGGAACAGAGTGGGGAGGATTACTGAGCAACTTGCACATGTTTGAACAAATATGTATACAACATGAGGTTTGCCACCCAGCCGTACATATATACAGGCCTCCAACGAGACCCACCCCTGTTTCTACTCATTCAGTGTGAGCGGGTTTGTCAAAAAAAGGGAGAGGTGCCTGTCAGCTCGCATCATCATCAGAGAAGCTTCTGACTCTGTGCCTCAGGATAGACAAGGACTAACAGATGGAGAAGAAGAGAGGAGAGGAAAGGAGAGGAGAGGCCAGCATTGGAATGGAAGCCAAAATAAGTTTGTCTCTCAAGTGACTCTTGAGAAATGTTTGAATAATTTGATGAATCGCAGGGAAAATTTATGTTAAAGCAAAACAAAAAAGAACACAAGGATGCTTTATGGACGCCAAATACAATTACAACAAAACGAGACAAAGAAGACACATATTTTATAATCAGCGAAGCTTCTTCTCCGCACACACATTCAAGCTCACACAGGAGCCAATCACCTACTGTTCACTCACAGCCTTGCGCTATGAAATGATTCCACCTCTTCTTCCCTTCATAAACCAGTAATCATTTTTTTTGCGCTCATCTCCCCTCATTTTCTTTTGTTGTCTCCCTTGCCTGGTCCCTCTCTCCCTCTCGTCCTCATCTCTAATTTACCCAGCATCCTGCAGTGCGCAGGAGCCTCTCAAATTGCCTTTGTCCATTTGCGTACGAGGCTGGGGACAGTGTGCGTGGTGTCTGTTCATGTGTGTGTGTAAAGGGAGTCTGTAGCAGCGGGGTGGTGGGTTGAGATTGCTGTAATCATGGAGTGCTACCTGTTCATTAAACACACAGTGGGAACCCTGCTTACAGCGTTTAGGAACCAATTAAAGCAGCACAGGCTATTAACATCAGCAACATTAGGTAGAGGAGGTATGTGTGTGTTTGTGTGTGCGTGTGGAAAGATGAGGCACTACAATTCACTATACAAATGTTTCAATCATTTGCAAAGCAGTGCCTTCAGGACCTAAAGTGAGTCTGACTCATGGACTGACTTTGTGACTAACTCACTGAGCACATGAGCGTGCAATCAAGTGAGAAAATAAATGAAAAGATAGTGTGGATGATTCAGGAGGATAAATTTGAACTTTAGCAAGTTGTGAATGGCTGTGATTATAATACAATGTCTCTGAAGATGGTGCGTGATTGCTCAGGTAGTGGTGGGGAGGTGGGGGGATCTCCTCAGGCCCACAGGAACCCCAAGAGGTCAGAAAGGTGCAACAGTCATTCTGGTGAGTGTAATTACCTATGTACGCTTCTCTCCACTTCACACAATAGAGTGTGATTTGATAGAGACAAGCCTCCCTGATGGGATCTCGTTCCTCATGTGCCAGATCCATGAAAAAGATTTTTGGGATTTTTTTGAGTAAGTTTGCTTCTAGAGTTTGCTTTTATGTCATTGTGTTTGTTCTATAACGCTCATGTTGATGAAGAGTTCTGTCTATTTTCCGAACGAGGACTGTCAGGATGTCTGACATCATGGAGTTAGCATCAGTGTTAGCATCTTTTCTCTTCTCTTGAATTAAAGAGTTAAAATTCTACATATTATCTGTTTTTATATAGAATTCTTTTGTCATATGTCATATTGACTTAGTTTGTGTTTGTACAAATAATTGCACTTGTATTTATTAGCTAGTGTATTCTCAGGACACTATGACAAAATTTCAAGGCAATGGTGGAAAGGTCTGCATCTGATATAAAGTAGCCTATGTGTAAAAATTTGAACTGAGAGAATGTCCCACCCAGACACAAGGCATTAAAACAAAACCACAAGGCCCACCTGCATCAGGCAGGTTAAAGGTGGTCTGTGAAAAAAATTATGAATTGAAAGAAGTTTTTTTTTTAAAACTAATTTCTTGCATTTAAACTTTTCCATCAAAGCTTCCCTCTGTTATCTCCTGGGTGCCATATTTAATACCTATGTAACGATGGACCAGATAATGTCTTAAGTATAATTGTTCACCAAAAGAGGTAGAAACATGCAGTGCCATTGTCTGTCTGTCTTTTGTAGTTAGTTAAAAGGTGGATAAATAAGATGCAATTTAGAGACTTTTAAGAGATTTTTTTTTTCTCTCGCCTTAATCACAGTGAAATTACCTCTGGGTGAGGGCTGTCATTAAAATAGAAGAGGCACTTGCTTCTTGGATGCTCAAGGCGAGCATGAAGCGCTAATAGCACAGCGCCTCAATGGCACTAACAGTTTTAACTGGCCCTGTATTTTCCTGCTGTGCATGTAGTCGTGTCTACATCACCCACTCACAGATGATGTCTTATGACTGTCTATTTGTAGTTTGTCACAGCTGTTTACTTTGATAAATACACTAAGAAAGATGGTTGATGAAGCCTTGCAAGTCTGCAGAGCCATGTAGTTATTCTCAAAGTAAATTCATTTTCCTGCTTGTTTTCTAGCACTATGCACATTGATGATCCACTTTGCAGTTTCTGGTGACCAGTTTATACATAGACACTATGCTTGTTAAGTACTGTAGCTCAACCAGCCCAACACAAGCTTGATTTTCCATTTTCACTTTACCATAGAAACTAAAGTGACTCCTGCTGTACGTACACCATTATTGCTGCTGCTTCCTGTCTCAGGGGCCCTGGTTTAGCCCTGGGTGTATGTCCCTCAGGGTGGCTTCTGGCCCCAGGCTAGAGGACCCTGCCGACAGGCAAGAAGTGACGTGGCCAACAACCTCCAGATGTTAGCCTGCATTAGGGCCTGACAGCCTGTCATGTCACCGCCTACACTACCACACAGTTCCATCACCTCCCATCTGCTGCCCAACATCTCCTGAGGGAGAGAACGATGAGGGCAGATACAGCTACTAAGAGACATTACCGTCCTTCATCTCAGATAAGAAACAATACAACATACATTAACAGATGTGTCATAGCGGACCAGATTTGGAAGGTTTTCATTTGATGACATGTGAACAGCAGGATACATGTTTACATACGTGACAATCCATTTGAAATGGAATATCTCCATCTACAGGCAGACAGTCATCAAACATTTCCACTTTCTATAATCCAGTACAAATACTTTTTCCTTTCCTTTTTTTTTTACCTTGGGTAGGTGAGATATTCAGAAGAAAAAGATTATCTGTAAAACAACATGCCACATAAGCCTTATACTTTCAATTCATGAGCACTAAAACAAACTGCCAGACATTCAACTTTCTGTTGGTGTGGTCTTCCTCTGAAGAACAGGACTGGCTGAAGCAATTCCTTCATGATCAACGCACATTGGTATTAAAACTAAATATCAAAAAAGAAAAGAAAAACATGTCTGCACAAACTGAAGAAAAAAGTATTCTCATTTCTCAGTAATTCAGTTCAGTTCAAAATATGTTTCTGGAGTCAGGAAAACATTCTCAGAATTCAGGATGATTTAAATAAATATGTAACATAGACACAGACTGTATACAAAATATACTCTTGTATAATAAATAAGTATGCCCGAATGAACATTTGACATCAAACATTTTGAAACAAATGGATAATTTGCTCTGACTTTCAGTCCATATCAAATGCTCTTGGGATGGACCCAAAAAGAAAGTAGCTTGATGTTTGGCTCTACCTGCTGGCAGAACTGAGTAACATCATGTTCACTATATGAACCACCTCAGACCCACCAAGTAAAAACAGATGTTGAGGGGGTTATGTCTCATCACTCCAGGGATCACAGCTAAGTGGCTAGTAGTGATGTGGGATTATTTCATTTATGCACTTCATTTCCATATCTAGTTTTCTGAATGTTGTTAAAAACCCTGTACTCTCACCCTTTTGGACTTACACAGGGAAGATAATATCAAACAAAGTTTACAGAATACATTGTTCATGAGACAAGTTTACTTAAGTACTATTAGTGCTTACATAAGGAGGGCAAACATAAGGATGTGATCAACTCGGACCAAATTGGGGTCAGAGCATCTCCAAAACAGCAGGTCTTGTGAGGTCTTCCAGGTATGCGGTGGTCAGTACTTAACAAAAGTGGTAAGCAAAGGCTAACAGATATGGTCTAATCCCACAGAAGAGCTATTGTAGCTTAAATTTCTGAAAAAATTATAATTCTAGCTATGATAGACAGCTGTCAGAAGACGCAGTGTATTACAGATGCCAGAGACTTTCAGAGGTCTTTTAAAGTCCATGCCTAATGCCTAATGTAAGGAACAGCGACACCAGTTCTCAATCACTTCAAACATACTTTCTGCATTTCTGTAATGTCATTTGTTGCTACTTATCTGCCAACATACGGATATTCCAATACTGATGCATCTGAGATGATATCAGCTGACATCTTGAGTTCAAGTATCTCGGAATCTGAGACAGCCAGATCTAAACCCATCAATCCACCTGATCAGCATCAGAGTGCTAAGATATTAGTTATGGAGTACATATCAACTAAAGCACTTTAAAGTCCTATATTTTCTGGCGTTTAGTATGCAATCTATTAAAGATTATGTAGAACTGATAGGCAGAACATGACCATCAGTATGTAGATATATTTTAAAGGTAACTAAGAGTGCTACGGTAAATGCAGCATTAACTGTAAAACAGGAGCTCAGTTTAGCTGTAATTCTGATAAGAGCAATAATAAGCTGTCACTCAAAGCCATTATTTCTGCAGTGCTTTGATGCATGAAAGGGAAATGTTCAATGTGACCATTCAATAAAAGTAAAAAAGTGAAGTTTCCTAGGAAGCCAATATTGCAGAAAAAAAGTTATTTGA